>NC_132916.1:82514980-83139980 GCF_047675955.1 Chlorocebus sabaeus
CTGGGTTCATCTCACTAGGGAGTACCAGACAATCGGTGCTGGTCAGCTGCTGCAGCCCGACCAGTGAGAGTTAAAGCAGGGCGAGGCATCTCCTCACCTAGGAAGCACAAGGGGAAAGGGAATCCCTTTTCCTAGCCAGGGGAACTGAGACAGGAAAATCGGGTAACTCCCACCCCAATACTGCGCTTTAAGCAAATGGGCACACCAGGAGATTATATCCCACACCTGGCCGGGAGGGTCCCACGCCCATGGAGCCTCCCTCATTGCTAGCACAGCAGTCTGTGATCTAACTGCAAAGCAGCAGCGAGGCTGGGGGAGGGGTGCCCGCCATTGCTGAGGCTTAAGTAGGTAAACAAAGCCGCTGGGAAGTTCGAACTGGGTGGAGCTCACAGCAGCTCAAGGGAACCTGCCTGTCTCTGTAGACTCCACCTCTGGGGACAGGGCACAGTAAACAACAAAAGCAGCAGAAACCTCTGCAGACGCAAATGACTCTGCCTGACAGCTTTGAAGAGTGCAGTGGATCTCCCAACACAGAGGCTGAGATCTGAGAAGGGACAGACTGCCTGCTCAAGTGGGTCCCTGACCCCTGAGTAGCCTAACTGGGAGACATCCCCCACTACGGGCAGTCTGACACCCCACACCTCACAGGGTGGAGTACACCCCTGAGAGGAAGCTTCCAAAGCAAGAATCAGACAGGTACACTCGCTGTTCAGCAATATTCTATCTTCTTCAGCCTCTGCTGCTGACACCCAGGCAAACAGGGTCTGGAGTGGACCTCAAGAAATCTCCAACAGACCTACAGCTGAGGGTCTGGACTGTTAGAAGGAAAACTGTCAAACAGGAAGGACACCTACACCAAAACCCCATCAGTACGTCACCATCATCATCAAAGACCAGTGGCAGATAAAACCACAAAGATGGGGAAAAAGCAGGGCAGAAAAGCTGGAAATTCACAAAATAAGAGCGCATCTCCCCCTGCAAAGGAGCACAGCTCATCGCCAGCAACGGATCAAAGCTGGACGGAGAATGACTTTGATGAGATGAGAGAAGAAAGCTTCAGTCCATCAAACTTCTCAGAGCTAAAGGAGGAATTACGTACCCAGCGCAAAGAAACTAAAAATCTTGAAAAAAAAGTGGAAGAATTGATGGCTACAGTAATTAATGCAGAGAAGGTCATAAACGAAATGAAAGAGATGAAAACCATGACACGAGAAATACATGACAAATGCACAAGCTTCAGTAACCGACTCAATCAACTGGAAGAAAGAGTATCAGAGATTGAGGATCAAATGAATGAAATGAAGCGAGAAGAGAAACCAAAAGAAAAAAGAGGAAAAAGAAATGAACAAAGCCTGTAAGAAGTGTGGGATTATGTAAAAAGACCAAATATATGTCTGATTGGGGTGCCTGAAAGTGAGGGAGAAAATGGAACCAAGTTGGAAAACACTCTTCAGGATATCATCCAGGAGAACTTCCCCAACCTAGTAGGGCAGGCCAACATTCAAATCCAGGAAATACAGAGAACGCCACAAAGATACTCCTCGAGAAGAGCAACTCCAAGACACATAATTGCCAGATTCACCAAAGTTGAAATGAAGGAAAAAATCTTAAGGGCAGCCAGAGAGAAAGGTCGGGTTACCCACAAAGGGAAGCCCATCAGACTAACAGCAGATCTCTCGGCAGAAACTCTACAAGCCACAAGAGAGTGGGGGCCGATATTCAACATTCTTAAGGAAAAGAATTTTAAACCTAGAATTTCATATCCAGCCAAACTAAGTTTCATAAGTGAAGGAGAAATAAAATCCCTTACAGATAAGCAAATGCTTAGAGATTTTGTCACCACCAGGCCTGCCTTACAAGAGACCCTGAAGGAAGCACTAAACATGGAAAGGAACAACCAGTACCAGCCATTGCAAAAACATGCCAAAATGTAAAGACCATCGAGGCTCAGAAGAAACTGCATCAACTAACGAGCAAAATAACCAGTTAATATCATAATGGCAGGATCAAGTTCACACATAACAATATTAACCTTAAATGTAAATGGACTAAATGCTCCAATTAAAAGATACAGACTGGCAAACTGGATAAAGAGTCAAGACCCATCAGTCTGCTGTATTCAGGAGACCCATCTCACATGCAGAGACATACATAGGCTCAAAATAAAGGGATGGAGAAAGATCTACCAAGCAAATGGAGAACAAAAAAAAGCAGGGGTTGCAATACTGGTCTCTGATAAAACAGACTTTAAACCATCAAAGATCAAAAGAGACAAAGAAGGCCATTACATAATGGTAAAGTGATCAATTCAACAGGAAGAGCTAACTATCCTAAACATATATGCACCCAATACAGGAGCACCCAGATTCATAAAACAAGTCCTTAGAGACTTACAAAGAGACTTAGACTCCCAGACAATAATAATGGGAGACTTCAACACTCCACTGTCAACATTAGACAGATCAACGAGACAGAAATTTAACAAGGATATCCAGGAATTGAACTCATCTCTGCTGCAAGCAGACCTAATAGACATCTGTAGAACTCTCCACCCCAGATTCATAAAACAAGTCCTTGGAGACTTACAAAGAGACTTAGACTCCCAGACAATAAAAATGGGAGACTTCAACACTCCACTGTCAACATTAGACAGATCAACGAGACAGAAATTTAACAAGGATATCCAGGAATTGAACTCATCTCTGCAGCAAGCAGACCTAATAGACATCTATAGAACTCTCCACCCCAAATCAACAGAATATACATTCTTCTCAGCACCACATTGCACTTATTCCAAAATTAATCACATAATTGGAAGTAAAGCATTCCTCAGCAAATGTACAAGAACAGAAATTATAACAAACTGTCTCTCAGACCACAGTGCAATCAAACTAGAATTCAGGACTAAGAAACTCAATCAAAACCACTCAACTACATGGAAACTGAACAACCTGCTCCTGAATGACTACTGGGTACATAACAAAATGAAGGCAGAAATAAAGATGTTCTTTGAAACCAATGAGAACAAAGATACAATATACCAGAATCTCTGGGACACATTTAAAGCAGTATGTAGAGGGAAATTTATAGCACTAAATGCCCACAAGAGAAAGCAGGAAAGATCTAAAATTGACACTCTAACATCACAATTAAAAGAACTAGAGAAGCAAGAGCAAACACATTCAAAAGCTAGCAGAAGGCAAGAAATAACTAAGATCAGAGCAGAACTGAAGGAGATAGAGACACAAAAACCCTCCAAAAAATCAATGAATCCAGGAGTTGGTTTTTTGAAAAGATCAACAAAATTGACAGACCGCTAGCAAGACTAATAAAGAAGAAAAGAGAGAAGAATCAAATAGACGCAATAAAAAATGATAAAGAGGATATCACCACCGACCCCACAGAAATACAAACTACCATCAGAGAATGCTAGAAACACCTCTATGCAAATAAACTAGAAAATCTAGAAGAAATGGATAATTTCCTGGACACTTACACTCTTCCAAGACTAAACCAGGAAGAAGTTGAATCCCTGAATAGACCAATAGTAGGCTCTGAAATTGAGGCAATAATTAATAGCCTACCAACAAAAAAAAAGTCCAGGACCAGATGGATTTACAGCTGAATTCTACCAGAGGTACAAAGAGGAGCTGGTACCATTCCTTCTGAAACGATTCCAATCAATAGAAAAAGAGGGAATCCTCCCTAACTCATTTTATGAGGCCAACATCATCCTGATACCAAAGCCTGGCAGAGACACAACAAAAAAAGAGCATTTTAGACCAATATCCCTGATGAACATCGATGCAAAAATCCTCAATAAAATACTGGCAAACCGGATACAGCAGCACATCAAAAAGCTTATCCACCATGATCAAGTGGGCTTCATCCCTGGGATGCAAGGCTGGTTCAACATTCGCAAATCAATAAACATAATCCAGCATATAAACAGAATCAAAGATAAGAACCACATCATTATCTCAATAGATGCAGAAAAGGCTTTTGACAAAATTCAACAGCCCTTCATGCTAAAAACACTCAATAAATTCGGTATTGATGGAACGTACCTCAAAATAATAAGAGCTATTTATGACAAACCCACAGCCAATATCACACTGAATGGGCAAAAACTGGAAAAATTCCCTTCGAAAACTGGCACAAGAAAGGGATGCCCTCTCTCACCACTCCTATTCAACATATTGTTGGAAGTTCTGGCTAGGGCAAGCAAGCAAGAGAAAGAAATCAAGGGGATTCAGTTAGGAAAAGAAGAAGTCAAATTGTCCCTGTTTGCAGATGACATGATTGTATATTTAGAAAACCCCATTGTCTCAGCCCAAAATCTCCTTAAGCTGGTAAGAAACTTCAGCAAAGTCTCAGGATACAAAATTAATGTGCAAAAATCACAAGCATTCTTATACACCAGTTACAGACAGAGAGCCAAATCATGAATGAACTTCCATTCACAATTGCTTCAAAGAGAATAAAATACCTAGGAATCCAACTTACAAGGGATATAAAGGACCTCTTCAAGGAGAACTACAAACCACTGCTCAGTGAACTAAAAGAGGACACAAACAAATGGAAGAACATACCATGCTCATGGATAGGAAGAATCAATATCGTGAAAATGGCCATACTGCCCAAGGTTATTTATAGATTCAATGCCATCCCCATCAAGCTACCAATGAGTTTCTTCACAGAATTGGAAAAAACTGCTTTAAAGTTCATATGGAACCAAAAAAGAGCCTGCATCTCCAAGACAATCCTAAGCCAAAAGAACAAAGCTGGAGGCATCACGCTACCTGATTTCAAACTATCCTACAAGGCTACAGTAACCAAAACAGCATGGTACTGGTACCAAAACAGAGATACAGACCAATGGAACAGAACAGAGTCCTCAGAAATAATACCACACATTTACAGCCATCTGATCTTTGACAAACCTGAGAGAAACAAGAAATGGGGAAAGGATTCCCTATTTAATAAATGGTGCTGGGAAAATTGTCTAGCCATAAGTAGAAAGCTGAAACTGGATCCTTTCCTTAATCCTTATATGAAAATTAATTCAAGATGGATTAGAGACTTAAATGTTAGACCTAATACCATAAAAACCCTAGAGGAAAACCTAGGTAGTACCATTCAAGACATAGGCATGGGCAAAGACTTCATGTCTAAAACACCAAAAGCAACGGCAGCAAAAGCCAAAATTGACAAATGGGATCTCATTAAACTAAAGAGCTTCTGCACAGCAAAAGAAACCATCAGAGTGAACAGGTAACCTACAGAATGGGAGAAAATTTTTGCAATCTACTCATCTGACAAAGGGCTAATATCCAGAACCTACAAAGAACTCAAACAAATTTACAAGAAAAAAACAAACAACCCCATCCAAAAGTGGGCAAAGGATATGAACAGACATTTCTCAAAAGAAGACATTCATACAGCCAACAGACACATGAAAAAATGCTCATCATCACTGGCCATCAGAGAAATGCAAATCAAAACCACAATGAGATACCATCTCACACCAGTTAGAATGGCGATCATTAAAAAGTCAGGAAACAACAGGTGCTGGAGAGGATGTGGAGAAATAGGAACACTTTTACACTGTTGGTGGGATTGTAAACTAGTTCAACCATTATGGAAAACAGTATGGCGATTCCTCAAGGATCTAGAACTAGATGTACCATATGACCCAGCCATCCCATTACTGGGTATATACCCAAAGGATTATAAATCATGCTGCTATAAAGACACATGCACATGTATGTTTATTGCGGCACTATTCACAATATCAAAGGCTTGGAATCAACCCAAATGTCCATCAGTGACAGACTGGATCAAGAAAATGTGGCACATATACACCATGGAATATTATGCAGCCATAAAAACGGATGAGTTTGTGTCCTTTGTAGGAACATGGATGCAACTGGAAACCATCATTCTTAGCAAACTATCACAAGAACAGAAAACCAAACACTGCATGTTCTCACTCATAGGTGGGAACTGAACAATGAGATCACTTGGACTCGGGAAGGGGGACATCACACACCGGGGCCTATCATGGGCAGTATTGTATTGGGAGTTATACCTGATGTAAATGACGAGTTGATGGGTGCTGATGAGTTGATGGGTGCAGCACACCAACATGGCACAAATATGCATATGTAACAAACCTGCACGTTATGCACATGTACCCTAGAACTTAAAGTATAATAATAAATAAATAAATAAATAAATAAATAAATAAATAAGTTAAAAAAAAAAAAATAGACATTTTAATTTTAATGTATTTCAGACAAATAGGAAAGTGTATGCATATACATAAATATCAGTGCTTTGAAACTAACCATTTCAAAACTATTGCAACTGAATAAATAAGCACATAAAAACTATTGACATTAAAGAAATACATTTCAGAGTTATTAAACTCTTTGACTTGCTTGGTAGTTCCTCTATCTTTGACAACAAAGTTATAACTACTATTACGTGTAGATCCATATAATTTCTGATAATACATGGCATATTGTATCTTGATTTGCATTTTGCTGGTTCCTAAAGAGCTTGTAATTCTGGTTCTTAAACCGGTTACCTTCATTTATCAAGTTATCAGAATCTTTTCTCAATTTAAATTTACAAAATCTGTTGAAAAAAGTGAGACTAGTCTTTGTTTTCATTTCAAAATTAGATGTCTAAAATTGTAGATGTGTTAGTCCTTGTTTTAATTGCAAAAGTAGATGTGTAAAATCGTTACCTTCGTGGGATTCCAAGATATGACACTTAAGTCTCTTCTGTTCTCAGTCAGATGGTGACGGTTTGAGCAAGCTAAACATTCACAAATACTTGAGCTTGGCTAGAGAAAAAGGTTAGTAGTGTTTGTCTGTAAAGAAGATGTGAAACTCCTTTGTTTCTGCTTTCAAATCCCAGTTCACCAATTACTGGTGGTGTGACCTTAGACTAGTTAATCACATTTTTGCCTCCTTTTCTCCTTTGTAAAATAAGAATGGTAAATAGTACCCATTTCATAAGGTTGCTGATAGAAATAAACTAATTAACATATGTAAAGCTCTTAAAAGAGTGCCTGACTATAATTATTTTAATCATTAAGCTCTGTGACTAAAGATTCCTCAGTATTTGTAAGTTAAGAGGGCAGCAGCCTATCTAAGGATATGTTTCATTATAAACATTCAAATAGAATCACTGAGAGCAACTTAAATGTCAAGCATTTTACTAGGCCTCTGAGTCCTGTGATTATGGAGGAATAAATGAGAGAAAATGTAGGGAACCCAGAAAATAGCTTTTAGAGAACTTTTGAAAGAAGAAGGCTATATACCTGAATATGCAGATTTCCAGAGCAAAGCATGGATTCTAGGAAAAGGGAAGAAAGCCTGCTTATGTGCTATCTTAGTACACAGATGTGAACTATGGATGTCTTAAATCGCCCCCTGCACGACTGCACATTTATGAGAGTAAGACACATTTTTCTTGAGTGAAAACTTGACCATTCAATAAATGTGACTTTGAGGCTACCTCTCAAACATGTTGAATCTGTATCGTCACCAACCAAATTGGGCTAGAGTACCTCTTCAAACTGCTGCTTTAAGAAGAAAAAAAAACAGATATAGCACTCTCTCTACTAGTGTAACAAAATGTTTACTTTCCTCTCCTTGACCGAACCAAGGGATTGACAGGACACACGGAGGTAGAGAGCTCGCCTTTTCCTTGATCTACCAGGATCTGTTTCCAAGGCCAGAAATCCTCGCAACAAAGACAAGTGTAGTAGTGACTGTACCTTCACACTGTGCATGGAAACCCCAGCTAGTCTCTTCTGCCCAAGGAAGTTGAAATTTTTTTCGGTCTCTACCCACCCCAAATTGCCTCATTAGTAAGGAGCAGCCAGGGTATGAGGCAGCCACTGTCCTTTATTATTAACACATCGAAGAAACAAAGCCTTCTGTCTCCACCAATGATCTCCAAGCCCAGAATATGATTTGAATGTCAAATTTTTTAAGATGTAATTTTTAAAATTATTATCACTCAGAATTAAGAGTAAGTTATTCTAAAAATTAGCTAACATTACAAATATACCAAATCTAAGTAGAAAAAAAGTAAAAAAAAAAAAAAAACAGAAAAAGAGATAAGCCATTTAGTTGTTGAAGCAGGGGTAAAATTAGTAGAATAATAAAAAATGAGCTAAGAGTTGAGGTAATGCACCCCCACAACACATATCTACAGCAAATAAGTTCATTAAATGGTATGTTTGTGAACACATATGATGCCCTGGCATTTGTAATCATAATGTAGTTCAATATCTCAGATAGTGTGAATGATACAATAGTTTGTGTCTCAAACTCAGTGTAATTTAATAATGAAGAAATACAAGCCAAAGAAAGAGAGATATCTAGTCACTATTTTTACAACTTAATTCATCCTTTTGCCCAAATGCCCTTTCCTTTCACTATCATGACCAATGAGGAACTAGTTTTTAAGAAAGCATACCAAGAGTCTGCCTGTCTAAAACTGCACAGGTTTACAAAGCCCATTTCTTTCCTATTTTCTAAATAGCTATAGAGAGAATCATGAAAGTTATAGAAAAGCACAATCTTCCTCTACTTTATCTTCATATGCATTCCATATTGTGTCACTGGTAGGAAAAATAGTATCTTGCCTTCATGCATAGTTCAGCATATAAAAGATAACTATTTGAATAAGTAGGCAAAAAGCTTAAGCAATGAAAAGCAAGTCAAGAAAGTATATATACCCCCCTCCTTATGTGAATGTTTTAAAATATGAGCCTGTAAACCTCTAGTTATTAAATGGATAACAGTCAGTCATTGAACTTACAATCCTAGATGAGTTAACGCACCAGGCAAAAATCCACATTTGAAATACTGTGAAAGCTTAAAAGTTGTCCTTCAACTTCTGTTAGCTGGACTTCTCTGTTTTATTGAGGGATTTGAAACTAAGTGTTTTCATGACTTCTATATTGTAAAATTCCAATTCCAATTATGAGTTTCACCATATTCAGAAGTATTTTCAGTGATTTTTCAAGACTTTACTGCTGGGTATTTTCTAATTTATTTCTTTCTCTTGGAGGGCAGTAGGTGAGGCTTGCTTAAAATAATTGTTTTTTAAAACTTTTAGTGTCTTACTTATATCTCAGATAAAGTCCCCACTAATTTACTTATAGGGATCTTAAAGAAAAAAAGAAAGAAAAAATTGGCCTTTAAATAAACAAACATAATGACATAGCAAATAACTTAGTATTAAATAACCTAAGATCATCTCAAGAGAGGTACAGTTTCCATCTTTACCTCACAAAATTTTGATGGCACTATGAAGAATCATTTGCAAATTTCTTATCGGTCTATACAAATAAATAGAAGCACAATTGGTCAAAGTTCCTATGAGAACTAGCACTTTCTCACACCATCAGTAGATTGGAAATCGTTTGTCAAAAACCTTGAGAGACCTTGGAAGTTAAAACAAGAAATAATTTTACTTCAAAGAATTCTAAGTAGAATCGTTTTCATATTTAGGTTTCAAAACAATGTTTCCATTTCTTAATAAAGTATAAGCTAAATATTTTATATGACTATCAATGTACAGCCTACTTTTCCTAGGAGTAATCTAAACCTACTCATTCTAATTATCTTGCCTGTGCTATAAATACTAGCAACCCCCACCCTCTGTATTAGCCCTGATCACGTTGTTCACGTTGATCAAGTTTGAAATCTTGCCAAATACTAGTATCCTTTTAATTATTATTTCCAACTTTCCTTTGTTATTACTTCTGCAAAAGCTAGATATCATTGAAATCAGTCAACCTCAAATGATTTCACCTAAATGTTTTCTTTAGTATAAAAATATTTAGTTTGTGAATTGATATTGTAAACAAGAAGAGAGAGCTGAGTCTAGAACTCAGATCTGCGAGCTAACACTTATGCTGATGAGTCCCAAATTTGAGGCACATTAGAATCAAATAAGGGTCTTCAAGAAATATACGTGTCTTGCTACAACATTGATCATTTTGTTACAAGTGGTCTGTGGTACAACCTGCACATTAGGATTTTTTTTAAATTCAGGTGATTTTATTGTGTAGCAAAGTTTGGAAACCATTGGTTTGGACTATAGTTTACAGGCTTTAAGACAGAACCAAATAACACTCTTCCAGCTCTTTTCTCACCGAAAGAAAATTTTATAAATGATAATTCCTTGCAAATCTCTCTTCTACTCCAACTCTTCATAATCTCAGGAAAAATGAAGTAGTTGCCTCAGTCTCATATTTTTTATAAAACTTTAGATATGTCTACAATGAGGAAATGTTTGAGAAAGACTGTTCATCTTAATTATGTTATTCTTCCTTAGTCAAGAAATGGGAAGTTGAGATCATCCCTCTGCATCAACAGAGATATGTTTATCACTGACATGAAATTGTTTTTGGGTAACCTAAATATATTCTTAGGGTTTGTAAAAGATTCATGTGGTTCACTTTAAACTGTGTAGAATAATACTAAAGGCTAAGACTTTTTTTTCTTCTCCAAATGGTATTATTTCAGAATTCTAAGTGATTCTATATGAGCACACCAATGTAACTCCTTAATAGTACTCATGATTTTACTTCTTCATGGAAAGTATTTTTGACTACATAGCTTCAGCGAGACTTATAAATAAATGGTGATTTTCTAACATATAATAATAACACTTTGTAGCATCTTTACAAGACAAAATATAAAACAAAGTTTATAAAGTTCAATTTTTATGGACAGTAGTGAGGTAAATAAATATGTTTAGGTCAATTTTACATGGGCTAAAAATGAAATAAAAAATAGTTATTTCCAGAGATTTCATAGTACTGAAATTGCTTTTTTATTACATTCTAACATCTTAAATGTTAGATGCTTTACATATATAATGCTAGATGTTTAAATGGTAGAATTATTCCTTGGATGTATATAATCAATACTATAGGCTTAATTTATTGAACATATCAGGTGCTTCAGATCTTATCTGATTTTCTTCATTTAACGAGTAATAACTAAACATTATTTTCAAATATATTTAAACATGCAATAATAAAAATAATAACTGTTAATTTGTGTTAATAATAATACTGTTATTGATAAACATAAACAGAATCACAACTTTTTGCCAGGAATATGCTAAATCTGGTATGTGAATTATTTCAATTATGTGCTCTAAAACTAAACAAGGTGAAGATTTTTGTTAACCCAATTTATAGATGTGGAAATAGAATTAGAGAAGGTAAATGATTTGCCCAGATTACACAGAGAATAAACTGGCATCCAGGTTTCAAACCAAGGTAGATCATTTCCAGAATCCATGTTTAATATATTGTAATGAAACTAACACCAGACCATGGCTGGGTATGTAACATTTAAATATCTTGAAGAAAAGTTTTAAAACTTGTATTGGCCACTCTTTATTGGCCAATGAGATCTGTTATCCAGATATTTAGGAAAGTGAATGCATATTGATTTTATTTTATTGTTAATCAAATATTAGGTGTCACCATATGCAGTCTTACTTTTTATATAATTTGGGATGACAACTGACAAAACCCAAAATATTTTTAGAATAGACCCATAAACATTTTTCAGACTGAATACTCTACTGGAGTTAACTATCTGGATATGAATTAGGGAAGCTTTCTTTCTTAAAAATAATCTGAGCTTATGCATTAAATAGAAGGGTAATATTCATTGCCCATTTGCAGTATAAACTTCATATCCCTTCTTTACCCTCTTATTATCTGAAAATCACACTAGTATTAGGGGCCAGGCTCTTTAGCACATCAAACTCAAATGGCATAACCCATACCGCTTCCTTTGAAGGACATTCTTTAAATAATTAACCCAAGCAGCCTTAAGGGTTTTCTAGTAACTATATTGACAAGGTGATATGTGCTCTGATGTGTTAAGGCAATGCCTAAAACTCAGCAGTTCCTCTTGTAAATTATTGTCATTTCATAATTGCAGACAGAAATTGCATAATTTTTAGATACAATGTCTAATAAGCTAATTGTCTATAAATTCTAAGAAGAGTTACCCTTTAAAAACAATACACTACTTTTTGGTACAGATTGAAAAGCTGTATCAGGGCTGATCTCAGCACTTTGGGAGGCTGAGGTGGGAGAACCGTTTGAGGCCAGAAGGTCAAGACCAGCCTGGGCAACATAGCAAGACCCTGTATCTACGAAAAAATTTAAAAATTAGCCAAGCATGATCGAGCACACCAGTAGTCTCATCTAGTTGGGAAGCTGAAATGAGAGCCCAGGAGCTTGAGGTTGTAGTGAGCCATGATTGTGCCACTGCACTCCAGCCTGGGTGACAGAGGGAAACACTGTATCAAAAAACCTGAAAAGAAAAGAAATCTATATCAGAACTATTGGTGAACATGAACTGAATTACAGGAATAAGAACTATCTCACTATCTCCAATCCTGAGAGGATGCTGGGATAGTTAAGGGTGCAAAAATTACAAACATATACAAACAAACCCATACAAGGATTAGAAACACAAGGGTTATATAGTCTTTTGATGAGAAAATAAAGAAATATATAAAGCTAATAGCTAAACTTAGATGGATATTTACTGATGACATTATTACATCATAGCCATCTGTAGAGGAGTTTAACTGCTAGACTCAATACATACCTTCTTTTTGTTTATCATGATAACTCTGTGAGGCAGACATTCTCAGTCCACAGATGAGAAATCCAAGTTCTAGAGCGGTTAAGTAATATATCCAAGGTCACACATCCTTGGTGGCTATATTTGACTCTGAAATACCACACTCTTACCTGCATACCACATTAATTAATTTGTTTGCTTATTTCTGCCTTCCTGGTTCTAAATGTTCTCTCATCTAAGCAGGAGAGAAATACAAGTATACATTCCTAGAATCTTCTCGTAAAGCTTCCCAGAACCATAAAATGTGAATATCTTACATCATCCATTAAAGAGCTAAAAATACAAAATGTGTAGATTAAGAAATACTTGTATTCAATATGATTTTTATTTCAGCTTTTTCTAGTGACAGGTTTAATTTTTTAAAATAGCTACCAATCAAAAAACAAGGGATGTTATTAGTATAATGCAGTTCTCCAAATTAAAAAACAAATAGTTTTAAGATATCGAAAGAAATACATCAGTCAAATTTAATAGACAATATTTTAAAATTTAGAATTGTGAAGAGTCAATTAAAAAAACTATCTTCTCAGTGTGTGCTATAAAAATCTTCTAAATCTAGTTTTCAGATGCTGGGAGCCATGACACTTTATGCTCTTTAGAAAAAAAGAGCATAAATGGCATAAAATATGAGGAAAACTTCATGTAACTTAAAAAAAAATGTTGGAGAGTAGAAAAGACTATAGCAATTTTGCAGTCCTGAATTACACACACCTAAAATTTATTTTATTAGTGTCCTAAAGCTGCACTGTAACACATGGGTCTGTAATGATTCAAGCCCTCAGTCCTCAAGAAACACATGGTCCTGAAGCTGTGGCTCCACCTCCCTATTTCCACCCTGCAGGCTTGTCACACCTCTAAGCTCTAACTGATAGTCTTTAAAGAAACTGATTACCTAATTCATGACTTTAGTGAATAATTTAAGGAATTGCTTAGGGGCAAAATGAATAAATAACACTAACAAAAGAGACTCTGTTTTTAATCTTATCTCAGTACCCAAATCACCAATGTGGTAACCTCTGAGGCTAGTTTCCTCATCTGTCAAGTGAAAATCTTGATTTCAGATTCTAGTGGCCATCACAATCACCAGAAGGGCTCGTTAAAGCACAGACCGCTAGACTCCACACCCAGAGCTTCTGCTTCACTGGGTTTGAGGCTGGGTGGAGGAAGTTATATGTCTAACAAGTTCCCAAGTGATGCTATGTTGCTGGTAGGGACTACACTTTGAGAACCACTAAATTAGATGATCTCTACATTTGCTAATGTATCTAACATTCCAATATTTTCTGCTTGAAGATTTCAAAATATTTCCCCAATTTTTCCTCCAGCAATATGTCTAATAACTGACATTTTTACATTTGTATTGTGCAAATAATAGTATCAACATATCACATTCACAAAGTCTAAAAACCCTAATAGAGAAGCTTCAGTCTTTTCCAACACCTTGTTAGAAGAATGAAACCAATACCTACCCTATTTTTTTGTGTCTAATGTCCTTGTTATTAATATTAACAGAAATGCAGACTGAGAAATTAAATAACTTCCTCAAAAACTTAGTAGTGAAAAAACCCCAAGTTTAACTTAAGTTCTTTTTTCCAGGGTCACAAAATTATGCTTTAGTTCAATCTTGCTTTAGAGATGTGTCTGATATTATATCTTCTACTGAGGAAGGATTTTGAAATTATTTTGGTATCGCTCTATGCTCTAGACATGAATAGATTCAAATCTGAATCAACACAGCAATCTCAGGGTGCAATTTTTCTGGGTAATAGTGTGAACACAATGATACCAACAGTCAGAATAATTATTATCACAGTACAGCATAGTAGTTTGAATGTGTATCTGATGTGTCAGCTTTGATATGAATTCTGGGTATACATATCGGTTCCATAATGCTTTTTTTTTTTTTTTCCTTTCAAACAGACAAGTTCAACAAGAGCTCTTTAGCAGTCATGAGGCTGGGACAAGGTTATATAGTTGCCTGATATCTCAGGCACTCTCCTGTCATCCAGCTCTTACTGCTATACTTAGCAAGTAATTGTCAGCAAAGAGCCAGAGGAGGAATCCAAGGGCAGACTTACATATGAGAGGGTTATTCTCTCATAAGAGCTATGGGACTCAGTTTGCTGTGGTCAGTTTCCTCATGGCAGATTCAAATTTATCTTTCCACACATACAGAATATGAAAATATGACATCCCTTTTCCCCGCTTTTATAATTAATCCATACCAACTATCAGTGCCTGAATTCAGACCATGTCTTCCTTATATGGGGAACAAAAACACTTTCTCATCAGGGTAAGAGTGTTTTTTTGTTTTTGTTTCTGTTTTTTGTTTTTGTTTTTTCCTAATCTCATGAGGCAGGTATGACACTTTCAGGGGTCCGTTCTTAGCTTGCTGGGTTGACCAAGCCAGCAGGGTGGAGTGGTAAATATGCTACTCTCCTAGGAAGTCAGACAGTTAAGAAAGCCTTGTTCGTGTGACCGTAGTCTTTATGTTCTGCTTGATTCGGCATTCCAGTACTCCAGTCTTGCTCCTGAGTACTGGTTTGAACTCTTATTCTTATGATTTGGTATCATGGTTTTGCATCTGGCCTTTGACATTAAATTGTCTACTTCTAGGCAGTTAGTGAAATTCCTTATTATAAACAATGGTATCACAAATAATGAAATGACATAAGGAAAAATTCCTTATTTTCTGGTGAATTTCAGATATTAGGATAGAGTTTGGCAGACTCATAGGTATTTGAATGTCCCTCGGTTACCAACAGTTTTGACCTCTCTACAGTGGTATGAGTAGCAAAGAGTAGCAGGAGTAATGACAGTTCTGTTCTTGTACAGTATCCATTTTATGTTCCCATTAAATTATCATCACATGAGGAAAAATGCTGTAAGGCTTGATTGTAAAGATTACTACAGAGGAAATCTATGCTAAACAAAGTAGAGAATCAGAAGAGTGGATCTTTTAATTTAAAACCTTTTGCAGATTTCTCTTAATATCTAGATTAGACTAGTTAGGGCAATGTGATACATTTTAGTCAATCATATATGTCAGGATATAAATCTAGTCATGTATGTGCATGTGTTTTAATGATTTTTACTGTCATAGGAAAAAATCCCTATCTGAAAAATTTGCTGTCCCATATTTTTGGGAATATTCTTAGACTTAATTTAAGATGGTATGGACATTCAGTTTGTAACTGCAAATAATGTGTATGATTCAAAGCCCCAAAAAAGTAAGACATTGAGTTCACAGGCACAGGTGTACATGTGGCTCATTATGTAGAGTCTTTACCTGAGCAGCCTTTCATAGAGAGATGGCAGTGAAGGTAGGTGTGGTGGCTCAGAGTATACGTAGGCCTGGGACAGAGAAAGACAAGAGCCATAGCAAGAGAAACACAGTTTTAGCATGCTCCACGTTTTGTCCATAAATGGTCTAATTTCCCTAGTGAGGAACACTTGGTGATATCCTGCCATGGTAAATATTTATCAGTTGCCTACCCACTGATCATTGCCTCATCCTCTTGACTAAAGTACTCTCACTTTCGGACAAGTAGCCACCCCTGCAGCACATGTGCTTCAAGTTAGCATCTAAGAATAAGGCTCGATTTACTTAAACTTTGAGATTTAATTTTGTTATTTGAAACTTAGGTACACAGGTTTGGATTATTCATGATCTTTGGCTTTTGTACTACTTATTTTATTGATCCAAGCATGGCCCACTGGTATATAACTAGTTAAATAGTTTAGTTTAGTTTTTTATTTTTCAATTTTATTTTAGTTCGGGGGCACATGTGCTGATTTATTACATAGGTAAATTGCATGTTTCTGGGTTTTGGGGTGTGATTTTGTCACTTAGGTAGTGGGCATAGTAGCCAATAGGATATCTTTCAACCCTTATCCTCCTCCCACCCTCCACCCTCAGGAAGGCCCCTGAGGCCTCTTGTTCCCCTTTTGTGTCCACGTGTACTCAATGTTTAGCTCCCATTTGCAAGTGAGAACACGTGGCATCCATTTTTCTGTTCCTGCCTTAGTTAACTCAGGATAATGGCCTCCAGCTTCATCCATGTTGCTGTAATCCAATTATGAGGTATATACTCAATTAGTTTCATACCATACCAAGAACCCATGAATCAAGCATCTCAAAGCCTAACTGACTCTGATATTATGTTGGTCATTATTATTCATATGGTTTTACCAAAGTCCAATAGATATAGGCATTACATCCTGACCACCTGATAAAATATGTGATAGTGGACAAATAGCTTTTGTTTTCTCATTACTCACAGTCCCTCCTTTGTGTAACTGATCACTGCTCAGACTGTGTGCTGGTCTACCAATTCAAAAACTCCATGCAACTAGCCACAGGGATAGGCATGTGGCCCCTGCCTGAGCAATCATGGCAAACCACCTACCTGGCTACTGTAAGTGAACTGTGAGTAGAACTTTCTGGACCATTTTAACAGCTATGGCTTTTATTTTCAGCGAGATAGTGAGGCACTGGAGGGTTGAACAGAGAAGTGTGGTCCGATGTGCTGTGTTTTAGGGCTACTCAGCTGCTCTGCGGAGAAGAGAATCAAGGAGATAAGCAAGTCAAGAATTTTGTGAGGAAAAGATCCAAGCATAGTCTGACACTTCCAGTGTGTTTTTTAACAACCTTGTGCTCTGTGCAGAACATGCTGGCAAGCGAAGAAACTGAATTATGTGAAACAAACTCACAGCACAGCCAGTATGTCTCTGTTACCTCTGTAGAGCGCACATGCAAAACTTTCTTGGAGCTTGTTAGCCACATGCATGTCAGTGGCTCTCACACATGCCCCCAACTTTCTGTATTCCCCACACTGCAAGGCAAGGGTTGGGGCCCTTTTTCTGCTGCATAAAGTAAGGTGGATTCAGCCACACTGCCGTGTCAGCTGGAAATGGATCCATTAGCCATGAAGAGCCGACTCATTGCAAGGGGCTGGGTCCTGCATGCTCTTTTCTCTTGCTGTGAGTGAACACTGCACCACTTCAGCCTGGTGTACGTCTTGTCTGTTTTCAGCAACCTCAAACCATGCACTGTTCTGGGTACTGCTTACCTGCCTTTTGACATTGGTCTCACTCTTGTTACATCCTATACTTCAGGGCAATGAAACAAGTATCATCTAGGAGGGAGATGAAATAGATTGAAGTAGGTTTTAGTAGTGGATTTGGTGAGAAGAATTAAATTATAGATATATGTTGAAGATAAAGACAACATAATTTATACTGATTGGTTATAGATTGTGAGCTAAAGAGGCAGAGCAGTAAACAATGCTTGATGTCAGGACTGAACAACTGGAAAAAAAAGAAAGGCTCTATTAACAGATGGGGAAAACTGGAAGAGGCATTAGTTTGGAGCTAGGTAGAAATCAATTTCTATCAGGAGAATGCAACTTTGCAGGGCTATTAGATATCCATATGAAGGTGACAAGAAATAGTTTGATAAGTGGACCTGGAGTTTAGGGAAGAGTCTGAATCTAGAATTTAAGTTTGGAAGGTATCAGCATATAGATGACAAGTAAAGCCAGGAAACTGAATGAGATAATCAGGAACGAGTGCAGACAGAGACATGGGCTAGACAAACCAGGGACACTACAGGGTGCAAACAGAGGAAAGGGAGACACCAATGTAGAGCAAAGAGGGACCGTTTCTGAGGGTAGGAAGAAAGCCAGAAGAGAGAGTTGCTCTAGAATATGGAGAAAAGGAGGGTGTTTCTATAGGAAGGAGGGATCAACTCTGTCATACATCACTTATGAGTCAAATAAGATGAGGATAGAGAATCAAACAATGGAACCCAGACAGCAGCAGCTCTTGCAGAATAGTGAGGTTAAATATTTATTGGAGTAGGTTCAAAAAAGAATGGGAAGAGACAGGTTGGAGATAGTGAGTATTGATGTTAGGTTTCCTCCTTGAGAGTTATATTTTACTCCTTTGAAAAGATTTACTTGCTATTCGACATTTTACTAAATGTAAAATGTACATGGCAATTAATTTAATAAATTCCTTCCTAACATTTAATGAAATGTCTGTGTCTTTTTGTCCTCTGCAATGATTGAGATGTATGGCATGCAATAAAATTATTAATAATGTTATCCTTTTGAATGAGAATCTACTCTTCGATTCACACCATTAAATAACCTTCTTATCTGTGAGCCAAAATGTCAGCCAATACATTGGACTGGGTCCTAAGAACATTGGTGGGTAAGAAGAACATTCCTTGGCTGGTTTATTTTTCTTTGGTATTAGTGCTTACTTGGCTCATCTCAACGTCTGTAGTAAATTGCTTTTCACCCAGGAATTTGCAAATAATTTAGCTGGAACATTTCTAACCATATGTATATATATTTTTTATTAAATCCTGGCCAGATTCCATCAGTTCTGGAGCTGTATTGTTTTACAGATTTCATGACTGGTTTGTCTCATAAAGTAGAACAAAATCTAATCTTTTTTGTTGTTTCTGGGTATCAGTTTCATTTGGCAATGCTTGTATTTCAATAGCGTCTACAAGATGTCTGATGTTGGGTCATGGCTGAGAATGAGCCATTATTGAGCATTTTTGGTAACACACATTTGTTAGCTCAAGTCCAATGTATCACCAGACAGACAAACAAAGGTTGGCTATTTATTCCGAGCAATGTGTCCCCAGAAATCTATTTGGTTTTAACTTTAGCACAAGCAGATGGATTTCAATAACATACACAAAACAAACCCTGCAATTTGGGAAGAATATTTACTTTTTTCCCAAAACTGTTCCATGTGAGCTTCAAATTTTTCACCTATAGTAATTACAAGAGGAGACAAATATATGATTACATAGGTTACAAGGATTTTAACAGAGACATTTTAAAATATAAATATCTGGTGATATCAAGTTATATGATAAGTTCATTATATATTTCTGAGATTTCTAGATGCATACATAGATAATTTAAATACATATATTATTACCACAGCATAATGATTTTAAAATATCAGATTTTAAACATCTATATTTAAAACTACTATGACTACTATTAACATCTCTATGTGTACAAACTAGAACACTTAAAAGAAATGAATAGATTCCTAGAAACATACAACCTCCCAACGTTTAGCCAGGAAAAAATAGATTATGAAAAGACCAATACTGAGTAATTAAATGGAATCAATAATTTAAAACCTCCCAACAACAACAAGAAAGCCCAGGACCAGGCAAATTGACAGCTGGATTTTATCAGATGTACAAAAAGCAACTGAAACCAATCTTACTAAAACTATTCCAAAAAGTCAAGGAAGAGGAATTCTATCCCTAACTCATTCTATGAAACTAGTATCACTCTTATGCAAAATCAGTCAAGGACAAAACAGAAGAAGAAAACTACAGGTCAATATCCCTGATGAGCAAAATGCAAAAATCCTCAACAAAATACTGGCAAACCAAATCTAACAGCACATCAAAAAGATAATACATCACAATCAAGTGGGTTTTATTCCAGGGATGCAAGGATAGTTCAACATATGCAAATCAATAAATATGGTTCACCACATAAACAAAATGAAAAACAAAAACCATACGATTATCTTAATAGAGATGCAGAATAAGCATTAGATAACAATTCAACATCGCTTCCAGACGAAAACCCTCAACAAACCAGGCATCAAAGGAACATAGTCGCATATAATAAACCCATAGCCAACATTATACTGAATGAAAACAAGTTGAAAGCATGCCCCCTAAGATCTAGAACAAGACAAGGATGGCCACTCTCACCAATCCTATTCAACATAGAACTGTAAGTCTTAGCTAGAGCAAGTAGACAAGAGAAAGAAATAAAAAGCATCCATATTGGAAAAAAGGAAGTCAAATTATCTATGTTTGCTAATGACATAATATGATACCTAGAAAATCCTGAAGATCATGGCAAAAGACTTTTAGAATTGATAATGACTTCAGTAAAGTTGCAGGAGACAAAATCAGTGTACAAAAATCAGCATTTCTATACACCAATAACATTCAAGCTGAAAACCAAGACAAGAGCATAGTCACATTTACAATAGCTACAAAAACAAAACAAAAAACAACAAAAAAAACCATGAATGTACATCAAGATCTCTACAAGGAGAACTACATAACACTGATGAAAGAAACAAATGGTAAAAACATCCCAGGCTCATGAATTGGGAAAATCAATATCATTAAAATTTTATACCACCCAAAAACAATCTACAGAGTCAATGCAATTCTATCAAATTACCAATGTCATTTTTCACAGAATTAGAAAAACAATCCTAAAATTCATAGGAAACCAAAATTGAGCCCAAATAGCCAAAAATAGAAGAAAGCTGGAAGTATCACATTACTTGGCTTTAAATTATACTACAAGGGTATAGTAAGCAAAACAGCATGCCACTGATACAGAAATAGACACATAGATTACTGAATATGATAGAGAGCTCAGAAATAAAGCCACACACCTACAACCACCTGGTCTTTGACCCAGTCAACAAAAACAAGCAACGGGGAAAGGATCCTCTGTTCAATAAAGGGTGCTGGGAAAATTGGACAGCCATATGCAGAAGAACGAAGCTCTATCTCTCACCATACACAAAAATTAACTCAAAATGAATTAAAAATTTAAATGTAAGACCTGAAACTATCAAAGTCATTTTAAAAGTCTAGGAAAGCCTAGGGAAAACTCAACTGGACTTGGCCTTAGCAAAAAATTTGTAAATAAGAACTTAAAAGCAAATACACAAAAACAAAAATAGACAAATGGGACTTAATTAAACTAAAAGATTCTGCACAGCAAAAGAAATAATCAACAGAGTAAACAAACAACCTACACAATGAGAAAAAAACGATTTCCAAACTGTGCATCTGGCAAAGAAATAATATCCATAGTCTATAAGAAACTCAAACAACTGCTCAAGAAAAAGCACAAATAATCCCATTAAAAAGTGGACAAAGGATGTGAGCAGACATTTCTCAAAAGAAAATACACAAATGATCAACACACATAGAAAAAACTGCTCAACATCAGCAATCATCAGATAAATTCAAATTAAGACCACAATAAGATACCATTTTACACCAGTCAGAATGGCTATCATTAAAAAGTCTAAAAACAACAGATGTTGGGAAGGACTTGAAGGGAAGCTCTTATTCACTGTTTGTGAAAATGTAAATAATTACAACCTCTACGGAAAACAGTATGGAGATTTCTCGAAAAACTAAAAATATAATTACTGTTTGACTCAGCAATCCCATTACTGTGTATCTTCCCAAGTGAACAGAAGTTGTCATGTAAAAAAGACATCTGCACTTGTATGTTTATTGCAGTACTGTTCACAATAACAAAGTCATAGGTTTAACCTAAGTGCCCATCAGTGGATGACTGGATTAAAAAAAATATATATATGGTATATATACACCGTGGAATACTATGCAGCCATGAAAAAGAATGAAGTCATGTCTTTTACAGCAACATGATTGGAGCTGGGGGGCGCTATCCTCAGTGAAATCACTCAGAAACAGAAAATTCAGTACTGCATGTTTTCACTTATAAGTGAGAGCTAAACAGTGGGTATACATGGACATAATGATGGAAATAATCAATACTGGGACTCCAAAAATAATCAACACTGGGAGTGTATGGGAGGATGAGTACGATTGAAAAATTACCTATTGGGTATAATGTCCACTATTTGAGTGTTGAGTACACTAGAAGCCCAAACCTCACAATTATGCAATATATTCATGTAATAAATGTGCACATGGAACCCCCAAATCTATTTTTTAAAAAACAAACAAAAAAATCTTTTAACAAATATCCACAATATATGTTCATTTATTTATTTATAAATTGGGACATATGAAACATATACAAATGTGTGCAGTTTAAGGAATGATCTGAAGATTAACTAATTAGTTTGTCATGGCTTCATACTGCTACTATCTAGTTTCTCAAGATACAATATATTCTTAAAAATAGGCTTAGCATATCAATAATGAATCCAGTTTTATATTTCAAGTAATCTATTTATTTAATTTTGGGTGGAACAACTTTTACTCAAATTATCTCTTCTTTTTTTTCTTTTTAGACAGGGTCTTGCTATGTTGTCCAGGCTGGTCTTAAACTCCTGGTCTCAATCAATTCTCTTGCCTCAGTTTCCTGAGTAGCTGCAATTATAGAAGCAGCTACAGAAGCTAATATGTATCAGAGAGTTCTTATATATTATTATTATTTGCTCTAAGAATCATTATTTGCCTGGCTAAATTACTATTATTTTTATGTCTTGACATGCTTGGGAAGAGCTCTGTTCTGGGTGAAAGATGATGCTCCAGGACATGGAGATTCAAAGTCTCTGGCTTCGTGAAGCTTACATTCTATTAGGGGATACAGATGAAGCAATACACAAATGTCATCTCGAATGCAGTAAGTTCAAGGAAGAAACATCCAATAATATAAAGGGAAAGAGTTATTTGAGATGGAGTGTCCATGGAAGGCCTCTGAAAGGTGACATTGGAGCAAAGACCAGAGCAAAGTGAGGGACAAAGCCTTGTGAAGGTTTGATAAGGAGTACCCCAGGTGGGCAGTTGGTTTCTTCGTTGCCTGTCTGACTCCCTCAGAATATAAGCAGCACAAATTCAGGCAGCTTCAGTTATCATGCTAACTGCAGGTATCACAGTATACAGTGCCTGGTACAGAGTGAAAATTCCATAAGTATTGGATTAAATCAGTTTTTGAAATATTTATCTTTTGAAAAATTAGTTTGGTGATAAGTTAGGGAAGAATTATAAAAACGCCACATACAAATATCTTTTAATAATAAATCTGCCAAGATTTTTTCTGAACAATATGAAAACAAGGTCAACAAGTGTTATTAAGGAGTGGAAAATATGCAGTGAAATTTTAAGTGGAATGTTGATTATTAAATTTACAAGGAAACAAAAGTAGAGAGCTAAATAAACAAAAGAAAAAGGAAATCACTCCATAAAAATGCAGTTTCTGTGGAAACCCAAGTTTCAGCTCTTAAACATTTTTCAGGGACTAACTATGCTGTTTGGGCTGTGTGGGAAGCAGATGCTGGGATGGAGTTAGGAGTTCAAGAGTTTTATTGGATGGTAACACCTGTAAACAATGAAAGGAGAAGGAAGCAAGACAGGAAGAAAAAAAATACTTAGGTCTCAAGGCAATGCAGCGCTGACGGATGTAAAGGGAAGGCAGAGCTAGGCACAGAGGAGAGGAGAAGCAGGATTTAGGCAGCAAGTGCCTCAGGCTGAGTTGCAGATCTGAAAGTGTCTCCACCAACTCAACAGGGAGCTCCAGAGCAAAGATTGCCCTTAGAGTAAGCCCACATTGGTTAGAAATGGCCAGGCACTTGCACTCTGACCATGATCAGTCATTTGTTGGGGGCTGCCAGAGAGGAACAGAGGCAAATGATGCAGCACTAATACCCGCAGGCTGTCAGCTAACTGTGCTTCTTGCAGCCTGACAGCAAGCTCTTCCTTGAAGGAAGATCAGAGAAGTGCTCCTCCGTGCATGACACACTCACAGAAGAGGTAACAGCTGTGGTGTCAAACTGGATGGGCTTCCAGGGGACTCAAATTACAGGTCTCACCTCCACCCTTCTTGTTGTTCTTTCTGGTGCTGGTGTTAAGAGTTTTATCAATGATCAGACCCGTTCTGTAAAACAAAACAAAACAAAAATAATAATTCAGGCCCCCTCTCTACTTTGTGAGTCTTGATTTTGTTCATAGTAGATTGTGTAAGTCAAAAATCCATGTCATTGGCCACAGGTAAACTGCAAACACTGTAAATTGCTAACAGCAAACAGAGCAGTCGAAGGTGCAACATCCTACCTCCTGCCCTTTTCTCAGATTCCTTGTAGACCCTCCACGACACATGGTTGAGCTGCACTAGTGCAGTAAAGCTGCCAGTTCAAGTGTCTGTTAATATTAGCGGATTTTTTTTTTCAATGTTTTGTCTTATTTATTAAGACACACACATATGCAACTGGAAATGCCAACATTTCCTCCATTGTCTCTTTGGGGAATGGTGATAATCTGTGACATGTAATGAGGAGATGCATAAGAGCACAGGCAGGTCTGCAGGTCTTTTTTATTTTTTTCTTATTTTTTATTTATTTATTTTTTTTGAGACTGAGTTTCGCTCTTGTTGTCCAGGCTGGAGTGCAATGGTGCGATCTCGGCTCACTGCAACCTCCTCCTCCCGGGTTCAAGTGATTCTCCTGCCTCAGCCTCCCGAATACCTGGGATTACAGGCATGCGCCACCATGCCCAGCTAATTTTGTATTTTTAGTGGAGACGGGGTTTCTTCATGTTGGTCAGACTGGTCTCGAACTCCCGACCTCAGGTGATCCACCCGCCTCGGCCTCCCAAAGTTCTGGGATTGCAGTCGTGAGCCACCGTGCCCGGCTTCTGCAGGCCTTTTGAAGCCAGTATTCTGTGAGGGATTTTGCTCACTGCATCTGCCAACTGCTGATATCAGGCAAAATAGATGCAATTCAGGGAGCACTACCTTTAGTTCTAGCTCAAATGGCTCTTAGGATGGCAACTTAATTACCATTTATTGAAGCTTAATACGTATCAGAGGCTTTTTGTATGGTATGATTATTAATTGCTTTAAGAATAGTAAGATTATTTCCTCTATTTTGTAGATGGTAAATCTGAGACATAAAAGGAGATTAAGTATCTTGCTCATATTCACAAAGCTATCATTTGACAGAGCTGAGATTCAAATCCGGTTCTGATTCCCAATTTCATATTCAAACATGTTCTAATTATTTCTCACAATGAGAACTTTAACAACTTGCTAAAATATTGTTACAAAAAAAAAATAGAAGAGTATTACTTGTTCATATACAGCATACGAGAATGTACACATTTATTTATGTTTAGTAACTTTTTTTCTATCTCATTATTTTACATTTTGTTTACTATTGGCAGCTACCCTTTCTGTACCCTATTTATATTTCAAAAACTGTCTCTGTATTGCTGTGAAATTGAGAACAGTTTTCTTATTAGTATTCAGGTGACAATGAGAGGAAGCTACCAAATGATGCATAGGAAGAAGGTAAGCCTGTCATTATAAACTGAGTGTGTGAGAAATGCCAGTCAATGTTGGTGGCTCATAGACTGGCCCACCTCTTCCCTCCATCCCTCTCGCCCTCTCGCCCTCCCTCTCCCCTTCCCCTCTTCCCCCCCCTTCCCCTCTTCCCCCCTTCCCCGCTTCCCTCCTTCCTTCCCACCTTCCCACCTTCCCTCCTTCCCTCCTTCCTGCCTGCCTGCCTGCGTTTAGAAGCAGCCTCTACTTGCATGGTAACATGCTGAGGGCAATGTTATTGTCTGAATGCTCTGAAACCAGAGTAACTAGCTTAAAGGAGATTTAGGGAACACACTTGGTCCACAAAATAAGCTTCTGAATCAGGCAGAGTGCTAGTTCACCTTTCACAGAGGGCAACAAACTCTGCTCTCTTCATACTTGGCAAAATTACTTGGCATTGCCATGTTTATGTTCCTGCTCCATGCTTAAAAATTCTTGGAAAAAATTCTTCTTTGACATCCTAATAAGAACATCCATTTGAATCCAGGTCAGTGTTCATTGGATGCTTCCTGCCAGGTGGCGCAGATCCTTCTGTACTAAGACGTTTGTGATTTTCTGAAATTGTGCAGTGTGAGCTCTAAGGAAGCAGAGATCTTTATTTGGCTTCCACTGGCTCCTCAGTTTGCTCCTGCTACAGTGAATGAGGATTCCAATTCCATAATTCGAAAATCTCCCAGGCAATCTTGTCTAGACTGAACAGAGGGAGGTTGCATGGCCCCCTGACATTGGGGGAAACAAGTCACTGACCTAGAAGAACTCTCTTTGGGTACTCTGAAGAATCTGTGTAACCTCTGTGTGGCCAGTGAGATGCGCTCAACATATTACTGCTGCTCTAGAATGTAAGCTCTGTAAAAGGAGTAACTGGGTCTTTCTAGATAGGTCTCTCTCCCCAGCACCCTAGCCCTGAGACCATCAGAGCTGTTTGATAAAGATGTGCTTATATGAATAGAGGAGCTGAAAGGAAAGGTATCTTGTTGTTGTTAATTTTTGTTGGTTGGGTGACTGGCATTAGCCCCGTGGCATGCTACTTCAAAACTTGTCATGAACTTCTTGTAGATTCATGTGAGGCTCCTCAACTCTGGCTTGTTTTTTTCTGTGTTTGTTTGGTTTAGTTTATATTTTAATTTAGTTTTTGACAAATTATAATTGTATATAAATACAGGGTACACAGCCACGTTGATATACGTACAGTGTGGAATGATTGATTTTGAACCTCCCACCTTAACTAGCTTCCTATACTACTTCTCTCTGTCACTATTTATGTCTCCTCTGGCTCTGGCTGATCCTCCAGGTTCTGGCTCTTTGCTTTCCCTAACTTCTCATTCCTGCCAGTTTCTTCACACTCTGATCCCTGCTTCCAGGATCTTTGCTTCCTAGGCCTTTTTTATTGCAAGTGTGACTTTTAAGCTCAGTGACCAAACCAATCTTTCCCTCAAACAGCCACCTTCCTGTCACTTTCCTTCCCTAACCTTCACTTGTGTTCTTTAGGTGGAACTATGTCATGAACACTGGGGATTTTCTTTGAAAGTAATGATGCTTGCTAATGTGAAATGCTTCTCTGGGAACAGAGACTGACAGGCATAGCACAACTAAAGTACCCTCGCCCAAGGTAGAAGTGAAATGCAGTGTGGCTTTCCATTCTGTGTACTTTGAAGATATGTTGTCGTTCGGCAGCCATCTGAGCAGCTATTTTGAGCATATCACTAGACCAGTTTCTGTGAGGAATACATAAAAGCAGGTTCCTCACTGTTCAGTGGCCTGCAGGAAGAGTGGTGTTAGGCATAGCAACGAATACAGGGAAAGATAACGGGATAGGTGTATGTGAGCACTGCCAAGAAAAGATAGCAGGAGTTTTAGGAGCAAGTGAATCGCTAAGAATCCCCAAAACAAAAAGTAAATGTTTTCCCTCAGGCTTGTTTGGATTCACTCCTAAAGAACTACAATCATCTTGGGAGGGTTTTCATATGCTGGAAACACCCAGTGGGACAGATGCTAAAACCTTTTATCTATCATATTTCAAAAGGAGATAATGGAAGGTGTTTCTTTTAAAATGTATGAATTAAAATAGTTGCCTTTCCAACAACTTATACTGCACATATTTTCCCCATGCGTTTTCCATACATGTTTCACTTTAAAATAAAAATCAAGGAGATGACCTTAAAATATATTAACATTGTTATTTTTTTAATATGCAAACATTTGCACAACCCAGACCACAAGTCATGTGAATAATTCACAATTTATCTTTTTTTTTTTTTTTCCTATTGGAGAGAGTGTTATCTTCCATACTGGAAAAAATTTGGCTCCTTAGTCAATAATATTTAGCAAAGGAAGTGGAGGAATGTAGAGTGATAATCTGAGATGTGCACGTGTTTCAGCTGCCACATCTCCGAAGCAATAATTCCTTTCTTCTGACAAAATACAGAACTTTGTATAGGTTGCCCACTGTTGTGTCACAAACAACCCTAAACTTTAGTGGTCTAAAAGAACAATTCATTTTTCTGTCTCCTGGTTCATGGATTGACTGAGCAGTTCTTCCTCAGAGTCTGTCATGTTGCAGACAGATGATGGTTGAGGCTAGAGTCATATGAAGGTTCAACTGAGTTGAATACCCACGATGGTTCATTCAGAAGGCTGGCAGTGTGGGCAGGCCTCTGGCTGAGAGCTTTTTTAGGACTGTGAGTGAAACACATACACGTAAACTTTGCATGTGTCTTTTGGCTTTAGACAACATGGCAATATGTCCCCAGAGCAAGCATTCTAAGAGGTTCAAATAGAACTCAAAAACTTCCTATGATGCAGCCTCCGAAGTCCCGAAAGTCATTTTCACTATACTTTGTTAGTCAAGTAAGTTACTGGGAAAGTCCCTATTCACAGGGAAGTGCATTAGGCTCCACCTCTCGATATGAGACTCAGCATGTGTAGAGGGACCAAGACTATCTACCAGTTGGTCTGTGGCTATTACAATTCATATCTCTCCCACATACAAAATACGCTCATCTCCACTTCAAGATCCACATGTTATCATTCCAGTACACTATTAGTTCAAAGTCCAGGAGTTCATCATGTAAATCAGTCCCTGGTGTGATAAAAGTTTCTCAAGTGTAGTTACTTTCAATGAAACCTGTGAACTAAGGAGACAAGTTAGCTGGTTTCCTCACACCCACCATACAATGTGGTTTCAAGGATAGGACAAATGCAATTAACTCTTCAGTGAAATAAAGTTGGAGAATATGGAATGGGAATAACGTATCCATCACTAGTCCAAAGCATTTCTGAATTCTAGCTAAACATATGATGCCTTTTCTTTTTTTTTTTTTAATCAGGCCCTGATTCTGTTCCATGCGAGTGATATGCTGTTTTAGTTTCTGTTCTCTGGACTTTTGGTCTGTATTTGTGGCTTTCTCAGCCTACTTCCAATTACAGACTTTTTTTTTCCTACTTGAACTGTCTCTTTAACTTTTATTTTCAGTAAAGGGATGCAAGTACAGGTTTGTTACATAGGTAAACTTGTGTCACGGGGGTTTGTTGTACAGATTATTTAACCCAGGTATTAAGCCTCATACCTATTAGTTATTTTTCCTTATCCTGTCCCTCCTCCTAACTTCCACCCTCCGAAAGGTCCGAGTGTGTGATGTTCCCCTCTTTGTGTCTGTGTGTTCTCATCATTTAGCTCTCACTTGTGAGAACATGAACTGTTTCTTTTTCAGTCCAAGATAGCAAGTAAAATTTCCTTGAAAACTTTGTAAGTTTCTTATCAATCACATTAGTGTTCACTCTATTAAACATGAGTGAGATCTGTTGATCTCTTAGATACAAGTTCTTCTTAACACCTGACAGTCAAGGTGCTACAGGACAACACTCTTAGAATTTTTAAAAGTCCTTTTGTCCAACAGTGTTCTAAAAAACGAGTCCTTTGTCTGCATTTGAATATCCAGTTTACCCAGCACTATTTATTGAAGGAAGAGACTGTCCTTTCCCTAATGTGTTTTTGGTGACTTTGCCAAAAATGAGTTGACCATAAACGTGTGGAATTATTTCCGGCTTCTTTATTTTTCTCCATTGGCCAGTGTCAGTTTTTATGCCAGTACCATGCTGGGTTTATTTATTTATTTCTAGATAGGTCTCACTATATTGCCCAGGCTGGTCACAAACTCCTGAGTTCAAGGGGTTCTCCTGCTTCAGACTCTCAAATATCTAGGACTATAGGCACATGCCACCACACCTAGCTACCATGCTGTTTTTGTTACTATAGCTTTGTAGCATAATTTGAAGTCAGGTAATGTGATGCCTCCAGCTTTATTTTTTTGCTCAGGATTTATTTGTCTATTCTGGGTCATTTGTGGTTCTGTACAAATTTTAGGGTTTTTTTTTTTTTTTTTTTTTCTATTTCCATGAACAATGTCATTGATATTTTGATAGGATTTCATTGAATCTGTAGCTAGCTTTGGGTAGTAGGGACATTGTAATAACATTGATTCTTCTAATTCACAAACATAAAATATCTATCCTTTTTTGTGATCCTCTTCAATTTCTTTCATCATTGTCTTAGAGTTTTCATTGTAGAGGTCTTTCACTTCTTTGGATTAGTTTATTCCTTAATCGAAGAGTTTTGTTTTATTATTAGCTATTGTAAATGGGATTACATTATTGGTTTCTTTTTCAGATTGTTCACTATCAGCATACAGAAATACTACTAATGTTTTTGTATGTAGATTTTGTATCCTGCAGTTTTACTGACTTTCAGTTAATAGTTTTTTGGTGTCATCTTTAGGTTTTTATAAATATAAGATCATATAACCTGCAAGCAACAATAAATTGTTTTCTTTCTTTCCAATTTGGATGCATTGTATTTCTTTGTTTTGTCTAATTGTTCTGGGTAGGACTTCTAGTACTATGTTTAACATAAATGGTAAAAGTGGGTACATTTGTCTTGTTCCAGATCTTAGAGGGAAAGCTTTCAGTTTTTCCCTGTTTAATATGATACTAGCCATGAATTTGTTACATATGGCCATTACTGTGTTGAGGCATGTTCCTTTTATATCCAGTTTGTTGAGAATTTTTATCATGAAGGAATGCTTAATTTTGTCAAATCTGTTTTTTAACTATTGAAATAATCATATTGTTTTTGTCCTTTATTCTGCTGATGTGATGTATCACATTTATTGATTTACATATGTTGAACCATCCTCGCATCCATAGGATGAATTTCACTTGGTCATAGAGAATGATCTTTGAATGTGTTGTTGAATATAGCTTGCTAATATTTTGTTGAGGTTTTTTGCATCTATATTCATCAGAGAAATTGGACTGTAGTTTTCTTTTTCTATTGTGTCTTTGGTTTTGGTATCAGTGTAATACTGGCCATACAGAATGAGTTTAAGAGTATTCCCTTCTCCTCAATTTTTTTGGAATAGTTTGAGTATGATTGGTATTAGTTCTCTCTTAAATGTTTGGCAGAATTCAGCAGTTAAACCATTAGGTCCTGGGCTTTTCTTTAATGGAAGACTTTTCACTACTGCTATCTTGTTTCTTGTTATTGATCTAGTCAAGTTTTATGTGTCTTCGTGGTTCAATCTTAATAGGCTGTATGTGTCCAGAAATTTATTTGTACGCCAAAATCAAATCAAAATGGAGTACAGATTTAAATGTTAGACTTGCAGGTATGAAACAACTAGATGAACACATTGGAAAACTTCTCCAGGACATTAGTGGTCAGAGCAAAGAATCCTTGAGTAAGACCTCAAAGGTAGAAGCCAAAGCAAAAATGGACAAATGAGATTATATCAAGCTAAAATCATCTGCATAGCGAAGTGCAGAGGCAATCTAAAGAATGAAATAAATTATTTTCAAATTATTCAATTGGTAAGGGATTAACAACAAGAACACACAAGGAACTCAAAGAACTCAACAGCACAAAAAAATTAATTATCCAGTTAGGAAATGGGCAAAAGATCTGAATAGATATTTCTCAAAAGAAAACATATAAATTGCCACCAGGTATATGAAAAAATGCTCGACATCACTAATCATCAGGGAAATGCAAATCAAAACTACAAAGAGATATCCTCTTGTCCCAGTTAGAATGTGACTGTTATTAAAAAGACAGAAAAGTAATAGATGCTGGTGAGGATGCAGAGAAATAGTAATTGTTATACACTGTTGGTGGGAATACAAATTAATACTGCCACTATGGAAAGCAGTATGAAGATTTCTCAAAAAAAAAAAAAAAAAAAAAACTAAACTAAAAATAGAACTACCATATGATCTAGTAATCTATTACTGGATATATATCCAAAGGAAAATTAATCAATATATTAAAGAGATACCTACACTCCTATGTTTATTGCAGCTTATTCACAATAGTAAAGTTCTGGAATCAACTTATGTACATCAATAGATGAACGAATTTAAAAAGTGGTACATATACACAATGGAATATTATTCAGCCATAAGAAAGAATGAAATCTTGTCATTTGCAACAACATAATGAAACTGGAGAACATTATGTCAAATGAAGTAAGCCAGGTACAGAAAGCAAATATCATATGTTCTCACACATATGTGAAAGCTAAAAATTTGATCTCATGGAGATGGAGAGTGTAGTGATGGTTACCAGAGATTGGGAAAGGTGGTAGGGCAGGGGAAATAAAGAAAGGTTGGTTAATAGGTACACAAATATGGTTAGAATAAATAAGATCTAGTGTTTGGTGGCACAATAGGGCAACTATAGTTAACGATAATTTATATATATATATATAAATATTTTTGTATATTTTAAAAGAACTTGAGAAGTGTGCTTAGAGTGTTCTTAGATTGTGTTAGATTGTAATACAAAGAAATAATAAATGTTTAAGGTGATGAATATCCCAGTTACCCTGATTTGATCATTGAACATTGTGTACTTGTATCAATATATCACATGTACTGCATAAATATGTACAACTATGATGTATCCATGAAAGTTAAAAAGTTGGTCATTCAGGACTACTCAGAAAATAAAAATAAAAATTGGAAAAATTATATCCTCAAGATTCATGGATGTTTCATTGTTTATTTCTTAGAGTGTCTTTGAACATATCCTTAAATTTTTCTAAGCTCCAATAAAGGATTGTAGAGTTGCACCCTTGACTTTGTTTTTACCATGAGGCCATTTCTTGCTTTGAGAAATTTTCACTGGCTAGAAAGACAATCCTGGGCCTTCTGTAATTCCAGTTTAAACTCCTTTCTCTCTCTCTTTATCATTTACTGCTTTAAAAGAAAGTTGTTACTTTCATCATTCTGCCTAGAAATCTCCTTAGTAAAAATAGTACGTTAGTATATCCTATTTTCCATGTTCTCATAGGTAGATAACTGGTGCCCAACTTTCTTCCATTATGTAACAGAGGGCACTTCTTCTACCGTTCTGATAATGATGTATTTCATTCTTCACTAATAGTCTTCTCAAGGCTCTTCTATCTTCTGCCTGGCTTCCAGTCTCAAAGCAATGCTAAATTGTTTCAGTTTTTTGTTGCAGCGGGACGTCATTTTGAGACATAAATTCTGTTTTGGTTATGTATTTCCGGGAAAAAATTACTTGAAATATTAGTGGCTTGTAACACCCAGTTTACTTTGCTCACAGCTTTGTAGGTCAGGAACTTGGGAAGAATTTGATTGAGAGATTTCTCGCTGATTTATATGTGGTCATTTGGAGCATCTGAGCTAGAAGATGAACTTCCAAGATGAGCCCTTCACTCGTATGTCTGGTGTTTCAATTTTCCTCATCCTTTCGCTTGTGGTTTCTCATCCTCCAAGGCCTTGCCACATGTCTTGGGCTTTTTACAACATGGTGTTCTCAGGTAGTACCACTTATTACATGGTACATGGCTTCCAAAAGGAAAGAAGCACAAGCTCCCAGGTCCATGTTCAGAACTGGCTCATCATCATCTGCTGCATTCTATCAGTCAAATGTCACAGATTTCATCATTCTGGTGGACAATGAAGTGGAGAAATAGGCACCGTTTTTTTTTTGTTTGTTTGTTTGTTTGTTTTTTATATGAGAATGCCAAGGTGTCATTGCAGAAGACTAGTTAACTTAGGAGACAGAGTTGTGAACATCTTTGAAAAGTACAGTCTGCCACTCTCTCTTTGATGTTCTGGCCAAACCTGTCACTCCACAGTGCCTCATAACTGAATTCTACCACCCATCAAAGCTATTCAATGCCTTGCCAAAAGGCTGATGAGATCTTATTCCAATTGACCTAAAATTAGCTTCTAATAAAAAGAGATACTTTATTATACTGAGAACCTTATTTTTAAGAACAAATTTAGATGCCAAAAGCAGGCTTAATGCTCTATCAAAAACCTTTTCCTCTGTATTTTCTCTCAAATGTAATAAAATATTAGAAGGGCACAAGAATTATCAGATTAAAGGAGATGAGTTCAAGTTTTTTCTTGACCTAAAATATATACAGTGTTATCCTAAGATGTAAAACAATATTTACAAGCTTCTATACGAAAAGAGAGATCCAAAAGTTTTTTTATGCAGTTTAGCCATCTGCATTTACTTCTGACAAAACTTTAACAATCAGAAGATTGCCAAGTAATCTGTGAAATGCATAGTATTCAGCATATATCTACATATATTATTGTAACTTCACATCGTGATTTTTAATTTTTCTCAACTTGTAACTTTAAGAATAATTTCTTTAGACAATGGTATAAACTTACCATAGAAACAAAATACAATTTTGGGTTTAAAGAGGATGTTACTATGAAATGGCCACAAATAAGTTAACACTTCCTTCTGTTTGAATGTTAATATTTTGATAACATTTTATATCAACAAAATAATGAAAGAAAATACGTTTCAAGCTTTTATCTTTTAATCCTGTTGATCAGGATGTATTCATAGTTCTTCCAATGTCTAAATAGCATGAACTGTTTTATTTATTTATACTAGATACTTCTATAACCTAATATTATTTGGGGCCATTTTCTTCTGAAAACTGCATTGTTTCATATTATTAAAAGGAAATCAGAATGTGTAAGAAGTACTGAATGGAATTTTTTTCCACCGTGGCATCCATTAATAGGAAAAGGGAAGACTATTTTATATATAGTTATGCTAGACTGATATGCATACCATCTAAAAGCAAGCCAATTTTACCCTGGTCTGGTGAAACACCACACTATGGTAATTCTTGGTAGTGAAACCTCATACAGGATTCAGTAGCTTGTGGGACCCACTACCAATATGGGAATATGACATCAGAGAGTGTATGTTTAGCATAAATGGAGGACACCTGGGATTTGGAAGGCACAGTGTTAGAAATTCTATTATTGACCTCACTGAGTTAGGATTATTATTTTTCTAGGCCTCCTTTCTCTTCCTTCTCTTTTTCCTCCTCCTCCTCCTTCTTTTAACATCCCACATAACCTCCCATCTTCAGGCAACCACTTATCTGTTGTCACTCTAGATAAATTCACATTTTCTAGCATTTCATAAAAATTGAAACATATAGGATGCACTCATTTTTGTCTGGCTTCTATCACTCAACATAACTATTTGGATTTTCATCCATAAGATTGAATATATCAATAATTCACTCCTGTTTATTATTATGTAATATTTCATTGATGGTTATAACATAATTTTTAAATCCATTTTCTCGTTTAAGGATATTTGAGTTGTCCAGGTTTTTGCTATTACAAATAAAGCACTCTGTATAATTGAATACAATTATTTGTATGAATGTAAGCCTTCCTTTCCTTAGAGTGGAAAGATGGAATAGATGGGTCATATGGTCAGAGTGTGTTTAACTTTTCAAGAAAGTATCAAATTGTCTTTCAAAGTGCTTGCACCATTTCACATTCCCAACAGCAGTGTGTTAGTTCTAGGCCCTCCACATTCTCATCAACACTTACATAATCAGACTTTCAAATTTTAGACATTGTAATATGTGTGTAGTAGTAGTAGCTTATTTTGGTTTTCCCCAGTGACTAATGATGTTGAGTGTCTATTGTATGCATATTTGCCATCCATACATCTTTCTTGAAGAAGTATTTGTTCAAAACTTTGGCCTATTTAATATATTGAGACTGTTCTTTTTAAAAATAATTTTCATTGTAAATAGAAAAAATATTTTTATAAATAAAAGGTGAAAGTGATGTCTATTATTTTTATTGTGGTGAATGTCACATATCAAACTCATCAAGTTTTTACTTTAAATAGGTGCAATTTATTATATGTAAGTATTATTTAATACAGCTGTTTTTAAAGAAGTTGTTAAAACTTTTAAAACCTTCAAGCAATGTTAATTTTTCTTTTATAAATAAAAATGATTTGTATTTATAATTGATACACAATTGTACATATTTATGGAGTATAAGGGGATGTTCAATACATGTATACAACATGTAATAATAAAATCAGAGTAATTTCCATATCCATTACTTAAAAATGTTATCATTTCTTTGTGGTGATAACGTTGAAAATTTTATCTTCTAACTATCTTGAAATATACACCACATTGTTAACAAATATAATGTATTTGCTATAGTCACCATGCTGTGAAATAGAACACCAGAACTTATTCTTCCTAACTGTAACTTTGTACCTGTTTATTGGTGACTATTCTTGTTGAGTTTTAAAAGTTCTTTATATATTCTAGATAAAAGTCCTTTATCAGCTACATTTTTTGCAAATTTTTTCCCCAGTCTTATCATTCTCTTAACAGTGTCTTTTGAAGAGCAGTTTTAAATTTTGATGAAGTTCCATTTATAAGCTTTTCTTTTATGTATTATTATTTCTGATATTATAGCTAAAAAAATTGTTGCTTAACCCAAGGTCAGAAAGATACTCTCTTACGTTTTCTTCTAGATGTTTTATAGTATTTGCTTTACATTTAGGTTGGGAATACATTGTGAGTTAACTTTTTATATGGTAGAAGTTATGTCTCAATTTTAAAATATAGATACACAGTTACTTCAATACCATTTTCTGAAAAGACCATCTTCTCCACTCAATTTTTTTGAACCTTTGTCAAGGCTCAGTCATCCATCTCTATGGGTCAGTATCTTGACTATTCATTCAGTTCTATTGATCTATTTGTCTCTATGCCGAGACAATACATTGTCTTGATAACTTGATAACTGTCTTAGATAATGTTAGTAATCCAACTTTTTTCTTTCTTTGCAAATGTGTTTTGTATATTCAAAGTCATTTGCATTTCCATATGAATTTTTAAATCAGCTTGTAGACTTCTATTTCACATTTATTGTAAAAAACTTAACATTAGTATACTTTATTACCCTCCTCCCAGTCTTGGTGCTATTATCATATATTTCACTTTTAAGTACATTATAATGCCCACATTACATTATTATTAATGTATTTGTTTAAAGAGTTATCTTTTAAAGGTATTTGAAACAATAGAAATCTTACATATTTTCTCTCATAGTTACAATTTCAGGTGCTCTTTATTACTTTTGAAGAACGATATTTCCATCTGGTGTTATTTTTCTTTTGCCTGCCTTTAATTTTCTTGGACTACAGGTCTATTGGTGATGAATTCTTTCAGCTTTTGTATACCAAAAAAGGTCTTCATTTTTTCTTCGTTTTTGAAGTGAATTTTCACTGGATATTGAATTGTGGTGGACAGGCCTTTTTCTTTCATTACTTTTAAGCTGGTACTCCTTTCACTTCTCACTTGCATTGCTTCAATCGTCTTTGTTACTATGCCTATGATATCTTTTCTTCTCTGGTTGTTTTTAAGATTTTATCACTGGTTTTAAGTAATTTGATTATGGTTGACTCTGTGTAATTTTCTTTATCTTTCATGTGCTTGCATTTTTGTGGGGGTTAATAGTTTCTCTCAAATTTGGAAAATTGTTAGTCATTATCTCTTCAAATTTTCTTGTCCTCATCTTCCTCTTTGAGATACACATGTGTTAGGCTGTTTGGTGCTGCCCACAGCTTACTGATGCTTCATTCATTTTTTAAAAAATTGTATTTTGTCTTTGTTTCATTTTGGATAGGTCCTATTTGGTGTCGTCAGATCACTCATCATTTTTTCTGCAACGTTTAATCTGCTGTTATTCTGATCTGATGTATTTTTAGTTTCAGGTATTAGAGTTTTCACATCTAAAATTTTGATGAATTTGTTCTATTGTCTATGTCGCTACTTAAGTTTTTGGACTACAAAATGTTAAGTAGAGACACAGACAATAGAAATATGGACTACAGTTGTAATAGCTGTTCTAATGTCCTTGTCTGCTATTTCTAACATCTATTTGAATACTGGGTTGTTTTCAATTGATTTCTTTTTTTCTCATTATACATCCTATAATCCTGTTTCTTTGCATTCCTCACATTTTCTGATTGAATGCCAAACATTGTGAACTTTCTTGGTAAGGTTGTGAATATTTTTGTATTCCTGTGAGTATCTTTGAGTTTTGTTCTGGAATACAATTAAGTTATCTGAAAACGATCTATTTTCTTCAGTTCTTGGTTTTAAGTTTTTCCAGAGGGACCAGATCTGTATTTAGTCTAATTTTCCCCTATTACTGAAGCAAAACGTTTCTGACCACTGCAACCGATGCCTCATGAATTATAAGAATATCCAGTTTGATTGATAGGAGTAGGCACTCTTCCCAGTCTTGGATGAGCTCCTAGAACTGTTCTCTCTAATCCTTTTTGGGTATTTCTTTCCCTGGTGTTGGGTAGCTTTCTCATTTTTAGATGTGCTATACTAGGCTGCATAATCAAGAAGCACCAGCCTCCAGGGTTCTCCGTCTGTGCAGCACTCTCTTGTCCAGTACTCTCTTCCACAGTCTCTAGCACGTTGGTCTCCTAAGACCCTCCGCTTTGTCTCTCCAAATCTGAAAGTCTGAGACGTTCCTTCAAGTCCCCCTTGCTGAACCACAACCTGGAAACTCTCTGAAACCGACAGCTAAGGCAATTACAGGGCTAACCTTATTTATTTCCCGTCTCTCGGGGATCATCATTCTTTCTTGCCTAACATTTAGTATCTTGAAGTCCATTGTTTCAAATTTCTTCTTATTTTTAAAATGGTTTTGTTTTTGTGTGTGTGTGTGTGTGTGTATATATATATATATATACACACATACATATACATATACATATATTTGTCCCCTGTTATTCCATTTTGGCTTGAAATGAAATTTTGGCTTTTTCTCTTAATGTTAGAAAACAACACCCACCTCTAACTAGTCTAGGCAAAGTGTCTTTTATTTGTCTTAGATTAAGAAAGCAAACATAACAAACAAATATATATCAACCTAAAAATTATCCAGTGCTTAAAAGAGAATTTAAAACCATTTTGAACATTTAACAGAGAGACATAAAACGTACCAGAGAGGAATTCCATTCGCAACTCACATATCTCTCCAAGTCTAGCTTCTTGTAGCTCAGCTGGGTTCCAGTCACCTAGCACTCACTCTGCCCTAGAACTATCCCCAGACACAGTTGAGCGGGAGTGTCTTTTTTCTCCCCACCTTTTCTTCTCTTTCTTCTATCTATATGGTTTGATGTATCTGCCTTTCTAATGGAAATCAATAGAGATTTTCCAGTCTTCTTTCAAATTTTCTCTCCACCAACCTCAGAGGTATAGACTTAAAAGTTCTGCCTTCAAAAAAGGTAAAAATTAAAACGTGGTAAAGTGTTACGTGTATGTCTATGTGTGTGCATGTGTTTGTGAGATAGAGAAAAGCTTGTGAATGTATATATTTTAATTTTTCTTTTATATTTGTCATAATCTTCTACCTAGAAAAGTAATAGAGTTAATCCCCCTCATAATTAGACAAATAGCTTTTCTGTCTGGTCCTGGTTTCCTGATTATTAAGATCTCTTCTGGCTGTAAAAATCTGAAGGTTGTTGTGGGTTGCATGACTTCCAATCCTTCCATATGGTTCTAAAGGCATTTATAGAGGCCTGAAGACCTGAAATGACAGGAAATATCTCTGTGTGACATGACAAGAAAGGTGGGACCTTGAAGAGCCATTGCATATTTTCCCCTAGGATCACCCTACCTCGGAGAGCTACACCTGTGTTCAGGGCCACCACAGCCCTCTAGTTTAAAGGTTAGACAAGAATCTGCAGGAGAAGGTTTAAGTTTACACCTTCTCGACAGTCTGAAATAAATGGCCCTGACCTGGTCCCTACTACTGAACTAACCAGAGATAAAAGTCTGATCAGAATAACCAATCATGTGTAGATGTGGGGCTGAGAAAGCTTTGCTTAGAATAATACCTGAGAAGGCAAACTGTTTTAGGAAGAATTGTCTTCCTAAAAGCTTCCTCACATGATTTCATGTTGTCATAACATCTGTGTCATGTCTTTTCTACAAAAGAGAATCTTCTAACTAAAATAGTAAAACAGGTTAAGCGTGAATTTAAATTCAGGCTAGGAGAGAAAAAAAAATGTTATGCATGAAGATAAAATAGCACTTAAACATTTTAAATCCATGTCTTTAGGCAGAAACAAATTAAATCCCAGTTTCTTGTGACAATTCATGTTTTGATTCAGTAAATATTTATTGAGTGCCTACCAAGTACCAGCACTGTTGTAAGTGTTTGCTCATACAGCAGGGAGTAAAACAGATAAAGATCCCACCCTCAAAGTACTTTTATTTGTAATTGTGATTGCAAAAGTATTATCTTTACTCTTGAAGTATCATAGGGAATGGGAAACTGCCAGATGACTGGAGATGCCAAATTCCTTCTTAATATTCAAAAGAAAATGGCAGCAGCAGAATTCAGAAACTCTGCACCCTGCGTGACAACCCTGGGTAAAATTAGAGATTAGATTTGAGTCCTTAAAACAAGAAAAAAGGAATTACTTAACAAATGCACAATTAGACTAGTCGTATTATAACAGTCTTGCTTCATTTTATCATTGAATTATGATACAAGAAAATCAAGAGAATTCTATGTGTAAAGCACACCTTGATTTCAGCAGGGCATTTCTCAGTATTTCCACATTACTTTGAGGCTACATAAAAAGACTGACTGAACGAACACTCCCTAAGAATCTAGCTTTAATGGATTATTACCAAGTTGCAAGGATATTTAAAATCTTTTAGCTGATATAAATACATCTTCTCCTAATCTCTCAGGGACTCTTGTCATAAAAATAAACCTAATAGTGAAACACAGGCACAGGTATGTAGCAAGATAAAAATATCTACCTCACACCGTTTATATGAGGATTAAGAGTTCTGTGCTTGTCACACAATAGGAACTTTATAAATATCACTTTGATCCTCCACTCCTTGGCTCAAAACATAATATTTACTTTTCAGCCTGTTCCTGAATATGTGCTTAGATATCACTATTACTAAAACAAAATATAAGAATATAGGTTGAGTATCCCTTATCTGAAATGCTTGGGACCAAACATGTTTCAAATATCATACTTTTTTTTCAAATTTTTAAAATATTTGCATATATGTAATGAAATATCATAGGGATGAAACACACATTTAAACGTAAAATGCATTTATGTTTCATATACAAGTTATACAGTTAACCTGAAGGTAATTTTATGCAATAATTTGTGTGTGTTTGTCATATGAGATCAGGTATGACATTTTCCACTAGTGGTGTCATGTCAGCACTCAGAAAGTTCATAATTTTTTAGTATTTTGGATTTTGGATTTCTTAATTACAGATACTCAACCTGTGCTATAATTTGAACTTTGATAATATCTGGTGTTCAATTAGTTTAAAAATGATGTAGAGGCACTCTTTACATATTATATCACATGAAATTATTTAAATTTTAAATGTAGTATGTATACTAATTTTAAAACACAGATAACTTATTGACAGTTAATAATAATATTTTTGACATAATAAGAGTTCAAAATATATAAAATAATTCACTTTAAAAAACCTACATTTTCTCATAAGGTGGAAACAGAAAATATTCTTAGGTTCTCAAAAAAATCTACATCTTTAGTTTCTCTTTTCTGCAAATTTTAACACTTAAATAATATGCTCCTAAAGATAGGTGTTAAAAAAATGTTCTTTGTGGACACAAACAAATGGAAGAACATTCCATGCTCATGGATAGGAAGAATCAATATTGTGAAAATGGCCATACTGCCCAAGGTAATTTATACATTCAATGCCATCCCCATCAAACTACCAATGACTTTCTTCACAGAATTTGAAAAAACTACTTTAAAGTTCATATGGAACCAAAAAAGAGCCTGCATTGCCAAGACAATCCTAAACCAAAAGAACAGAGTTGGAGGCATCATGCTACCTAACTTCAAACTATACTACAAGGCTACAGTAACCAAAACAGCATGGTACTGGTACCAAAACAGAGATGCAGACCAATGGAACAGAACAGAGCCCTCAGAAATAATACCACACATGTACAGACATTTGATCTTTGACAAACCTGACAAAAACAAGAAATGGGGGAAAGAGTCCCTATTTAATAAATGGTGCTTGGAAAATTGACTAGCCATACATAGAAAGCTGAAACTGGATTCCTTCCTTACACTTTATACAAAAATTAATTAACGATGGATTAAATATTTAAATGTTAGACCTAAGACCATAAAAACCCTAAGAGAAAACCTAGGCAATACCATTCAGGACATAGGCATGGGCAAGGACTTCACGACTAAAACACCAAAAGCAACGGTAACAAAAGCCAAAATTGGTAAAAAGGGATCTAATTAAACTAAACAGCTTCTGCACAGCAAAATAAACTACCAACAGAGTGAACAGGCAACCTACAGAATGGGAGAAAATTTTTACAATCTACCCATCTGACAAAGGGCTAATATCCAAAATCTACAAAGAACTTAAACAAATTTACAAGAAAAAAATCAAACAACCCCATCAAAAAGTGGGCAAAGTATATAAACAGACACTTCTCAAAAGAAGACGTTTATGCAGCCAATAGATACATGAAAAAATGCTCATCATCACTCGCAATCAGGAAAGCAAATCAAAAGCACAGTGAGATACCATCTCACACCAGTTAGAATGGTGATCATTAAGTCAGGAAACAACAGGTGCTGGAGAGGATGTGGAGAAATAGGAACAATTTTACACTGCTGGTGGGACTGTAAACTAGTTCAACCATTGTGGAAGACAGTGTGGTGATTCCTCAAGGATCTAGAACTAGAAATACCATTTGACCCAGCCATCACATTACTGGGTATATACCCAAAGGATTATAAATCATGCTCCTATAAAGACACATGAACACATATGTTTATTGTTTCACTATTCACAATAGCAAAGACTTGGAACCCACCCAGATGTCCATCAACGATAGACTGGATTAAGCAAATGTGGCACATATACACCACAGAATACTATGCAGCCATAAAAAAGGATGAGTTTATGTCCTTTGTAGGGACATGGATGAAACTGGAAACCATCATTCTCAGCAAACTATTACAAGGACAGAAAACCAAACACCACATGTTCTCACTCATAGATGGGAAATGAACCATGAGATCACTTGGACACAGGAAGGGGAACATGACACCGGGGCCTGTCGTGGGGAGGGGGCATGGGGGAGGGATAGCATTAGGAGATATACCTAATGTAAATGATGAGTTAATGAGTGCAGCACACCAACATGGCACATGTATACCTATGTAACAAAACTGCACGTTGTGGACATGTACCCTAGAACTTAAAGTATATATATAAAAAAAATGCTCCTTGCATCATTGAAGCCAGAAAAAAATTGACTTTAGGAGAGTGATTATGTAAATTTTAGTACATCTATACAATGAATTATAGAAAACAATAAACAGTAAGAATGTGAACCTATAAATATTGATATGGAGTGATCTCAAGACAACTATGGAAAAGTTTCACCACCATACAGTGTATTTCAAATAGTGTAAAAAAGCCAAAAGACATATGTACATCTGTATGTGTGTGTGTTTGCACGTGTATACTAACAATAAAGTAAAGGAAGAGGGGCTAGAAGGTGGTACTTAATCATTTTGTAGTGATTACCTCTGATGATGTAAGAAGGAATCAGTAGGGTAGAAGTGAATGGGACATTTATATTTTCTTCTCATTTCTTCTACATTGATCACATCTTTTAAAATAATTTTATTATACTTTAAGTTCTGGGATACATGTGCAGAATGTGCAGGTTTATTACATAGGTATACAGATGCTATGGTGGTTTGCTGCACCCATCAACCTGTCATCTATATTAGGTGTTTCTCCTAATGCTATCCTTCCCCTAGAATCCACCCCCTGACAGGACTTGGTGTGTGATATTCCCCTCCTTGTAGATCACATATTTTATAGAGGCCTGGCATGGTGGCTCACACCTCTAATCCCATCAATTTGGGAGGCCGAGGTGAGTTGATTGCTTGAAGTCAGGAGTTTGAGACCAGCCTGGCCAACATGGCGAAACCCCATGTCTACAAAAAATACAAAAATTAGTTGCGCATGGTGGTGGACACCTGTAATCCCAAGAACCCACGAAGTTGAGGCATGAGAATTGCTTGAGTCAAGGAGGCACAGCTTGCGTGAGCCGAGATTGCGCCACTGCACTCCAGCCTGGGCAACAGATTGAGACTCCATCTTAAAAACAACAACAACAACAAACTTTTATAGAAAAATGCATGCATGTATTTCTAGTATAAAATAATTTTTAAAAAGCACTGATATTACTTATAGGGATTTAATGTAAAAGAATAACCAATCCTCAGAATTTTTGGTCAAGAGAAGAATCGTTTAAGCCTGGTCTTGCAGAGCGCATGACTACCAGGAGAATAATCAGGGACTCAAATCCAAATTATGAATTCATTGTTTGAAAAGAATAATGAAATAATACTCTCATGATTAAAATTTTCTTCAAAAGTCTAATTTGCCTATACAAAGAAGCAATTTTGCCATTTGCAATTAGTCTTCTTTACACAATACGAGCAAATATAATTACCATAATTTCTTTTCTACTATCATTTCACAAGAAAAGATCTAAACCAACAATATAAAAGTGGAAGATTCATTAATTTTATTTTATATTATCATTTTAATTAATTTGTCTAGATTGATCCTCAAAATAGAGTAAGAGCTCATCTTCTACTTTTAATATTTACATAGGGAATTCAAGCCCTAATCTTGATTATAATAGTGGTATTCTCCCTTGTCACCTCCTATTCCTCTTCGTTTTTCTTTCCTCCTTGTCCTTCTGTTCCTTCCTCTCCACTTCCTCCTGCTACTGCTTCTTCTTGTTCAAATGGCACTTCTGTTATTCATTGAAAATGAACATTCTACCAAATTGGAATATGTAGAATGGATTTACCTGTTACTCATATTAACTGAATCAGCATCAGTGAAAACATTTTTACACATTCTTCTCAAGAAAATCTTTAGAGAAACCATCCTCAAGTTCAGTGTCCCCAGCAATACCTCCACCATATGTTCCTGCCTTTACCTTTTTTCATTTTTGTCTCATGAAATATCAGCATTTCTGAATGTAAAATAAAAGTTCTGATATGAATCAATTATTTCACTTGAATTTAGCTATGTTCTAGGAAACTAACTGGTCCTTTCTCAGGGCAATGCCTTCGATGTTGCTGGTGTCAAAAATGTCATCTGCTCCTGCTAGAGAGAACTGTATCTTTTGGAATAGGTCATAGCTTTTCTGTCTATCTTAGCAAGTTATATCATCTTTTAAAGAGGCTGTCAGTTTGGTCATAGGTCACTTGAAGCACTTATTTTGTAAATTGTGGATGTTTTATTCTCTCAGAGGTGCCAGAGCACTTTTTTTCTTGTTCCTTTCTAAATTTTGCTATGAATAAAAGAGCTGTCATAAATCACCTTCTTTGACTTTCACTGGGTCAAGACTGTATCTTTCAACTTTAAGAAACAGTTAACTACCACATAGATTTCTTTATTCTTCCTATTATAAAGAAATAGTCCAATAGAAAAAATAAAACAAAACAAAACATGCAGCCATCTGTGTGATAAGCACATTCCTGTTACAGTAATTGTGTAGACAATTATTTCCCATATCGATCTACATGGAGAGGGCCTCTTTGTCTCACTTTTTGGGTATAGGTGCAAGATTTCCCCATTTTTTTATATCCCATTAATTCCAGGCTCCACCAAAGTTCTTCTCATGCACTCAGAGAGAAAAGAGAGAGAGAGAGATCTTCCAGACTTGAACTTGACAAGTATTCAGCTTTAGTTGAGTTCCATTGTGACCATGTGCATATATTAAACATTTAAAAAATATTACTTCAGAGAAAACAACTTATGACTTGGCTCTGCATAGATCTTAGCCCTTGATAAAAATGCAGAAGCAGAGAAGTGCTAAGCATGACTGAGGCTAAATTTCCAACCATCTCATTTGAAATCAGCATTTAAGTAGAATTAGAGAAAATAAAGTGATTAGAGAAAATAGTGATGTCGTCTCCTCCTGCTGGAGAGACCTATATCTTTCGGAACAGGTCATTTGAAATCAGAGAAAGTAAAGTGATACTTTATTTCTCAGCAAATATTTGTTGAGTGTCTACTCTGTTATAGGCAAGGCTTAAAGTGGCAGAAAGAAAGGTGAAAGCAAAAACAGGCAAAAAATGTTGGCCTCTTGGAGTATACATTCTGGTGCACACCTATGACGGTGGACTGAGAAGCTACCATGTCAAAACTGCTTGGGGTTTTGTAATGATCCTTCCGGGCTGCATGTCTTTGATAATGTCCAATTATCACCCTAACACTATGCAGAGATGACTATAAATTTTCAGAAGTAGCCATAGACTTGGAAGTACTATAATGAATATTGATATAAACATGAAAGCAAAAAATAAAAACACTTTAAAACACTTGGGCCTATAAAGTATGGTAAGTATATGACAAAATAAAGACCTGTTAGAATTTTTCTACAACATTAATTTTTCTGTTTTTCTTGAAGAGCCACCAGAAAAGAAGTGGTATAGAAGGCAATGACCCAAAGTTCAGACTCAGAATTTCTTCAAAAATGTCAAAACTCTGAAATATTACATGCTAATGTCAGAGTTCTGTGAAATATGACTATCCCCATTTCCTGGACAAACCATCTAAGAAAGCTTGGGCTTTCTCCTGAGCTAAGTTTTTGGCATAAGCTAATCCTATGATGGAAATGGTGATGTTTTGGAAATATACATACAATTTGGCACAGACTATATTCTGAAAGTGTAACTTCTGCCATAAAGAAAAGATTTTTAAAAGTTAGCAAGCAGTGTTTGGTTGCCTGTTGGGGGGTGGGGGGCTGGGGGAGGGATAGCATTAGGAGAAATACTTAATGTAGATGATGGCTTGATGGGTGCAGCAAACCACCATGGCACGTGTCCACCAATGTAACAAACTTACACATTCTGCACATGTACCCCAGAACTTAAGGTATAATAAAAAAAATTAGCAAGCATTTTTTGGGATGCTGTAGCAAAGGTAGTCACCTAAATTTGTCCTAGTTAATGGAATACGACCTGAGCAGCACAGTCTTAGAGAATGGGTTTATAAAATAAATTGTAATTTCACAATTGTGGTTGAATGTTTTATCAGTTTAAAAAAGACTTATGAGCAAATCAGAAAGAGAAGAATTTTCCAGAAAAAAAAAAAAAAAAAAAAAGCCCTAAACACTTATCAGAAGACTAATTCAGAAAAAAGAAAAAAGTAATAAGGTGCCTCTATTCTTACTGAGGCTAGACATTTTGGTCCAGAATTCATTGGCCAACATCAGATAATTTGGTTCTGGTTGATTTCTAACGGGTTTGAAAGGGTCTAGGTAAAGTCCTATTCTGTGCTCAAGTTTTCCCTGATTGCAGGATCCTAGCCTCCACTTTTAACCACTGACACCATTAAAGGACAGAGAGAAGGAATTGCTCATGTCTAGTGGCCAGTGGATCCATGCTAAGGTTATTTGACAAGTAGCAACTCAGGATGTGCCAGACAAGGCTACTATTATTCATTGCAGGTAAAGTGTCTGCTGGACACGTCAAAGGCTTTGGAGAAACCATATGAAAGCTGGTTTCTTTTTTGCAGGGTTCCTGAGAACTCGCTACCAAAGCATTTTAGAATACTAGGATTCCAGTATCCTAAAAGTGAATATGTTCCTTAGTGTGCCATTTATGTGTTGGCCAAAGGCCAAGATAGGATGACACTGTTGCAGAACATTAGCCTATAATCAAGAATCATCAGCCTCACAAAGAAGGTCAATATCATGAAAAAGACATTAAAAATTCCATGGAATGCCCCATGAAGCAGATTTAATACACTAAGCACCTCATAAAACAGACTTAATAGACCAAATATTGAACAAAAACGAGAAATAACCTTAGGTAAAACAGATATATAAAAATCATAAAGAATATTATGTACAATTACATGTCAATAAACTTGAAAATGTGGGTAAATTTGAGGCAAATAATGAAACGTCCAAGTTGGTTCAAAAGGAAGTAAGAAATTTGAAAAGATTGATAACCGATAAAGAAATTTGAGTGTAATAAAAAGGCATTCTCTTCAAATAGTTCTAGGCCTAGAGGGTATTACAGGTAAATACTATCAAAATGTCAAGTAACTGATTTTATTTCTCTTTCCAAACATAGTTCTGCAAATTAAATCAATATATTAAATTAGGCAACGTGTCTGATTCATTTAACTATGTAAGTATTACCTTAATCCTTAAACTAGGAAAATAAAATTATATGTAAATTTTAAATAAACATAGGTATAAAATTTTTAATTAACATTAGCTGATCAAAAAGTGCAGGGTACTAACAAAACAAGTCATCGTATTTGAGTAAATTTTACCTTGAAAGTGTAAAGCCAGTTAAATAAAAGAATATCACTCAGTATTTTCCACCACATTACTGCGGGAAAAAATCACATACTTTTTCATACATGCAGAAAAGTCATTTGAAAAGCTTCAACACTTATTTAGGATAAAAGCTCACACAAACCAAGAATAGACAGGAAATTCCTTAACCTGTTAAAAATTGTCTCCCAAAAACCTAAAGCAAATGTATGAGGAACTTTAGAAATATCATCTTTAAAGTTTGGAAGAGGGCAACAATTATTGGTGTTGCCTGTATTGTACAATATATTATAAAAGTACTGGCAACAGTAATATAATAAGCTGTATGGATAGAAAAGACAACATTGTCATTATTGCCAAATCATTTGGTAATTTATCTAAAAAAACCAGAAAGGATAAACACAAAAGCTTTTAAAACCAGTAATAGACTTCGGCAAGATTGTTGGATTGATAAAAGTAGCCCCAAATCGGCAGTACCTCCCCATACCAGCAACAAACAAAGATGATGTAACAGAAAAGTGCAATAAATGTTTGAGAATTAATTTAACATTCTACTAAAGGACAAAATATAACAGCTGGATAAATGGAGAATCACATTATCTTCATAAATTGACCAATAATGCCATGAAGAAGTGAATTTTCTTTAGAAATAGGGAAGGATTTTTAAAACAAGCTATGAACGCATAAACAACAACAAAAAATTTGGATTTATTTTACAATAACAAAGCAGTTCATTTAAAATAAAAATTTTAAATTAACAACTAGAAAATGTTACTAATATAAATAATACAAAGAATCAATATCAATAAATGTAGAATTTCCAATAAATTTTTTAAAAGTAAGCCAAAAATATGGTGACATGATATGAACAAGCAATCACAAGACAATATTAGAATGACAATAAGCGTATGAAAAGTTTTTAAAATTAAAACTAATTTTAAATAATTTATCTAAGATACTTAGCAATATCAATTTAAATTTAATATTAAATTAGACATCTTAATTTTAAAAAGCCAATGGCATATCTTTTCTCACCTATCAGATTAGCAAAAATAATAAAATCTGATGCTATTGTGTGTTGGCAAGACTATTAGGTGCTGATTCTCAAACATTTCTGCACATGGGAATCTCCTGGAGATCTTTTTTTTTTTTTTTTTTTTTTTGAGATGGAGTCTCACTCTGTCGCCCAGGCTGGAGTGCAGTGGCGGGATCTCAGCTCACTGCAAGCTCCGCCTCCCGGGTTTATGCCATTCTCCTGCCTCAGCCTCCTGAGTAGCTGGAACTACAGGCGCCCGCCACCATGCCCCGCTAGCGTTTTGTACTTTTTTTAGTAGAGACGGGGTTTCACCGTGTTAGCCAAGATGGTCTCGATCTCCTGACCTCGTGATCCTCCCATCTCGGCCTCCCAAAGTGCTGGGATTACAGGCTTGAGCCACCGCGCCCGGCCACCTGCAGATCTTTAACATATCCTAATGTCTGGCTCCCCAGTATTCTGATTTACTTGGTATGGACTTTCAAAACTGTGCCTATGATTTAGGCCTGATCAGAGAATTACCATGATATGCTATATAATTTCTAATTTTCAAAGGGATGTTAGATAGAATATTAAATTGTGAATCCTATGGGAACACTGGTACTAATAAATTAAAGTTGCATTAAAAAATTGGAAAAATTTTTAGCAATAGTGTCCAAAGAAAGAAGGACTTTCTTTACTTGGTTGAAAGCTAATATCACTGGAAGTGTTCAAGAACATGTTGCATAGTAACTTGGTAGGGTTTGCAGAGCAAAATTCAGGTTGTTAGACTGGTAGTTAAAACAGACGACCTTAAAATTATACTTATAAATGTGATACTTGAAACGCTGGTTACAGTCCAAGCTGAATCTCCCTTTCACCTCTCTCCCTGCTTCCTTTTGTTTTCAAGAATTCCTGACTCAGCCTCTGTCTTGGGGGACCAATAAGGCATAACCCAGAAAGTGGCTGTGTATTCTCAACTCTTGTTTCTATATGATTATCGTTGTCAATAATTACGGAGTGAGATGGAAAATAGAAATATCACATCGATCAGAGTATGCTTAATAAAATACTTCCGATCTTGGAAAAGAGTGAGGATTTTTCTCTATCTTTGTGGATGACACTACTGTCAGTCCATTTGGGTTGGTGTAAAAGAAGACTATCAGGTGGCTTATAAAAAACAAAAATTTATTTCCCACAGTTCCAAAGCCTGGATAGTCCAAGATCAAATGGCCAGATTGAGTGTCTGGAGAGGACTCTCTGCTGCATAGATGACGCCTTCCATGTGTCCTCACAGAGCTGAAGGGTCAAATAAGCTCCCTCGGGCCTCTTTTATGAAGGTATTAATCCCATTCATGAGAGTGGAGCCCTCATGACTATACATCTCCCCAAGGCCCATCTCCTAATACAACTGCATTGGGGATTAGGTTTCTACATATGAATTTTGGGGAAACACAAACATTCAGTCTATGGCAACTGGGCTCCTGCTTCAGAGATCCTGCCTCTTCCTGAAGGTGATTATTTGTCTCTTTAGAACCTTTGGAACACTGGAGTCTTGTACAGTACCCGAAGTTTGACAATGTGTACATAAAAAAAGGCATAAATTTATGACACTTAAGTTTTTTACTAAGAACAAAGATAACTAAACCCTCTGATACTATACACTGGAACTCTTACTTGGAGTCTGGCACAAATGGAATTTTCAAAGCAAATAATCATATAACACCATTCAAACAACTTCTCTGTATTATAGCTACTCACATACATACATACATACATATATGTGTGTATATATTATATATAATAATAACTTTTGTATTAAGAACATGGACAATTACCTATAACATTTAGTTTTTAAAAATAGGCTAAATTCTATCCACATGTAAGCATGTATATTAACATATCCTGCACATATAAATTTCATGTACATAGTTTACTCTAGTACATTATAAAAGCAATTATTGACAGGAAAAATAGGATATCTGTGACCATCAGAGGAAAACTCCTCAAGCTCTTGAAATAGGTTACTAAGCAGTAGAATAGATAGTATAGCTGATTTGTTACTTTTGACTATTGTCTTGACTATCTCATCTATGCGCTCAGTCCTAACATCTAGTTTTCCTAAGTTCTTATTGTCTTTATTTTTTAAAAAATTAGTCCCGTGTTCTTGGCTAGGTGGGTACGAGGAGAAGGAGGACTAATTTAAGAATTATCATTCATTGTGAATTATGATGTGCTAGACATTGTGCAAAATACCCACATGAATTTTCTTACTGAAGCCACAGAACACATCCATCAGATGTTCCAATTACATTTCTTTTACAGAAGAGGAAATTGAAATTATACAGTGATTAAATAATTTGCCCAAGATTACATACTGTGAGACAGAACTGTGATTTGAACTCAGAGCATCTGACTTTGCCATGGGTGTATGAGTGTATAGAAGTTTGTTAAACCCTGGCAGGAGATAAATTTTTTACAAGTTCATATTGCATATAAAGAGAGCTAGGACTAGGTATCTGTCAAAACAAATCAGTTTTATGTGAAAATCCTTTATAAAGAAGTTTTTTATTTAACACCATAAAATAATCAGCAGTGACAAAAATGTGAAATCAAATATTGAAAGACATCATAAATTTAAAATACTTTAATTTAGAATTTGTAGCTAATTATATTTAGTCTACATAAAATTGACCTGTGCACATTTTTAAGACAGGAGCATTGTGTGTAAAATAACTGTAGGTGATATCTTTAAAACTTGAAGAAGAAACTCTCTTGTGTGTTGTGACATTACTCATTATTTACTATCAAATGATACTGCTAAATCCAAACGAATTTTGATAAATTTATACCTGACCTCCTTATAGAAATATATCATAACTAGTTTAAATGATGTTAAGATTTTAAAGTAATTAAATGCAATGCATTAAAATATTTAATAGTAGATATTCCTTAATATTAAGTAATATTTCCATCCAGTAATTTCAGATTAATGAGGATTTATTATATCTATTTCCATCAGTGCCTATAATTTTTACTACTTTTGAAGAAATACTGGTGTTAGTTAAGATGTTTCAATCATAGGGTAAAATAAATGTTCATTTTCCTTTTAATATCATTCATTTTTATTTGCAGAAAGTAATGTTACAGTATTTCTTTATTTTCAGTTTTATATTCAAATTGGTTGTAGGTCCAAGTATTTGTCCAAGTGCCTAGTATTTGTAAACTCTATATTATACAGAAGTTTCAAAATTTAGAGCATACTGTTCTCCTACCATCTGGGGGATTCTGTTTTATAGAAAAGTAATAACTTGCTTGAACAAAATTACTAATGCCATTTCCAATGATGTTCTTGTTATGTTATAACCCTGACACCAAAAGCAATAGTTAGGGCTAAAGCACAGCATAGGTGCTTGTTCTCAGCCTGATCAAAGAAGCTTAATTATGACCTCCAGATAAAGGTACTGCCATTAAGCCATTGAATTATCACAGATAAGGCTGAGTCTTCCTTACTGTCTGATGATAAATCACAGCTAACAACAGCAAAGAAGTTAGAGCTCACCCAGCTAATCCTTCGGAGATTTTGAATGGGCTGGTTCTCCTACTGTTTTGCATCTATTTATATTGCACTCAGAGCCCCCAAATGGTCTCTGCTTATCTCCAGCTTTAGATAATTTATGCTTTTTGGTGTGTCACCTCACCGCTGAAGCTGTTATCAGGAATGAGGAGGTTTAGGAAATCGGATCCACTGAAATGCTAATCCTCCTGCCAATTACTACACAAAAACAAGTTTTCTTCACTGATTTGCTTTTGTTTATTTGATACTGCAAATGTGGATTTTATGATTACAGTTTAGGACAATTGTTTAGCTCCAAAACAAAATAAGCATTTAATTTGACTAGCTTTCTCTTTTCACAAGAGTGGTTGGGCAATTTACACTGATTCAAATGGCCAGATGGTTTCCTCTCTGTTTGTCACTGACTAAATAGATGTGTAAATATTTTTATTTTCATAGAGGGCTGGTCTTGAGAAGAGAATTTGTTGAAGCCCCCCTCGATGGTGGGCTCCTGCTCCAAGATGCACTCATCCTAATTTAGATTCTTCGATATAAAGGATATTCTATGTGAAACTTTCACATGGAAATATGATGCCTGTCTTGGAAAGTCATTAAGATAATTTTTTTCATCCCTTAGTGCTGTCCAAGTTTTATGAAATCTTATCTCTGAGACTTTTATGAGGTTGTTTGACTAGTAGTTAAATGTATTACTTTTCGGTGATATCAAACATTCCTAAGTGAGTAACTATCAAGCCCATAAAATTCTCCTGTGCTTATTAGTATAGTATAATGAAAATTTGAAATGCAAGGTTGGACTGTACTTTTAAACAGGCAAATTAAACTCATACCTAGCTGTGTTTTCCAATTTATTTTTTCTCAATAAGATCTCTAAGTTTCCAAGATTTGGAAAGGATGAGGTCACCCAATTGTCATGATTGATCACCAATTATTCAAGTCTTCTTGTGTTGACTATTGATGCCAGTTATTGAGATAGTAATCTTCAAAGTGATAAAGGAAGTTACAAAATTAATTCAACCTCGAGATTCCATTACACTTAATGTCAGCTAATAGAACATTTGATATTTTTAATCCTAGTTAAAGGCTTTCTTGCTAAGCTAATGCTGATGGCAGAAATGATGGAAAAGAAAAATATCTAACATTATAACTTCTGCAATTCTTTTTTTCTCGGTATATTTCAGTGTAAAGCATTTATGTAGGTGGCTTCCCAGATGGCTCCTTGATTCTTCTATAGAAATGTAAGATAGGTGTCTGTATTTTAACTTCAAAATGAAATGCTCAAAAGACTTCTTTCGACATATGTGAAAGTTTCTTCTCTTCAAAGACTGCTTTCTGTATTTTAAACGTGTATTTAGAAAACCTGCTTAACTTTTTTTCCTGAGGCAACATAATTAAAAATATATATTGATTACTAGATACATGCCATTCCAAGAGCTACTTAAAACTGAATTTCAGGTGAGATTTAATATATTAGCAGATATTGTGAAGCTAAATATCAAATCACTAACCACCTGATATACTTCATTGTTTGTTTTATATTTATCAGTAGGCACATTCCTTTTGAAAGAGCAAGTTCTGTTTTTATTTTTTTATTTTGTTTTATTTTTATTATTTTCTTTAACAGCATGTTTAGATATCAATTTGAAATTTCTCAGGTGCTAACAGACTCCTACTATTAAATTTTACCTGATTTTTACTGTATCCAGGCCTAAGGTAATATAACTCATTACTCTTAATGTAAATACACAGAAATAATTAAGCAGAGTTCTCAGATGTTTTGCTTCTCCATACCTGGAATGAAACTTTCAAAGAGATGGAAGGGCAGAGCACTCGTCATTTTATGGCGCGAGTAATTGTGGTGTCAACAGAAAGTCAGTATTTGACTTTGGAAATAAAAATATCTGCCACCTTATTTGGCTTTCATGTGCAAGGGTTTGAAATTAACTGACATTAGGGCATTAAGGAGTGTATGCATATGTTTATTCATCTCAATTCAATTATCTCTAACATTGAAAACACTTTTAGTAATTTTATGTATCACAGCTCTTAACCAACTGCTCTATGCCAGAGTCCTAGTGGATATCATTCCCTTCATTGAGCATAAAACCAAAAAAAAAACCAAACAAACAAAATATGAAATAAACAAATGAAAACAGAGTAATCTGCCTTCTTGCTGATAACAATGATTATTTTTTACAAGAATGGGAAAGAAACTTAATAAAATAAATCCAGCTTAAAGGAGTTAACAGAATCCCAAGTTGTGCAATTTGGGAGATTATTGTTAGTTTTTTTGTTTGTTTGTAAAGGATTGCTTTCTTGTACTACCTTTGCTCTCAGTCACCATCTTCTCTCTCTTCATCTTTCATCTAAAGCTGTTTTATTTTCCCCTCTCTGATACCTTTTCTTCTGCCCTTCTATTTCCTAGAGATGTGGGTTTTCAAACTGCCTTGTTTTGTTAACATTTCACATATAGACCTCATGGTACAGTTGCCTCAAAGTGCTTTAGATATGAAATTTGTTCCTTATGCAATAGTAAAGTCTTAAGTATATAAAGTAAAATGTGATCTTAATATGAGAAAAGCTAAGCATTCAGGGTTTAAAAATTATTTTTCTGCAAGGATGTGCTGCCGTTATTGTCCAACCTAGCAAAGTTATTAAACTATTCTTAGACAAATTTCTGTAAGCTGAAAGAGTAAGAGAAAGGGAGGAAGAGAAGAAGAGAAGAGGAAAGGAGAAGAGAGGCTGGTCTGTAAAGGAAAAGCATGGAATTTGAATATTCTATTTCACATGACCTAGATGAATAAGTCAGACAGTTATTTACCATTAAATAATACACATAACTACCTACATGGAAATTTTTCTCTACTTTAAGTTTGGATCCCTTAAGATCAATGAAAAGATTATTGGAAACTCTTTATTGACCTCTCACATTTCCAAATTCTCAACATATTTACTGTTCAAACTATATAATTGAGGATTGGTTATATATTATTTACATTATCACTCTTTAATTGTTTCATATATGTGGATTTTTTTCTTCCCAAATAGCTTCTAACTTCCTTGAACATGGGAATGCATCTTATTTTTTAAATATATTCATTGCACTGAGAATAGCTGTTGGTCCATCGACCTAGGCTATCAATATATATTTAGGGATTTATTAAGATAGAGAGATCGTAGGTGAAGATTAGTCTAGAGCTGCTCAAAGGTGCTGTGCACAAGATACTCTGAGAGGTTGTGCTCAAGAATGATGTGTGTTTGTAAGAGGAATCTGACAGAGATAACAATAAAAAGCATAAACTTGTATTTATTTGATAGGCCAAGTGAGTCCATAGCCAGGCAGTTTGACAAGTCACTGTCGAACTGTTTAGTGTACATAACTCTTTGGGTTATCTGCTCAATTTAAAGCGACTACCACAGGCACTAGAGATAATATTACAGAATTTAGATTGGACACTTATTTATTATTTCTTCATAGGTACTTTTAGCAGCTTAAGATACTGTTGTCTACATCATGCAAAAAATATGTAACTATTTGGGTAGAGAGACCTTTAAAACGATATTTAGACCAAGAAAAATGGGGGCAGAATTTTTGACATTAGCCACAGAAAATGAGGATTTTTGTCATAAGTGTTTGTACCCAGTTCTTAGAGTTGCAATAATCATAAAGTCAAACAAAGCCAAATGACCACATGTTGTGGTTTCAGTTAAGCAAATAACTCAGGAAAGCATGGAAATCACCAGATATCTATGTAAACTTGTGGTTTGTTTCCTGGTTTATGCATGTGTACTCATGTGAGCTATTGACCCTGTTTTATAAAAGCCTGCTGGGAAAAAACACAATTGGCTTTGGGTATTTTATTAGATTTTTTCAGAGGAAAAAAGTCCAAACCTCGTATAAACTTTGCTGATCTCTAAATCTGTGAAAAATATTAGAATACCCTAGAGCAAAATTGAAAGCCTTTGTGTTTGTGTGTGTGTGTGTGTGTGTGTGTGTTGTCCTATTTTTTAATAGGGAAATCACAAAAGCAAAGACATTTCTTTGTATTTCAAATGAATGTTTGGTATGGAGACAGGGGTATTTCTCTGGAGATTCTATTTCTCTTTCCCAATCTCTCTCACATTTATGTGCAGGAGATTCCAAGTTAAAGAGCAACCTTGAGGAAAGGAAAGGACAAAAGAAGATACCAAAACTCAAGACACAACCTGGGAGAAATGGAGACAGGAAGATGCAGCTACTTTGATTGAAGGTTGTAGCTGAAAGGGACTTTAGAAATCTGATACTCTCATTCTGCAATGAAAGAAAGGGAGGCCCAGAACCTTTAAGTAACTTAAACACACTCACACAGGTAATTAATGGCCAATGTGGAACTGGATCTCCTTTTCCTAGTTCCTACTTCTAAGTCATTTCCCCTAAATCAAAATGTCTTTCTTGTAAGTGATGTGTAAGAGAGAAGAGAAGTCATACAGTTTAAGATATCTTCTAGGCTTTCAAACTGCTCACGCACACCTGAGCTTTGCCTATTCTTGTCACTACTTAAGGCAAATCCCCAGCCCACTGTTCAAGTCCTATAATTCGCTATAACTTAAATTTGAACCACAGGCTACACAGCTAAATATAGAATATTGGTAACTGATTGAGTGGCTATAGATTGCCTGGGAAAGTAAAACTAACTCCTATTTACCTCTAATGAAATAAGAAACAGACTGTTGCATGCTGTGTAAATCGCTCTGTAGTGGGCCCTGTGTTGTTCATGATTTGTGAGCAGGTATTTAGTCCTGTTTTTTGAGCGACCCCATGGAAGATGATGTCAGGAGGACAGCGTGGTGTTGGCAGTGAGGGCCTGCCTGAGATCAAGTTGAATGAACTTGTTCTTCCTGCTTTTGTGATCCAAAAGTTTGTGGCGGTGCACTGAAAAGATGAAATTCCTTAAGATAGAGAGCAAAGAGAACATGTAAAAACAAACAAACAAACCTGACAAGGTTGTGTAATAGTTTGGAAAAAAGCACATAGTAAAATCTTTTTTACTGTGTAAAAAACAGCATACCTGGTCCATTTTGGAGGAGATGGGATGTTGTAATGAGCACTTGTCCCTTACTGAACTGAGTGAAGAATAGCTAACCGAGTCACCATATTTTATATATTATTTTATATATGCAGTATCTTAGGAGCATATTCTCAAAGACAACAGGAAGTCAAAAGCTTGTAATTACTCATTTTTCGTGCCTTTAATGTGTGATATTGCTGCATGCTTCTTTTTTATCTTTATAGCAAATGAAGGAGAATTGCAAAACAGAGCTGCCTCCCATTGTCTCTGTGAGAACTCAGGCAACAAGGGCATGGTTCCTGCTGTGCAGCATTGTTAGCTGTGCCTGCAAGTGCTGGCTAGAATATAACTAAATAAACCTACAGACAGGAAAAAGAAACACCATTGCACTTAACATGCTGTTTTACTTTGGTTTTAAGTTTGCAAATGATTTTTATTTAATTGTCAATATGGAGGAAACCTAAACAGATCTCAAAGGAAAAAGCACTATTAAAAAAAGGTTCACTTTTACTTTCTGCCAAACAGACTGATACAAATTAAACATGGTAGTTACATGGGACCAATGGGAAAGCACTCACTCACTCATTCACTCAGTTATTCATTTGTCTACTGTCTATTTGATGGTCTACACATTAGATCTTATTATAAAGTTATCCTATGAGTTTAACACCAGTATTAAGAGACATGTAAAATAAGTTCATACATTTTATGTCTTTTGCCAAAAAGACATGTAAAGTGATGGGACATAGACTATTATTTCTATCAAGAGCACATTTTCCTCTACTACTCTAAGACAAATCCCCAATCTTTCATGATGCATTATTGAAAAATGGCAAGTTGGGAGAAAGGGGACATTCAATAAACACCTGTAATGCAGTCTTACTCCTCTTTTGTTATTTGGCTGCTGGCAGCTTTCAACATCCACTCCTTTCTAGGCTCACTTCTGGGAAAATCCATAAGAAGGCTCTTATGCTCCTTGCCCTGTGCCAGTGGGCCATCCAAACCACAAGCCCTGCCTGTGCTCAGGAACCTTCACTCTGAACCCACCCACTAAATACAACTAGTTCTCAAATCAATTGCTCTTTCTCACTCTCTTAAGGCATTTTCAGACTTGGTTGGGAGCTACCATGTCCTCTCTGGAAGACCTCATTGTATGAGTAATAAACTTTTTCATATCCTCTTGGTGCATGCATGGTGTCATCTGTTTCAATATCTAAACTAAATTTTGGGTCAAGAGTTGATCCTCCTACCTCCTTGGGGCAACCACAATATAGTACCAAATACATGCAGGCATCTATAGAGGGATCACATGAACTATCAAATGTAATATCACCAAAAAACAAAGAAGTAGGCAAAACCACCAATGAAAGGGCAGACTTCATATGACCAAGTAAATTGTAGTTTCTATTCAAATTTTTGTCTGATCCCAAAATCAACACATTTTTTTTTTTTTTTTTAACAAAATGTGTCAGATTGTTTTTAGCTACAAGTAGCAGAGGACTCACAATGTTCAAATAATAAGCAGTTAGATAGTTCACAAAGGAAAATGGAACCAACACTGGTCAATTCAAGAAGCAGTTGAGGAGACACGATGATATTCATTGAATAAGAGGATATTTCCCATTGTATACCTATTTTTTTTTTTAAATCAATGAGGAAGTGTTTTCCAGTCTTACTCCTGAAAAAAATGTTTCCCAGAAGCCCCTAAACATATTTCCTGCCTCAGGAGTGGAGCCACATTTGCAAACCTCAGTCAGACACTGGTAAGAGGATTGATATCACCCTGGCTAATTTATATTAGGCATGATTTGTCCTGGGAAAAGGAGGAGTCTTATATGAGCATATGAAAGGCAAAAAAAGCCGGGCGCGGTGGCTCAAGCCTGTAATCCCAGCACTTTGGGAGGCCCAGATGGGCGGATCACGAGGTCAGAAGATCGAGACCATCCTGGCTAACACGGTGAAACCCCGTCTCTACTAAAAATACAAAAAATTAGCCGGGCGAGGTGGCGCGCGCCTGTAGTCCCAGCTACTTGGGAGGCTGAGGCAGGAGAATGGTGTGAACCCGGGAGGCAGAGCTTGCAGTGAGCCGAGATCGCGTCACTGCACTCCAGCCTGGGTGAGAGCGAGACTCTGTCTCAAAAACAAACAAACAAATAAACAAATTTAAAGAAGAAGAAGAAGAAGAAGAAGAAGAAGAAGAAGAAGAAGAAGAAGAAGAAGAAGAAGAAGAAGAAGAAGAAGAAGAAGAAGAAGAAGAAGAAGAAGAAGAAGAAGAAGAAGAAGAAGAAGAAGAAGAAGAAGAAGAAGAAAGGAGCAACCTAAAGATCACCCCCTCCATCCCCAATTTCTCAATTGCAAGCTATTTGTTGCTTTTGAGTCTGGTAGCTGCCAAAGCGTCTATGTGACCGGGGGTGGATGAAATCCCTGATTCTTAGGTTCTTCCCATGTGGGCTACTCAATTAAAGAGTGATTAGCTGGGTGTGGTAGCATGTGCCTGTAGTCCCAGCTACTCGGGAGACTGAGGCAGGAGAATCGCTTGAACCCGGGAGATGGAGGTTGCAGTGAGCTGAGATTGGGCCACTGCACTCCAGCCTGGCGACAGAGCAAGAATCCATCAAAAAAAAAAAAAAAGTGACATAAAAGAGGAATGAGCAGATAAGTGGTAAATCCTGGGAAGATCTTGGTGTTTGGGAATGTATAAACTATTTCACAAAAGGAGGTACATAATCGCTTATTTTAGTGACCCTAGTCAACTTGATCCACTGGAGACCAGGATAGGACTAGTTATTTACTGAGTCGTCCCTGATTCTGAGGCTAGTAGATTGCAGAAAAAATAGAAAACTGAGTGGTCTTTCTGAGCATATCAAGAAGAGGCTGTTAGCTTGCCATTCAAGACAGGAAGCCAGAGTGAGATAACCCTTTTGACTTTCATCCTCTAGAGAGTCTCTGCCCTAAATAAATTTCAGCCACCAGAAGTCAGCTGCATGTGCCACTTAAGAAAATAACTGCCCATTTAAGGGGCCATAGTAGTAAGAAAGAAAAAGATCAGGTTGCAATTCAGGATATATGCCCAGGGAAAAATGAGCAACTGAATTTTTAAAAATAAAGAAGGAAGTGAGGGAAAAAAAGAAAGGAAAAAAGAATATATTGAAAGATGTTCAAATCACACAAACACATACACACACACACACCACATTACTGGTTTTGGAACTAACATTAATTATATGTTTTAGAAGGGAAAACAGTTACTATTGAAATTAGAATTTACGACTGAGTGATTTAAGCACAAGAAATACTGAAAGCACAGAAAAGAAAGAGAAAGAGAAATCATGAAGAAAAAAGAAACTGTGAGAATGGCTCTAAGAAAAAGAACAGCCAAAAGGTGATTTAAAGGAGGAAAAAGGAGTAAATGGGAGAGAGGTAATTACTAAACAACTTCTAGAAATACATTTTCCTTAACTGAGAAAAGATTCGGGTCCAGAAATTAAAAGGGCTAAGTTTCAGGCTGATTTAATAAGAAGATGTATGCAACCAAGTAAATCCTTATGAAATGTGTGAACTCCAAGGATAAAGAAAAAAGTTTATGTTTACAGCTTGGAAGAACAAGTTACTCACAAAGGAAAAATAATCACACTGACATAGGCTTTATTTTTTGACACTGGAAGCTAATAGACAATAGATCATTTAATACACTCAGGAAAACAAACAGCGTGCAAAAAATCCTATATTCAGTCCATCATTTTCTTGTTTATTATCTGGTCGATGCCTTTTTTAAAAAAGACAAAATATATAGTGAGAGTGACATACACAACTGGAATGGTTTGCTATGCAACTATACTACCTAAGGAAAATACTTGAGGAAAGGCCATAAAGACAAATTAATCATAAGAAAGACAAGGTAAAAGAAGAGAGAACAGTGTTGAGTAACGACATTTAATATACGTAAGTTTAATAAATGAGGATATGAGGAATTTCACAATCTAAGGGACTTATTTCAAAACAATTCAAATAATCACTCAGTTATTCCAGCTATTTCCTTGGTGATTTCAGTCCCATTCTCTTCTCTCATACAACTGTGCTGCTGATTGTTCAAGACTTATTCTCTCCTTCCCTTACAGTCCTTTACTTTTTCCCACATATCCTTCCTAACCCTCAACAGGAAAAGACCCTAAGAATATATTTTCTTTTTCTTCTGTCCTCCTTTCCCCTGTCCGTAATGACATGATTAGAACATTTTCAATCTCTCTTTACGTCGGTCTTCCACTGATAAAGAGAGGTTGAAAATGCTCTAATCATGTCATTGCGGACAGGGGAAAGAAAATACATTTATTTATTATTTATTATTATTATTTAACTGTTACATGTTACATCTTAACACCAAGTTATGATCCAGTAGATTTGTTTCATAGTGATTCCAAAATGTTTTCTGACCTCAAATGCAAATGGATGAATCAGTGCATCACAAGTTCGAAGATCTGGGGGGGTTCTGAGGAAATCAGTGTTAAGACAATGCAGAAATTCATACTAGTGTAAACTCATACGTTCTATACATTTGTGTTATTTCTTTTCCACGTGATTAAATAAATCCACACTCTCTTCTTTTTATCTCTAGCTCTGAAATAGGTAAAATAAATGTATTAGCTGCCATAACAAAGTATCACAGACTGGGTGACCTAAACAACCAAAATTAATTTTCTCACAATTCTAGAGACTAGAATTCCAAGATCAAGGCATTGGCAGAGTTGATTTTTTTTTCTAGGGCTTCTCTCTTTAGTTTGGAGATGGGCGTTCTCACATGGTCTTTTCTCTGTGTATGTCTCTATTCTAATCCCTTTTCTTTTTTAGGAAGCCAGTAGTATTGAATTAGGCTAACACATATGACCACATTTTACCTTAATTATCCCTTTAAAGCCCCTGTCTTCAAAATACAGTTACATTCTGAGGAAGTGGGGGTTAGGACTTCAACATATGGGTTTGGGTGACACAATTCATCTCATACTAGCAAAATAAAATAAAATGTCTTTTACTTCTTTCTGTGGATTTTGAAATGTCCCAGGCCCAAGTTTCTGAGAACATTCTGTAAACCTCTAATTACTCTGTAAACTCTTGTAGCCTCTGAAATAATCATCGAACTGGAGATTCTGCAGAAACTAGGGGAAAGAAAATCCTTTTGTTTGAGTATTTAAAATTTTAAAATTTAAATTTCATTCTGAATTCTATTTAGAGATCTATTTATCATCCATCCACATATCTATCTATTTAATTTTGAGATATTGAGAGATTGTCCAGAGTAGTCTCTCTCCCCACAGAAGGTCTTCCACAGGCACTATCATCCAGGGAGATAGTAAACCTTGGAAAAATAAATTGTATCAAGCAGATCCTTGGAAAAATAAATTGCTAAATATCCAAATGGATTTTGTAAAGCATTATATTGAAGCATAATGCAGACACATAAATGGATTTTTATTTACATGCATGACAATAGTCCTGAAAGCAATAATATTTTTTTCTCTCTCTCTCTCTCTCTTTTTTTTAGATTGAATCTCAGTCTGTCGCCCAGGTTGGAGTGCAGTGGCATGATCTCGACTGACTGCAACCTTTGCCTCCAGGTTCAAAGGATTTTCCTGCCTCAGACTCCCAAGTACCTGGGATTACAGGGGCAGGCCACCACGCCCAGCTAATTTTTATATTTTTAGTGGAGATGAGGTTTCTCCATGTTGGCCAGGCTGGTCTCGAACTCCTGACCCCAAGTGATCCACCCATCTCAGCTCCCAAATTGCTGGGATTACAGCCGTGAGCCACAATGCCTGGCTATTCTCTCATTCTTTCTATCCTGATGATCAGGTGGTTTAAAAAATAAAGGTTCTGTTTTCCTTTTAGTTGTTGGTTTCCGCTAAAACACTAATGTAAAATATAAAATTATAAATACTGAAAGACTTATAATATGAAGTTTAAAGTATAAATCATATGATGCAGAAGACTGTAATATCAGAGCATTGGTTTGCATCCAAAAGGAGATGTGATTTCAACCAGCAAGGGGAAGAAGAATGTGAGTCATAAAATAGAGCATAGACCCTGGTTAGTGACTATTAAAGGATTTTGTATTCTTCTCCTCCAGGGACTGAAATTCTATTAGTGTCCATTGAAATTTCATATAAACCTCAGAGATACCTGGACCTGGGCGGCTTTAGGGAAGAAAGAACTGGTGCCTGACTACCACACAAGTAGTCCACTTACTGCACATTTCACAGACAAGCCCAACATGGTAAATGAGTGACAGAGCAGTGAGATTGGGGAAGGAGTACCAGCAAAATGAGCACTGGGACAACAAATGGCACGGGGAGAGTCCTAGCAGGATTTTTGTGCCAGAAATTTCCGTCATTCATTGATATTTGTTTATCTACCCCTTTTGGACCACTAGGAAATATTGTGCTTTCTTGTTCCTTTGAAGTTAGGTGTGGTGATCAGCTCTTTGACCAATGACAAATTGTCAGTATGATCATTGGTGATATGTGTCACATGTGGGGAAGTATGAATCTGTTGGAAGTATTTACTGCTGGTGTATAAATCTGTATCTCTTTTGCCTGCCATGGCAAATGTGGAAACTTGCTTAAATGTCACCATCACAAGATAATGTAGCTTCCATCAACAGACAGACAAAGCTAGTGACAAGACACATAGGACAAAGTCACCTTTTTTGGTTATGTAGCACGAGAAACAAATACATTTTGTTATTTTAAGTGCTGAGATTTGGGGCTGTCAGTACCATGTGACCTCTTCAGATTGATTAAACCAGCCATCTCCATGCAATACCAGAGAGTGACTCTCAGACAAGACTATTAGCTCCTGATGCCAGGGCAAAAGAAAAGTCCTGGCAAAAGAGAAAAGTCTTTGCAATTTAGATCACTTCAGTAGACAAAGCAAGAGGAAGAAAAGAGAAGAATCTGAAAGCAAGTACATTTGAAATGACTAGAGACTGTATGTTAACCCAGATGCAACTCTGTTCATAAGTCAGCAAGATTAAATTTCTCAAAATCAGCAGAAATGGAAGCTAAAGAATAAGATTTATTCAGTTACTGGACAGTAAAAGTCATCATGATACACCCTATTTTATGAATTAATGTGACCACAAAAAATTACAAATGTGTATAGAAAACCATATTGCTTAATGATATAATTGATTTAACTCTTAAATATGTGTTGGTAAATAAGTCGCATGAACATTTAACAACAAAATATATCAGAGTGATATTGTAGTGTTGTGACAGCACAATGTTACCCTCTATCTTTAGAAATTTTTTTTTAAAACAAACTAAACAAAAAAACAGTCTTTCAATTGGATTCCTTTATACTCAGCATATTATGTTCAGGAATAGTTGAAAGGAAAGGAGCATACAGAGAAGTAGAACAAAAATTTTGCTCAAATTTTTTAATGAATAAATGCAGAGGTATACGTTCATAGATGTTGATACTGGCTAAATATCTTGGGAAGTGGTGAACAGTTAGTCAGCAATAGACTTACAACAAGGAACTGTACCTACAGTGGTTGGCATGAAACTTAAGTAGCTGTTTGAAGATTTGTGAACATTCATATTGGAGTAGCAATTACACTGAATACTGTGGCTAAAAATCACATTCCTATTGCTGTTCTTTGCCAAATATGGATAAGCAAGCTCATTCTTCCCATAATTACTTTCCTTTCTAGATATATAGAATTTGGTCTACCACTTTATAACTGCCAATACTTTTTAATATAATTATTTATTGTAACAATATATTAATTATATAACATGATAATATAGTCAATAATTAATTTCAACAAAATGTATACTATTACAGATTACAACTAAATTATAATTAATTATAATCGCTATTTTATATTTTGGTAAGTTGAATACATTCTCATTTGAAACTGATTTTACCATATACATGCAAATTTTCAAGATACATTTCATTGACATATTAGAAAAAAACTTCTTAAAGAATGAATATTTCAAAAGTCAATAAATTGTCAAAGTCATGGGTAGCTAGAAAATGAAGGTTATGAGGACCTGCCTCTAGTTTATTAAAAGTATCATTGCTCGCAGGATTTATTTTATTTACTACTGTGCAATTTAATTGTGCCTTTTTCAAGAGTCCTGAAATAAGTATCTCAACTTCCTAAACCTAATACTTCATGGTAGGTATGGCATATTTATGTTCAGAAATCTGTAAATAATTCATTTCAATAGAAATTTTGGCATTAAAATACTCATTATATGAAGAGTAGTGTAATATTTTTGTTAATAATTTTAAATATTTATTCATTTTTACATAATTTTGAATTAAAGCTAAGTGTGTGTGGATTCACTTGCAACATGGAAAAGGGAGAAAGCTTTGTGTCTGAGGTTCAGCTATCTTTATTTTCTATTTTACTGCTACTCAAATTGTGATCTATGAACTGTTTGTTTCTAATTTCTGATGAAATAGTTACAAAAATTGAGTGTGAGTGTTTAGAAACTTTCAGGGTAATTTAACATACAAACACAAGATGAGTGAACTTGTCTCATTGAACAGGTTATATACCAGTTTCTGTTTTAACTTCTCTGTGGGTCACTTGCAGCTTGAGGTCCTTAGTTACATCAGCTCAAGACAGGCTGGGAAAAAAAATGAAATAAAAACTGATTCTTCACCATGAATAATTTGGTCTACCTTACCAGGGCTTAGTAATCTTAGGTCAAGATAGTTTACTTTTTGTTCATTTTTAATTTTTGTTATTAGTAAACAGTTTCAGCTGTTTAAATGATTTTCTAAACTAAACTGAGGCTGGTTACCAGAGTAAGTAGCTATAAAAAATGATATCTATTTTCCTTGTAAATAATATGCATAAATTTGAATATGTTATCAGTGAAATTTAAAGTTATGTACAAATGGTTTTAATAACTAATAGTAAGAATAAATAAATAAATATAGGTGGCAAATATACAGCTGTTAAGACATGCCAGGTTATGTATTTAAAAATCGTTATGTCATTTAATCCTTATAATTACATTTGACCTTAAGTATAGTATTATCCTCAAATAGTACAAGCAGATGAAGCACAGAATAGTCCAGCGAATTACCCAAGGTCAAATATTTAGGAGGTGGTAAGATAAGAATTTGAATTTTGACTTAATACGTAGGCTCTGTACCTCTTATCAGTACTTTTCTAACTTTAGTATGTATGAGAATCACCTGCAGATATTGTTAAAGAGAAGTCCAGTAAGCCTGGGAATGACTCAGTAATTTGTATTTCTAACAAGTCCCAGGAAATACTTGACACAGGGATCTCACACTTTGGGAAGAAGCCCATCTTTTAGTTAGAGAGCTTTACAGGATCCTGTTGTAGGAAGACACTGAGTAGTTAGTATGCCTTTCTCTTCTTACCCAGGTATGCTATCTACTGTCAAAAGATGCTGAGACCATCACACAGTACCTTAAATAAAAAGCACAAAACTGAATTTATTGTGTGAGAACTATGCTGGCAGGCACAGTCTCTCTGAGAAAAATAGAGGATGGATCTTATATGGGGTTTGGGGAAAGCATGGAGTTCAGGAATTGGTAAATATTCAGAAGTACAGAAGTTGACATCATTTGTAGAAGCTTAGTAGCTATTTGTTACCATGGCTACAAAGAACAATCAGTGTTTTCCTAAATTTATGCAACTCCTTTACTTTTATCACCAAACCTGATACACAAATATACTACCACCAAATTCAACCACGGTCTTCTTCATGTCACTATTCCTAAATTTTGCAAATGTTGTTAGTAACCAAGTCTAAGGAGGTACTTTAGAAATTATATGACAATGTATCTATTTAAAATCTTACCCATGCATGTCTGTTGAAATTGAAAATGTGGTAGAGTTCCTGAAACAAAGCAGGATTCCTGAGTATCCAATAGCAGGAATAATAGAAAGATCCATGGGCATCTCTTGCAGGTATGAGAAGAGACGCTCTTCCAGAAACTCTTATTCATACATAGTGCATTTGTCTAGGAGTCACAATTTGTTAACATCCAATTCTTAATTACCAACACAATCACCAATATATTGACCCAGAAGACTCTATGTATGTGTACAGGTGTGTGCGTGTGTGTGTGTATAAAGGAAGAACAATTTATCTTCACCTTCCAGTATACACTATTATTACTATTCTTAGACACTGGGAATTATGAATGAATTAGCTCATTACTGAATACTTAAATACTAACTGAAATATCAATAATGCCATATAAACTCTGTGTACCAGGTAGTTAAGGTTAATAAATGACTGGTATCACTGATTTGTTCTATTTTTTCTTACAAGTTTTACTGTGTAAAACCTTATGTAAAACATTTTACTTTTAGAAATGTAAGACCAATGTTTAAAGGTGACAAATAAGTTAACTCACAATTTATATAACTACATGTTTTTCCCCTAGAATTAATCATTTTCTCTATGAAGTATAATTTTGCAATTATTTTCTTATTTAGTTCTCTGTGACTGATTAAATGTTTTAATGCTTCTACCCCAGGGATTAACTTGGAAACAGATATACAAAGAAAAAGATTACTCTCTATAAAATACTGATATATTCATGGCTATTTATGTAATACTACAATTTTACCCATTCTGAACAGATAAAGAGCAAAGATTTAATCGAATACATAGACCATCATTAAGTAATTATTAGAAGCAAGACTCCACCATTTGTTTAAATTATGGGGCTTCACCAAAAAATTAACAACAATGAAGCATCAAAGTTTTCTATCAAAATCTTGTGCTTTATTTCCTTAAGGACACTAGCATTTAAGCTTTTTGGTCTGCTGAAGCAAAGATTTTTGTGTGTTTTGAGCAGAGCCTAGAAGAGTGTCTGGCATAGAGTGAGTGCTTGTGTCTTGATTGACTTAATTAATGTACTTAGGAGCAATCTTCTAGGAGAACCTCAACTATTGATCCAATGAACACAAAGAGGTCTGCTATGGAGATATCAGCATGAAGCTGCTTAGTCCCATGCTTCTCAGACTAATACGATTTGTAAATCACCTCATGTTCTTGTTACAAGGCAGATTCTGATTTAGTAGGTCTGGTCTCAGGCCTGGGATTCTGCATTTCTAACAAGCTCTCAGCTGATGCCAATCTGTAATCTGATTGGCCTGTGATCTGAGCCATAGTTTGAAGAGTGATGGTTTCCTCGCTTCTGCAAGAAACTGGCCCTTACTCCTTCTTACACCGTGACACTGGAGACTAATCACATTATAAAAATGACAAATTCTATGCTAGAGATATTAAAGTAAGTCAAGAACAATGCAACGTGATTCTTCATAGTTCTCTTCTGTAAATTGTACTTGGTAGAACTGTGTAGTCATAGTGTGTTTATAAAGCAATGAAGAAAGTGTGTTCTTTGTTCTAACAAAAGGGTCTTAGTCCTGATTGGGAAACAGACTGAAGCCTGCTGTCAGTTCACACAATTGACTGTTACTGCTGGAACATGTGAATTTCCTCAGGTGAGCTCAGTGAAAGAATCACTCTGTTATAAATAAATACTGTGGGTTTACACTTTAGATCCTCCTTCAGTCGTTCTTCCCCAAGCTAAAACTTTGAGTTTTGTGTGCCTTTTTCCCTTTAACTCCTTAAATAAGACTTTCTTATTTAGGAAGTTTTTAGAAAGTGTACAAATTTGGCAGAGCTGACCAAAATTTCTTTTGTATGAATCTAGAGAAAGTAAAATGTTTTGTATTGGCAGAACTGTAACCCATTCCAAACTTGTGGAACAGATAAGAACCATAAAATATAGTCATCTGGAATGAAGTAATTGTTCTTGGGATGTAATGTGCCAAAGACAGAGAAATCTCTGGTTGGCTCTGAGAAATGTTTGATTGTCTTTAAAACAGGATATGAAAACAGCACTATAACATCCTGCTGCTTTTAAAGTCTGGGTAGCTTGATGATATAGTTTATTAAACAATACACAAGACAATCCTCATGCTACCTCTTTTTCAGGGTCAAGTTCATACTAGCAATTATAATGATGTTTGTTGAAGTCATTTGAATGGCAGGTGTAAAGGCTGCCGTTTAACCAAACTGGTTGATCGGGTGACTTTGGCTGCGAGTTTTGCTCTTTACTTTTCCTTTAAAAGAACCACTTGTGTGGAAAAACAAATAAGTTATTGGACTAGTCCAAATAACCTTAAAGCTAGCAGTTTTCTGGAGATGGACCTATCAAGCATTCTCACTGAACTGGATAAGAGCCATTCACATTTCATCTAACACAGTCTTTAGTTTCTCACCATATTGTCTGCCCAAGATTTAGGAATAGAAATTGTTATTGGTGTCCTTCTTGTGATTATATTACCTAAAATATGAATCAATGAGTACTTAATCTTAATGCAGTGATTAGATTTTTAAAAGCTGGGGTTTTCTTCTTGTGTATAGGACTCTCTTTTGTGACACTTTCTCATTTTATCCCTTGCCTGACTATACTAGATGATCTGGGAGCAGAACTCACTCTGGCATGAACAGAAAAAATCATTTTGAAAATGTCTACTTTTTCTGCATAAAAAATGTGTTAGAAAGAATTACACGTTAATGGAGACCTTAAATGGGGCAAACAAGTCTTTCAAATAAGCTTGAATGATACTGTGAGTTACAAAGCTTATTTTAATATAATCAATTATAGAAACTATAAAACAAGCCTTGATTATCAATACTATAACCAATCATCATATGGTTAAATAAATTTTATAGGGTAGTTATAAATATGTATCCAATATTAAATACTTGATCTGAACTTTTGTTGTTTATTACAAGCTTTGTTAATATTAAAAAATATTACATTCTCCTGGGAAAATCAAAAGATACTGTTATTTATGAAAAACGTAAGTTATTATTCATACTAGATTCCCACTTTTGGAGAAACAAAAAAGAAAGTATTTTTATTTACTCTTATTTGTCAGTCTTTATAGGCATGTTATCTGCATGAGCATTTTAGTCAGGATAGGGAGGGCTATTCTTGTAATAAACAATTTTTAAGTCTCAGTGATTTACGGCAACGAGAATTTATGGCTCACTCTTGTGAGTTCTTTGTGGATCTAGACAACTCCAGTGGGCTGCTGTTGTCCCCAGTGACTCAGTGATCATGAACATGTCAAACTTCTCCCCTGCTACCTGAACAGAGGTCAACTGGTTGCTCTAGCAAGAGAAAAAGAGTAACTGAAGAACTATACAGTTGCTTTGCACTGTCATCACTTGGAAGGGATACATTTCAATTTTCACATTTTATGGACATAATTAGTCAAATGAACTTAACCACAAAGAGGTTGAGAAATGTAGAGAAGTACATGGAATATTTGGTATCCTATATTTCCAGAGAAGGAAAGGATTAGGAGACATACCTTACTGTTAGGAGTAGATACTTTGGGTAGTGGAAGAGGAAGTGGCTAGGGAAGGTCACTTTTTGCTTTATTCAAATCTAAATTATGTGTTTTTTCCAACAAAACTGTTTTATTTGTAATTAAAATATATTTTGAATCCTATACATCCTTAATAATTACCCATGAGGCATAGAGGAATCCTCTTTGGGTTAATTTTTATAGGAAGGGCATGAATATTTAGCATCTTATATGGAATTTAGACTCTTCTTCATTCAGTATTGTCCTTTTAGTTTTCTTTCCTACTTAACATTTTTGTAATGCTATCTATTTTTTATAGAACCGAAGAGTTTTGAACTTTGTTCTATAGGCCAATGATTCTTAGTATCTGATTTGCTCATAAGTCCTTAATAAAATAACCAGAAGGTAGACTTGTAAGAAGAAAGACCTTCATGAATCCCAATGGAGTTTCATCAAAGAGAAAGATTAAATCTCCATGGGAGAATGTTTCCAGTGATAAAAACTTCAGATACATTTTAGATTTAATATGATTGAAAAAGTCAGAATCTAAAATTGTGTAAGCTGGATAAAGCCCTAGGAGTCACAGGCTTTCAGTGCTCACAGTAGGAAAGAGAAAGCTGTTTGGTAAATTTCCATGGGATATGGCTTCAGGGAAATCCCAATTTGTCTTTGGTTAGCTAACTTGGGAGTGGCTGACCTTATGTGGGTTTTTATGTTTCCCTAGCTTACTTTGAAGGTATGTAATTTGTTATTCTTTTAGACACATATTATGAATTCTTTAGATATGAATAGTATCATATGGATGTAATTCTTAACAAATGCTACATAACCATAGTTATTTTAGGTATAATATAATTATGAAACAATTACTACTCCCAAGCTTTTAAAAAAGTATATAATCTGGCAAGATAGGATAGGCTAAAGGTACAGATTCATGGAGGAAATTTGAGAACTCAGTATTCTTCAAAAGATTATCTGCATGAACAAAAGAAGTATTAAGCTGAGGTAACCACAGAAGGAAGCGTAAGATTTGTTCAAAAACAAGTTGCAACGTAAAATTGCATGCAAATGCAGACTGATGTTTGCATTTAAAATAACAATATGGATTAAAGGTCTGACAATCTCCATGATCATAATATAATATTATCAGAAACAAATTCCTATGTAAAGACTATATTAGTTGCAAAAAACAGCCTTCAGTGTAGCTAACACAAGAAAAAAGAGGGCTTTATTCAGAGGTACTATATAGTTTATAGAATTTCTAAAGAGTCAAAGAATGAGGTTTAGACACCACACAGCGGAAAACCACACAGGAAAAACACAAATAGGAAAATGCCCAACTACCCCATGGGATCATTCTGGGGTAGTGTTCCAATTCAAGTGTGGTTTGTGGACCAACGACTGATCTGCATACTGATACTTGTCTGGAATGAGAAAAGCGCTTGAACCAGATGGCAAATGACCTGTGCCATTAGGCACACTATTTAGTTTCCTTGAAAATATTTTCATACTTACAAAAAGATGTAGTGTGTTAATTTACATTTGGGTGCAAGCTCTTGCTCTTTTCTGACATTAGCACATTAAGTAGCACTGTTTTGAAGATACACCACTACCTTCACTACCTGCCACATTACACCTGTGATTCTATGAAGTGGAAGCAAAGAAACAAAAAACTACACTACAGAAACTCCAGAAGAACTGAATGACATCATCACTTTATTTGCCAGAGATTCAATTCCCTTTAAGTTACAAAAGTTCCTCAGGATCCCTTCTGCTTCCCGTCTTCTATGTAACTTCCTTTTCTTGGGAGAACCAGATGAGTTTCCAGCCCCTAATCCACATGAGAGTCTAGTTTTTAAACTCCTTAGCATCTGTCACCCAAAAACAAGTTAGAAAGAGTTTAGAAGTAGGTAGAGCACTAATACACACAACCTATCTCACTAGCCAATTCAGGCAGGAATTTTTTTTTTTTTTAAGGGAGGAGATATTAATGAACAAAGTGTTGTTGCTGATTTCTCAGACATGAAAAAGGGAAGAAATATGTAAAGGACCCAACAAAGGCTAGAGGATGGCCAAATAAATGTGTACATGGTCTCATTTTATTGAAAAAGCAGATGATATTTTTCCTATGTGTAATTAGGAGCACATTTGTGATATATTTATGTGTAGTTTTTTGCTTGTTTGTTCTTAAAGTCTGAATTATCCACAAGAATCAATAATTTAAAAGTATTTCCGTTTTGGAAGTGAATTTTAAGGCCAGCTATTTCAACCTCTTCCATTAAAATATTTTTTGAAACATGATATTGCTTACCAATATATAATAACCACTAACTATAAAAGCACCATCAAATAAATTTCTCTGGGACATGTCTTAATAACTAGTATAATATACAATCAGCACATCTCTTTTATGTAAGTAGGTGGTTCTTGAAAATTAATTGGCTTATTTTATTAGAGTAGGCATTTGCTTTGAAAGTTGTTAATTGCTTAGTCGACCAAGTAATATTTATGGCTGAATATCACTTTCAAAAATTGGTGTCAAATTAATTAGTTTTATTGCACTTAAGAAATGCAAAATTATGTCACATATAATTTTAGCATTGGTCACTGGTTTTACATACAACCTAATGCTAAATAAATAGTAGTAAAAAATAGAGTACACTGGTTTAATCAAATGTTTTGAATAATAAAATGTATCATTTAAAACTTCACCTAAAAACCCTTTTCAGGTCATGAGCTATTTTATGATTCTAATAAAAGCCATGGGTGCTGTTGCCAAAAAATTACACATATGCACCAATTGTACATGAATTCACAGAAGATTTATGGATCTTTCAAAGGCAATTCTCAGGCTTTAGCTTAAAAAAAAAAAATCCTGATCAAGTGTGGGCATGGCACATATGCCTGTAGTCCCAGTCCACTTCAGAGGCTGAGGTGGGAAGATCACTTGAGTTCAGGATGTCAAGGCTGTAGTGGGCTATGACTGTCCCATTGCACTCCTGCCTGGGCAACAAGAGACTAAGAATCTGTCTCAAATTTTAAAAATAATCCTAATTTTATTTTAATACATAACTCAATCTTTTTCATAATATGATATTTCAATTTGGAGCTGAAAGTTGAAGATTGATTCATAACTATTACTGGAAATGTGATCTGGACATATAAACCCTGTAAATCTCAATTATGTTACTTGTAAATTGGAGATGACAATAGTTGCTGCACAAGATTACTGTAATTCTTTTAGTATGTATCTAGCACAGTGTCTGTTGTAAAATTTTAAATAAATGTTTATTTACTCATTTTTATCTGTGATTTTTCTTTTGATATATTAATAAGATAGTTCACAATCTCTTGATCACATTGTAGTTATGCAATTATGTTCAACAAATACTTACTGAATGCTTACTTTGAACCAGGAATTATGCTAAAAGCATGCATAGATGATTAAGACAGAATCTCTGTTCCAGAGAAATTTACAGTACAGTGGCATATAAAGAGAAAATTTCAATATATTGTAGTAAGTAATATAAGAAATTGGCACAAGACTGTACTGGAGTTTAGAGAAGAAGTAGTATAATAATCCTAAGAGTTCATGAAAGTATCCATGGTGGAGATAATACTTAAGTTGTGCCAATAATATTAACAATAAAAAACTGTCTGACTGTTCACTACATGTTGATTATCTTTCTGTATGTACTACCTAATTTAATTCCAATAAAAAATCCATGAAGTGTATATCTATTTATTTATCTATTTTTTGGAAAATAAATACCCCCTTACAAATGTGGCTACTAGGCTAAAATAGGATAAATAAAATTTCCAATGATGTATAGTAAATTCGTGACAGAGTTAGAATTAGGGACTTCAGATATTTGTTCTCTAACAATCAGTGGAAGAAAGTTGAGAATAGCATCTCAGGTAAGGGATGTCATGGTGGCATGGAATAACATGTTTTATAAGGTAACTAAACAGAATACAATAACAATGATAGGACAACCTAGCCAGAGCAATAAGGCAAGAAAAAGAAATAAAGGGCATCCAAACAAGAAAAGAAGAGCTCAAACTTTATCTTTGCTGATGATATGGTTCTATACCTAGAAGATCCTAACTAAAGACTCCCCCAAAAGACTTAGAGAATGAATAAATAATTTAAAGGTTTCAGGGTACAAAATCAATGGACAAAAATCAGTAGTATTTCTATATACCAATAATGTCCAGGATGAGAGTCAAATCAGAATACAATTTAATTTATAATAGCCACAAAGAAAATGAAATACCTAGGAATACAGCTAACCAAGGAGGTGAAGTATCTCTGTAAGGAGAACTACAAAACACTGCTGAAAGAAATTAGAAATAATACAAGTAAATGGAAAAATATTCCATGCTCAGGACTGGAAGAATCAATATTGTTAAAATAGCCATACTGCCCAAAGCAGTCTACAGATTCATCACTATTCCTTCAAACTACCAATGCCAGTCTTCACTGAATTAGAAAAAACTATTTTACAATTTACATAGAACAACAAAAAAAACCCTGAATGGACAAAGCAATCCTAAGCAAAAAGAACAAAGCCAGAGGAATAACACTACCTGACATCAAAATGTACTTTAAAATGATAGTAACCAAACAGCATGGTACTAGTACAAAAACAGATTCATAAAACTATAGAACAGAATACAGAACTCAGAAATAAAGCCACACACTTACAACCATCTGATCTTCAACAAGGTTGGCAAAAACAAGCAATGGGTGAAGGACTCCTTGTTAAACAAATGATGCTGGGATAGCTGGCTAGCCGTATGCATAAAATGAAACTGGACACTTACTATTCACAAAAATTAACTCAAGATTAATTAAAGATTTAAATGCTAGAGCTCAAACTATAAAAATTCTAGAAGAAAACTTAGGAAATATCTTTCTCAACATCAGCCTTAGGAAATAATTTTTGGTGAAGTTTCCAAAAGCAATTGCAACATAAACATTAACAAATGGGACCTAATTAAACTAAAGAGCTTCTACACAGCAAAAGAAACTATCAATAGAGTAAACAGACAATCCAGAGAATGGGAAAAATATTTTCAAACTATGCAACCAACAAAGTCCTAATATTCAGAATTTATAAGGAACTTCAATCAACAAGCAAAAAGCAAATAACTTCACTAAAAAAATGGGCAAGAGACATGAACAAACACTTTCTCAAAAGACGACATAAAAGTGGCCAAAAACTTATGAAAAAAATGCTCACCACCACTAATTACTAGAGACATGCACATCAAAATCACCATAAGAAACGATCTCATACCAGTCAGAGTGACTTTTATTAAAAGGTAAAAATACAACAGATGTCAATGAGGCTGCAGGAAAAAGGAAACACGTATACACTGTTGGTGGGTATATAAATTAGTTCAACCACTGTAGAAAGCATTCTGGAGATTTCTCGAAGAACTTAAGACAGAGATACCATTTGAACTAGGAATCCTATTACTGGGCATATATCCCCCCAAAATAGATCATTACACCAAAAAGACACCTGCTTTGCTTTACAATAGCAAAGACATAGAATCAACCTAGGTGCCCATAACTGGTGGACTGGATAAAAAAAATATGGTACAAACTTAAGAATAATTGGTGTTCCTGAGGAATAAGAAAAATCTAAAAGTTTGGAAAGCATATATGAGGGAATAATTGAGGAACACTTCCCCAGTCTTGCTAGAGATCTACACATCCAAAAAAGAAGCTTAAAGAATACCTGTAAAATGCATCACAAAAAGATCATCACCTAGGCACATGGTCATCAGGTTATCTAAAATCAAGACAAAGGAAAGAATCTTAAGAGTTGTGAGGCAAAAGCATCAGGTAACCTGTAAAGTAAAACCTATCAGATTAACAGCAGATTTCTCAGCAGAAACCCTGCAAGCTAGGAGGGATTTTAGCCTACTGAAACAAAACAATGATCAGCCAAGAATTTTGTATTGAGCAAAACTAGGCTTCATAAATAAAGGAAAGATACAGTCTTTTCCAGACAAACAAATGCTGAGAGAATTCACCACTACCAAGCCAGTGCTACAAGGAGTTCTAAATGTTCAAAATAAGCCAAAATAGAACCTGCTTAAAGGATAATCCCACAGGACGTATATAACAATAACACAATGAAAAGAAAACACACACACACACACACACACAAGGTATTCAGACAACAAATAGAATGATGAATAGAATAGTACCTCACATCTCAATATTGATATTGAATGTAAATGACCTAATGCTTCATTTAAAAGATACAGAATGGCAGAATAAGAATTCATCAACCAAGTCTCTTCTGTCTTTTCAGGAGACTCACCTAATACATAAGGACTCACAGAAACTGAAGGTGAAGTGGTGGAAAAATACACTTTATGCAAATAGACACCAAAAGTGAGCAGGAGTAGCTATTCTTATATTACACAAAACAAACTTATAATAGCAGTTAAAAAAGACAAATAGGGATATTATGTAATGATAAAAGAACTAGTCTAGCAGGGAAATACCACAATTCTGAATATATATGCAACCAACGCTGACGCTCTCAAATTTATAAAACAATTACTACTAGACCTAAGCCATGAGATAGATGGCAACACAAAAACAATGGGGGACTTCAATACTCCATTGACAGCAATAGGCAGGTCATCGCGACAGAAAGTCAACAAACTTATATACTATAACAAATGGACTTATCGGATATTTACAGAAAATTCTACCCAACAACTTCAGAATATACATTCTATGCATCACTACATAGAACATTCTTCAAGATAGATCAAGTGATAGGCCATAAAACAAGTCTCAGTAAATATAAGAAAATTGAAATTATATCAAGTACTCTCTCAGACCACAGTGGAATAAATTTGGAAATCAGCTCCAAAAAGAACCCTCAAACCATGCAAATCCATGAAAATTAAATAAGAGGGAAATTTTAAAATTATTTGAACTGAATGATAATAGTGACATAACCTATCAAAACCCCGGGATACATCAAAAGCAGTACCAACAGGAAAGTTCATAGCATTAAATGCATACATCAAAAAGTCTGAAAGAGCACAAATAAACAGTCTAAGGTCACACGTCATGGTACTGGAGAAACAAAAACAATCGAAGCCCAAACTCAGCAGAAGAAAAGAAATAATGATGATCAGATCAGAACTAAATGAAACTGAAACAAACAAACAAAAAATACAAAAGGCAAAGGAAACAAAAAGTTGGTTCTTTGAAAAGATAAATAAAATTGAAAAACCATTAGCAAGATTAACCAAGAAAAAAAGAGAGAAGATCCAAATAAGCTCAATTAGTAACAAAACGAGAGATATTATAACTGATACCACAGAAATAGAAAAGATTATTCAAGACTACTATAAACACCTTTATGTGCATAAACTAGAAAATCTAGAGGAGATGGACAAATTCCTGAAAATATACAAGCCTCCTAGATTAAATCAGGAATATACAGAATCTCTGGACAGACCAATAACAAGCAACAAGATTGAAACGGTATTTTTAAAAACTGTCAACAAAAAAAAAAGTCCAAAACCAGACAGATTCACAGCTGAATTCTATCAAACATTCTAAGAAGAATTGGAACCAATGCCATTGACACTACCAAAAGACAGAGAAAGAGGGAATCTTTCCTAATTCACTCTATGAAACCAGTATCACCCTAACACCAAAACCAAGAAAGGACATAACAAAAAAATTGCAAACCAATATCCCTGATGAACTTAGGTGTAAAAATCCTCAACAAAACACTAGTGAACTGAATCCAACAGCATATCAAAAAGACAATCCACCATGATCAAATGGGTTTCATACCAAGTGTTCAGGGATGGTTTAACATACGTAAGTCAATAAATATTATACAGCACATTAACAGAATTAAAATAAAAATCACATGATCATCTCAATAGATGCAGAAAAAGCATTCAACAAAATCCAGCATCCTTTTATGATTAAAACCCTCAGCAAAATTGGCATAGAAGAGACGTACCTTAAGGTAATAAAAGCCATCTATGACAAACCCACAGGCAACATTGTACTGAACGGGAAAAAATTGAAAGCATTTCCCTTGAGAACTGGAACAAGATGAGGATGCCCACTTTCACCACTTGTACTCAACATAGTACTGGAAGTCCTAGCCAGAGCATTCAGATTAGAGAAATAAAAGGCATCCAAATCAGCGAAGAGGAAGTCAAAATGTCACTGTTTGCTGATGATATGACTGTATTCCTAGAAAACCCTAAAGACTCATCCTAAAAGCTCCTGGGACTGGTAAATGAATTCTGCAGTTTCAAGATACAAAATTAGTGTACATAAATCAGTAGCCCTGCTACACACCAACAGCTACCAAACCAAGAATCAAATCAAGACTCAACTCCTTTCACAATAGCTGCAAAAAGTAAAATACTTAGGAATATACCTAACTAATGATGTGAAAGACCTCTACAAGGAAAACTACAAAACACTGCTGAAAGAAATCATAGACGACACAAAAAAATGGAAACACATCTCATGCTCATGGAAACAATGAATATTGTGAAAATGATCATACTGCCAAAAACAATCTACAAATTCAATGCAATTCCCATCAAAATACTACCGTCATTCTTCACAGAACTAGAAAAAAATGGTTCTGAAATTCATATGGAACCAAAAAAAGAGCCTGTATAACCAAAGCAAGACTTAGCAAAAAGAACAAATCTGGAAGCATCACATTGCCAGATTTCAAACTATACTATAAGGCCATAGTCACCAAAACAGCATGGTACTGGTATAAAAACAGGTACATAGACCAACGGAACAGAAAAGAGAACTCACAGACAAAGCCAAACCTTTACAACCAACTGATTTTCAACAAAGCAAACCAAAACATAAAGTGGGAAAGGACACCCTATTAAACAAACGGTGCTGGGATAACTGGTAAGCCACATGTAGAAGAATGAAACTGGATCCTCATCTCTCACCCTATACAAAAATCAACTCAAAATAGATCAAAGCTTAATCTAAGACCTGAAACCATAAATATTCTAGAAAATAACATTGGAAAAACCCTTCTAGACGTTGTCTTAGGCAAAGACTTCATGACCAAGAACCCAAAAGCAAGTGCAACAAAAACAAAGATAAATAGATGGGACTTAATTAAACTAAAAAGCTTTTGCACAGCAAAAGAAATGATCAGCAGAGTAAACAGACAACACACAGAGTGGAAGAAAACTTTCACAATCTATACATCCAACAAAGGACTAATATTCAGGGTTTACAAATAACTCAAAAAATTCAGCAAGAAAAAAATTGAATCAAAAAGTGGGCTAAGGACATGAATAGACAGTTTTCAAAAGAAGATATAAAAATGGCCAATAAGCATATGAAAAAATGCTCAACATCACTAATTATCAGGCAAATGAAAATCAAAGTGACAGTGTGATACCACCTCACTCTTGTAAGAATGGCCATAATCAAAAAGTCAAAAAATAATAGATGTTGGCATGGATGTGGTGAAAAGGGAACACTTTTACACTGTTGGTGAGAATGTAAATTAGTACAACGAGTATGGTAAACAGCATGGAGATTCCTTCAACAACTAAAAGTTGATCTACCATTTGATCCAGCAATTCAACTACTAGGTATCTACCCAGAGGAAATGAAGTGGTTATACTAAAAAGATACTTGCACATGCATGTTTATAGCAGCACAATTTGCAATTGCAAAAATATGGAACCAGCCCAGATGCCCATCAATCAACAAGTGTATATATACACACTATGGAATTCTACTAAGTCATAAAAAGGAACAAAATAATGGCATTTGCAGCAACCTGGATGGAATTAGAGACTCTTTTTCTAAGTGAAGTAACTGAGGAATGGAAAACAAAACATTGTATGTTCTCACTCATATGTGGGAGCTAAGCTATGAGGATACAAAGGCATAAGAATGATACACTGGACTCTGGGGACTCAAGGGAAAGGGTTGGGGGTGGCGAGGGATAAAAGACTACACATTGGGTCAGTGTACACTGCTCAGGTAATGGGTGCACCAAAATTTCAGAAACTACCACTAAAAAACTTATTTATGTAACCAAAAACACCACCTGTTCCCCCAAAATATATTGAAATAAAAAATAAAAATATAAAAAACTGGTTAACATTAAATATAGCAGCAAAAATCATTACATGTGTGAAAACAGAGTATAATATAAAAGAAAAAGGGTATCAAACTATGTTATTTTGACCAAAACATATACATATTCCAAAACATACACACACAATTTTTATCCATTATCCACAAATTAATTAAAAATTATTTTGTATTGCCTGCTGGCAAAAAGATTTTAGTAAAAGTAGAATCTATAGCAAAATAAAGTTAAATATTTGGTTGAAGTCAGTTAACATGTTTATTCAATGAAACTATGCTCAGTGAAAGAACCCTTTATAGATAAATTCATCCAAGCTCATGTTAAAATAAATACCAAATAAAACAAACAAAACAACAAAAAACTAATTTAGGAAAAAACCTTCTTTTCTTTTGCTGGGAATTTAAATTAGAGCTGGGGTGGGAATCTGATTGAGAGCAATTTTTGTTTTAAAGTCAATTGGACCCAAATTTCTTCAAACAATCCCATTGATGTTTTTCATTGTAAGTGCCTTGTGATATTTTGCATTTTTTAACTTATAAATATCTGAAGTTAATATCCGGAGGCCGAAGGAAATTTAGACTATTTCTAAAAACATAATCTCTTATTAGAATGTTCCATTTAAAATGTAGTTATGTTGACAAGACTGCATCTTCCATCTCGATAGTTTAAAGATTAAAGGAGATCATGTGGATAATCAGACAGATTTTATTTTCTCATTCCATTCATTTTTAAACCATCTCAAAACTTTGTTATGGCAGTCAACACTAATACAGAGAACTTGTGTTCCTTTTTTTTTTTTTTTTTTTTTTTTAAAAAGAGAAAATTCTTACTTTTTATAGTTGCATAGTTAGTTTCATTCAGCCTTACTGCTCATTTCAAATACAGTGTAGGTCTATTGATTGAAAACCTGATTCACTGTCAAATTAACAGATGTATAGTTACTAATCTTAGGTGTTTCCATACATGACTTCATCAGAGATCAGAGAAGGTGATAAGGAAATGGCATGTAATCTTGTGTTCAGGAGTTCAGCAATGCTAGGGCAAGAGGAATGCATGCCTAAAAGTATCAGGAAAGAAAACCTGCCTTAATTTTTTTCATTTCTATTAATTTTTAAATTCTTAAAGCAAAACTTTCATCTAAATATGTACCTCAAACATATACATATTGTCTGGAGCCTTGCATGTTTTCGAATGCATATTTGATAATGTATGAGTCATTGTAGACCACACAAAATTTTTATCTCCTAACTTTTCATTTTTTCCTATAGTTTTTATTGTTTGTCACAAGGAATGGGGAAAAAAATGGTTATTCCATTAATGCATTAGAGAAGCAAGTTCAGAATCAGGTTAGGGAGATATTAAGCAACAGGCAAATGGAACTATTCATGAAGTTATTAAAAAGAATAAATAAAAAATGAAGACCTCAGCAGCAGGAATAAGACATTCTTATGAGAGATTAATATTTCAAATATGAGATTGGCTGCAGAGATAGAATGGTATGTACAATGCTAGCCCAATTGCTAACTTATTGAAAACGTGTTGAGTGTGCATTTATAATAGAAATAAAATCAGCAGTGTGGTTACAGTCAATAATAGTAAATATTTTAACTTAGAAACACTTTTAACAATGACACAAATTATTTTCTTGCATCTTAATATAGCCAAAAGCCTCTTGTATGTTTTTATTGTAAGCAAACAATCTATAGCATGTAACTTGTATGTAGCTTTGATTTTTGGCACCCAACCTTACTACATTACAATAAAACATAGTGGGTCAAACAAAGGGTAATAATTGGAGGATGATTTGACTTTTGAAAAAAAGAATTGATGCTTTAGACTCAAAGCTATTCTTCCTTTAATCATTTCTTTCTTTTCATGATTTTAAAAATCTTTCTGTCAACAAAGTCCCCACAGAGTTTCATGATTAGTGGAATACAATTTTAAGAGACGACAGAGAGATTAATTTGTGTGGAATCATCTCATTAGGGATTTCAGTGGCAGAAAGTTTAGGTTGTGGGGTAAGTTGTTTATTACCAAAGTATGAATGTTCTACTGTAACTTTTTGGCTGTTTTATAGAAAAGGGCTGTGTATAAAAAGAAGGAACCAGAATATGTAATGTTTGTGATTGAGAAGATACATAGCTATAGTTTGATGAAGATTAATAAGGCTTGACCATCTAATGGGAAAGGTAACCTAATCATTTGATACCTATTATACTCCATCTTTGATTCTGAAAGCATTGACTGTCTTCTGGGAAAATAAAGAGTGGACCTTTTTAAAGTCTCTTAATCATAAACAACAAACAGTATCTGTAATGAGCTTTATTTAACTTGTATTTTCTATATTTAATCTAGACAATAGAGGTATTAGAACGACAAATAGTAAAGAATATACATTAATAATAGTGTCCTGTTTATGCATGGTACTTATTGGTGTTTAGAGTTAGTTAGCATTATATAAGTACATTCACTCTCTCCTCTCAACTCATCCCCTTTCCAGGAACAGAAAGAATAAAGGATTATGACTTTATTCTTATAAGAGTTTCTTGTGTAGAAATGCAAAGACAAGTTTATGGAGTCTGCCTAATGAAGGATAAAGTTATAGATCAGACAGACGTTAGTAAGCTAGCTACTTAGTACAGTTCTACATATCACATTCTATCTTTTCCCTGAGCAATTAACACACTGTTCTCTTTATCATATTGATATGTAGTCATTATGATACCTTTTCAAGTAGAAGAAGTCTTTTGTCCCCTATAATTGTACATAAAGCACTCTTGTGAAATTTAGTAATGTAAAACGAAAATATAGTTCTTTGGGACTTTAACTTTTGTGTTCATACATGCAATCAATATATTTCCAATAATCTACGTGAACTGTAACCCAGTAAACACATATGGAAGAGAATTTCTTCTTCAGCCCTGAAATACATCAAATTTTATATTTCTAATTTTAAGACATTGTAGACGAGCCTAGTCCCTTAGCTTCTGCAGGTTTCTTTAAAAAAATCCTCAGGCCAGACGCAGTGGCTCACGCCTGTAATCCCAGCATTTTGGGAGGGCGATGCTGGCGGATCACGAGGTCAAGAGACGGAGACCAACCTGGCAAACATGGTGAAACCCCGTCCCTACTAAAAATACAAAAAGTAATTGGGCGTGGTGGTGGACGCCTGCAGTCCCAGCTACTCAGGAGGCTGAGGCAGGAGAATCCCTTGAACCAGGGAGGTGGAGGTTGCAGTGAGCTGAGATCATTCCACTGCACTGCAGCCTGGGCGACGGAGCGAGACTTGGTCTCAAAACAAAAAAACAAACAAACAAACAAACAAACAAATCCTTAATAGTTTTAACTCTCATTTTGGTCCATATGTTCTGTTTCTTGGCTTTTTCCATGTTTAGGGCCTCCTGGGTGTAAAAATATTACCTAAATAACTCTGAGGCTTTATCTATCTACAAGTAGAAAGGATTCCAAATGAAAGGGTAGCAACATTCTTATCTAGTCAGAACTTGCAGAGAAGATAATAAATGCCAAATGAACATTGCAAAGAGAAAACAAAAAGTATATTCTCAACTTGCTTTAGTTTAAATTTCTCTCAACAAACCACAAAATTATAAAATTAAAAATTAAAAAGGGAAACTGCAATTAAGATTCTGTGAACAGCTGACTAATGTAAATATTTTATACAGTATGATTCCCAGAGACCCTTTTGAGTACATCAATTGGTTTGAATGACTATTTACTTGCAGTCTGTTTTCATTCAGGCTTTTAACTGAAAAGCTGGAATGTGTAGTTTGGCAATAAGGAGACATGTTAAATTTGAGATATGTTTAAATGTTACAAAATAAAGGTTTGAAATATATTTTGTTAATTTTAAATCATGAGATACTTAGCAATGTCACATTTGAATATATTTTCTTTATAAAAATTCATTAATTATTTTAAAATTATTGCTCCTACATTGAAAGACTCTTATTTATATAGACAACCTAAAAAGAGTATATTTCTACATTTACACTTAAGTAGTCCCTGTACTTAGCTTTATATGTAATAATGTCTATGTGAATATATGATTCTATAATATTCAGATTTTTTTTCTTTTTCTAATGAGAATCTTTTGACAATTATAGAAAACTTTAAAGTTATACCTTTAAGATGATGTTAAGTAGTAAAGTTTAGAGATTACAGTGTCCATTATGAGGATAGGCTTTTAGGTTTTACTGAAACTGTTTATCTAAAAATAGTAAGGAAAGTTTAGGTTTAATTTAAATACTATGTTACAAATAAACTTTTGGAGGAATTTTGATCTATGTTACCTTCTACTTCATTACTCTTTTAATTTTTGAAAATTGTTCCTATTGTTCTTCCTTGAAATTTTCTTCCCTCACAATTTGTCCATTTTAAAATAATAGGATACTCACTGCGGCAGGAATGAAATTTCTGCATTTTTCTTTTCAAAGGTATTTAATTAAGAGCAAGAAAACAAGAGTGGAAATGAAGCATGTCTGGTTATCCTGTGTTTGACTCATACTGCTGGCAAAGATAGGGATAAAGCCATACAGTAATCATTACACTTCTTAAAGCAGACCATGACAATTGATTTCCATTGTCTGGCATAGCATCTACCATTGTGCATGCTTCTCAGATTTTAGAGGACACAGACTCTTAAACAGAAAACTCTAACTTTAAAAAAAGTCACCAACACCAATTAAAATATGTGGAATATGAGTGACTTCAAATCTCAAAGAGAAATATAATTATAAATTTTTATATCTAACAGTTGAAATCTTTGATCAAAAGGTCCGTTTCAACATAATATCATGATTTGAATCATTGCATTTTATGCAAATGTTGAATGTTATTGCCCACTAACCTAAATCAGAATATTTAAAACCTGTAGAATGTTATGGTCCACTAACTTAAATTGGAATATTTTATATTCCTCACCTACTTTGTTCTTTTCTTCTTTTGGGGATTACTTTTGTTTGCCTATTCTTGAAACATATCATGATGGCAAGAAAATAGAACTGCATTTATCCCTTCAGTTCAAAAAAGTAATTACTAATTACACACTGTTTATTGAATGACTTGTAGGGCTGTGTTTACACTGTGGGAACAAGAAAGTTGTATCTTGTGTCTTACCAAAAGAAATACTTCCTCATATTAACAGTTGATTTTAAATGTAGATCTGCAATTTTATTGAACAAGAAACTGAGACAGCAAAGTGACATCCAGAAAAATCCCTTCAGACTACACAACAAAACCCTTGATTCTCAGTATAACATCCCATGTGCAAGACACCTGTTTTAAGTTTAAAGAAATATACCCACATGACTTGAAGTTTATATAATGCACACTTAGCTTTAATGTTAATGATACCACTCTGATAAAGTAGGTGAGTAATGAATATGGATGTTTCCATTGAGTATTGCATATGTATAAAGTAAACATAAATGAAGGAATGAAGTTGTTGAGATTTTTTTATTTCCTACAGATTAATTCCATTCAAAGTGTTCTTCAGCTATCTAGAAACTTTTGTTCTTCCATCACTTCAAGGGTTTTTGATCCCACCTGACTTACATGCTACCACTTGGGGCATAGCGGAAATATTTTAAATGGAGAAAAATGTAAAACATTATTTTTTAAAAAGCATTTAAAACATATGCATTTTCTAAGCCTATTATTACCCTTTCAAAACATTCTTTCATTAAAAATGGATACCTAGTTTTGTATATTTATGGTACCTAATGAATAATAAAAAACTATGACTTGCTTAATAGACATCATGCCAGACAATTTCAAATTAAAACCCTTGCAACACTCCATGTAGAATAAGCCATGATGGAAGCAGAAAGATGCAAATTCTCAAGTATACCTTATGCAGCTTCTGATAATTGAGTCACTGGAAAAGTGCCACAGGACCATCTGGCTGGCTGCATGGAAGAGTATGCTGACCTGAAATAACAGCCACACATGTAACCTCTCAGCCTATAGCTAAGCTTGTTCACTTGATTTTCTCTCCAACGAAAAATTTTGTAGGGCCAAATGGGCACTATCAGTATGATTGTTCTATGATGGCTGCTGGATGATGAAAATCAAGAAAGGAGGCACAGATGAAGGAAAAAGTGGCTATGGCTATTCTTCCTGTGGTAATTTTTGAGTCAATGTCCTGGCACAGTTTAATGTACAAGATCCTGAAGTGGGAACTCACTATCTATGGGTCTGAGGCTGCACTTGAAGGAAGTTACCTTTATTCCTAATGTCATACTTTCTAAGTCTTTGTATGTTAGTTGCAGTGCCAACTCCTTAATGGACACTTGAATATACAGGCTGTTGATGCTTCCTCTCCCACAAAATGTTTGACGCTACAAGAAGCAGGAAAATATTGTGAAAGAAATTATTACAAATGATTTTACAGCAAGAACATAAATTTCTTATTAAACAAACTTAAGTATGGGGGACATACATTAATTTATAAAATAGAACTGGTCAGTTAGGGTTCTAACTTTCCTTTGTAAATTTCAGTACGTCATCTACCTTATAATAATCCGAAGGTACTTATACTCTCCCCAGGATTTCCAAACTGTTGTTTTTATGGATCAGCAGTAATATGTACTTTAAAACACTCTGATCCCACATATTTATTAAATCAAACTGACTTCTGAAAAATGTCATTTTCTACTCTCTTTTTCCTTTTCTACTTTGTCCTCTTTCCCACAGCAGGTGATTTATACTTTGGTTATCTGATCAGGCCTGACTTTTTCTTGAAAGAATGAAGGTTAACGGCATTTTCTCTCTGTCTTTCTGTGTCCTGCGTCATCAATTTCCACCTATCAATAAATGAGACATCGACTTTTTGACTAATGAAACACTAAATGTAGAACTGTTGGTTCTTCAATAATAGCACATGCTGCCTTATTGTTTTGGGGAAATATAAGAAAAGATTTGTGGGATAAAGAAATATTAATTTTAAATGCTTGTGGAAAAGAACTGGTCAAAGAGTTGGGAAGACATTTAGAAAAGGAAAATATTAGAAGACCTGTTGGCTAAGAGAAGTATAAGAAGAGAGCTTGAGAAATAGTTTGGATTTGACATAAAGAGTCATAGCTTTTCAGTCAGTGTAGAAAGCATTGTTTTTAAGTAGTCAAAGACAAAAACATTTCGCTTAAGGGATCAAGGTAAATGCACTGTTCATTGAAAGAATGGGAAGAAGTAAGTAGGTAATGAGTAGCTGCCTCGATGTCTCTTTTTTTTCCTTTTTTTTTTTTTTTTTTTTTTTTTTTGTGAGACAGAGTCTCGCTCTGTCGCCCAGGCTGGAGTGCAGTGGCACGATCTCGGCTCACTGCAAGCTCCGCCTCCCGGGTTCACGCTATTCTCCGGCCTCAGCCTCCCGGGCAGCTGGGGCTACAGGCGCCCGCCACGACGCCCGGATGATTTTTTTATTTTTAATAGAGATGAAGTTTCACCGTGCTAGCCAGGATAGTCTCGATTTCCTGACCTCGTGATCCGACTGCCTCGGCCTCCCAAAGTGCTGGGATTACAGGCGTGAGCCACCGCGCCCAGCCTGGATGTCTCTTAATGATTGGTTAGTGTGAGCCCAGACTGGTGTTTGGGCAGACACTCAGGAATGACTCTGTATTTCTCTTGTCTGTCTAAACTCCCCCCCGCCTCCTCCCCTCCCCCCTGCCTCCTCCCCTCCCCCCCACCATCTTGTTGACCAGGCTGGAGGGAAGTGGCATGATCTTGGCTCACTGCAACCTCCGCCTCCTGGATTTCTTCCTCAGCCTCCCGAGTAGCTGGGATTACAGACATGCACCACCACACCCGGCTAATTTTGTATTTTTAGTAGAGACCGGGTTTTGCCATGTTGGTCAGTCTGGTCTGGAACTCCTGACCTCAGGTGATCCACCCGCCTTGGCCTCTCAAAGGGATTACAGGCGTAAGCCACCGCACCCAAAGTATCTAAACTTTCACTTTCATTCAAGGGACCTAGATCATGCTGAAGCTGGTGGTGACCAACCATTTGCTTTATTTTCAGTCCTTCAATTTAGTTGTCAATCAAATTTTAAGCATAAATGAGTACAAATTTAGAGCTGGCATTAAAAAGTACCTTCGTGATCAACCAGTTCACATTTCATGGATAAGAAAGTGAGAATATAGAGCAGGGAGTAATTTTCATGAAGCTGTGCAGCTGCAATTATAATATTGTAGAGTTTTATGCCCTATTACTCATTTTCAGCTACGTTGTCTGTGAAATACAGATCAACCCATGTGAAATATCATTTTTCCTTTATGAGCAAACATTTTTTGAGATGTCAGTAGATGGACTTAAAGACTCAGAGCTGGATCATAACAGGACAGGGTCTAGACTAACCCCAGGTATTTTTCACTACATCATGTTTTCTGCCATACTTAAGGCCTGCAAAAAAAGCAATAAGAAAATGCTGGAAGGGTCAGATTTATTACTGTCATTAGTATAAAGTGAGAGAACTAAAATTTTTTTTAACACAGCAATCATCTAGCATTATTTTATGTTCTGCTGAATGGAAATATAGAAGATTTAACTAGTTTAACAGAAATATTTTCAGCAGAAGTACAAGAATAAACATTAATGAAAAGCGTATCATCCAGTAATATTACCCAAAATACCTATGTAGCATTGTGTGTCCCTATCTCACCAGATGCCAGAAGTTCTGTAGATAATAAAAGGATAAATAAAAAATAGGGTTGCTCTCGATTACCCAGAGAAGAACAGACATGCTTAAGAGTAATTGAAATGAAGGGGAGCTCAGAATGAGGAGTAAGTCAGTAGAAGAGGATGGGCTGTAAGAAATCTCACCTTCAACTCCTTCTAGAAACTTGGCAGGACTTCCAGAGGCCAGAAGTAATCCAGATTTCTTCTGAGGATCAGATAGAGTTTCTCTTAGAACCTCCCAGGGGTTGAATGACAAGACCATATTGAAATCCCTTAGATTTTTTTTTTTCTTTTAAAACTGGCTTAAAAGATTGTAGGTTACTAGTTTAAAACATAGACTGTATATTTCAGGATATTTTTTACTCACAGTCTATAAATTCAGCTAAAATTTTTCAAGTAAAATCCATGATAAATTGGCTTCACTTTAACCCCAACTCTAAGGGTTAGTTCCAAATATTAGGGAAGGTTTGATGTCTAAGTAAACTTCATTTTTCTCTTCTTCATTCTTTGTTATAGTTCTTCTAAATAAGTCACTCCCAGTTGAAACCTTGTATTTTAACTATTATTGATACACTTCATGGACTTAATAGATTCTTATGGTTTAAAAACAAAAGCAAAAACAATGTCAACATAATTTGCAGTTTATGTAGTTTTGCCCACTATGCCTTGTTTGAAAACCAGTTTGTAGGTCTGGATGAGCTCTTAAGAAACCACTGATGAAAGAGCACGTATCTGTCCATTTACCGAAAAATAACTGTAAGATGATATGGCATCATAACAAAATGAGTCGATAACATGCTAAGTCCTGTCTTGAATATGTGACTCTATCTGTTTCTGGCTGTATACTTGTGCAGTTCTTAGGGATGGAAGGAGTAGTGGGAAAAAAGTAAGGGGGGAAAAACACAACAGATTCAGAGGTCTCAGTGAAATTGTGATGCTCCTTTTAGTATGTTGAGCAATGACAGACATTATCTGAAATCATATGTATGATACTATTAAAACATCAACTTGTTAAAAATATTGGCAAGAAACTAAAGATCTAGTCTGTGTCTGTACCTGTGCCTATCTTGCATGTTTGTTTGTCAAATATTCTGAGGAAATAAATTATTTAACTCTGTCAGGCCAATTTTTCTTCCTTCTAACTCTTTAGCGACAGAAGGATTCAAATGAATGTATTAGTTGTTTTAAGCACTTTAAAGCAGATATTTAAATCTTAAAAAAAGTATTTCAATTACTTTATAAAAAAGCTGAGAGCTTTTTTAAAAAAGGAAAAGAGCTTTTTCTTAAAAGGGAATAATGACTGAATACATTTCTCATCAAAGTGAAGGATTAATAGCAGTGAATAAAAGTCTTCCACAAACTTTTACACAATGTGCTGCGAAAATTCATTTTCTCCTCCTTTTTGCTCTCTGATGTTTTGGCTCCTTGCCCTTTATACAACTAACACTAGTTTAGTTTTGTCAAATTGGAGAAAACACAACAGATCATTTTATATGTGAACTAACCTTTGTAAAGAAGTGTATGCTTTTGTATTGTCCCACAATAAAAATAGTCTAAGAATAGATTATAGTCTTTGTTTTCTGCAAAATGATGAATACAGCTAATAGTGCATGATTTGTATTTATTGTTTATGTGGCTGGTAGAGCTTTACTGATGAACCGAAAATTGTCAGTATCATTGAAATATTTTAATATAACCTGAGAAATTCAGAAAAGCTCTCTGAACATCTTTAGGACTTTTATGTGGTCTCTCTTATTTACTAGCTTTAGATAATTTATTTTAATTAAAAGCAGATGAAATGTCAACACAATGAACGGGAGAGACATTTAGCTAGAAAGAGTCTGAAGAAGTTTCAGACTTCTTTTAAATGCATAGATGTAAAATTGGTGTAGTTAGAAAACACATCAATTTTACATCATAGAAACTACACAATTTTATATTATTCATTTAAAAATATAATTTTATTATTCAAATTCTTGTATATAAAATTTCTATGTAAGAGAAAATAATCTGTCTTTCTAGATGTGTAATTAAAAGCTTCCTTGCAGTGAGACAACACTTTTCTTTCTGGTTAAAGATATAACAATTTAAAGGAAATGATCTTTTAAAGAATACTTTCGTGTTTCCAAAGATTCTATTATTTAATCTGCTAAGGAATTCGGTTCTCACATCAGTAGAAATTTTAAAACTCCAACAGGACCATACTATTTCCTCAATAATAGCAAGGGAATTAACTTTAATACTGTAGATTCACAAGAAACAGCTATGATAAAAAGATGCCTCTCAGTCCTATTATTTAATTGATCTTTTTGGAAGAATTCATTTGTACTCCAGAAAAAATGGTAAAGTAGGTTATTAAGTTCTTTCAAATGTATGAAAACAATGGTGACTAATACCCAGAAATCTTTTTATGAAAGGCTTTTGTGTTTGAACCGTCTATATTCTAATCTCTAATAGGTGGTTCTAGGCTTACTATTATTATTATTTTAAGCCTAAAACTTCCTTGGTAGAATTGAAATAAATTTGATTTAAATTCCTTTTATTCACTTAAGATTGCATGAAATGGGTTTTACTTGCACAATGTAAAATATGTTAAATTTCAAAGCATTGTACTTTACCCTTCATTTCCTGTCTAGTCATTTAGAGAAAGCCACACTGTGTGGCAGAAAAAACACCAGTTGAGCAGTCAGGAGACATGGGTTCTAGCTATTTTACCTTGAATTAAACTTCAATTAACTTCTTTATGCCTGAGGGTCCATATCTGTTACATAAAGGAGTTTTCAGAGGTTGCAAATCAGCGGTCATAGCTAGATTTAGCCCACAGATATGTTTTGCTTGACCCACATAGTATTAAAAAAAAAATGAAAATGGTTGTATCAATTTACGCTCCCAACAGCAGTGCATTTGAGTCACAGTTGCTCTATATTCTTACCTATACATAGTATTGTCAACCTTTTTCATTCTACATATTTTGGCTTATTTGTTGTCCTATGTCATTATGGATTTAATTTGCATGTCCCTGATGACTAATAAAGTTAAGTGCCTTTTCATTTGTTTCCCAGCCTTTTGGATAGCCCATTGTGTGAGATGCCTGTTTGATTTTTATTCCTTTGGCCTATTTTTTTGAAGTTGAATTGTCTGGGTTTTTTTCTTATTGATGTGTTAATGAGTTCTTTAGATATTCTAGATATGAGTCTTTTGTTGAATAAATGAATTCAAAGCATGTTCTCCCACTATGTCTTGCCTTTTCAATCTTTTAAAGGTGACTTTAGATAAACTAAAATTTTCAAGTTTAGTGAAGGTCGACTTTTCAACCTTTTCCTTTATAGTTAGTATTTTTTAATTTTGTTGTTTAAGGAATATTCCTCTCCTCCAACGCACTTATAAAAGTGTGTTCCTTTGTTATATTCTAGAAGCTTTATCTATGTACCATCTGAATTAATTTAGTAGATATTCTTTGGCACATATTCTATGATTCAGTAATTCAATTTCAAGGTATAGACACAAGAGAAGTGCATACATTTGTGCACAAATAAAATGTCCAAGAATGTTTATGGCAATTTTATTCATACTGGCCAAAAATTGGAAACAGCTGTTTATCAGCTACAAAATGTATTGTGTTATACTTACGCAAAAGAATATTACACAGAAGAGAGAACGAACTACATTGCATGCATCACCATGGGCGTATTTCACAGATCGAAAGTAAAAGAAGCCAGGCACAAAAAAGTAAATTGTGTGTGATTTTTCTTAAATAAAATTCCAAACTAGGCAAAATAATTATGATGACTGGTAACTGAATAGTGATTACCTTTTGGAGAAGGAAAGGTTAAGACTTGAGAAGGGATATGAGGAAGATATCTGGATGGCTGATAATGTTCTTTTTCTCTGGGTGGTGTGTGTACAGTTCTGTAAACATGGTGAAAACTTATCCATGTGTACACACAAAATTGGCCCTCTCAATAATTATTAAGTATTAAGAAAGGTAAATATTTATGAGGCTAATATTTTAGGCATATGTAAAGATAAAACTATCATTGCTTGTGGAATATAGAACTAAGATACTAGCTCAGAGTAATCTCTATTAATCCATGTCCACCTTTCTATAAGATTCCTAACCAGTCTTACTTCTAATTTTCCTGCACAATTACAGAAGATTATTCTTGTCAAAATACCTCACTTTTGATCATGTTGTCTGCCTGCTTAGGAATCTTTAATAATGCCCCTCCACCTATAAACTGCATATCTTAAACATTTAAAGTGTCTATAACACAATGCTGGCTGTGTGCAGGAAGTAACCAATAGGTATTGAGGACCAATTATGTATTAGGTGCATTAAATTGGTTACTTTAGTAAATTTAACCCTTATATCAGACCTATTAGTTAAATAATATAATGCCATGTTTTATGTTGAAGACACTGAGTTTTTACGTAGTCTGAAGTTAGTTTATAGGGATAAGGAACAACATAAAAATACAGATCTCTAAGACTCCAAAGACTATTTTTATTACACCACATAGCTCCTACAGTCACATATAAGTTCCCAGTCTATTTTATCCTCAATTTCTCATCTTTATTTCAAACTAACTTCATTAAAAATCTACCTTCCTCAATCTGTCTTACACTTTTTTATCTCCTATATTTTCTTCATTCTAATTCCCTTAAAGATGTGAATTATTTTCTATTTTCTATCTACATGTATGTTATTCATTCTTTCAGATCACTTTTAAGTCTACCTTTATTCTAATGCTTTTCTTAACCACCAGAGTTATAATAATCTTTTTCTCTTCTGAAATCTTAACTGGAATTATTGCTGGTTACAAATTATTTATTATGAATAATATATTTTAAATTCAGTTATTTTTAACTTGGTATCTTATTTTCATAATTATGTTGAGTATAGAGAAAATGCTTATACTTTTTCATCTTTTCCCTCAAAAGTATTCAAAAATAATTTAAAAATGAAATATAGTTTAGGAATAGTGCTCTATTAGTTGGAGTTTTATAGGTCTACATAAAAAATAAATTTTGTGGAGTCAGTTTTACATACAATTATGCCTTTTACTCAAGTAGATAGGTGCATGACGTGTAGATGATAAACAGATAAATAACCTGAAGATTTTCTTTTTTTTTTAAACTTCCTTATCTCCTACTCGTGCTCTCATTCACTCCCATAGGTCTTCCATCCCCACCTCTACACCAATGTAGATTGCTCTTCTCAATATCCACAGCAAATAACACATCGGCCTCATTTAACTTGGACCCTCAGTGATTTGATCACTGCATTTGACCACTCTTCCTTCTGAAACACTGTTCACTGTGTTTCCATTGCAAAATACTCTTGATTTTTCTTTTTCTTCATTCACTACTCTATCACAGTCCCCTAGGCATACTCTTCCTCCTCTATATTAACTCCTAATGTTGGAAGACATTTACTTATTTATCCATTCACCTACTGAAGAATGTCTTGGTTAATTTAATGTTTTGGCAATTATGAATTAGGTTGTCGTGAGCATTGGTGTGCAGGTTTTTGTATGGACATAAATGTTCAACCCCTTTGGGTAGACATTTTTATGGAATTTTGATGGAGGGGATAATAGCCAAATAATAAAATACAAAGGGTTAGGCATTGATATGTACTGTGGAGAAAAACAATACAGGGTAAGGAGAATTATGAGGACTGAGGCTGCAATTCTCCAGTTTACAGAACTGGCTCCATAATTTGTAAGTCCTTGTGCAAAATAAATATTGACTTTACAAGTTGCACACCCAGAAAGATAGCCCTGGGTGGCTGTGGGAATCACTGAAATAATATGTGAACAAAGACTTTAGGAGGCAGGGAATGGAAGGATGCACATCTACGAGAAAAATTGTTCCTGACTGAAGGGATAGCAAGAACAAAGTCCTTCAGGCAGGAGCACATCTTGTGGATTCAAGCGACAGTGAGGCTCGCAGCGTGGCTAGCTCCAGCAGAGAGAATAAAGGGGCTAAAGTCCAAGATCAAATGGTGGGTCAGGACGGGTAGGGTTTCATAAACCACTGTGAAGATCTCAGTTGGTAATTTGAGCATGGTTTAGAGCACATCTGACTTAACTTTCCACAGGAACATCTTGTTTTTATGTTAAAGAATAGATTGTAAGAGAAGAGTGACAATATGTGGGGTCAAGTCCTAACTGACATCTTCATCTGAATTTCTCATAGACACTTCAAATGTAACATGTCCAGTAAATAATTCTCGATATTTTCTCCCAATTTTTTCTCCTCAATCTTTTCCTTATCAGAAAATGACATCAGCATTAATTTCGTTGTCTAAGCCAAAAAAGCTTGATTCTTGTTCTTCCTTAATCTCCCCCCATCTCCTTAGTCAGCAGCTCCTGTCACTTATGTCCAGAATAGTAATCTTCAATCCATCCACCCCATCCATCTTCACTGACATTTTCACTCACCTAAGTCACAAGTTTCCCCTTCCTGGGCTGCAATAACCTCCTAATTGTTTCCCACCACTTTCACTCATGTTGTTTATAGCAGCTTATGTATTCATTTTAAAGTGCAATTAAAATTATATCTTTTCTCTTCTTAAAACCCTTCAATTCAAAGCTTCCTCACTGTATTTTGAATATAATGACAACTGCTTGCCATGTTCCACAAGGTACTGTATGATCTTGTCCTGTTCGGGTCCTGTTCCTGGTCTCACATTCAGTCTTATGTCCCTCCCCTAATTAGCTCATTGTCTACTATCCACAGTGTTCTTCTGACAATTGCCTCACTGATATTACCTCTATCATAATAGTGGTAATGTACAGCAGGTAAAAACTAAGAGGAAATATTTTTCACAAATATTTGGTCACATATTTAATAATTTACAATAATAACAATAAGATATTTCTCTTGTTCACCATTGTCTTACCAGTTGTGTAAAAATGAGTACCACACTATAGGTACACCACAGATATGCAGTGTTAGAGCAACTAGATTAAAAGCAAGTGCCTGTTAATTCAAACTCTAGTTCTTTCTGAGGCTATAAGTGTTCTATCAAGTGGAAGTAATAAAATTTAATTTATTTCAAAGACTTCAACTAGTTTGTGCTGTATTTTCCAAATAAACACCATACTAAAAAAAGGTATTTTTAGCCCCATGAAGAAATACCATGAAGAAAAAGGTATTTTTAGCTCCATGAAGACCTGATAATCTTCCTAAATTATATAAAATACCTGCCATAGGTATAGGTTTCATTTTAGTGACTCTAAACTTGAGAATAATTCAAATGACAGTAGATTAAATTACAAATAAAAAGTTGTATTTTTTTTTTCAATTCAGTGATTGTGGGACACAATAACAACACTTCTGAGGTGAAATATAACTTTGTGGATATAGCAGTTAAGTTTGAGGAAGAACTAGAAAAAATATAGTCACAAACATTTGCGCATTGGCCAAGCATTTAGTAATATAGTATTGTATTTAGGGAATTTTGTTTCACGAATTCTCTTTCTTTCCACTTGGGCTTTTAGGCACAATGGAGTATTAAAGGGGGAAGTTTTGAAGTGAAACTGGGGTAACTTTAACCTCAGTTTTTCTCACAAGAGGAAAAGTAAAACTGCCTTCTGACCTTCAGTCTTTTCCTCCATCTCTATTAACATATACATTAGGGCAACAGGTCAATGTAAAATGAAAACCTCACTTTTAATTGTTTCTCATCATATCCATTATCACCTTATTATATGTTGACTGTAGTTTGTGGCCTTTCCATGTCACCAGAAGTCTTGAAAGGGACTCATATTGAGTAGCTCAATATACCCAGCTGCTGCTTTCCAGATACTCTAAGAGATTCATAGCCAAACTGGGGCGATAAGGCACAAGTGAATTCACTTGGGGGACAGGACTAAAAACCTGCCAGTTAAGGTTTACCTTGTGATGTTCAGGAAACATTTGCCAAACATACAATATTTTTTAAAAAATGAGAATGTTGGCAACTAAAGGCATAGCTATTGCCCTCAAGAATTCACAATCTAAAGGAAAATGTGATAAACAAATGTGTAATGGTAATCATCTTTAGTAAATATGATATAAGATGGAGGACAATCTAACCATCCAATATGGGGAAGGTGTCTTGAGGTCAAGAAAGTCTTCAGAATTAGATAATAATACTGAAAAAAGTATGAAGAAAAAGAAAAATGTAGTGAAGGAGTAGTTCATTTCAAACAGTAAAAACCAACTTGGGGTAAGAGAAGATGGCACATTTGGGAAATAATATTTTCACTGACAGGCAAGAGTATCATGATATAATAGAGTAGAAAAAGGTCCCAAAAGATAAGTTCTCAAGATCAAGTAAGCACCTTTTGATCTGAGCATTCTCCTTTTGATGGTGACCAAAGGCATATTCTTAAGGACATTTCTGTCTTGGCTTTCTTAGGATGAGTGTTCTCTGAGAAATAGCCTGGTCTCCAGCTACCCACTATGAAAAGGGGTAAAATTCAAGGAATGAAAGTGTCTGCTGGCATTTATTTGTTTCCGTATAATTCTACTGATAGTTTAAATATTTCTTCTCACAGTGTCTCTATTCAAATACTAACAAGTCAGAACATACACTAAAAAGGATATTTTACTGTTGCAAAGTCTGTAATATTAAGATTACACATTTCAACACCTAAATCTGACACTTTTATTAGAGAATCACATTAGGAAAAAATGAAACTTGAACTCCTTCTCCTTTTAGGAGTCTAATGCTTTTTTGGAAAGCATGCTGCACTTTCATTGAAAATTATACTTTGATCTTCAGTGAGTACAGATATTCTGCACCTCACTGATGCTTAAGACAATGCAACGTGTTTGTTTTGTCATTACTACTAATCCTGCTTTGATTTCTTTGAACTGTTGGCAACAGGTAATTCAGCTTAAGTCTTTTCTAGACAGGTTTTTTTCTTTATTGGATGATAAAATTTCTCTGGTGTTAACACCTAAAAAGACTGTCTACTTTCGCTTTCCTCTTCTAATTATCGGATATACTGTTAGACTGCATCCAAGAAACCAATTTAGCATTGTAATTGAGGAGGACCATATTAATTTAAGCAACTTCTGACCTTCTTTAAAAGAGAAGTTTAAAAAGACAATCAAAGAGGTAACCCCAAACTCCTAGGATTAAACAAATAATGCTTTAGGAAACAGTTTCTGGGTGCCATCATTCACAACTTTTTCTTCATTTTATATTTGCTATAGACATACTAGGAATTTCTGGTATAAAATATCAGAAAACAAATGAATTCTGTTCTGTGTTAAAATATCAGCAACAACTTGGCAAAAATATACAATGGTGAGCATAGATAAATATGTTTGTAGATTTCAATGAGCCAGTTCTTTTTAATAAAATATAATTTTAATGAATTCCAAACTTAAATGTCATTTATTCCTAAGATTTTCCAGGCAATATATATTTGTGCAAACACCTGGCAAAATTCTAGATATAACATCTGGTAGGTGTGGATGAAATTCATTAGACTAAATCTTCTAAGCATAGATGTTTGCCAAAGCTTTGATATGACAAGCACTTATTCCCAATGGCAGCCATTTATTCTTTGCCAGTTCATAAGTGCTTCCTTCTAGCAGAGGATTGCATTTCCTCTGGCATTTGAAACACTGGCTACCACATCAGTATATATTAGAATACATGTGCAGAGAGATTACTATCAATCCAAAACAACCGAATGGGAGTTGCAGTTTGCAGAAGATTGTTGAGCTAAAAGTCAGCAGAGTACTCATGGCTTTAGCGAGAAAGTTTTAGCAAGGGAAGGAAGTACGTGCACATGTCTGAAGGGTCACTTCTTGAGTATTTGATTAGGGACAAAAATAGGATTCCTGAAAAGTCTTTTTAATGGGAAAGATAGCAGTCAGGCTAGTTTGATAAAGAAATACTTCTGCTTTCTACTTTGGGGTCTCCCAATAAGCAACAGGAAAATGTTTTGCATTTTTCTTCAAGTGGACATGTAAGCAAATGGTTATCATGGAAGCTATTTACAGATACGACTTAGGTGCTAGGAAGAAGAGTTGACAAGGAAACGATTTGCTTTAAAGTGATCCTAAACAATGCATACAATTTACCAGTTGTTAAGTTGTCTTTCTTTCTCAGTATATGTCTTGAAGAAATTAAGCCTCTACTAGTAAAGTAACGCATGCTGATATGATTCTTTATTTGTAAGAATAGTGTAATGAAATCAGTAAGCAGATGGGAACAAAGAAAGTATACATATACATACATACATACATATATATACATACATACACACACACATATATTCTAATGTTAAACCAAAAAAAAAAATCTTCTATGACTAGCCAAATGATAACAATAATTAAACTTCAGGATGTATGCCATCAATGACCAAGTCTGAGTCAGTCATATATTATTCCTAAATTTACTCTGAAAGATGTAAAACCAATTTATCTCAATTCTTGTAAAAATTTCATATTTTGTGTACACTCACCAAATAATTCCAGAAAAAGAGTTCCTTTTGGATTTATGTGATTTATTCAGTTACTTAGAAAAGTCATTAAAAAAAATTGTAATATTTTTACATATATGCATGTTTTGTTTTGATACAAAGTCTACAGTTATATCAAAGGTAAAAGATAAAGTATTTCTTGTGTGGGACAATGTTGGATTTTGAATTTAAATATTGCCTGCTGTTGTCACTAGATATGCAATAGCTAGTTAAATAAGAGTTGGCTTGACACAAAATGAAGTACAATGTATTAAAAATTATCTTAGAATCACTAGGGACATTTTGTTTATATCCAATGCCAGCCATGTCAGTAAAGCAAGTGTCAATTTAGTAAAAATGCCATTCAAATTTCATATCTGTCCCAAATTATCTACCAGATTTAATTCAACCAAGTAGAATTTAATTACATATTGATAATGTACTGATTAAAATTCTCACAAATTAATACAAGCATAAAAATTTGCTACAATGGTGAAAATCAGAAAGATCCTAGAAATTCATATTTAAACTCTAATACTGGAGGAAATAATTTATCAAACCTTATTCCCACACTGGCTGGGTCGACTTTACCTAGAAATAGCTGTTTCATGTACCCAACTCTTAAGAATCTGCAGACGTTGTAGAGAGCTACTCAACGGTTTTTGATCACCAAAGGTGATGTGTTTATTGCGTTCGTTACAAAGTCAAAGAAGCACTTTCAAAGGTCAAGATTTTGTTTAGACGATAATTTCATTTGTTGAATAATAGATGCTGGTCATTCTTCATTATGAACTCAGAGCAATTTCAAATTTCTTTAAAAAAAATATTTTATTATACTTTAAGTTCTAGGGTACATGTGCACAACATGAAGATTTGTTACATATGTATACATGTGCCATGTTGGTGTACTGTACCCATTAACTTGTCATTTACATTAGGTGTATGTCCTAATGCTATCCCTTCCCTCTCCCCTAATCCCACGACAGTCCCTGGTGTGTCATGTTCCCATTCCTGTCTCCAAGTGTTATCATTGTTCAATTTCCACCTATGAGTAAGAACATGCACTGTTTGTTTTTTTTTCCTTGCGATAGTTTGCTGAGAATGATGGTTTCCAGCTTTCATCCATGTCCCTACAAAGGACATGAACTCCTCCTTTTTTATGGCTGCATAATATTCCCTGGTGTTTATGTGCCACATTTTCTTAATTCAGTCTATCATTGATGGACCTCTGGGCTGGTTCTAAGTCTTTGCTGTTGTGAATAGTGCCGCAATAAGCATACGTGTGCATGTGTCTTTAGAGCAGCATGATTTATAACCCTTTGGCTATATACTCAGTAATGGGATGACTGGGTCAAATGGTATTTCTAGTTCTGGGTCCTTCAGGAATTGCCACACTGTCTTCCGCAATGGTTGAACTAGTTTACAGTCCCACCAACAGTGTAAAAGTGTTCCTGTTTCTCCACATCCTCTCTAGCACCTGTTGTTTCCTGACTTTTTAATGATCGCCATTCTAACTGGTGTGAGATAGTATCTCATTGTGGTTTTGATTTGCATTTCTCTGATGGCCAGTGATGATGAGCATTTTTTCATGTGTCTGTTGGCTGTATGAATGTCTTCTTTTGAGAACTGTCTGTTCATATCCTTTGCCCACTTTTTGATGGGGTTGTTTGTTTTTTTCTTGTAAATTTGTTTGAGTTCTTTGCAGGTTCTGGATGTTAGCCTTTTGTCAGATCAGTAGATTGCAAAAATTTTTTCTCATTCTGTAGGTTGCCTGTTCACTCTGATGGTAGCTTCTTTTGTTGTGCAGAAGCTCTCTAGTTTAATTAGATCTCATTTGTCAATTTTGACTTTTGTTGCCATTGCTTTTGGTGTTTTAGACATGAAGTCCTTGCCCATGCCTATGTCCTGAATGACATTGCCTAGGTTTTCTTCTAAGGTTTTTATAGTTTTAGGTCTAACATCTAAGTCTTTAATCCATCTTGAATTAATTTTTGTATAAGGTGTGAGGAAGGGATCCAGTTTCAGCTTTCTACATATGGCTAGCCAGTTTTCCCAGCACCATTTATTAAATAGAGAATCCTTTCTCCATTTCTTGTTTTTATCAGGTTTGTCAAAGATCAGATAGTTGTAGATGTGTGGTATTATTTCTGAGGACTCTATTCTGTTTCATTGTTCTATATCTCTGTTTTGGTACCAATACCATGCCGTTTTGGTTACTGTAGCCTTGTAGTATAGTTCGAAGTCAGGTAGTGTGATGCCTCCAGCTTTGTTCTTTTGGCTTAGGATTGTCTTCACAACATGGGCTCCTTTTTGGTTCCAAATGAACTTTAAAATAGTTTTTTCCTGTTCTGTGAAAAAAGTCATTGGTAGCTTGATGGGGATGGCATTGAATCAATAAATTACCTTGGGCAGTATGGCCATTTTCACGATATTGATTCTTCCTGTCCATGAGCATGGAATGTTTTTCCATTTGTGTCCTCTTTTATTTCGTTGACCAGTGGTTTGTAGTTCTCCTTGAAGAGGTCCTTCACATCCCTTGTAAGTTGGATTCCTAGGTATTTTATTCTCTTTCAAGCAATTGTGAATGCGAGTTCACTCAGATTTGGCTCTCTGTTTGTCTGTTACTGGTGTATAAGAATGCTTGTGATTTTTGCACATTGATTTTGTATCCTGAGACTTTGCTGAAGCTGCTTATCAGCTTAAGGAGATTTTGGACTGAGATGATGGGGTTTTCTAAATAGACAATCATGACATCTGCAAATAGGGACAAATTGACTTCTTCTTTTCCTAATTGAATACCCTTTACTTCTTTCTCCTGCCTGATTGCCCTGGCCAGAACTTCCAACACTATGTTGAATAGGAGTGGAGAGAGAAGGCATCCCTGTCTTGTGTCAGTTTGCAAAGGGAATGCTTCAGATTTTTGCCCATTAAGTATGATATTGGCTGTGAGTTTCTCACAAATAGGTCTTATTATTTTGGGATACATCCCATCAATACTGAATTTATTGAGAGTTTTTAGCATGAAGGGCTGTTGAATATTGTCAAAGGCCTTTTCTGCATCTAAAGCAGTATGTAGAGGGAAATTTATAGCACTAAATGCCCACGAGACAGCAAGAAAGATATGAAATTGACACCCTAACATCACAATTAAAAGAACTAGAGAAGCAAGAGCAAACACATTTAAAAGCTAGCAGAAGGCAAAAAATAACTAAGATCAGAGCAGAACTGCAGGAGACAGAGACATAAAAAAATCCCTTGAAAAAATTAATAAATCTAGAAGCTGGTTTTTTGAAAAGATCAACAAAATTGATAGACCACTAGCAAGACTAATAAAGAAGAAAAGAGAAGAACCAAATAGATGCAATGAAAAATGATAAAGGGGATATCACCACCAATACCATAGAAATACAAACTACAATCAGAGAATACTAAAAACACCTCTGCATAAATAAACTAGAAAATCTAGAGAAAATGGATAAATTCCTGGACACATACACCCTCCCAAGACTAAACCAGGAAGAAGTTGAATCCCTGAATAGACCAATAAGAGGCTCTGAAATTGAGGCAATAATTAATAGCCTATGAACCAAAAAAAGTCCAGGACAAGACAGATTCACTGCCGAATTGTACCAGAGGTACAAGAAGGTGCTGGTACCATTCCTTCTGAAACTATTCTAATTATTAGAAAAAGAGGGAATCCTCCCTAACTCATTTTATGAGGCCAGCATCATCCTGATACCAAAGCCTGAAAGAGATACAACAAAAAAAGAGAATTTTAGACCAATATCCCTGATGAGCATCAATGTAAAAATCCTCAATAAAATACTGGCAAACCGAATCCAGCAGCACATCAAAAAACTTGTCTACCATGATCAAGTGGGCTTCATCCCTGGGATGCAAGGCTGGTTCAACATATGCAAATCAATAAACATAATCCAGCATATAAGCAATTTCAAATTTCTATCACCATTTCCAATGAGTATCATATTCTGGAATACATTCTACAGAAAAAAATATAATACATAGTCTTAGATTAAGGATTTCAATACACTAGAGTATCTTAAAAAAAAAAAAAAAAAGAAAATCCCCGAGAAATGTAATTTCGTTATGGCAGAGTGAGAAATCTATTTATCAATATTTGGTTATCCATATATTTTTTTAATTACTGAGAATTCAAATGTGAAGTATCCCCCCAAAGAGAAAGTAACTCACACCATTTACATACAATTTTTCGATACTTTATTGACCAAAAGTAGTTTTCATTTTCTCTCTTCATTATTTCAAACTCCCTGCACTACCAAGTTAAAACTAATTGTCAGATAGTGGGAAATTTGAAATACTTCTGAGTTCAAGAGGTCTCCCTCTAATCCTTCTTCAGTTGGAAGGTACATATTACCAGAGGTTGTTCTTTCATCTGATAAATTACCTGTGTCATGGGGTTGTGGCTTCCTTAACTCTTGCTAATTATGTTTTATATAATTAATGTTCGTTTATGTAATGTCATTATATAACAACTCTAGCACTTTTCAGCATATACATTTGCCTCCCATAGTTCCAAGAAAAATAAGGATATGTGATTTGAAATGTATCAGTTTATTATTTCCATAGCTATCATTCTTCATCTATTGCCTCCCTCTCTTCTCTTCCAGCCTCATATGAAGAAATCTTTCATTTTCCTTTCAAGGTTCAGACCTCTACCTGCATTTTGATTTAGTTTCCCATCAGTTTTCTTTCATTTTGCGAGGTATCCCTATCTTCCCATTTTTTGACATCTCATTCTGTATTTGCCCCTTTCTCCAATATTATAAATAATCTGATATTGTTTTTACTTTAAATGATAACAATAAGCAAAGTAAGAACCATCACTATTAAAAAGAACAACAACAATGACAAAATTTCAACTCTTTTCCTGACCCATTTTCTGACCTTCCAACTAAGGTTTAATCTTTCTATCTCCATTTTTCTCATTGTCTGGTTAATTTTCAACCTGTTAAAATCTGGCTTGTATTTCTTTGACTTTAATGAGATTTTGCTGCATTTAACTTAGAGAATCTATTTTGCATTTTTTTTCTTTAGGATACTAATTCAATTCCATAACTTCAACTATATCCTCTATGATGATAATTACAAAATCTTTATATTCAAAGTCAAACCTATACAGCCAACTATTTGTGACTATCTCCAACTGGATGATCTAAAAGTGCTCAAAAGTAATACATTTACAAGACTGAACTCATCTTCTTTTGTTCAAAGTTGCTTCCCTACCTGAAATGTCTATGTTGGTCTGCAGCCTCATTTTTTACTCAGTATACCAGTTAAAAAACTGAGCCTTAGACTAAACAATTTATTTCCTCTTACATCCTACATCAAATTAGTGTTCAAATCTTGAAAATATTACATCTTTAGCACATCTCAAAACACATTTTTCCCATCAGTCTTATATATTGATGCCCAAGTTGTCTTTCTAAAATGTTCATATCGCTTCAGGCTACTCTCTCCTTGGAACCATTCAGTAACTCTTCTACCTACTAGAAAAAGCACACAAAGGATGCTATTTATGATGTTCTCTACTGTTATGTACCCCAGTACATTATTCTCTTTTCATTTAGGGTTCCTGCACCCAATGCACACATCCATTTTTTTAAATACCTAGTACAGATTATTTTAATACTTACTTTAAAACCCATCAATATTACCAAGCGTAATAAAATGGAACTCTTGTGTGCAATAGACCCAAATTTTAACATAATTCTGCATCTTAATAGTTGTTAATTTGGGTAAAGTTTTGTGAGAGTATAAGAATCTGTTTTTTTCTCTGCAAAATAAGGATATTACTACTTTCAAAATATAGTTATTTGGAGGAGTAAATGGGACAATGTATGTACAGTATTTATCAGGATAGCTGGTATCATTTAACAAATGCTAGTACTCTCTTGACTACCTTTCTTAATACAGGCATACCTTACTTTATTTGCTTCACAGACACTACATGCTTTACAAATTGAAGGTTTGTAGCAACCCTGCATTGAGCAAGTCTATCAGTGCCATTTTTTCCCAACAGCATGTGCTCATTTTGTGTCTCTATGTCACATTTTAGTAATTCTTACAATATTTCAAAACTTTTACTACCATTATATCTTCTATGGTGATCTGTCATCAGTGATCTTTGATGATACTATTGTAATTGTTTTGCCACAAACTGCACCCAGATAAGATGATGAACTTAATCAATAAATGTGTGTGTTCTGACTGCTCTACTGGCTAACCCTCCCGTTTCTTTTCTTCTACTCAAGCCTCCTTATTCCCTGAGACATAACAATATTGAAATTCCGCCAAGTAATAACCCCAAATGACCTCTAAGTGTTTAACTGAAAGGAAGAGCCCCACATATCTCCCTTTAAATCAAAAGCTAGAAATAATTAAGCTTAGTGAAGAAAACATGTTGAAAACCGAAATAGGAGGTGGAAATGTAGACCCCTTGTGTCAAACAGCCAAGTTGTGAATGCCAAAAAAAAAAGTTCTTGAAGGAAATTAAAAGAGCGAGTTCAGAGAACACATGAATGATAAAAAAGCAAAACAGCCTTATCGACGATATAGAGAAAGTTTTCGTAGTCTGCATAGATCAACCCAGTTACAACATTCCCTTATGTCAAAGCCTAATCCAGATCAAGGCTCTAATGTTCTTGAATTCTTTGAAGGCAGACAGAGGTAAGGAAGCTGCAGAAGAAACGATTGAAGCTAACAGAGGTTGCTTTATGAAGTTTAAGGAAAGAAGCCACCTCCAAAACATAAAAGTGCACAGTGAAACACCGTGTGCTGATGTAGAAGATGCATCAAGTTATCCAGAAGATCTAGTTAATATCATTGATGAAGACAAACAGTCTTCCACTGAAAAAAGATGCCATCTAGGACTTTTATAGTTAGAGAGGAGAAGTCAATGCCTAGCTTCAACGACAGGCTGACTCTCTTATGAGATGTTAAGGCAGCTGGTGCCTTGAAGTTGAAAATAGTGCTCATTCACCATTCCAAAATGGTGAATCCTAGAGGCCTTAAGAATTATACTAAATCTACTCTGTGTAGTAGAGTAGATTATATAAATCTATATATGGAAGCACAAAGCCTGTATAACAGCACGTCTGCTTACAGCATGGTTTACTGAATATTTTAAGCCAACTGTAAAGTCCCACTACTCAGAAAAAAAAAAAAAAAAAAAAGGATAAATCACTTTTTAAATATTATTGCACATTGGCAATGTACCTGGTCACCCAAGAGCTCTGATGGCCATATACAAGAAGATTGATATTGTTGTCATGCCTACTAAAACAGTATCCATTCTGCAGTCCATGGATCGAGGAGTAATTTCACCTTTCAAGTCTTATTATTTAAGAAATACATTCCCAAGAGCTAAAGATTACACAGATAGTGATTATTCTGATGGATCTGGGTGATGTAAATTGAAAACCTTTTGAAAAGAATTCACCATTCTAGATCTCATTAAGAACATCTGTGATTAATTGGAGGAGGTCAAATTTTCAACATTAACAGGAGTTTGAACAAAGTTGATTTCAACTCTCGTGATGACTTTGAGTGGTTCAAGACGTTAGTGGAGGAAATAACTGTAAATGTAGTGGAAATACCAGGTAAAGTAGCATTAGAAGTGGAGCCCAACGATTTGACTGAATTGCTACAATCTCATGATAGAACGTGAATGGGTGAGATGTTGCTGTATATGATCGAACAAAGCAAGTGATTTGTTGAGATGAATCTACGTCTAGTGAAGAAGATACTGTGCACATTGCTGAAATGAAAACAAAATATTTAGAATATTGCTTGCATAAACTTAGTTGATAAAGCAGTGGCAGGATTTGAGAGGACTGACATCAATTTTGAAGGAAGTTCTACTGCAGGTAAAATGCTATTCAACAACATCACTTACTACAGAGAAATCTCTCATAAGCAGAAGAGTCCATTGATATGGCAAACTTCATTGTAGTCTCATTTTAAGAAATTGCCACAGCCACTTCAACCTTTAGAAATACCACCTTAATTAGTTAGCAGCCATCAATCTTGAGGCAAGATTTTCCACAGGCAAAAAGATTACAACTTGCTGAAGGCTCAGATGTTCATTAGTATTTTTAGCAGTCTTTTTAAATTAAGGTATGTACATTGTTTTTAAAGACATAATGTTATTGCATACTTAATAGACTACAGTATAGTCTAAATATAACTTTTGTATGCATTGGGAAACCAAAATACTAATATTGCTTGCATTACTGTGATAATAACTTTATTGAGGTGGTTTTCTACACTTCAGTCTCTTCAAGTGCAAAGGGGGATGGTAAAACTACTTCAGGGGACTGTTTTGAGAGTCAAATGACTTAATAAAGTAAAAACCCATAGATCTGTGTTTAACAAATAAAAAGCAGTATATAAAAATTGGCTATGTTCTTATAAGAGTATGACACTTTGTTTTACTTTCAATTACAGTTACCTATGCAAAGATTTATTTTCACCATTACTAGTGTCCATTTGGTATAACCTAGTGTAAGCTAATACAACATAAATTAGTTTGATCAGTAAATCCAAAGCATTCTAAGAATATAGAAAATATTAATTAGTAATAATTTTCCTTTTTTTCTTTGAGTGTTGTTTTTTCTCTTATTCTTCTTTGTTTACTTATTAAGACAACGAAATAGAATTCAGCCAACAAGGGAAAAGTTAGCTAGAGAAATGTTGGTAAAAAGCAAGATCTTGCTGACAAAGGTAAACTTACTCTCTCGTGTAATTAATTGAGTGGGTTCAGGGGCCTAGTCAGAGTCAAAGAACAGGATAAAGCTGTCCGGGAGGCTTTGAAGATCGAATTAGCCTGGAAAGGAAGACAAAAAAAAAAAAAAAAAAAAAGAAAAGAAAAAAAGTAATTCCTCAGCAAAGTCAATAGGAATAAAGTTCAAGATGAATAAAGCTAAAAATTATAAATTACGTAAGGTGTGTCTGTGTGTGTGTGCGCGCGCGTGTGTGTAGACTGTCTAATGTAACTAGGCTCTCATGACTTCCTTTAGAGTTTTCTTTTTAATTACAAATTGTCAGACACTGACATATGTCATTTGAAAATTTGTACCAATCGTTCTTCATTGTAATGCTTGGAACCTAGTTAAAGTATGTAAAATAATTCTCACTGATTAGTTACATAGCTACATAAAGGAATTTTCGAAGTTATAAATGAATATATTCCAAATGATGAAATATGCCATATATATTCAGTTCCCAATGTGCACTTTTGACTCTTGCTCCTGCCCTATTTGTGGCTGACTTGGCTATAAAAGAAGACTGAGAAGGCTTACCTGGCCTGTAGTAGAGTAACTACTGGGACTGTTGGTGTGGACAGAAATGAGCCATGGAGCAGTGTGCCTTCTCTTCATTGAAGTTAACTGCTTTCTCTTGCTTATACTCAAAAAAAAAAAAAAAAAAAAGGTAAAAACAAAACAAAACAAAACAAAAAACCCTCATATATAGCTTATAATCCAAGTTAATATCACTTTAAATTTTTAATTTTTAATATTATTAAATATTATAAGTTCCTAATTGCTAAAATACACAAATGCCCACACATTGAATGAAAGGCTGCTGTAAAATGTTCAATAGAGAAAAGTCCTACTGAGATAAGTTCAGCACAGAATGTACTAGTTCAGTTTCTGGAAGGCACCCCATTGATAGAGTTTAAAGGAGTCACAGAGCACAGATCAAGATTTAGTAGGACACATATTGAAAATTTAGCCATCAGATGAAATCTAGCTACAGCACAAACCTACCTACTTAATCTGCAGGAAGGATTTTAGATTGAAAACGAATTGCACGACCAACTGTTCAAAAATAATTTTTTATCATTGTAATTGTTTAAAAAGAATAAGTTCTAGAAAAATTGTCTACTAAAATCTAAACTGATTTTTCTTTTGGAGTTTTTTGTTACTTTAATTAATCATCAGGTGATTGAATTTAACAAAGTTGGCTCAAGAAGAGAATATGTTGGTGGAGGTTCTAGTGTATTCCATACTAGAATAATTCTGATAGTAATTGCTAAAAAAAAAAAAAAAGGAAATATTCAGGCTGAGACTTTTCAGGTAAAGACTTCCAAGCTGAAGGCATGATCTCATTCCAGGCTTTCCATATGAAGTTGCCTAAGACTGGGGAGCTTATAACATAAATATAGCTTTTATGCCACTATGAAGGAGGAATACAGTTATTGAGAAAGCAGCATCTTGTGTAAGCCAAGTTTCTCACTGGACCTAGTAAAAACATGGGACGTAAAGATTTCACTGTAGAATACGTTCAATTTTCAATACAGCAAGTATGTGTTATCACTTACTATGTACAAGGCAAGTGATACAATAACAAACAAGCAGATTCCCAGCTGTCAAGACTTTTGACTCTTAAACAATTTCTATTCACAGTAAAAAGAAAAAGAAAGTCAAAAATAAGGCATAATTTTGGGATGCGTCCACTGTATTAAAATACATTTTGCAGAAAACAAATATTGGCCAGTAAATGTTCATGGTTTGGCCATTGGCCCTGGCAATCTAAACGACTCTAGGAAGTAAAAAAGCACAGAACGGAAGCATATAGTTAACCAGGACACATTTAAGAAGTGGGAAATCATTTGATGATTGCTTTGTTTTGTGAAAATAGCAGAAGTAAAGAGAAATTATCTGGTCTTTGTTTTGTACTTCTGAATGTAAATGGGATGTTGAAGAGCACAACAAAGATGGACCACAATAAACTATGCCTCCTGGTGTTTATGTCTTTGTATTGTCTCTTCTCCCTCAATCTAAACTTGGCCTGTGACTGGTGTTAACTAATTGAAAATGGAGACAGTAACATTTTCCATTCTGGGCTATGCCCTAAGAAGGGCTGACAGCTTTTACTTTTACATTTTGGGAGCCTTGAATTACCATATAAGGAGTCTGGCTACCCTGTGAAAAGACCACTTGAAATGTGTCCCTGAGACAATATTGAGAGAGAGATTGGCCCAGTCATCCAAGCATTCTAGATGAAAGTCCACAGGACTTCACCCCTAGCTAACATCTGCATGCTACCCCATAAAGACCCAAGTGAGAACAGCAGAACAATCCTGATGGACCCAGTAAACCCACAGAACTGTGAGAGATAATATTATTGCTTTAAAATATGAAATTTTAGGTTTATATCTTTTTCAGTGATATATAATAGAACAATAACATCTAGTTATAAGAAAGAGTCTGAATAGTGACAAGCTGATTAAAAATAATCTTTATTTATGTATTCTATTTCTACTGAGCCACTTTCAAATAGGATTAGAGATAGTTTACTAAAGAAAATGCATAGAACCAATTAATAAATGTATCATTAGAAGGACAAAAGAGGCAAAATTTATTTAGAGATATGTATGTTTTTTATTTTTATTTGTATTTGTATTTTTTTGCAGTTGAACCATATATTCTTATGCTAATTTATGAATAAAATCAAAGAAGATGTAAATAAATGAAGAGATATTTCATGTCCATGGATAGGAAGACTCAAAATTGTTAAGATGTCAGTACTTTCCACCTTAAGGTATAGCTACAATGCATCGCCAACCAAAATCCCAGCAAATTATTTTGTGAATATTTATAAACTGATTCAAAAGTTCATATGGAGAAGCAAAAGAACCATAATATCCAACACAATATTGGAAGAGAACAAAGTTGGAAGGCTGATGATACCCAACTTGAAAACTTACTGTATAAAGCTAAAATAATCAAGACAGTGTGGTATTGGCAATCAATGGAACAGAATAGAAAGCCCTGAAATAGGCCCACACACATATGGTCAACTGATATTTGACACAGGAGCAAAGGCACTATAATGAAGCTAATGTAATCCTTTTTAACAAAGAGTGCTGGAACAACTGTACAACTACATGCAAAACTAGGAATCTAGACATAGGCTTTATACCTTTCATAAAAAAAAAAAAAAAAATTCAGAATGAATCATAGACCTAACTGTAAACTTTAAAACTATAAAACTCTTAGAAAATAACATAGAAAGAGGCCTTGATGACCTTGAGTATAGTGATGACTTTTTAGGTACAACACCAAAGGTACGACTCATGAAAAAAAATTGATAAGCTGGACCTCATTAAAATAAAATATTTTGCTGTGTAAAATATAATGTCAAGAGAATAGATGGCAATTCGTAGACTGGGAGAAAATATTTGCAAAAGACATATCTGATAAAGGACTGTTATCTAAAATATGCAAAGAACTCTTTAAATGCACCAAGAAGAAAATAATCTAATTAAAAAATTAAGACTTAACAGACACCTCACCAAGGAAAATACGTAGACAACAAACAAGCATATGAAAACATGCTTTACATCAAATGCCATTAGGAAATTGCAAATTAAAACAACAATGAGATACCATTATATCCCTATTAGAGTGGTGAATATCTGGAACGCCAAATACACAAAATACTGGCAAGCATGTGGAGCAATGACCTCTCATTTATTGTTGGGGGAAATGGAAAGTGGTACAGTCACCCTGGAACACAATTTGGCAATTCCTTACAAAATTAAATTACTTTTACTATACGATCCAGCAATCACACACCTTGGTATTTACACAAAAGAGTTGAAAACTTATGTTCATACAAAAACCTGCACACCAAAGATTTATAGTAGTTTTGCTCATAATTGCCAAAAGTCAGAAGCAACCAAGATGTGCTTCAGTAGGTAAACAGAATTAAAAAAAAAAAAAATGCAAAATACTGTGTGTGGTGCATCCAGATAATGGATTTATTCAGTGCTAAACAAAATGGGCTATCAAGCTATAAAAAGACATGGAGGAATCTTAAATGTGTATTAAAAAGTGAAAGAAGCCAATTGAAAAGGGCTACATGATTCCACCTATATAACATGGGAACGTCAAAACCATGGAGACGGTAAAAAGATCAGTAACTGCCAGGGGTTGGGAGAGGGAAGGGACGACTAAGAGGAACACAGAGGATTTTTAGGGCAGTGAAAATATTGTGTATAATGCTATAACAATAGATATATGTCATTATATATTTAGCCAAACCCATAGAATGTACAACACAAACAGTGAAACCTAATGTAAACTATAGACATTGGGTGATTATGACATATCATTGTAGGTTCATGAATTGAACAAATGTACCACTCCGGAGGGGAATATTGATAGTGGAGAGGTATGCATGTGGGGCGGGGGGAGGCAGGGAGCATAGAGGACATCTTTGTACCTTCCTCTCAATTCTACTGTGAATCTTAAACTGCTCTAAAAAAAATAAAGTCTTAGAAAAGTACCTATAGGAATCAAATTTTGTGTAAAAAAGGAAGGGAGATATCACACACAGACAGGTAAATATATATATATATATAGATATAAATATCTATATATATATATCTCATATATTTAGAGAAAGAGAGAGAAGACATTTTTTAAAAAGAGACTAGAATAATAAAACAAATTCATAAGATTGATTATGTTAAAAGGAAGCTTTGAAACATGGCAGAAAGTATAGGTGGTAAAAATAAAACAGGATGAAAGGAATCGGGGCTAAGAACGAGTGAAAGTGAGGACTGCAAGAAATAATTACCTGAGCATTCCTTAATTAGCATGAGAATTCCTGAAACCACACTAATGTTTTACATATTAAACAATAACCACCACCACCACAATAATAATAATATATCAACAATAATATAACCACATTGAAAAGGTGGAAAAAGAGTCAAAACTTACTCAAGTAATGTCGAAGAACATATTTTGAACATGTCCTCTTAGGCTACCAACAAAGAGAAACGTAAGCAAATATTGAACTCTAGTCAGTAAGTTTGATTTTGCAGTGGGAAGGGTTGGCAGTTTCAGTGAATTGAACAAACAAGTAAATATTTTGAGGATATTGGGGGTCAGGTTTCTTACTCTTAGAGTTGGGAGATATAAATATGGAAAGAAGGAGGGCTAGAATAAATTCTCTGGTGTTGGGTTAGAATTGATGGTATTGACGTGTACTCATGGCAAAGAGAGAAAGGGAAAGAAAGAAAGAAAGAAAGAAAGAAAGAAAGAAAGAAAGAAAGAAAGAAAGAAAGAAAGAGAAAGAAAGAAAGAAAGAAGAGAGAGAGGGAGAGAAAGGAAGGAAGGAAGGAAGGAAGGAAGGAAGGAAGGAAGGAAGGAAGGAAGAAAGAAAGAAAGAAAGAAAGAGAAAGAAAGAAAGAGAAAGAAAGAAAGAAAGAAAGAAAGAAAGAAAGAAAGAAAGAAAGAAAGAAAGAAAGAAAGAAAGAAAGAAAGAAAGAAAGAGAAAGAAGAAAGAAAGAAGGGAGGAAGGATGGAAGAAAGGAAGGAAGGAAAAGAAGGGATTAGATATATAGACAGATGAAGTAGAAATAATAGATATAACTACATTGCACAGACACATACACACTCTCAGAGGCACACATAGAGAATGAGTGAGAGGGAGGGAAGTGGGAGGGAAAGAGAAAAAGAGAACAAGAGCAAGACAGGGAAACCAGTATAGAATTGCTAGCTCTGTCTGTTGAGAGAGGCTGAAATCAATGCTTCTCCAGTAGCAATGAACTAACCATATCTTCGTTTCTAAATTAAAGGATCCAAGACTTCTTGGAAAAATGGCTGATTCTAGGCTGGCTCAGAAAAAACGTACAAGATGAGTCTGGAATATCCTATGCTTTAATATAAGGATGTAATCAAAAAATGACAGAGACATGACAGAAGGCCTTAGGGGCTCCTTGAAGGGGATTCCACTGGCAAAAGCTGGGATACTTTGAACTTCAAAACAGTGATAATAATGGATTATAACTCATTAAAGAAAATTAAAATCCATAAGTCCACACTGATATAAGTGAATGCAAAAATGGGGGGAAAAGAAAAGAAAAAACCTCTTACTTACTGTAGAATGCCAACTAATAAATTTAGAAGAAATGATAGTTGAAGAAATCACCATTTAACTTTCACTATAGTAACAATTATTAACAGACACAAACTCGTGAGTGAAAGCTTGTTAAGAATAAGAGATTTACATATTTCAAAGTATATCCCTACAAAACACGTATTACAAAGAAAAAAGTAATAACTTTATAGTGGAGAAATATGGCAGGCAAATAATTAACTGATCAAAATTAACATGTCCAATAACGGCTCAAATTGATATAATATGCCACCTTATGTAATGCACTGAGAAAAATACAACATCACTTAAGTATTATTCCAGACCGGCATATGAGAATCTGATAGTGATGAAACATCAAACATGCTCAAATTGAGAGACACTTACAAAATAACTGCTCTATATTATTCAGATATATCAGACATATCAAGGTCAAGAAAGTCAAAGAAAATTTGTGGAACTGCTCCATATTAAAAGGGAGTAAAAGGCTGAATAAATAAATCTAATGAATAATATTGAATCAGACAGGATTTTAAAATAAAAGACATTACTGGGAAAATTGGAAAAATTTGACTAATGTCTCTAGATTAGATGATAGTATTGCATGAATGTTAACTTTCTGATTTTGAAAGTTAAAATTAGTATAGCTTATAGTTAGGAGAATATCTTTATCCTTAAGAAATATACTTTGAAATACTGAGAATTCAAGGAGCACCACGTGAGCTTTCAAACTTCAAACAATACGAAGAATGTTCATGTCATTAAGCCTATCTTGAAAAAATAGGTTGCTAAAAATTGGAATGTTATTAAAAACATTTACATTGGAATTAATTTTCTCTCATAAATTAAAAAATTAGCAAACAGGATACTTATAGGAGGTTAAGGAAAATATCAATGTCTTTCTTTGTAATTTCACTTAAATTGAAAAATAGTTTATGAAAAACATATAAATTTTAAAAAGTTATTCCAATGTTCAATTCTTAGGAAGCATGAGATTAATATATGTTATATATTCACCTTTTTCAATAGGGTCAATAACATCTATTTGATACTTACATTAGTATCTTTTCTCTGCTTCTTCAGGCAATGCCTTTCTGTTACATTAACTGAGATTTTCTCATTAAGAATAAATTTAAACTTCAAGAAACTGTGTTCACAGAGTAAAATCTTAGAGCATAAGAAATCATTTGCTGTTAAGTGGCAACTGAAAGGTGGAAGGTGGCTGTCACCACACATCACAGCGGAAAAGTAATATTTTTTTCCTGACCAATTAGCGAAACTTTATAAAATTAACTATGTAAATGTATGTCTTTATTCATTTATTTAACAAATATGTATTGATTTGTTGTAAAATTAACCATGTAAGTTTATGTATTTATTCATTCACATAACAAATATTTATTAATTTGTTGTATATTGAAACATATTTTTGAACAAAAGAGAAACACGACTCTCAGTGAGTCTGAAGATTTTTATGAAAAAGAGCTCTTGCCAGGTGAACCAAGGAGTTCTACGGATCTGCTCCCTATTAAAGGTGACTACAAAGACTAGACTATTAAACCCAATGCCTCTAACGCAACCTGTTTCAGTGATGGGTGCTGTGAACGACCACTATTACCATCACTGTATTTTTAACTTATATGCAAAAGTAAGTTAAAGTCTCTTAAGCAGGGAAGTATTTCAGAATCTTTATCCTGAAGTTTGCTATATATGAAAATACCACCCATGAGATTTAATTAACTAATTCAGAATATTGTTGAAACAAGAAAGATATAATAAAGAAAAATTTTAAAAATATAAGACAGAAATTCATATATGCAGTATATCAAGAATTGCCTTGGATGTCAGTATTGCCTACACTTCTGAGTAAATGACCAGGATTACAGAAGTGAGAATAGAATGTTAGGCCTAAGATCTAAGCCAGAAGAGTCGATTGACATATAGAAAAAGCAAAAGCCATTTACTTATATTGCTAATGCTAAGACTATGATTTCTGATCAACTGCATCATGTACAATGAATCTACAAAAATCATGTAGGTAGAGGGTAAGCTGCTATTATAAAGAGACTTTAAAAATGCAGTGTCTTCAATATGTTTTAAGTTTATTTCTCTCAGTGTTGGTTCAAAAAACTGAAAGTGGGAGAGCAAGTAAATTCAAATATTTACTTTCAAATTTCAACAGGAACTTAAATTCTGGAATCAGACTTAAGGAAATAAAAAAGAAGAAAGAAGACACCAAGTGAACATTTGTAAAGTTTGAAAATTCCTTTAGCTCCCATAATTATTTTGTGTAACGACTTACTGAAATTTAGGCATCTTAAAATAACTCCTTTTTAAATACTCTTTTAAAGTTCCACTTTAATTAAACTTATCACTATCTCCTAAATTCCAATTTTTTTTTTTTTTTTTTAATCTTGACAAGGGGGAAAAAATCAAGCACTTCTACCTGGTAAATCAGCTCCATAAAACTTAAAACCCCTAGTATAATTCAAATTGAGTTCACATTAACAAGTATTTTGATATGTATCATGCTGATCATGTAAATGTAGTTAGCTTTCTGGAAAAAAAGGAAAAAAGAAACCACACAAATTGTAACTGATTAGATGTTACTGCAATCATACAGAACTAGTCTTTTTTGAGGGGGATGGGAGGGTTGCATATTATCTCTACATGAATATAAATGAGCTTCACTTTAATTAGAGATTATTTTGTCCTTATGAAAGAGAATGATTGAAAACCTAGAGAGGAGGTTTTATGTTTTATACTGCCAGTCTTCTGTTTGGGTAGGAATTATAATGACATAAGCATCATCTGCCTGGTCTCAAGGACACTCTGTTCAATTCAACAAAAATTGAACTCCTATTCTGCACATGATCTCATTGAGGTACCTCAGCTTTTGGCTAAAGGAAAAGAATGATGCAAATATCTTTAAGTTTCAGGTGAAACTAATTTTGCAGATTCAGATATAAAACCAAATAGCTTTTCTCCCCTTTATAGGAAGCAACTATTCATACAGTGTTATGGACCCAGTATATGAATAAAAACAAAAGCTAACTTTCATGTCATCTCCTGTTCCTCCCAGGATCAGTAGAGAGGAAAAGTGGAGGTTCCTGGACAAAGGGAGATGGTAGAATTTAATGATTTTTCTCACTCCAAGAAGGTTAGGATTTACACAGACTGCTGGGAAGGGGTGTTGTGTATTGTCCTCAGAAAGTGGAATCCTTTCTTATCAGACCAAGGAAAAAATTCTATCAGTGGTCGTTAATATGCAGGAATTGCACAAGTGAGTACTTGTCTGGTTGTTGCTCTCTGACCCAGAGAGAAATCACCAACATGTCCCTGCCTGTCATGGCCCAGTTCTCTTATAAGGCCAGTGGGGTTGAATCTGACTTTTAATCAGAGTCCACACAAAGAGGGGGTGGACTATAATTACCAGGTATTTAGTGTTCAGGCTGCCTAAGCAGAAATAGGGAGACTGGCTAGCTCTGCCTGATTCTCAAGCAAATATAGTCCACTAACCTTAAACAAAAAGAAATCATAGCCAAATATTTACCCTGCACTATTATTACAAATATATTATTTATATCTAAATACAAGCAATAGTAGTATAAGGAGTTTTCACTAATCAACTTTATATCCGAGGCAAACGGGTTTTAATTATTAGGGTAATGATTTGAAAACCAGATAGAAAAAGTTCATTACAAAATGTCAGTCGCCTGGAAGGTCCTAAGTTCTGGAGGAAGTGATGGTCCCAGAGACCCTTTACTATAACTTAACTGAAATTGATAAATAAATTACTTTATATGTTATCTCTATGTTAAGAATTCTTATGTTAAATGAGCTACAAATATAAAAACCTTTATTAGGCAAACCTTTATTAGGTAAAATATTTACAAAAATGTGATTATGCAACTGAAAATTTTGAGTTTGTAATTTGACTTAATGTACATCTTAAATTAAAAACTTCATGAAATTGAAAAAGTAGAAAAGACATATGCTTGTCTGTCATCCATCCAGACCCTTTCCATGAACAAATTACTACATATTTCCAGAGATATTCTATGCATATCGAGCAAATGCATGCACAGATAGAAACATTCTTATATGCAGGCAGTAGCATGCTACATACAGACACAGGAAATGTAGCATGAGCACTGCTTTAATGCCTTGCTATTTATGTCACTTCATCTGCATATTATTCCATTGTAAGGAACTATCCAAATGTACCTTATCAGTCATATTGCTGAGCATATAGGGTACTTTCCAAATTTTTGCCAGTTCAACACAGTGCTTCAATTTATAGTCTTGAATGAATAAAATTTTACTAATGTGTAATGAGTAATGTTAACACAAATTCCTAAAAGTAGAGTATTGTAATAAAGACTCTAAGGTCTTTTCAAGTATAAGGTCCTTTATTGGGGTTTAATTAGTGACAACTTGTCCATGGCTATTATAAAAATTTTTACACCCCTTCCAAAATAAATTAGAGTATTTCTTTTTTCACAACCCCACTGTATTAATCTGTTTTCATGCTGCTGATAAAGACATACCTGAGACTGGATAATTTATAAAGAAAAAGAGATTTAACAGACTCACAGTTCCATGTGGCTGGGGAGGCCTCACAATCGTGGTGGAAGGCAAAAACCACATCTTACATGGCAGCAGACAAGAGAGAATGAGAACTAAGTGAAAGGGTTTCTGTTCATAAAACCATCAATTATCATGAGACTTACTCACTACCACGAGAACAGGATGGGGGAATCTGTTCCCGTGATCCAGTTATCTCCCACCAGATCCCTCCAACAACATGTGGGAATTATGGGAGCTACAATTCAAGATGAGATTTGGGTGGGGACACAGCCAAACCATATCGCCCACCAACACAATTTTGTTAACAAACATTTAGACCTTTGCCAAACAGAGAAGTGAAAGTGGGATAGTCTTAAAATGTTCATGTTAATTTCTTTGCATAAGAGCAAAGTTGTATATGTTAAAACATATTGAAGTTATTTTTAATACTTTTCTGTAAACCTTTCTACTATTTTCCAGTTTTCTACTGTACCATTGTTATTCTTATTGTCTTCTAATATATGGGGAAAATAGTGCCTTTGTTTGTAATGTGACTTGCAAATAGTTGTACCTCCATTTTTTGTTTTGATTTTAACCTTACTGTTAGTGAAACTTTAATATAGCTATTATTACTGAATGTAATATAATTAAGATTTCAATTCCTTTTTTACTTTATGGCTTCAGGATATATGTCATATATAGAAAGACCATCCCTAGTCAGGAGATTTCTTTTTAAAACCTTGCCATGACTGCTTCTGCTACGTCTATATTTTCATTTACTTTTATATTCTTACTTCCAGTGATTGAGTCAAAATTAGTTTGATGTACGGTAAGAGGTATGGAAGCAACTCTATCATTTTGGATTAGTTATCCAGTTGTTATATTCAACAATTATTAATAAACTATCTTTCTGAAATATCCTTACCCTCTTGACTATGTTATGAAATCTCTGTGTGTACAATGCATAGACACGTTTCTGGATTCACTAATCTCTTCCACTGATCATCTGATAGCTACTAGCAAACTAGGCAATGATTACTGTTAGGATCTGTAAAGCGAGGTGGTTGATAAACCAATACTTTATTTATAGGTAAACAAAAAAGAATACATATAATATTATTGCATTTGACAAAAGGAAAACTGTGTTGTTAGTTGCTTTAGGGGCACTAAGTCAAGATTTGTTTTCATATAAGATGTGAAGTTCAAAGATGATGCTCAATCATTTGGGATCTAATGATTCTTTGTTTCTGTAATAGTTAATCAAAATATTTGGAGGCTGTTGCTTAGAAATAAACTTAATTTGATCTATCAAAGAGAGTGTCTATTGAACCTCGATTATGTTGAGACCAGTTTTGGTTCTGTCCCACATCTGGATGAAGCATCACTTCTCTTTTTCTTCTTACTCTCTTATTTTGCACCTCAGGAAAGAAGAGAAAAATGAAGAAACAAACTTTACTGGAAATAGCACTATCCTCCTAGTACTCATAGAGTAGGAAGAAAACTGAAGTAGATATTTGTGCTGTGAATTATCCCTTCTTTTAGCAGGAAAGAAAGAAGTCTCTGGAGGATTATGATAACTAAATAAAGGTGCCTGAAGCAGAGTTAAAGAAGAAGAAAAACAAGGCACAAATCTCAGTGCCAGAGACAGTCATTTTGGTGAGAGAGGTTAAGCCCTGTGATGTGGAAAACTAGCAGAAAATAACTGCATATTGATGAAGGAGGTGACAGTCAGTAAAAGAGAAAAAATAAAATAATTATTTTACTAAGAGGTGGAAACCATTTGTAAACTGATGCGTAAATTCATCTGAAACACTGTGGTAGCATACTTCTACTGCGAGTAGGGTGTGTGTGTATCTGTAGGAAGACCTGGAGTACAAGGTAGAAGGTGGTTTCCTGTGGCCTCAGTTGTCCAATATGACATCAGTGTTCCATGCTGCAAGTAAGCTTGCTCATAAAGTTCACCACTCTGTGCTGGGCATGGTGGCTCACTCCTGTAATCCCAGCATTTTAGGATGCCAAGGAGGGAGAATCCCTTGAATTCAGGAGTCTGAGACAAGCCTGGGCAACGTGGTCAAACCTTGTCTCTATAAAAAATAGAAAAATTAGCCTGGTGTGGTGTTGCGTGCCTGTGGTCCCAGCTACTCAGGAGGCTGAAGTGGAAGGATTGTTTGAACCCAGGAGGTCGAGGCTGCAGTGAGCCATGATTGTGCCGCTGCACTCCAGCCTGGGCAACCAAGGGAATTGCTGCCTCAATGAGATAATTGTTTTATAATTATTAAGACCTTCCTGTCTAAGGATTTTACAAGTCAAAAATATTTTGGATTTAGCAGCCAATTCATTATTTTTATATATATATGTGAATTCTACTCTCCCAATGAAAAACAAGGAGTATCATCATATACAGTTACAATGTCTACTAATGTTTACAGTAAAACTAAATATATATAGGGCTTGAAATAGATAAGCATGGTCACATTCATCCACCTTGAATGATATCAGTATTTTGAGGGAAAAAGCATTTATTAAGTCACACCAGAATGGGATAAGACTTCTCCAAAAGACTACACATTAGAGATTTTTTAGGGTAATTCTTATTGGAAAGTTCTGAATCTCTGTCTCTCTCTCTCTCTCTCTCTCTCTCTCTCATATTTCAGGTTCAACAAAGAATAAATACTTAAAAAGAATGCAAAGAAAGGATGGACTGAGAAAGTCAAAATTAGCAAGTAAACATGATTGATTGAGGCTTATGTAATTTTATAAAAAATATTTAATATCAAGACTGAAACAAGTATCTTTAATAAAAATAGCAAATAAGGTCATTCTATCCTATGGCTAGTTTCACCATGCTGATAAATTCAGTCTATTTCCTGTTATTTATTAGCTGCTTCTAAAGAATAGATGTCAACTAGTTTGTCCTAGGTTTACATTTTTTAAAATATAAAAAGTTTTTTTTCCATAAAGTAAAATGTTGCAAGTGCAAAAATCCACCATCAAATATGTGCCTCAGAATCAATTAATTAAGCTTTGTAAAAATGTACCAAATTGGGAAATCAATCCTCTCTTACCTACACACAGAACGTAACTCCAGAGAGCTGGTGTTGAGCTCAAGATTCTGTATTTTTATGTGCTTTACAGGTAATTCTGATGGGAACATCCAATTAAGAACATATCCATGAGGTATGCCAAGGAACCACCTATAAAAATGTGGAAATCTGGCCTAGATAGGGTGAGTTAGTGCATAGCTGCACAATGCACCCCATTTATTCCTTGTTTAAAAATCTGAGTTGTTCCATAATTGTTTTATACTTGTGATAAATGATTATTTCAGAATCCTGAACTCAGCTGAACATTACTAATCTATTTTGGTGTGAATGGCATATATGTCAACATGCATTGTAAACTGCAAAGTGATTTATAAATGTTGTGGTTGTTATTCCATTACAAACAACTGGTGTACAATCTGAGGAGGCAGGACTAATGTCTGAAAATGTGTGATGTCAGACTTTCTGTGCCCAGTTCGTGTAGAATTAAGATGTTATTTGGAATAGGAAATATGGAGAAAGCAAACACTTCACAATGCTTCACATTTTGCTATAACATTAAAGATGCATTTTTAATGTTGCCTGGTAGTAAATACTAAAAAAGCCACACAGAACTTGGAGAAAATAGTGATCTTGTGTCATAATGGAAGGAATGCCACTTTCTAATGGTGTACATTAGATGTTTAAAATATAGAATAAGTTCTCACCAAAGCCTCTGGCATGAAGTTGTAGAAGGTGAAGAATATCTCTACTTGTACTATTTGCACAAATAATTAAAAATGAAGACGTAAGCAGATCCATCAATGATGGACACAACAATGGTGATTAGGAAGATTTTCTAGATAGTAAGTGGTCCATGTGGATGAAGATTTTTACAGCTTCTGTTTCACTAATTCTATAAAACTTAGCCATATTGTTTGCTGAGAGACATGCAGCTGAAAAACATTTATAATACTTTTCTTTTAAAAAAAGGTGAAATGAAGCCCGGCATGGTGGCTCACGCAAGTAATCCCAGCACTTTGGGAGACCGGGGTGGGCGGATCACCTGAGGTCAGGAGTTCGAGACCAGCTCAGCCACCGTGGTGAAACCCCATCCCTACTAAAAATACAAAAAAATTAGCCAGGCGTGGTGGTGGACACCTGTAATCCCAGCTACTTGGGAGGCTGAGGCAGGAGAATCGCTTGAACCTGGGAGGCACAGGTTGCAGTGAGCCAAGATTGTGCCATTGCACTCCAGCATGGGCAACCAGAGTGAAACACTGTCTCAAAATAAATAAATAAATAAATAAATAAATAAATAAATAAATAAAATAAAATAAAATAAAAGAGGTGAAATGACCTAATGTTCAGCAAGTATGAAAGATACAATGAAATATCTGCGGTTACTGATAGATTTCTCATTTAATCCCATGTCTCTTACTATTTTAATTTGCATCCATAATTGTATCTCTGGCACATAGTGATAACTGATAATTGTGACCCACTGTTCTTTAGGAAATGCTAAGTTATGGTTAATATTCTAAAACACAATGAAGACAATTCTATGTTCTGGTTCTGGTCTCACAGTATTTTTAATTGTTATTTTCACATATTTTTATTGATTTTCTGCTTCTGGCAATATATAACAACAATTTAAAAATTTTTATTGCTACTAACGGCTTTTGATGTAATGCTGTTGCCAAGTTTAACAGGGATCAAATGTTTTCCAACTGCTTTGTATGAAGCTTTTTTATATGGCCAGAACACAAGACTGGAAAAAAAAAAAAAGGAGTGATTTCACTTTTAGAATGACTCTAAAATGGATATTGTTGATATTAGTGAGCATGGGCTTAATTAAGCATGAACAGTTGCTTGGGTTTAATTTATTAATATATTAATTCATAAACATTTGTTGAATACTTACTCTGTGCGTGGAATTATGTTATTATTTGATTCTTGTTATTATAGTCCGGGGTTGACACTGACTCAACAGTGTCATTAGTCATACATCACTAGTCTCCGATTCCTGCGCTGTAACACTAGTCAGACTCCTCCCTTGTTCATTTAGTAAGTTTTTACCTCCATTATTTCCAGGTACCTCATCAATAAATCAATAAGTATTTTGATAGAAGATAGGTAGAAGTGAAAGAATAGATATTCTGATTTCAAGAAGTCAATCTTGTTGAAGAGAGAGGAATAAAAAGGGGTATATAATTAAATGCTAAATTCAGTAGGGGACATGAAAGTTTAAAATCAGAGTGAGTAACATATATTAAAAACATTACGAAAAGTTTTATAGAGTCAGTGAAATTTGAGCAAGAATTAGAAGGATGGGTAGTATTTATATAGGAAAAAAGTATTGGAGTGCATTTCACATGGAGCCAACACAAGCAATTTAAAGAGCTGAAAAGGAGTAGACATCAGTGTAGGGTGCTGAGAAAATTGTTGTCTATAGGGAAGATTTCTCATAAGACGGGGCATAGTGATTTCTCTAATTTATTCATCAATAACGAAATTCATCTCAAGCAACAATTGTGAATAAGGTACGAAAAGTTCTTGAGATATTGGGATGGAGATAATAGTCTACCAAAGGAAAAACTGATTAAAACAACTAATTAAAATTAGGTAGCATAGACTGGAGGGGTAAATGGCAAATATTAGTATACAGGGTAGGAAAAGAGTATAAAGCCTGTTGGTTTCAAAATAGGTTGTGTCTATTACTCTCAGTGTGATTACATATGACATTGAGACAGTTTTTGAATACAGATTTAAGGTTTTGATCACTTTTTAAGTTCGTGTTCTTCTTTTCTTTCCATTTTTTTTTCTTGAAACATTTGTCTAAGAGAGACAATAATAAATAGCTTGATGTCTCGGAAAGTTCAATACCTCAATGGACTTGAGGTTAAAATATTACTTTGTCCAGAATTCCTTCAGGTTGAGACATTGTCTTTTAGAGTTTTTTTCCCCATGTTACTCAGTATCAGTTCCCTGAGAGCTCCAGGATGATGAAGAAAGGGGAGCACTGTAGACTTGAACTTAAATAACTGAGAATATTTCTGCACTATATAGGCCTCCTGGTCATTCACTGTTTCCAAACATGAGCTCAGTGTCTATGTTTGCAGGGGGGTGATGGGGGAGGGGAAGAAAGGAAAAGAAAAAGAAAGAAATGTGAATGATATAGCCTTTGAACCAAGGATTTTTAAAATATAAGGATTACACAAATATAGACTTAGTGGGATATCAGTTCTATACCAGCCACTCTCTGCTCTGAAGTCTTCTTTTTCTTCTTGTTTATGCTAGTATCAAGACTGCTCTTCTCCTTCCTTTGTTAACTTTTCCTCCCTTGCTAACTCTTCCTGTGCTCTGTTACAATGTAGGAGTTAAAGAAACAGGGAGAACACACTGGTAAAGGGAAGGAGTCCATCCACGACTGTCCCCATTCAGTATTATAAAATCATAGATGTACATGATTTGTACATCACATCAACTTAAGAGAGTCGGGGGGAAGGCAGAGCTTAGGCCTGACCTCCATCTGCTGAAAAGTTGGCCCTAGGCTGACTGAGTACTGGGAGACCACTCTGTTAGACAAACACTTAATTGAATATACCACATTGCATGATATTTAATCAGATGGCAGAAAAGGAATTATAAAATAAATTGAAATTTACTAGATGTAAAGTAGCTTTAATTAACTAGATTACAGACATTTTTTCCATCTTGATATTGTTATTGGCTGAAAAGTAGTATTCAATGAAAAAAGTATAGCAAGTGAATTTAAAGACAATTGAACTCTGGCTCTGATTATATGATTTTGATCTTTCATAGCCCCTATCAATGAAAAGTAAAGTAGAAATTAAAGAAAAAAATAGACTCATTTGATTTATTCTTACCAACAGAAAGCTAACATATATTTCCAAGGAAGAAACAAAGTAACGTTTATTAGTTCAGAGCATTTACAGTAATACAGGTTAGAGTTACCATCTTTAGCCAAATAACAAACAAAAAAAAGTACACACACAGTTTCAATTTGAAATAAACAAGATACACACAAATTCACACATATTTACACACATATACTCTTAGTAAATTTAGCATAATGATGCCTTGGGCAATATTTGGGACATACTTTTTATTTTATTCCTTGTTTGTCTGAAATTCAAATTTATATAGATGTCTCATATTTTATCTGGCAATCCCAGTTCAAGATCTGGTCCTCAGTTTTCTAGGTTGAGAAGCAGACCTTCATTGGCACGTAGAAGGTAGATAAGTCCTTGAGGGGAAGCCTTAGATTAATGAACCCTCAATACTGATGCATTCAACTACAATGTGGATTTGTTACTTGTATGATGAGAAAAATAGAAATAACAGGAATCCCAATACTCATGTTTTCTTTATCCCTGGAATGTATCAGTGTGTCCACTGCTACCACTCTGGTTCAAGGCACTATAATTTCTCATGTTGGTCTATTGTGATAAACTCCTAACTTCTTGTCTATATCTTTCATTTATGTACCTGTTCAGTCACAAATATTTATCAAGTGCCTGGTAAGTGCCTAGTACTGTGCTAAGCTGTGAGGATGCAGTAATGAATGAAAAAGAGCCCTTATACTGATAGAGTTTAATTGGGCAGAGACAAGTAGGTAAAATATATAGTATGGCATACAGTAAAAGATAAAGTAGAAACAGAAAGGGATATGATGTTGGGAGGTGTACATTTTAAATAGCAATCATTGAAAGCTTTCCCTAGAGGTGACAAAGCCTGGAAGAGAGGGAGGAGGGAGTCATGTGGTTCTCTAGGAGAATATTTTAGGCTAGGGAGCAATAAGTGTAAATTTCTGTACCAAGAGAGTTCTAGAAGTAGCATGAAGTCTTGCAAGAGTGGGATTAAATAGATAAAGTAGAAGATGATGTTTTTAAACCATCGTAAGAATTTGGACTTTCTCTGAGTAAGATGGAGAGACATTGTGGGTTTTCAATAGAGGTGCAATATTACCTGACATATTATCTTTCTTATCTGAATTATTTCATCTGGACCATTCCGGCTAGAGGAAACGTGGGATATGGTTATGGCTACAACCAAGTAGTAATGCTAGTGGTAATGAGAAGTGGTGTATTTCTGAATAAATTTTAAAGATAAAAATGAATGGTTTGTTGACAAATTTGGACTTAGTGAATGGAATAAGCAGAGTAATCAAGGATTACTTCAATGGTTTTGACTGAATCACTTGAAAGACAAACTTGTCAATTATTAAATAATGAAGATTGTGAGAGGAGGAGATTTTGAGGGGGAATAACAGGGGTTTGACTTGAATATATTAATTTTGAATTATATATTATTCTTTCAAGGGAGTAGCTGAGCCTGAAAATCAAAAGAAGACCGGGCTGGAGGTATGAAACTAGGAGTCAACGGACAGATGGTATTAAAGCCTTGAGACTGACTGAGATGACTGAGGGAGGGAATACAGTGAAAAAGTCTAGGGTATCTTACAGATGGAGTCTGAGAGATGAAGAAGAACCAGCAATATTGTCAGGTAGGAAAAAAAAAAAAAAAACCAGGAAAATATTGTGTCCTGGAAAACAAATGAAGAAATGTTTCATGAAGAAGAGTGAAAAACTGGGCCAAATGCAGCTGCTAAATTTTTAAGAGAATGATTGAGAAGTGGCATGAGATTTTTTAACCTAGATATCATCAGTGGCTTTGAGAAAAGCAGTTTCACAGGAGTTTTGGTGTTAAAAGGATGGCTAAAGTGTGTATGAGATAAAGTGAGAGAGGGCCAGGCATGGGGGCTCATGCCTATAATCCCAGCACTTTGGGAGGCTGAGGTGGGAGGATTGCTTGATGCCAGGCTGGCCAATATGGCAAGATCCAATCTCTACTAAAAATTTCCAAAACAAAAATTTAAAAAATTAGCTTGACATGGTGGCACATGCCTGTAGTCTCATCTATTTCTGAGGCTGAGGTGGGAGGATTGCTTGAGCTCAAGAGTTCAAGGGTGCAGTGGGCTGCAGTGAGCTGCAGTGATTGTGCCACTACACTCCAGCTTGGGTGACAGAGTGAGACCCTCTCTTAAATAAAAAAAAGTATAAAAAAATTAAAAATAAACAAGATATAATAGGAGAGAAATTGAAGAAAGTAAGTATCAACTCCAGTGAGAAGTTTTGCTGAAAAGAAGAGCAAAGAATTGGTTCAATAACTGAAGGGGAAAGCAGGTCAAGAGATTACTAGTAGGTGAAAAGATTATTATTTTCTATAAGCTGTAAATGTAAAACCATTTTTGGTTTTTAAATTTATAGGTTTTGAGGATGGGTCTTACTGAAGTTTATCAGTGCTGACAGACATCTAGTGTTGACCTGATAACAATATCACAGGCAGAACACTGGCCTGGATAGACTATCAATTTGGCAGATAGTAAGGCATTTCTTGCATTATTACATAGCTAACACATTTATGTTTGATCTTTTATTCTATTTAAATTATTTTTAAAGAATAAGTATCTTTTAAAATCAAAATTTTCTTATTTGGATAATAAAACACTTCCAAGGCCACAGTCTTGGTCTCAGTTTAAAACCTAAGACTATTTTCATGAGATCTGGGTAAAGCCTCTGTTCTCATGATTGGATACTGATAAGATGAAAAGGTGTCTTTGCTCTCCATCTCCAGAATAACACCCCAACTCTGTTGGCCCTACTCCTAATATCCCTAGTAGTTGACCACTTCTGAAAAAATAGCAAAAGCATCAACTGGCTGAATTTAGACCTGCCTCAAAGCAGAGAAAGCTTGAGTCAGGCCCGGCAGTAGTAGGATCATGACTGAGAGTGGGAACTCACCTCTGCCAAGCCCTCAATTTTCCTAAAAATATTAATAGCCAGGGTAAGGAGTCAGCAGATGGAAAGTGGCTAGTGAAGAGGATAAAAGAGGAAAGCATGGAGGGAGATGCTGAAAATGGCCAAAAGATAAATGTTAATTAGTCCTTATAGCCTTAAAAGGCTGATTGTACATTCTATCTAGATTTAGATTCTTTACATTTGCAAGTTTTCCCTAGAACGGCTTAGTCTTTCTCCTAAGCCTTGGAAAAAGATCCTGGTTACCCTGGTTATCATAATTCTACCCTATCCCCCAAAGCAGAATTAATTTCCCTGCCTGATAGGACTCATGCTGATAGAATGAATATACTGGGTGGGTCTGCATATGTGCATGTGTCCCAGGACAGAATTGAATCACAATTGTAGCACTGCAACACTAACATATATCTTGGAATAATTTTATCATCTGTATATTTTTAAAGTTAACCAAAAATAAATGCAGCAATTTTTCCAAACGCTAATATGTAAGTTAGGCTTCTCTTCCCACAAATTGAAGAGAAACTTGCTGGGGTTATGTAACATGAGAAAGAAACACCTAAAAACATAAGAAGCAAGTGTAGAATTAACTTTACAAGTAGAGTTACAGGAATACTGTACAACTTAAATAATCAACCAAAGGGTAAAAATTAAGTGTTCTTATATCCTTATGATGCAGCAATTTGATATGATATAAAGCAACATAGAAAACAACATAATAAAGGAAAGTAACAGAATGCAAAATTTCATTTTGAACCACGTACAAGTTTGCATTTAAAAATCCGTAAAGAAATACTTTAAAATAATTGAATAGTTACGTGGAAAATTAAGAATGGAATGTTTTCTTGTTTTTACTGTTCATATTTCTGTAATAGAGAGCTGTAATATATTTTAAATAAAAATGTATCTGGGAAACAGACTGAATGGGTTAAGCAAACTTTTTCTTGAGGACAGACTTTATCACTAAAGTTCCCTCTTAATTTAACTTTGAGACACAGACCTAACTAATAACCAGCTAATACTTAATGTTCTTCAACTCCAAACAAACAAAAATGCCCCATGCTAGTGAGCAGGTTTTACGGAGCTAAGCAGATGTCTGAGGCAGCTGACAAGACAGAAAGTGCCTTATAGTAGATAACAATACCAGAGCACACTGTTTAGAAATGTCTTGGTCTCACTTTGCTCTGCCAGCAAGTTCAGGGAGTTAACAATCAAAACTGCCTCATGTATTTAAACTTTGTGCAGTGGGTCATATAAACATTCTTTGAGTTAAATGGTGTAATAGATCTAAAAATCTCTTACCCGCTTTCTTTTCTCTCTGAGATGTATCACGCTGTGATATAAATACCCACAGTATTTTACAGGACAATGAACTTAGCTTTTTCTAAGGCCAGTAACTTTTGCTGATTAGTGGAAATCTAGAGAGCTGTAAAATGGCTGTTTGACACTATCTTGGGGCTCTTAGAAGTACATTTAGAATGTATTTTAAGTTTCAATGTGTTCATAGTTCTAAAACAAAACAAAAAAATGTATGGATGTATAGTATCCATGAATCAATGTATCCATGAATAGTCATATAAAGGATAAAGCACACCCAAAACCTACGACCAAGGGAACTACTAATTCTGACAAATAGCCAACCTAGAAAACTTGTAATATTTAATTTTCATCTGTTTATTTCTTTTTTTTCTACCCTTCTAGGGATGGGCCAGTTGAATAGAAGTTTGAGATGATGGGTTAAAAGTTTTAGTAATTTATTCATTCTTGCCCTAATACAGTATGTTCCTGTTGGTCACATATCTTATCTGCTGTGCTGGGGACTTTTTTCTCTTCCCCTGTTTTCATTTTTTTTCATTACAGAACCTGTGATGTCATCAAAGTTCTATTAACTCAACCATAGCTATAAAAGCACATTATCATTATAGAAATGCTCCAGTGTTCATTGCTAGGAATGTGACTTGGTTCGGGATTTGCCTTATCTCTGTCTCAACTGCTCTAGCCTACCAGGTCTCTCTCAGAAGAGTCCTGGAAAATGAAGACATTAAATACTGTTGGGATCCAGTGACATTCCTCTCTTCAGTCCTCACAGAGTGGGCCTGAAAAGCAAGCCTCCACTTACTTCGGTTCTAATAAAGACTGAACAATGGGTGGCTGTGTGCAAAGGCTTTTTCCCTATCCAGTCTATAGTCATTATCCAAGGAATCTCCATTCACATGAGGATAATGCACAGGGCCTCTCTCCTTGTTTAGACTATAGTTAACTCTATCTTAAGACCCTCTCTCATTTTCTTTCTGGCATTTTAATTCTTAGACTTACAGAACTACCCAAGAATTAAATAAATTAAGTTAGAAGAAAATGCTGGTATCTCTAACTCATGGAATGCTAACATAAAGGTATCTCGTTTTTTTTGTTTTTTTTTTCCTCCAGATGCTATCTATACTTATGCTAAGCATCTTCAGAGACACCATGCATGATCTTCATTCTGAATCCCAGGAAGAATTCTGGAAAGCAATTACCTACCTCTTGATATTTTCCCTGTCAGATATTACCTATAGGTTTTTATTTTTAATTTACTCTCATCTGGGCACAGTTCTTTTTGGGGTTGAGAAAAGCTTATTTTCAGAACTAAAAATTAGCTTTTTGCCCAAGCAAAAAGATGAGATGATATTTTCAAGGAAGTGTCTTCTTACAAATTTGACAGTTTTTATTTTTATTTTTAATTGCTTAGTGAATACTGAATTCACTGATAAAAATAAAGGCATGCCTTTTGGTGGTTTATGAAGAGCATGAAACAAAGTTTGAAGTTGTTTGGACCATTGAAACCATTGTTACATTTATAAGACACCCAACACATAAATTAAAAAAAAAAAAAAAAAAATTGAAGTCTGTACTCAGCAGTTGAATTTATTAAGTTGGTGCAAAAGTAATTGCAGTTTTTGCCACTAAAAGCTATGGCAAAACCAAAGGTAAGTCATCCACTGGCCCATACAGTAAGTAATACATAATTATAAAGTAGGAAACTGAAAATAGAAATCCAGAGTTTGGTCAATAATATTAGTGACTTTTTTTTTTTTTTTTTTTTTTCTGAGACAGAGTCTCACTCTGTCGCCCAGGCTGGAATGCAGTGGCGCGATCTCAGCTCACTGTAAGCTCCGCCTCCGGGGTTCACGCCATCCTCCTGCCTCAGACTCCCAAGTAGCTGGGACAACAGGCGCCCACCATCACATCCGGCTAATTTTTAGTATTTTTAGTAGAGACGGGATTTCACCGTGTTAGCCAAGATGGTCTCGATCTCCTGACCTTGTGATCTGCCTGCCGCAGCCTCCCAAAGTGCTGGGATTACAGGCGCCAGCCACCGTGCCCGGCCTTACTGATTTAATTTTAACTCAATTTCTCCTGGAAAGTTTTCTGGGCTCCTGATTGCTAATAGAATAAATTCTTAATTATGCAAGGCAAATTATAGAATTTACATGGTCAGTGAACTTGGGTTTTCTCTCCATAGTCACTTCAATTTTAGATTTGGTATTTTCAACAAAAGAATGATGACTATAGGAAGTTGGTTAAATTATGGAAATACTAGTCACACATTAACTTGGAATTTCTATAAAAAATACATAGGGAATGAAAATAGTTGATTTCAGTGTAGATTTGGAATTTTCTTGGGGGTATCAATTTTATCTTCGGTAGTTTTGTCTTCGATTTACACAGATAATTGAAGGTTGGCTCTAGGAAGTATAAGAATAAATCATTAATAAATTTTTCTTTCAGAATTAGTGGATAATTTTATACTGCACAATCTGAGTTGTTCCTCAAAGAAATTCTGAAAAAAAAAAATCAGCAAAATAAATGTTATCATTTTGATGTGCCTCCATTTTTACATGTGGAAATGAATTAATCTCTAAAGATTTGATTTTTTATAAAATATTTTTAACTTGTATTGTTTCATATGAGAGATGTCCAGTTCAAAATAGTCTAATTTTTTTTTTAATAAAAGGAATTTATTGACTCAGGTAACTGTGAACTCCTAGTGTGAAGTTTGTTTTAGTCAAGGCTGACACAGGACATGAAACTGTGTTCCACTTCTCAGCATTCCTTCCGGCTGTGGGTTGCCCTCATAGTCCTCTGTGGTAGAATGAAATGCAATCAGAGTGATGGTGACTGACAACTGCAGATTTACATAATCCAAAATGTATAACTTCAGAGAAAGATAATTTATTTCTCTTAACTCAGTGTATTCACAGCGGGAAGCCATTTGATTACTCTATGTCATGTCTTTAAAACCATAAAGTTCTATGAATAATCAACATTGGGTCCTATGGATTTCTTTTCCGGCACAGAAACGGTGTGTATCTTCCAACAAGTCACATTATCAATCCAAATAAGTTTTTTAAGAGTCAAGGTCTCACTCTGTTCTCTAGACTGGGCTACAGTGATGCCACCATGGCTCGCTGCAGATTTGAACTCCTGGACTCAAGGGATCCTCTCATCTCAGTCTCCTGAGTAGCTGGGATAACAAACATGATCCACTACATATGACTGAATCTAGATAATTAACTGTGAAAAATTACAGAGTACTTACTTTTAAATTAGTTTCACTTTTAAACTCTTCCTTGCCATAAGAAACACAGAATAAGATTCACCACTTAACTGTGTATCCAATATCTCAAACTTAACATGTCCAGAACTGAGATTCCCCAAATCTGCTCTTCCACAATCTCTACTTTAGTTGATGCCTAGTACATTTCCCCTTGCTATTTAGACAAAAAAACTTATGGCCATCCTTAACTTTTACCATTCCTTATAGCTAATCCATAGTAAACTCTGTTGGCTCTATGGGTGTCCATAATCTGGGCAGTTTATAAACAATAGACATATTTTTCTCATGTTCTGGAGACTGAGAAGTTTATGATCAATGTGTTAGTAGATTCAGAGTTTGGTGAGAGCCTGGTTTCTGGTTCATAGATGTTGGCTTTTTGCTGTGTTCTCTCATGGTCAAAGGGGAGAATGAGCTCCTCTGGGTTTATTTTATAAGGAATAAATAAATGAATAAATAGAACAAGTAGAAGAGAATTCATGAATAGAATTTGTAAAATAAATCCAGTGTTCTCTCACCATCTGCTATAGTACCACGTGACATTAACATATCATTATCTTATGCCTGGATTATTGTAACAGCTACTTTTTTTTTTTTTTTTGAGAGAGAGAGTCTCGCTCTATCGCCCAGGCTAGGGTGCAGTGGCCGGATCTCAGCTCACTGCAAGCTCTGCCTCCCCGGGTTCACGCCATTCTCCTGCCTCAGCCTCCCGAGTAGCTGGGACTACAGGTGCCCGCCACCACGCCCGGCTAGTTTTTTGTGTTTTTTAGTAGAGACGAGGTTTCATCGTGTTAGCCAGGATGGTCTTGATGTTCTGACCTCGTGATCCGCCCGTCTCGGCCTCCTAAAGTGCTGGGATTACAAGCTTGAGCCACCGCGCCCGGCCTGTAACAGCTTCTTAACTGGTCTTCCTACTGCCATGCTTAGCCTCTTTCAATGTATGTCTTCCACACACCAAGAGTCTTCCCTTACAATCTACCTTCGGTCACATAACCCTGTGCTCAGCATTCTCCAGTGACATCCCATCTCATTTAGAGTAAAAACCAAAGTTTTTAAATGACCTAATAAGACCCTTTATGAACTTGCTCCTAGTTCCCTTGCTGATAACATCTCCCAATATATTCCCCTATATCTCTCTGCTCCAGTCTCATGGGCTTCCTTGTTCTTGAACATATCAGCCCTCCTCCTGATCTATGGCTCTTGTATTTGTTGGACTCTCTACCTGGAATTCTCACCCCCAAATTCTCCATTCCTTACTTTGGTCATCTTTAACTTTCCCTTCTTACTATTATCTTCCTTAGCTAACCTACCTAAAATTGCATCCCATCAATTTCTGGCCTCTTCCCTACCTAATTTTTCTCCTTATCATTAGTTATTTAATTAACTTGTCTCTTCCATGTAGGCACCATATATAGAATATTCCCTGTCAGGCCGGCCGCGGTGGCTCACGCCTGTAATCCGAGCATTTTGGGAGGCCGAAGTAGGTGGATCACCTGAGGTCAAGAGTTTGAGACCAGCCTGGCCAACATGGTGAAACTCCATCTCTACTAAAAATACAAATATGAGCCAGGCGTGGTGGTGGGCACCTGTAGTCCCAGCTACTCGGGAGACTGAAGCAGGAGAATCACTTGAACCTGGGAGGTGGAGGTTGCAGTGAGCCAAGATTGCACCACTGCACTCCAGGCTGGGCGACAGACACTCTGTCTCCAAAAAAAAAAAAAAAAAAAAAAAGTGCCTGTCACATAGTGGGCATTCAATAAATATCTGCAGAATAAGTGGATGAATGAGTGAATAAATGGCTGAGGAAGAGGCGCTGAAGATTGTTGACATCATAAGAGGTCATAAGAAGTTAGATCACAGAAAAGTGAATTCAGCTCACAATAGACCATATGATCTAGGTCTCAAAGTACATCAGGCAGTGATGGAACCAATTCACTTATAGTATACAATGATTGACATTTACATATATGGCTGTGAGCATCTTGCCTTTCTACTTCTTCTCTATTATTGGAGTTTCTCAGTGATATTTGATAGAGGCATCTTCCTGCTGTGATCTGTTTTAGTTTGTATGTATATACTGCAGCAAATAGTCACTCTTCTCACCTTTATTACTGGTGATAAAGGAGAATTAGAGGAAGATGTGAACAAATATAAATAGAAGAAGTAACTGGCACACTTTTGTAGTTTATAAATTATTTAGGTGATAATATTGTTTATAAGGCTGATCTATTCAGTTTATTGCCTTTATATAAACAGGAATTCGGGTTGTATCATTACAATAGCAGCTCGTTACAACTCTCAAAAGAATTTTTCAACATTATTTATTGGTAACTTAAGCTAAAATTATGAACAATGTTAAGGTCTAATAAAATAATTTTAAAAACGAACCATCTTTAAAAATTTTCACTCATTATTGCTCTTTTGTTCTGATAGATGGTGCCCCCATAGTTAGCAGAGAACTAACAACCTTAGGCACCCTTGTAATAACTATAATTTGTTACAGCTAACTAACCATTTCTCTTTGTGGATTAGTTTGAGGGTTGCATGTGGCGTATGTTAATCTGCAGCAACCTTTCCAAAGATGTTGAATTATGAGCTTTGCAAGACTCTTTTGATGCCTAATTTCATCCAGCTTTACAATTTGCCAGGTTGTATTTTTTTCTTCTTCTAGCAAATGAGCAGTCTGCTAGTTCTTGCCCCCCAACTCTGAACCCCCATGCATTTAAGATTATCCCTCAGTCTTTGTTTTTCCAAAGTTTTTCTATGATGTACCTAATGTGATTTCCTTCATGTTTATCCTAGTCAGTTTTGTAGGGCTTCTTGGCTTCTCAGGTTGATATCTTTTGACAGTTTTGGAAAATTCTCAGCCAGTGTCTGTTTGAATGTGATCACTGCCTGTTGTCTCTCTCCTCCCTTCCAGGAATCCGATGATATTCCTTATTGGAATATTTTACTGAGACCCATATGTATCTTAGCCTCTTTTGCACACTTTTCATCATTTTTGCTCTCTGAGTAATCCCAGTATTTCCCACTGACCTATTTTAGAGTTCATAATCCTATCTCCTGCTATTAAACCCATCTATTGAGATACTAAATTCTGTAATTGCATTTTTAGTTATAGAGTTTCCATTAGATTGTTTCTGTATCTGTCATTTATGTTTTAAACATATAAATCAAATTTCATATCTGATAACTTAACTAACTGGGTCATCTATACATCTGTTGATTATGTACACTTTTTGTCCCTTGGGTCCTGTCTCTTAAAATGTTTAGTAATTTTTAATATAGTAACTAACATTGTATATACAAAAATTTAGAGACTCTAAATGGTGCTATATTTATAGAAAGTTCATTCTCCTCTGGCAGATACATATAGTAGGGGCTCTATCTACCAATATTCCATCAAACTCTGGTTCTTCCCAATATGGTGTGGTCCTCCAAGGATTCCAATAGGGAACTTGTAGTCTTTATTATACTACATTTTAGAGACTGTGATTTATATTGTATTATGTTGGTGGAAAAGTAATTTTTTTTTTTTTTTTTTTTTTTGCTATTACTTTTAATGGCAAAAACCAGAATCACTTTTGCACCAACCTAATAGTCCTTTGCCCATGAACAGTTTAATAATTTGACTGACATCTAAAGTGGAAATCCACTAGTATTGGGCTTAGTTCCTTTTCATTCCCACGTCTCCAAGATCGTGGATCTCAAGTCCTAGATGTTTGGCAATCCTATACTCCAACTTTTGTCTCTTCATCTCTTTAAGATTACCAGAAGCTCTGTTGGCTTCCTTGCCTTCCTTCCCAGCAAAGGCCACAGGGGTCTCTAACTCTTGAATTTCAGCTCACATCTCTGCATTGGCCTTCCTACTAAGATTCTCGTCTTTCAAGTGCTGGTTGTCTTAGTAACTCTCTGATACCTTCAAACAGACTTTTTTTGGTTTTAATTTTGGGTTTTATTACCCATAATAAATCTGTTTTCCCTAGTTGTCCTTAGAAAGAGCAATACTCCATTGCATTTAGAGGTGAAATTCTGGATTTAAGTTTCTAAAGTAAATTTTTATTTCTAAAATGGTAGTTAATTTTTTTGGCCCCTGGAATGTTTGCCTTCTATAAGTCTTGAGCAGCATCATTCAATAGAAATAAATGGAAGTCCCAAATGCAAGACCCATATGCTGTTCGATTTTCCAGTAACCACAATTTTCAAAAGTAAAAGTGAAATTAATTTTGTAATATATTTTATTTAACCCAAGCTATCTCAAATATCATCATTCAATATGCTATCAATATAAAAATTAACCATATATTTTTCATCCTTTTTTTTCAAATTAAGTTTGTGAAACCCGGTGTGCAACTTACACTCAATTAGATCTCAACTTGTGCTAGCCATATTTTAAGCAGGGGGTAGTTATATGACGTTAAGTGGCTACTGCATCTGAACATGCAGATGTAGATAGCCAAAAAGAGGTAAATTTAATAAAATTTTGAAGAAAAATGTAGCTTAAGTATATTTTGAAAAATAAAACTTGTTACTTTTGGTGATACTTCTGCTAATTAATTTTTTGTGTTTTATTTTTTCTAGATCTTTTTGAAACCTGGAGAAAAGGGAAGGTAGGACTGATTGATAACTTCTATTTATATAGAATTAAAAGAATATGAAAAGTTTAGATAAAGGAGCATAAATAAAAATCTTCTATTGGCAAACATTTCTGAAGTTTGTTTGTTTGTTTTTTTTCCAGAAAACAAAACACATATCAGTCTTTAATTTTTATTGCTTTGATATCTGCTTTAGTTGATTTGAGTATTTGTAGAATGCAGGCTACATGTTTAGACGAAATTGGTACCTACTCTGTGATACAAAAATCATATTTCTGGGCCTGAAATACCTTCCCAATTTATTTATAGCTACTGCCATATCTGTTGCAGATGATAAAGCCCTTAACTGTACAATTAGACAAAGAAAGAAATAAAAAAAAAATCCTCAAGAGCTAAAGAGCACTGAGAGAGGTAACACATTGACTTAAATTCTAAGAGAAAAATGGGGACTTTCTTGACCTTTCTTCTTACAGCTGTTGATGGTGATATAAGTAATCAAGTATTTAAGCAATAGAGTATGGAAAACAAATAGTCAAATGATACTTGCTAAGATTTGCTGGGTACCTGTAACATTGTCTTATAGCTTCACAACAATCTCTAATGTAGGTGTTATAATTATTCTCAACCACATTTTGCAGATAAGGAAATCATGATGCAGAAAGGGTATTTGTTTAAAGTTTCATGGCAAATAATGATGAAACAGGAATTTTAACTGAGATTGACTTGCTCCGGACTCTGAAATCTGAGCTGCTCTCTATTGTCTCCCGCATATAACATACAATTTTGCCTTGACCTGGACCCCCTGTTAAAAACTGTGGCTTTTAATATTCTGTGTAATTCATTGCATAGAGATGTCAGAATGAATTTAGATCACCTATAAATACCTCCTGGAGATTATGTGAATCATGGTATTTTATCTTTGTAATTTTAAGGAATATTTGAATTATACTAGTTGAGAAAGACAGAGACAAAGGGTGTCAGTTTCCTGGGTTTTGAGTAGATAATGACAAAGTTTCTCCTATAATTCAGGGCTCTCTGACAGCTAAGTCAATATTGAAAACTGTTAGGGTTAATATTCCTTTGCCTGTTATGCTCAACAGGGCATTATGTAGTGAATGATTCTCTTTCATACTGCAAGATATTGTGACATCAGACAGATTCAATTTTAGCCATAATTTCATTAAGATGAATCTGCTGGAAAGATAACCACGGACTGGACTGAACAGTATTATGAGTGAAGTGCTAATTCCATTTTCCCTAACTTTGTTCATATACCTTGTTCTTGTATTTCATTTAATGTAGCATAAGTCGCTTCAGCATTAGTAATGAACACTTTCAACAACCATATCGCTTCCATTTTCCACATTATGCTATGTCCTGTGTCTTCTAGAAGTTTCCTCTCCCTGGGGTCACTTGCTAATGAAGATCCTTCTCAATCTCTGATTTTCATGTGGATTTCTGTGCATATTAAAGGTGCCAGCCTGACAGATGAAACTGATCTCTCTCTAAGGAGTGGATGGAAGAGGGAGGCAACCCTCTATGTGTTAGCCTGCCAACATGGCTGCTTCTGGCGAGGGAGGAGACATGCTCCATCTGAAGCCTCTTTGCCAGTAGTATTTTTGTCAACTGTGTTTATGTGTCTGCTAGTCTCAAGTTCCAGAACTAATACAGAAGGAAAAAACTAGTAAAGAGCTTCCTTGCACTCCAGTCTAACTATCTTTATGTCCTCCTGCTTTACCAAAGCAACCTATTACGCCAATTCCGGTCCGGCGCTGTGGCTCACGCCTGTAATCCCAGCACTTTGGGAGGCCGAGGCAGGTGGATCACCAGGTCAGGAGATCGAGACCATCCTGGCTAACATGAGAAAACCCGTCTCTACTAAAAATACAAAAATTAGCTGGGCGTGCACGCGCCTGTAACCCCAGCTACTCGGGAGGCTGAGGCAGGAGAATCGCTTGAACCAGGGAGGCGGAGCTTGCAGTGAGCAGAGAGTCGGCCACTGCACTCCAGCCTGGAGACAGGGCGAGAATCCGCCTTAAAAAAAAAAAAAAAAAAAAAAAAAAAAAAAGAAGAGAAAAGAAATACTGCCAATTCCACTTCAGGTCTGGCGACTGATGTTACACATCTGTCTCTTCAGAAAACTAGATACCTCCTAAGAGTGCAGTGTCAATTCTGAGTGCTGACTTTTAAATTGAAGAGATGAGAATAGAAACTGAACTATTTGTCATCCATGAGTACTTTATTTTGCCTCGCTTGTAAATGAGATGAAATTAATAAATACCAAAAATATTTGTGGTCAGATTGTTTTTAAATAAAATAACAATAAAAAGCTTGATGGGTTGTGGTATCACCGTAGCAAAGTAGTGGCTGCAAAATAATCTAGTCCTGAGATACCTAACATGATGCAATTCCAGAATTGAGGAACCCTAAGCATGGTATTGTAAACTCAGTTTTTCTTTCTATTTTTTTTTTTATTTGACTCTGCAAATGAAAAGTACAATGAACTCCAAAAGTATAATCTCAGAAAAATAGTGCCTTTGGTAAGCAATCTCATAAGATGTATTCTATAGTCAACTAAACGCGTGTGTATGTGTATGTGTGTGTCTGTGTGTGTGTCCTACACTTTTTATCCTTGATAGAAGTGCCTATGAACATAAGTACATGTGAACACAAAATTTTACTGTAGCAGTATTTATAAGTGTGGGGAAAAAGGAAACATTCTCAACATTCTTAAATAGGGAAATTACTGTTAATATCCATTTTGGAATAATTTTTCAGGTCATTATATTGCCATCTGATTATTTGTAGGTATGTACAATTGGTTTGAAAAGCAAATGGCATGTAATCAAATATATGATCCCCTTTTGATAAGCACAATGATTTAAGAACAACAAGCTCTTCCATCCATAATCCCTTTATGTGTGCAAATAATATCCTCATATGAGCATAGAGAAAGGCATGGAAAGAATCAATCCAAGGTATGAGAAAAGCCTATGCAAGAAAGGAAGTAAAGAAGACTTAGGGGAAAATGTTAAAAAAATAAAACAAGCAAACAAAGAGATATATAGACTTGAGTTTATGAAAAGGCCATCAGGATGCTTGTATTATAAAATCACTTAACTATCTCCTCCATTGCCTGCTATAATTTCTGAATTTTCCACTGTAAGAATAATTCCATAGGTTTTGTGAGTCTATATACGCAAATTTGTCTTTGAATGATGTCAATAAGAGCAATTTATTTTTATTACATTGATTTGTCATGTGAGGTAAATGAGACTGGGGGTATCTTTGACATGAGGTGTTCCTAGGAGGGAAATCTTAGCCGAATACATAGCTGCGGCAGATTCAGGCATCTCAAACTCAAGTGAGAATACTCAGAATAGAATGAATGCCCAATTTGCATATTTTTAGAAGAAAAATTTTTCTATCTCATGCCTCTATCTTCTTATTGGCCTGGTTTTTATAATGTATCACTCTATACTAATATTGTCAATGGAATGGGATTATTCTGATTGGCTTAAGCTAATCAACATTCTGCCCCTCGAGCTGGGGAAGGACCAATGAAACAGATGGCTGCCTAATAAGTAAACAATAGCAGAGTGCACAAGTAAGAAACAAGGCTATAATAAGAAGCAATGGCTATGGAGCAGGCAACCAACGTTGTCCACCCAGCCTTCATTTTACCTACTCTACTAAAGATGGTTTGCCTGAATGGCTGCCTTTCCTACTAGAGAGGATTAATATACTAAATATATATTGTTTATATATCCCATGCATTTACCACTTGAATACAATGCAAATGAACCTTGGTTTATATAACACTTAACAGTTTTGCTACATACTTTTTCTTTGACTTACTGTGAAACAAAGCTATCTTCAGGTGTTTGGGAGATTTCTCACCAGTGTACACTGCAAAAATACAGAGAGGTAAATGTGAAATTGTTTCAGTAGATTCTTTATGAGGTTGTGCATGGCTTGGTGATTGACACATCGGTTGAATACAGCGGGAAAATTGGCCTTTAGATGTTTTTAACTATAGAAATAATGCTATAAAAATCAGTTGCAAGTCACATAGTTTAATTTCTAGTATTCAGTTAAAAGATAATCATATCACACATAATAAAATAGTGTCTTTTGTAAAATAGATAACATTTTAAAAATATACAGTTACTGATTTTGAAATTAAAGTGATGCTGCCAAAATTTACTTGCTCCAAATGACTTAAGCGAAAGACTTGTTACGAAAAAAAAATTAAAGGTGTTATGGCTGTCTCAAGAATCTAGTTAAGAGTTTGCTTCTGGCTGGGTGCGGTGGCTCATGCCTGTAATCCCAGCACTTTGGGAGGTTGAAGCGGGCAGATCACCTGAGGTCAAGAGTTTGAGACCAGCCTGGTCAACATGGTGAAACCCACCTCTACTAAAAATACAAAAAATTAACCGGGCATGGGGGTGTGTGCTTGCAATCCCAGCTACTTGAGAGGCTGAGGCAGGAGAATCACTTGAAACCAGGAGGCAGAGGCTGCAGTGAGCTGAGATCATGCCACTGCACTCCAGCCTGGGTGACAGAGGGAGATTCCATCTCAATAAATAAATAAATAAATAAATAAATAAAACAAACAAAAAATTTAAACAAGAGTTTTCTCATGTGGTGCATAGGGTCTGAAACCCACACACAGAGATCTAGGGAGCTAAAGTTGCATCTTGGTTATAGAGGCGACAATTTTGATTCCTCAGTGATGGTGACATCCAGGAGCGGTATGGTCCAAAAAACCTGGGAACTGGCCAACAACATGCAAGAAGCTCAGAGTATCCATGAAAGCTACAAATATGACAAGAAGCAGCAGCAAGAAATCTTGGCAGCAAAGCCCTGGGTTACCAATCACCATTGCTTTAAAGTACTGCAAAATCTCAGCATTGGCTCTACTGAAGATGGTGATGCATGCCAGATCGGGGGCAACTTGGAAGTGATGGGTTTGATGCCAGGAAAGGAGCCACGATTATTATGGGTAGTTTTACTTTGCCTGTGGAGGACACTGAAACCCGAGAAAATTCTCAGGCTGCTGCATATGAGTACATGGCCACATACATAGAAAATGCCAAAAAGGTTGGACACCTTAAAAATGCAATCAGATGGTATTATAGGCACCCTGGCCATGGCTGCTGCCTTTCTGGCATCATGTTAGTACTCGGCTGCTCAATAAGCGGTTCCAGGAACCATTTACAGCAGTGGTGATTGATCCAACAAGAACAATATCTGCAGGGAAAGTGAATCTTGATGCTCTTAGGACATACCCAAAGGGCTACAAACCTCCTGATGAAGGACCTTCTGAATACCGGACTATCCCGCTTAATAAAATAGAAGACTTTGCTGTACACTGCAAACAATATTATGCCTTAGAAGTCTTGTATTTCAAATTCTCTTTGGGTTGCAAATTGCTTCAGTTTCTGTGGAATAAATATTGGGTGGGTACACTGAGTTTCATTGTTGGGTTTAGAAACACATGATCGAAAATCAGAAGACAAACGTGCCAAAGCCAACAGAGACAGCAGTAAAACTACAATAGAAGCTATCCATGGATTGACGTGTCAAGTTATTAAGGATAAACTGTTTGATCAGAGTAACATCTCTTAAACAGTCACTGAGAAATGCTTTTGCCCAAAAGACAATATGAGAAAAATACTCAAGTAACACTTTAAAACTAGTTACCTAATATCGGATTAAAAGTATAAGGTGCTCTGGCCTGCCTTGAATACTAACATCCTGTAATAAAACTCTTTAAATTTTTTTTTAAAAATAGCCCCCTTTTTTTTTTTTTTTTTTTTTTTGCTTCTCTTTTTTTGCATAAATTCATTGGTCTACATTAGCTACCTTTTGACTTAGGTTTTTCCCCTCTAATTTCCCCTGTTTTGAAAACTAGAGAAAACTGGAGAAACAAGACTTCATTATCAAGTACTCTTGTCAAGGTTATATCTGAGCATTGAAATTACTGACCACATTTGTTCTCATAATTTTTCAGAACCCTATAACTTTTGAGGAGGGTTTTTATATTAGTCCTGACTTCTAATTTTAAAATATTGGATAGCTAATGAGTTTTAATAACAAAGCAAATACTGGATTAAGCTTTAGATAAATGGATTTCATAGAAATCAAATACTTATCTGTGTAGAGCTTGTATCATATTTGCTTTTGATATAAAATTTAAATCAATATTTATTGCATTTAGGTTTAGCTAATCTTCATTTTGAAAGCCAAATAATCAAAAATAAAAACAGCTGACAAAAGCTCATTTTACTTAAAGAAATTATGGTGAGTATAAAATGGTTTTAAACATCTTTCAGAAAATAGAATGCAAAATTATAAGTTTTTATGTATAAATGTATAAAATTTTATCTGAAACACTTAAATATTACTATAAATTTTATTCAAATAGTTGATTGATATCCATGTAATTGTTGAAGTACAATTGACAGTTGTGCACCTCTGCTGATTTCTTTTCTATGAAACGTATCTCAGATTTTGGCATTCTCTCTCTCTCTTTTTATTTACTGGTAATCTTGTAAACGGTAAACTTGAATATGGGTAGTTGGGAAACCCTTAGTTTTCCAGAAGGTATCTAATTAGGGGAACACAAGGGTTGGATCAAATCTCTTGGAATTCTTCTGAATGTTAAATCATAATAATCTGTACTGTGTTGCAACATAGACTAGTTATAGTCTATATTCTTTTCAGAAGTATAATCTTGTATTCAGTGTTTCCCAGTGTTTCTAACAAAAGCTAAACTGAAAGAAATAATGTTGATGCAAGATCACTTGGAAGATATACAGTGCATCTATTATGTTAGATAAGAGTATACTCCTGAATTTAACCAGAGCATCCAAAACATGATAGCCCACTTGTAGGATGGCATTTCCCCAAGTGGATGTTGGTAAGAAACATGGGACTAAGGAGAAGACACTATGACAAATTTCTGAAGTCCTTTGTACTGCTATTATAAGGGTGTGGTATTAATAGATGACACTGTTTAATGCATGATAACTATACAATGTCCTTTTAACGAGTATCCTTGAAGAAATTTACTTCTCATTCTACTATCATGAACATCTGTCCTTCTCCGAGTATTTGGTTTTGCTTTTGTTTAAAAATATTGATAACCCAATCATATGATCAACCAAACTCTTCATTTTGTTTGAAGTCAGTTCATAGACAACTTTTAGTAATTGCATTGGATAATGACATATATTTTACCAGGTTCTCATTTTTAACTTTTGTGTTTTTTTCTTGGATTAATCTTTTTATTATAATTTATTTTATTTCGCTTTATCTTGTATATATTTTAAGTTTGTTTTAAGCTATTTTGGATCAATGTCCAATATACATAATTTGGGGCAGAATGAGAGAGAGAAGAAGAAAGAAGAGAAAGGAAGGGAAAGGAAGAAAAGGGAGAATAAGAGAATTCTGTTCTGTATTTCTCCATCATAAGTTATAAGCTCCATCGTAAGTTATACAAAGGGGATAGTAGAAATAGAATTGGCGATTTCTCCTTCAGTTTACAATAACGTATTTTTTTCTGTGAAAATGTAAGAAATTTCTGTAAATTTGTTAAATGATATTCACATTAACTTTAAAGAAAGCTGTTGGACTGGATCAAAATAGATAAATTTCAAATCAAAACAAAAATTGGAGGTTTTCAGAAGTCAATAAACAGGTTTTTATCTTCGTTTTTTTTGGTTTAAAATTTTTTTTTTTTTGTAGATACATGAGCTCACTATGTTGTCTAGGCTGGTCTTAAACTCTTGGCCTCAAGAGATCCTCTCGCCCTGGCCTCCCAAAGTGATGGGATTACAGGAATGAGCCCTTGCACCCAGCTTATCATAGGTTTTTAATAGGTAGCTTAATAGTTTATTTAACTATTAGCCTGGGCAGGCTAGTTTTGGGAATTAAAATTGGATATTAATTATATCAATTCTAAAAGTATGCACTTAAGCAAAATCTGGATTTTTTCCATCACAAAGTTTATTTTCTCAAACTGTCCATGGTTTTGGTTCTAAAGGAAACTGAATGAAGAAGTTTGTCATTGAAATCTATTACCTTACTGGAAAATCTCTTAAAGTAATTCTTGAAGTATATGACCTTTTAACGAGATACAATAAACAGCAACTTGATTACTGGTAATTGTTAGTGTGAACTTTACTGATAGTTAAATTTGTAAAAAGACAAATGGTTTTGTTTGTGTAGGATCAAAAATGTATTTCAAGCAGTTTATATGATAGTTTCTAAGATTAGAAAACCTTGGCCTGATTCCAAAACTATGAAAAAAAATTCAGCTTCGATGTTCAACGCTAAAGCATTCATGAGAGAGATGCAGTCATTCAGAAAGCTGAGTTCAATATAGAACAAAATGAAAACCACAGCCTCTCAGACCACTCCCTCCTTCCACCTTCTCATATTGCAAATACTATATTTCCATTATCAGAAGATCCATTTTCAAGTCAGAGCTGCTGCTAAAACAGCCTAACTGGAGGGGGGAAGAAATGGCAAAACAGTAAAAAGAAATGCTTTGTAAATCACCCTTCAAAAGCTGTCCTGGGAGGAATGTGATATACCTCAGCATCTTATGTGTTTAGCAAATAATTTCAGCTGTGCATTCTAAACGTAGCTTTCCCTCCTTTACCTAATTACCGAAATATGTGCTGCAGTTTGCAGAACTTCGCCACTGTCATAACTTTTCTTGAAGTTCAGCCAACCAATGATAATAAAGCTGTCACGAGATTAAAGGGGGCTGCAAGTCATTGCTTCTGACATTTATATGTACCATGGGAAATGCAAACAAGTATGCGGAGTTATTAGTAATATTATGGGCTTTGAATCCTTAAAATAGAGTGCTTAAGACATCTGCCTCGGCAAGGAAGGCGAGAATTGAGGTATATCCAAATCGCGTCCTCCTTTTGTGTAGAACAGGAAGCCAAGCTCAAGAAAGCATGGGGAGTGGTTTATTCCATTTCCTTAATGTGGTGTCGGTATGAAGCACATGCCTTAGACACACACTCTTAAAGGGATAATTTCTGTTGTGGAGACAAGAAAATCGTAAAACTTTACCTAAAACCCATGGGGTCTTTCTTGGGGCCCTTCCCTGGCCCGGTCTTATGTCATTGATTTCAGCACCAGCTCTGGGCTTGGAGTGAGACAAGGCAGTATAAAGGATGCAGGAAAACTCTCCTCAGAGGCTTTGCTGCTATGCAGAAGTTTCTTTGGTTTTTGTTTAGTGAAGGATACCAAATTAGGAACAAAAGTTTAGAGGAAAAAAATACTACGTTGTTTTAAAAACGTTAGGAAAACTCATGTTTTATCATTGAGTTCTATCATTTTTTTTTTTTTAACCTTATTCTTATCTCTTTTCTGTCTGCCCTTTGGTTTTGAGGTGTATCACAAAGAAGTTGGGTCTAAGTCTGGAACATTTGTCTTTTCCTTTCAATTATGCAAAAGGGCAATGCACTTCATTATCTTCGGTGATAATAGATTCCCCCAAATCTAGGCTGATTCAGAGCTATACTTCGTCAAACACAAAAAAACTTTAATTTTTCAAAATAATCTCTTAAAATTGTTATTTTGATGCTGATTTTCAGACATAAATTTGGCTTCTGGAGATTGGTCAGCGAATGAAGACAATACTGGCTCTTTGTAGTTGATATGTTGATCATTTGAAACCGGATCTTTTTCAGGAAAGCCTTGACTCTGAAAATACTGCACACAAGCCTTCCTGATTTGTTCATCCCTCTCTTACTCTAGGAAGCTGCAGTTTGAGTGTGATTAGTGCAAAAATCCTAAATTGCATAGGATAAGGTACTAGAGATATTTAGAAAGAAATAGAATATGGAGAAAAGAGACTGGGAGTTCTGAAGCATTTGGTATGGTTTTGATTCTGCTAATAACTATAATCATCACCAAATGAGCACCCACTGTATGCCAGGTACCGTGTTAGGTGCTTTCCATAAACAGAATGCATTTAATTAGGACTCAGGTTTTCTACCTGGCATGATCTTACTTAAGGAAGCAAATTTTTTTTTTTTTTTTCTTTAAATGATTAAACACTGCTTAGAGTGAATTTTATTTTAAGTCTAAGTTCAGGACTTAACATTTCTATCTAGGGAATTAAAACAAACCTGAGTAATTGCTCATAATGTTTGTTTTGTAACTACCTATGATGAAGATGAATTAACTAGAATGGACTTGAATCTACCAGTGATCAAGGAGAAAACTGCTAATTTGCAAAAAGCTCATGAACTATTTTCTTAGTTCATATATTATTTCTTTTCAACTAAACGTTGTATTGTGTCATCAACATAAATTAGTGATAGTCTGTGTGTCTAAATCTAGAGGAATCAGTGAACTTAAAATAAATCAGACCAACAGAAACGTAATATTTTTTGCAATGTGTTGAATGTACCACTCAAGATGGTTATGCTATTATCACTGGTTTAGTATTTAAGATTAAAATTTGCCTGCAGTCCAATAGCATTTGAAGGGAGGAGGGTGAAATACAAAAATAATTACTGGGAAGGTCTCTTTAATGGTGGGTCTGTTAAATAGTCTCCTGCAAGCACACCCTTCTCTGACAAAATTTATGTCTCTCTATGTACTAAATGATTACCTGTCCACATTGTACCATGTATGCATTTTTAATTATTCTACAATTTTAAAATCTATAGTAGTGTTTTTATATGAAAAAAATTACTGTCAAATACAAAATTTCAGAGATATTAAATTATAATTTTGCATTCAAATTCTTTGTTATTAAGTAGGAAGAGGATGGTTCAATAGGGCATATAAAGCAACTTATAAGTACCAAATACTAATTTTTCAAAGTAGTGACAACTACTCATGCTTTTGTGTCCACTTAAGTAACTTAACAGAGTTCTAAGATATTCAAAAAAACATTGAAATGTAAGATTTTAAACTTCTAGAGCAAAAACCTTCTAAGCTTTTGCTCCAACAGCCATGATTTTCTCTGACATGCCTGATGTGAATTTTCACATGACCTTTTCAGGGTTAGGGCTAAGACTAAGAAGTTTTACCAATAAGGGAGAAGAAAAGAGTCAGGCAGAGGAGCAAAGCAGAAGTGTAAATAGTGAATGTGGTTTGGAATGAAGATATTTGAATCTGAATAGTGAGTTAATGATTCAATTAGTTTTTCACTTTGTTAAACTACATTAATCCTTCTTTATCAGGTCCCCATATTGAAGCCCTTTGAAAAGTAAAACGCAAAGGATCTTAAGAAGAAAAATCCTAAGAGACAGAGCCTTTTAAAATCATTAATGCTTCCCAAATACATGCTGCCTATTGGCAGTGATGTGGATGTAGGGTAGATATTGTTATAGAAGTCTCAAGACTTGAATAGGGATAGTTCCAATGGCCATACAGTCGTTGTGAAGTGGTTCCTATCCGAAGTCGGCTTACAGAATGTGTACTCTATTTTTAAACCAAGGAAAGAGAGTTATTTTAAGCTAAAAAACTGGGGAAGAGGGGATTTGAAAATATCTGAATAAATATATAAGCAGAATATTTCAAATATGAATTTTTACTAAATTGGAAAGGTAAAAATGACTTGAGAATTTCTTTTTTACATTCTGTTGTGCATTTAAATCTTCAGCATCTTCTACATTTATAATATAAACCCAGAGATTAAAAACTTTAAACTTAGATTATCATTGCCATTTTTGTTATCCTTATAATAATCATCAAAAGCATTTTATTAAACATCTAGGCATACCTGATGCAAACCTAACACATTAAAGGGGAAGTCTGTGTCCTGAATATTTACAATTTAACAGATGTTAAAGTGTTTCACTAAATATATAAAGGGCATGAAGAGAAACGGAAATTTGCTAAAGAAAATTACCCACAGGATAGTGAAAACACAACCAAGGCAGCCTAATGATACCAAGTCAAATTGACAGAATTCATAAAGATTCTGAATTTTTACTGGAAATGGGTTTTATTTTAAACACAAACCAAAACTCAGACTCTGTTAATAAATGTATGCTAATGGTCTGTTGGAATCTGCTTTAGCTTGGTTACTTTTAAATTACACTTTGTCTCTATGTTTATGTGTAAATGTGTGGGTTATACAAACTTTTTTTTTTTTGAGACGGAGTCTCATTCTTTCGCCCAGGCTGGAGTGCAGTGATGTGATCTCGGCTCACTGCAACCTCGGCCTCCCTCATTCAAGTGATTCTCCTGCCTCAACCTCCGGAGTAGCTGGGTCTACAGGCACGCACCACCACGCCCAGCTATTGACAAATTACCTTTTCTTTTAGTATGTTAAGCATTTTTCAGTTTAACATTAATTTTATATCCTAAGTGATTTTTTTTCCTGTTAACTTATCTGCAGGTAAGCCCAATCTAGCTCTAAATTGTCATAAAGTTGGACTATTACCGCTTTCAATAATATCAAGGTAGCAAATGAATTTAGTGGTAGATGTAAAGAAGAAGAAAACCATGGACGCTGCAAAGTTATATAGTTTGAAGAATAAGAAAATATCAAACTCTTACATGTTAAAGGAGTTTTAGTTAACCTATTAGCTAGAATATAAGATAATCTTTTTAATACAATGGTTTCTACTCTATTTCCACATTCAAAGTAATTTTTACATACAATATTTGATTTAACCTAGAAAATACTTTGTACTCCATGAGGGTACCAAGATATTAAACAATGTTTTATAGGTGTAAAGGTAGAGTCAGGGAGAAGGATCAGACATGCAAATAAGAGAATTAACTGACAGAAGAAACAGTGCAGGTGAATCCACATGTGACCCTTAACTGATGCAAATGCAAGAAATGGTGCCTCTACTTTTACAAAGCTAGGGGGTGTGATCAAGAGCCTGAAATCTGACTGCTTGGCTGAACTTGACCAAGTCATTTAAATTCTCTGTGACACAGTTTCTTCATCTGTAATGTAAAGATAATTGTCATTCCACCTCTTTGACTTATTCTGAGGATAAAATATTATGTTTGTGAAATTTTTAAGCCAGTGCCTGACATTTACCAATTGCTCAATAAATGTTAGCTATTGTGATTATCTAGATTGCCTCGGTCCAAACACACCATAAACATTTCTCATTTTAAGGTTGAAAATTATGACTCTTCTAGGGCATATATTGGAAAAGAGGGAAGATGTTAGTTGGGGGAATCAGCGGAAAGTCCTGGGCGTGTTTTTCAAATACATAGGAGTAGAGGGTATGACTTCTCAAATTAAATATAAAGAACTAAATCCTGTTACTTCATTTATTAAATTTTAGGAAATAAATTATTTCACTCCTGTCAATATTTCAAAAACTCCTTTCACATGATGGTTTTCATCAAGGTGTTATTTGATTCTTTAAATTTTTACTCTTTAAATATTAGAAAATTTTAAAAAAGACTAATTTTAGAAGTCCAGATCTGTGCAAAACCTTATACAGACAAAAGCACTTTTTAAACTTAATGGTCATGTTTGGAAAAAGAAGGTTAATCTAAAACTCAATTACTATGTGTATGTTTTAAATATCTTTTAACACGTCATTAAATACCTATTGATTATAATTGTAAAGTTAACTATGTGTTATAAGCATTTTTTCCCTTATTATATATTTCCTGTATTATCCATTGCACAAAACTGACTAGAAATCTATTCTCCCTGCTTTTCCCTGGCTCAAATATGGGTTATTGCACTCAATTTGCCTCATGGTAGCTTTTGGGGGGGATCAAGCTACTTTTCTTTCTCATCCAAAACCTAGCATAAGATAAGTAAGTAACATGACTTTGATCCCTAAAGAGCAATTAGGCTTAAAAATATTGGATCTTGTTATTCTATCAATGTAGGGTGTTAGAGCATAGTTTATAACACATGGTTTCAACAAATCATACCGATGTATTCCCCCAGAAACTCCAGTGCCAAACATTTACAACTTTCACCAAATGAATAATCCTTAGCTTCTTTAAGAAAACAATTAAAAATATGGAACTGATTAACCAGAAATAGGTTTTTATCAAAGGGATTTCAACAAAGGCACAGTATTTTCTCTTGAAGGGAAAATTGAAGGAAAAAAAGACATTGGAAACAAAACAAAGGAATCAAAAATCTATTATTGTGAGTGTTCTTTGAAACATTATAGTACTTCATCACAAGTTAACTTTTAGTTACAGCTGCCATTTGCTAAGCATTAAATCATTGCTGAGGAGTTTTACAAACAATGTGAATGTTGAATATTTGGATTTTTTTGCCCAAGGCAAACACTTTACATCCCTGGCTAACCTATCCCAGATTAAAACAGTTAAAAAAGAAAACATAAGGCCCATCCCTCTTTTTCAAAAAGGAAAACCACATTCTTTCATTTCTGTAGAGTGATCCTCTCAGAATTAAGGAGAGAGGGCCAAGAAAATGCAAAAACAGACAACTTCAGATGAAACTTTCATAATTTTTCTTTCTTCAGGCCCCTGTAGTTATAGTTACCATTCCAAATACTAAAAGAGCATCAGTCATACCCATAAATAGCAGTACCCTTCAGTCTAAATCTGGAGTCATCATTATGTTAAAACATTCCACGTATTTTAAAAATATATATATGTCATACCTTCCTTTTTGAATCCTTTGCTTTGTTGACAAGGTCGCTGCCCTGCTTTAGTGATTAACAGGTGGGAATCTGTACTGGTGACTTTTCATAACAAAAACAAAACCTGTATTTCAGGAATGCTTCTTCAGCATTTCCTTGTATCCTTGCCTGTTTTCTGCTTCTACACATTCAGCTAGTTAGTCAATTATGTGTATATGTTCAAGGCTGATTTTTCCTGTGTGCTTAATATAATTAATTATCTTTTATGAATAACCCTTTAGAGGAAGACATTGATGAAAAGCAGCCAGCAGTCCTTTCTGCAGATTGAGTTTATGCCCCATTTCTTTTAAACGCATTGTCTTCACAAGTAATATTTTCTGGCATTAAAATATTCCACATCCTGTTGAATATTTGACTGAATTGTTTTCCTCTTAGTCTTAAAAAATTACATTGGCTTTTCAGTTATCTCCTGGTAATAAATCTTGAGGACCAAGCATAGTAGCTCACTTATCTCTGCACAACCCCACATGGTGGAGCAGCGTGGGCTTGTTTGCATTACTTTAAAGATCTGAAGTGAGGGTGAATGGAGAGGTGAGTAAAGCAAAATGCATTTCAAAGGATTTTTTGAATTGCACTTGGAAAGCATTTTATTTAGTATTAATACTGAACATCAAGGCACATGTTCCTCCTTACCACCAGATAAGACTGACCCCAAAAGACTAGTTGTCATCAATGACTGCACTTTCTAAAAATTCAGAGGTCATGTGGAGTTAAAGATCCATCACAGTTCTTAAGAAAGAGTGGAGAGGTGGACAGGAGTAGAGAAAGAGGGGGTTACTCATGCATAGAAAGCACTTTGAAGATAAAAGGCTCTAATGAGTGTTAATAATGATGATGATAACATAGTAACACACCCCTCAACATTTAGTTAGCTACTTCCTCCACAACATTTTTGGGTTGTAGGATAGAGGGGTTTTGATTGTAAAAAAAAAAAAAAAAAAAAAAAAAACAGTAAGTCTTAAGGATCCTTAATATTGAGCTTCAAAGAGGTAAGATAAGCATGGCCAACACGGGGTAAAAGGTAAACACATTACCAAAAGTCCTACTTCCTCCATCAAAGTCGGAAGGAATGAAGAAAACATTCATCATACTTTGCTGTTTTATTATTGCTGTAGAAGAACATGGATTTCTTCAGACAAATGAGTCTCACATGATAACTGAAAAAAGGTGGCATTTAAAAATCATGTATTAATTTTAGCTGTATACAACCTTCTGTTGCATGCTTATCTTCTAGGATTACTAACTTACCACTGGTAGGAGATGGTCCATTGCAATATTGCTACAGAATTGAAACATTTATCAAGAATATTAAAAGAAATTGTATTATCATTAGGTTCCAATATGACAAGTTAAAGTACAAGTAAATGAATAAAACTCTCAAAATAACAAGGTTAATATTTGTTTTCATTTTAAATTGGCAGTTTAGCAAAATACGCTTAAAACTCAAGCTAGTTTTAAAAGTCACCATTCTGATAGTGAAATGTAATAAAATTTTTCATGATAATGAAGGTATTACCTAATTTAATTTCTAAATTAATGGTTTTCAATAATTTTGTGAGTAGACCCATTAGTCAACTTACAATTGCAGTGATTTTTGTATTTTAAAAATTATATACATTATAACGAAGGAAAAGGGAGTGATTCTTCCCTGGTTCTGATAATTTATTCTGTGAAGTGAGAGACCTGTTAGTGAAACACTCATAGGGTCTCACCTCCCTCTCACCTGAGAGTGATAGGTAGGGTATTGTGGAACTTAGTAAACTGGGATGGGCTACACTGGTGATACCCAAAGAGCTGATGCCCTCAATGGGACTTTATTATACAGGTTTCTATAGCTTGGTCTTGAACTTCATGAATGTTGGCCTCCTAACACATGTGCTCAGGCTTCTTAGGAAAATTTGTAGACCCAGGCTTACTATAATGGCCTCAATAAATTGTGGAGGCAAATATTTCCTAGAAAAGTAGCCTTTTTCTCTGAACAGATCTTTTAGGTATTGGTAGGTGGAATATAAGATCTACTGATTTTTAAATTGCAAAAATGCTGTTTGGGACAGAAAGTTTTTTATCCTTTCAAAATATATATGTTGAAGACCTAAACCCTAATACAATGGCATTTGAAGGTCTAGTGTTTGGGAGATAATTAGATTTAGATTAGGTTATGAGCATGGGGCCCCCATGATGGCATTAGTGTCCTTATAAGAAAAGAAAGAGAGACCAGAGATCTCCCTTTCTCTGTCTTTTGAGGACAATGTGAGAAGATGGCCCTATACACACCAAAGAGAGCACTTGCTAGGACCCGAATCTGAAGGCACCTTGATCTTGGACTTCTCAGCATAATTGTGAGAAATAAATGTCCATGGAATATCAATCTATGGTGTTTTGTTACAGTAGCCCAAACAAACTATGCAAATGTTGAGTTTGATGTGCGATACACAACACAGATGAGGTTCCAGAATTAAATTGTTAGTGTCAGGCATAAGTAAGCAGTGCACAGTGGGAATGCAAGTCAAGAGCTTCTCCATATGAATGGGGGGGGGGGAAGTGTACCTCAAATAAGTCGTGTCATCATTACAAATTTGTAAATGTTGCAGGATATCATTAATACCTCAAATACTCCAAGAGGAAACATATTCAGGTAGAATATTCTTTATAGAAGGTCACAATAATAACACAAAAATCTGCTCAAGAGAATGCTTTCAGTAAAATAAATTGATAGGCAATTAGCATAGACAGACCAGCATGCTTGTGAAGCTATAACAAGGAAGATTTATAGCTGTCCTCCTTCATTCAAACACTTCAGAGCCTTTGCTTCATCTTTAGGAACATATGTGCTGTTTTCTAGAAATAGGATTGCATTGTGGAAAATTACTGTGAAGACTGTGAATGGCTTGCTTTGAAGCCAGGGCTATCATCATTTTGCAAATCTTATTAACTTATTGTAGTCTCCAAAATTTTGGGATTTGACATTGAACTAATTCAACTTCTGAAATCTTTAAAAGGAACCATCCATGTTCCTGTAGGACACGGTGCAGGAGGCTGAAGAAACTTGTTTCACCTAGGCATCAATAATCTCCATGGTTGAAACAGAATAGGATGAGGTAAAGGTGAAATAGGGTGATGGATGTGTTATCTTGGACTTTCAGCTCATAAGAAATATTTTACTTTGTATCTACGATTCCCTTGATCTTTGAAGTTAGTTTATCACTTGATCTCTTTGGGAATGTGATAAAGAAAGGTATTTTATTGAAATGTGAGACTTTTTTCTGACATATTATTACAATATGCTGATTTATGCAATTATTGGAATATCATTGTGATGTTATACTCCATATCAGATATAATGGAAGATGTGAATAGACATCACTTGGGATAGGAAATAGAACAGTGTACTTTAGCCTTAGGTACAGAGTGATCTTGCAGTTGATCTAATGTAGATCTTTTAATGATTTAAATCATTTTTGCGTGGCCAAATATTTTCCATTATCTGTTCCCCTAAGAGAACACCCAGAAGAGCAGTAGTTGGCATCAGGAGCATAAATGCAGGAACATGAGAGTAGCTGTCCGTTTATCTTGTTGTTCTACATCCCACCCCTGAGGGCAATAGACACTCCCTGGGAGATAACAGGCTAAATGGGATAACAGCATAATCAAGGGTTAAAGTGAGGGATTCTAGTGAGATACATTTAATTCTTTTTCCTAACAGTTCTTTAACATTTAGAGAGACATACATTAGCATAACACTACTGGTCTCTCCTCAGCCACTCCATCATCACTTTTCTGGGGTGGAAGAGAGACCTACCAGACCTAACAGGAAGCTCAGATGAAGTGGCCTGGTCCCTCCTTTCTTTCTTGTTGGGAGTGAGTTGTCTAACGAGCACATGCTGTGCTATAAGACACACTCAGCCCCTTCAATAGGCAGTGGGTTCCAGGCTCACAGTGCTCTTTTTTGGTTTGGGGAAGGAGGTGGTATTCAGAGATAGGAGAAGCAAGACTAACTCCGATGGAGTTAGGAAGCCCAATAATGCTGCATATATAAGCTGCACCTCTGATCTCAGCTTTATCAGTAATAGTAAGTTTGTTTTGTTTTGCAGCTTATTTACTTTCTTTCTCAATTTGCTTCAAGTACAGGTGGAGAAAAAGAATATTATTTTTGGGACTCCAAAACCTCCAATATTATATATATAATATTCAAGATGTTACCAATCTTGCACTTATGGTCAGTACAAAGTTAAAAGAGGAAGCCTGTTTCTTGGATTTGCATTAACAAATAATTTCTCCTGCCAAATCTACTAAGTGAATTAGTGCCACATTTAGAAATGTATCTATTAGGAGAGGAGACTACTTAGTAATTAGTAATAAAATGGCAAAATTATTGGTGTCAAGATAAGCCAAAATAAGCCATATTTCATTTAATGGCTTTCTTTTCAATACCTGAAAAAGGTATATTATGAAAAAGTTGATTCTCTATATTCCATTTTGTAAAGTAAGACTGAAAAACAGAAAAACAGAAAAACATAATATAATATTCTAGCACCACTACTACCCTACCCTATCTCCTACCCTTTCTCTTTTCCCCTATCTCCCATCACACACATAAGATTATCTAATATTTATCAAGTTTTCAACATGTCCAGAATAATATGCTAAGTTTGTAGATACACTATGTCACAAATTATCACAATTCTTCAAATAGGGACTGTTCGTTTTTCAGATGAGGCACCTGAGGCTTAGAAAGGTTAAATAAGTAGTCTGTAGTCCCAAATGTAGTAATGAGCAGATCCAGGATTCAAACCAAAGTTGGTCTGAGTCCAAAGCCTAGACACTGAAGCCCTAAACCATCTGATTTTGGGATTATATTGCCAATGAAATTAACATGTGCCATGACTGCAGCTGAGATTTCTTGCACTGCTTGTTATGTTATTTTTTAATAATTATTTTCATTTGCATAAATATGATACTGCAGAGGAAGGTCAGCCCCTTTTGATAAAAGCATAGATATCCACACAATATTCCAATTCTTATTTCTTCTTGCCTTATAAACACTGAACAGTTCATGAATACTACTTTATGGATGTGATTTTTTAAGTTCTAGAAAGCAGAGTGGCAGTCTGCAGGAGTTTATACATTCCCTATCTCTTTTCAAGAATAAATCAAAGACAATTGAGTAGTGTGACATAAGATCTGTTCACAAGGATGTAATCATGTAAAATTATTATATAAAAACATCTTCTGAAAAAAATAAAAATAATTATATAAAACAAAGTTTTCTAAGGTTACTATAAAAGAAGTAGAATAAAATCAGGCAAAACCAGTATGACACAGGTAACTTGGGAACTCTCCCATTTATTCCATAAACAAATTTAATAGAAGACCAGGGTTATATTAAAAATTTAACTTCACAAGTTTCATTCTTTCTTGAAAATGCACTTGCTTATCATATGCAGACTAATATTTTTCATGAAAAATGCAGTGTGAAATGTATTATGGAATAGCACTAAATGCTTTATGTTCTTAAAAATATTTTCCTTTAATGATAGAATCCAGCATACATAATTTAAGCTAGAGGCCTATGCTAAGTGTGTACAGTTAATTTTGATTTAGGTTTATCACTTCACGGAGGACACATAGCATTTTTATTTTGAATCAAAGGCAATTTTTAAAAATTATCTTATATGCTATAATATATATCTGACATATATTTGATTTTGTGCAGTGTTTGGGTGGAGGAAATTCTGCCATTTATTACCTCCATTGCTTATCATAAATCAGAAACCAGGTGCCATTAAATATTCCCAGCAATACTTTGAGGTATGTATTATTTACCCTAATTCATAGAAAATAAAGCTCTCAACTCAGATAGGTTACATAAAATGGGCAATGTCACATTGCTCGTTAGCATCCGAGAGGGTTTAAGGGGTGCAAATCAAGCACTGCAGTGTATGTTTTTATTCACAAGTCTATTTTACTTCCCAACATGCTAAGAATTGTATCTTATCAACCTTTTCTTGGTAGCGTACAGTTGGTATCACCTTCATTTTTTTATCATAGAATTTCAATTCTTAAGAGGTTTTTCCTTAAGTATAATTTCTTTTTCAGCCTTATAATCTTTCAGTTCTATCTCCAGAATCCTTGTAACTACTAAACTGGCTTAAAGACTTAAATCTAGATGAGATTAAAGATTAAAAAGCTTGAGAATAACAATAAAAACACTTAATCAGTTTTGTCTTCAGACTGAAAATATGTAAAGCTTAAGCTTGCAGAGAAACGGGCAAGAACAATATGGCAACTGCTTTAGGTCTTTTATGAGTGTAGAGTTATTTAGTATCACAGTAATTAAGCCATTTTCTCAGGCTACAATTTTGTCTCTCAGAATTTCTGTATGTACACATTTCGACATACCCTTAAAGTCAGTGAACTAAATCTCCTCAAGATAAAGAATCATGATCCCTTTTTCAATTCCCTTGATTCTTTAGGGCTGTAAAAAGGTATGAAAACATTTACCTTATCATTATCTATGAGTTTTCTTTTTCTTTATTAATTGCTTACTTCTTAAAGGAAAACACACCAATTCAGTTATAAAGTCAATGATAGAGCTCTGGACCTATCTGGTTGTTTTATGAGAACTCTGGACCTACTTTTTGTTTTTAGTTTTAAATGAAAAAATACATAAACTGTCCATATGTTCTCATGAAAAAATAATTAAAACAATACAGGGAATTATCTCAGTATTTATGTGTGTCACAACGTCTGTATAGAGGAGGAAAGCCTTTTCCTCTACCCTATTAGGTTCTATGGCTGGGCCTGATAATTAAACTGAGAAAAGGCAGATTTGCAGGAGAAAAGCCTAAAACTGTTCTTTGATTTTAATATTTTTACATATATATGGAAGCTTTCATATATAAGAAATGAAGACTCAAAGAAGTGAATAGGTCTTATACACCTTATAACTGCTAAGTCAGGGATGTCTAATATTTTGGCTCCCCTGGGCCACATTGGAAGTAGAATTGTCTAGGGCCACACACAAAGTACACTAACGCTAACAATAGCTGATGTGCTAAAAAAAAAAAAAAAAAAAAAAAAGGTAATCCTAAAGAAAACTCATACCATTTAAGAAATTTTGCAAATTTCTGTTCAAAGCCATCCTGGGCTGCATGCAGCTTCTAGGCCACAGGTAGGTCAAGTTTGCTCTAAGAATTACATAATGAGAGCGTATATACCATTTTAACAGTGCTCAATAAATTGTGGAGATGTACTAAAATAGAGGAAAAAGAGGTTTGAGCTAGGGGCAGTAAATAGTGGGAAAGTAATTAGTAAATACAAAACGAAAAGGAATAGAAGATAATGGCTATTTTAGTAAGTCTGTACAGATTCATCTCAGTGTTAAATCCCCATTTCCAGTGATAAGAATATTACCCTCTCCCTGGTATGAGAAGGATTCCTTTCACAAATAAAATTTATGCTTTGGTTTTAGGTAAGAAGGAGCAGTCACAGAATTCTTCGTGTATCTGTTGTTTTTTAATTGCTTTCAGCTCAAAATAATCAATATGTCAAAGTGGCATATTTTGGGATAGTATATTTTGATCCTCTTCATTTACAAATAATAGCATTTTTGTGTTCTTTGTCTTATTATTTCAATAATTTAGATTGTTGCTGTTGTTTTCAAATAACATCAATTAGACCTTCCAGAGCAATGCTAAGAATGGAGATGGTACGTTTCCTTAATCTGTTTCTAATTTTTATTTCTAGTTTCTTAAGAGAGCATCTTTGTTTCTTTCTCCTGTCTTTAAAGCTAGAAGTGAGTGTCAAATCTTATCTATCATAGGCATCTATATAAGATAAATTTTCATCTTACATCTTATAATATAGCAAATAGCGATATTGAAATGTTATTCTATTTCTGGAGTGAATGACCACTAATTACGCCATATTCACCTTTTAGTATTTTTCTGGATTTGAACAGCTAATATTTTATTTAGCATTTTTTTGTTGTCTATTTATTTCCCTCTCACATGTAAACCTAGGTTAAAAGGGTGTGTATGTGTGTGTGTATGTGCTTATGTACACTTGTGTTCACTACCTTTGCCAGCTTTTCACAGCAGAATTGTTAAAATGAGTTGAAACATTGAACACTTTTCTATGCTGTGTATAATTGAGGTGGCAGTAATCAACCATTACATGAAGTTTTGCTAGACCTCATCTATAAACCTACCTTAATCTGATGCTTTTTGTAACACATATTTGACTAAGTTTTACAGTTGTTTCCTGGTTATTGTCTATTCAGATTTTCTATTTTTCTTTTTCTTGAACCAAGTTTGGTGATTTATATTTTCAAATCTCCTCCAATTCATGTTTTTTTCAAATATATTGAAATAAAAGTATCTTAATTAGTCATAAAATTTTTAATATATTTTATTTGTCTCAAGTTTTGTCCCAATTCTTTTTCATAATGTTGTTTTTTATCTATTTATTTTTTTATTACCTGACAAGAAGTGTAAAAAGAAAAAAAATCAGCTTTTTCATTGTTTTTTATTTTATTAATTTTTATTTTTAATTAATTTAATCTAACCAATTTGAGGCTTTCTCCTAGTTTCTTGGATTATACCCTTAGGTTATTCCTTTTTTATCTCCCTTGTTTTCTAATATGAATGTAATATATTAATTTCCTAATGTTCCATCAATGGATCCTATGGTTCAATTATCTGGAATTTTAATTCCAATTTATGTGAAATTTTTTACATGGTGAATGAACAAACTTTATACTTAACTAGAAGTGTTAATATATTTTTGTTGCTTTTATTTGGCTATATTTCCCTCACCATCATTTCTTATAATCCATGGTTTCTTTTTCTTTCAATTCATATTTTAATTTAAATTTGTTAATCTTTCAGAAGTGCTTATTTGTATGTTCTACAATAAGTTATTTCATTTCAATGAATGTTTACAATTTATCCTCACTTAAATGCTGACTTGACCTTATATGGGATTTGGTATTCAAAAGTATTTTTACCAGTAGCCATTTTTCCTTTGTCTTTTAGCCTCCAATCAATGAGAAACTAATATTAGTCTGATTATTAATGTTTTGTAGATAGTTTTAAATTTTTTATCTCTATGCTATGTTTTTAGTACATTATTTTTATGATTAATATTTTTAAATCACACTCACATATTTCTATTTTGGCCACCTTTATTTTGCATGGAAATTGGTAGACCCTTTTGATCTTTAATATTTCTTTAGTATATTTTTGACAGTACAGTGTTTATTTATTTCTTCTATTTATTCCTTTTTTCTTTCTTTTCTGCTTTTTCTCTATAATCTCCATTTTGAAATCCCACTATATAGATATTAAATCTTCTGGATTTGTACTCTGAATATTTTGAATTTTCTCATACTTTTCAACCCTTTATCTTGTTACCATTCATTGTGGAGGATTACCTTCCACCTCTAATTGACTTTTTCATTGTGCCTATTCTATTCTTAAACCATTTCTTTTTTCTTACTTATTTTACTAATCAAATAATTTAATTTCCATTATCACTAATTATTTCTTTGATAGCATATCTGTCTTATTTTATGAATGCACTATCTCTTTGAATGACTCTAAGTATTACAATTATTCCTTTTTTGCCCTTTATAAATTTATCTCCTCAAAAGTTTTGTTAAAATTTTATGCCTACCACAATGCTGGTTTTCCTCAAGTGCTTTGTGATGTTTCTAGGCTAGTATTATGTCTGTAAAAGAATTTTTTCCTGTCTTTACATGTCATTATATGGAAGCTTACCTTGTTGGTTGGGAGAAAACACAGGAATATTTGTGGTGGCAGAAACCAACAGTGAATTTTCTAAGTTTTTGTAACTCTTGAAGGGTTTGTGGCTACCTGAGCATGTTTACTAAAAAATTCTATCTTTATAATAAAAAGGGCTTTATTTTTATATATTCAGTAAAAATTTCAGTTTGAGATAATTTAGATCAGAATATAAACATAATTTAAGTTAAAGTTTTATAATATCACAAAGGGTTAAAGCCAAATTTATTATACATCATAGTAAGTAGACAATGTCTAGTCCTTAAAATTGAGAAAACCTAAGTCTGAATCCTAAATCTTAACTTTTTCTATATTTTTAGTGATGAGAATTAGAGCAAGTTATTTAACTTTTCTGCATCTGTTTTCTTGCCAGTAAAATGTGGTTATAATAGTAATTATTCAATATGTTGTGTAAATATGAAAAGACATAACAAATATTACAGTTGGAACAATGCATAGACTGTATTTGGTGCTCAATTGATGTTAGTCACCTTTTTAGTGCACATTTACATGGATGACACCAGCATCATCTATTAGAAAGTGGGTCTTCGTCAGATTGTTAAATAGAACCAGCTCTCCCATTATGAATTTAAGACTTATTAAACTCCCAGATATGTGTGTTGTTATATGGAAAAAGCTGTTTAAGTTTTTGCTTAATATTTATGGCTGGACTATTAAAAAGAACAAAGGATAGCTATGTAAGTAATGATAAAAGCATGGATTTCAACTGACAAAAGCTAGTCTGAATATTAGAGTCATTCAGATAATATTTAGTGAATGTCTAAATATTTTAGGCACAGTTCTAAGTTCTGGAAGGGTGGAGTATTATTGAATATGTATTCTCATTGATGGTAGTTATGATCTTGTTTGCAAAATATACAGAGTAGATTTCATCTCTCAGTCTGTCATTATTCCTATAAACAGTATGTAATCAGCAATCCAGTGTCAGGTAAAACAGGTAAGACACTGGACTGCCCCATTTCCTATAACATTATTCTACATTGACTATAATCCATGATGGTAGGCTCAAATCAGTATGTTATGCCTTTTCATTGCCTGCACACAGTCTTCTTTATAAAATGTAAATATTTAACGAAATGCTGAGTCATTTAGTAATCATAAGTGAATGCTAATTGATTTGTCATTAATTATCTTTCTTTGTGTCAGTAGGGACCAACTGAAGTCTAAAGGCATTGAATTTTTGAAAATAAAAAAAGCTAAAAATACAGAATGAAATGAACACAGATGATACAGCATGGATCTATGTTGGTTTCAAGCGCTGTATTAAATAAAGACTTAGCCTAAGTCACAACTGACCTATGCTGAGTCTATTTAGAGCGTATATATAAGCCTCTGTCCAAACATGGGCCTTGTTTCCTTATTCCTGCCTAACCTCTGAGAGGTTAGGATTTTCCATACTGATATTTTACCTTTTGTCCCCTTTCAAATTATGTGGGTATAGTTACCCCTTTAAAGTTTGCCAAAACAAAAGTAACAGTCCCCCATAACCAAAGGATTTATTAGATTTATTGCCTTAAAACAAGAGATTTATTAGATTTTTTAAGAAAGGATACCATGTAGCAGAGATAAAATATGTGGTTAACTGCAGGCAAAGTGATTCCAGATGCTACTTGGCCATCTGGCCTCCTTGAAGTGTCACTCACCGGTTTCTGCCACACTGCTATCCTGGCTCCGCCATCACTTCACACAAAATTCCTGGGAAGGGCAATCAGAGGGCTCAGTGGACAGGTGACATGCAGACCTAATTCATGATTCTGGCAATCGTAACACAATCTCTTTGGAATCTCCAATCAAAATTGTCCTTCTCCTACTCCTTTCCCTTCCCCCTTCCCCACCACTGTCACTTGCTTCCCTAGGTATGCATTGCATTCTTCAAAAGAATAATTTGTGAGAATTAGGGCAAAAAAGACTATTATTTTCTGTGCTTTGGTAAAATAAAGAGTCTGTGGTCAGTTGCCTTCCAGGCAAGCAGAAACTTCTCAAATAGGCTTCAGAATATAAGGAGGTCCTAGGAAGCTGAGATTGCACAATTTATCCAATGAACAAAAGTTCCAGAAGAACAATATATCACTGTTTTCATAATCTCTTCAGACTAAAACCAGGACATTTCTCTGTTTACAAAGGCAGACTTATTTGGTAAAGGACAGGAGGAGGTAGTGTAATGAATGTTTTGAAGAAAAATATCAGAGTGTTTTCTTGATAAATATTTAAAAGGAGCCTGTTAGGCTACTTCAGGTGTGTGGTTCACCAACTGTCCTTGTCTAGAAAGAATCATGTATCAGAATACTTTCTTTCTAAAGAGGAGTGATGTTAAGAGCCGAGTGATACATATCTCTTAGCCCAAACTCCTTAAACACTTTCTTTCATATGATTTAGTTTTGGTTTGAATGTTCTAAAATATGCCATAGTAATCACAGATTTTAAGAAAGTATTTATGGGAACCATAACTCATTTCCCTTGTTGCTACATTCATTTATTTTTATATAAAAATATTGATCTCTTGTTATATTAGTCGCAATAGGCTACATTACTCTGCATAACTCAAATCTCACTGAATTAGTACACAGGAGCTCATGCAAACTCTGCTATGGTCCAAAGGCGTCTCAGGGTAGCTCCCAGTTGATGCTCAGGGATCCAGATTATCTCCATCTTTGGCTCTACGGTGTGTCCAAAGGCTTCTCCAGGTAGCTCTCAGTGATGACTCAGGAATCCAGGTTATTTCCATCTTTGGCTCCGCTCCAGGATCTCAACATGTGGCTTCCAGGTCATCATATCAGGAGAAAAGGAGGAGTATGGAACTTAAGTCTTCTTTTAAATGCCTTGATTCCTAAATGATGCCCACGATTTTTGGACACAGAAAAGATCCCATAACTCTACTTAACTGAAAGGAGTGGGAAAATGTGGCAGCATGTAGATACATTAAATAAATAGTAAATGCTCCTACTTGGGCCGGGCGCAGTGGCTCACGCCTGTAATCCCAGCACTTTGGTAAGTAGAGGCGAGCAGATCACAAGGTCAGAAGATCGAGACCATCCTGGCTAACACGGTGAAACCCCGTCTCTACTAAAAATACAAAAAATATTAGCCGGGCGTGGTGGTGGGTGCCTGTAGTCCCAGCTACTCGGAAAAGTGAGGCAGGAGAATGGGGTGAACCTGGGAAACGGAGCTTGCAGTTTGCCGAGATCCCTCCACTGCACTCCAGCCTGGGCGACAGAGCAAGACTCCGTCTCAAAAAAAAATAATAATAATAATTAATAACTGAATAAATAGTCAATGCCTGTGCTCTACTTGGGCAAGATTTTTCTCTTTCCTTTATCCCCATTATTTATTATATCTTTAAGTCATCATTCCATGTTCATATTTTTATTATTTATATGAAAAAGGATAATAGACAGTAACTTTTCATTCAATTTAAGGAAGCCAATCACCATTAGTGATAATTAGTAATTAGATAATTTAGGAAAAAACCTCTTCCATATGATTCTACTACGTAAGATGAAATACGTACTTTCAAATAATAGAGATGAATGATGAACACCACAAAGAACATCTAAACATTTATTTTGAAGACTAGATTTTAGGAAGATAGTTGCCATGGAATAAGTCACTAATCGCATGCCTGAACAACAGGATTATCCTACATGCAGCAATAAAATTCTTCTAAATGTCTGACTCTGAAATCACATCTAATTTTTCAGTTCAAATACTATTATATTCCAAGACCTCATCATTGAGTATTTTATTCGATGTACTCTACTACTACTCTAGTCTTCATCCTCTTCCTGTCTTTAATTATCTTTTCACCACTGTTAGATTACACAGTTCATCATTATAACTATTCTATGTAAAATACACTAATCTCCTTCACTCTCTTTTTCTTTTATTACACTTTCTTGGAAAAAAAATATCTCAGCTCCACATTCCCTCAACATTTATCTATTATTGATACCATTAGCACTACTAGAGAAAATAAACATATGGATACCATTTCATAATCTCTAATTGCTAATGGACTTTAACACTGTACTCAGAAATCATGCTTTTTATTTCTCTTCTGAACATCTAAATAACCTCCATTTCACTAAAAATGTAATAGACATTTTTCCTTACCACTTTACTCATCTTCACCTTTTCTTCCAACAACGGGCAATTCTACAGAACTGCTCCAAATTCAGAGGTCTCTGGGGAGACAGCAGAAGCATTCATTCAAACAACATCAGGCCAACTTCTCCCTCTGACAATCCGGCTCCCTCCCTTCCTTCCTACAGATGTTGGCTGTCCAGAGGCTAATCTCCATCCCAACGTCTGCTTTTCAGAGAAAGCATTCGGTGACATTGACTTGATCTCATTATATAAGTCTTAGCTTAAATGTTATTATGAGAGCACTTCCCTAGTCTCCATTTTAACGCAGACTCCAGCCTTCCCCACAGTCATGTTCTCACATAGTATCCTATTGTTTTTATTTATAGATCTTATCATACTGTGTCCAGAATTCGTGGGTTCTTGGTCTCACTGACTTGAATAAGGTAACCACGGACCCTTGCAGTGAGTGTTATAATTCTTAAAGATGGTGTGTACAGAGTTTGTTCCTTCAGACGTTCAGATGTGTCTGGAACTTCTTCCTTCTGGTGGGTTAGTGGTCTGGCTGTCAGGAGTGAAGCTGCAGACCTTCCCGGTGAGTGTTACAGCTCATAAATGCAGCCTGGACCCAAAGAGAGAGCAGCAGCAAGATTTATGGCAAAGAGCGAAAGAACAAAGCTTCTACATTGTGGAAAGGGACCCTTTCTAACTGCTTGGGCAGCCTGCTTTTATTCCCTTATCTGATCCCACCTACATCCTGCTGATTGGTCCATTTTACAGAGAGCTGATTGGTCTATTTTACAGAGAGCTGGTTGGTCCGTTTTGACAGAGGGCTGACGGTGCCTTTACAATCCTTGAGCTAGACAGAGCGCTAGATGGAAAAGTTCTCCAAGTCCCCACTAGATCAGCTAGGCACAGAGTTAGCTAGATACAGAGTACCAATTGGTGTATTTACAAACCTTGAGCTAGACACAGAGTACTGATTGGTGTATTTACAAACCCTGAGCTAGACAAAGAGTGCATATTGGTGTGTTTATGATCCCTTAGCTAGACATAAAAGTTCCCCAAGTCCCCGGACCAGACTCAGGAGCCCAGCTGGCTTCACCTAGTGGATACTGCACCAGGGCTGTAGGTGGAGCTGCCCGCCAGTCTCCAGCGGTGCCTGCACTCCTCAGCCCTTGGGGTGTCGATGGTACTGGGCACCAGGGAGCATGGGGTAGCGCCCATCAGGGAGGCTGGGGCCTCACGGGAGCCCACCGCGGAGGTGTAGCTCAGACATAGCGGGCTGCAGGTCCCGAGCCCTGCTCCACCGGGAGGCAGCTAAAGCCTGGCAAGAATTTGAGTGCAGTGCTGGCGGACCTGGTGCAACCTCCGCAGCTGCTGGCCCCGGTGCTAAGCCCCTCACTGCCCTGGGCTAGTGGCTCTGGCTGGTCACTCAGTGGGCTGCAGCCATGCCCGCCGGAACTCACACTGGCCCGCAAGTGCTGCGAGCAGCCTAGGTTCCCAACTGCGCCTCTCCCTCCATGCCTCCCCGCAAGCAGAGGGAGGCGGCTCCTGCCTCAGCCAGCCCAGAGAGGGGCTCCCATGGTGCCCTTGCAGGCTGAAGAGCTCCTCAAGCATTGCCAGAGTGGATGCCCAGGCTGAGGAGGTGCTGAAATTGAGGGCTGCTAGCACATTGTCACCTCTCAATACTTTATTTCTAAATATTTGTTTTTCTTATTTACTACTTACTTACCCATATGTTTTTCATTTACTATCTGTCTCTCTGCCTTTTGAAGAACATGGCAGAATCATTGTTATCTTTACCAGCATATTTTTCCCCAATGCCTAGCGCAGGGCATACATTGTTGAAAGAATGATCATCTTACTATGTTATTTGCTGGCATCCTATTGTGATAACAGCAAATGAGAAAAGTACAAGATACCCTCTAGAATAGCATTTTCCAAAATTTGGTCTGGGGATATAATATTCACACACACACACACAGCAGGAAGTAGGAGGGAGAGAAGAGGATGAGGTCTAGTTGGTTACCTAGAACAATTTTTCACATAATGCCCATTACAATATTTCAGAAATATTAAGTCTCAATTATAGGATTTTAGCAAAAGCGAATTGAATCTCAAAGTGTGTGCTCTGTTAGAATACTCAGACAGTGAACATAACTATATTGCTTTCTGAATAATTAAGTCTTCATTGTTTCTGAATAAAGGTAGTGTTTACCACATATATTTCATGTTGGAAAAACAAATTTCAACTAGCTTGCTGTATTAGTGATTCAGTGGATGTTTTTGGGTAATATACCCAAAATATACCCCAAAATTTGGGTATAAATATATTTACTTTAAGTAACATACCAAAATCCATACAGCAATGACAAAAAGTTTCAGAGTTTGAACAAAATAGATTTTAATGAAGTATAATAATTCATTTCTTGTTTTTGACTAAGTAGTAAATGACACAAGAAGTTTCATTTAATTTGTTGCAAAAAAAGTAGAAAGCAAAAGATTCCTGACAGTTTTAAATCACAAAACAGTTGTATTTAGAGCTCTTTAAGATGATAAGCTTTTCAATGGTGTTTAGAGAGTTACTGATTTTTGAATTTCTGAATAAACCCATATCTGTCCCATAGTTGGCATGTAATTAATGTTTATTAAATAAATACATGAAAAATAAATTTAAAATTTCATAAATGCATTATTTTATTTTGCTCTAATAGGAACATTATAACATAGACAGCAGACCTGTTATTGATCCCATTTAGCAAATGAGACAACTGAGAGTCAAAGAGTTTAAGAAAGTCAATGTCTTAGTCAGGAATTATTGGTTGCAATGAATAGCAACTCACCCAATTTAGCTCAGACAAAAGTAGAAGTTTTTCTGAGGATACAAATAAATTTCAAGGAAAAGAGCAACTAGAAATAGAGGCAGGATTCAGGGATAAATGGAAAGTCACAAGATAGCTAATTACACACTCTCTGTCCTTCTGAATCTCCCCCTCTCTTTTCTCTCTCTCTCTCTCAGGCTACGTCTCTCTTATTCAGTTTCTTTCTCTTGGCTTTCTCTTGGTTGCTGTTTCTCAACGACTTTGGCATCCTGGTATATTTGCCTTTTCATGGTTCCAAATTGAGCTTTGATAGACTCCATATGACTAGGAACTAATATCACTTGAATAAAGATTTGATTATAATTAAGGTAAGAAAAACTATGACACTTAGACATGCCAACAAATGTAGGGAATATTTTATTCACATACAATTATCTATAAGCCTAAAAGTTCACAGAAGTGCTCCTTCTGTAGTCTGACCATAAGACACACACACTAGTCCAAGTTTATAGTGCTAGTAAGTAGTTCAATAAAAATTGAGGGAAGAGATTTAAATTTAGATTTAATTTCTGGTTTGGTCCTCATTCCAGGTAACATGGATTAATGAGCAGCAAGCAACTACACACCAGGAATCAGGCTAGATACCAGGCTATAATGTGAAACAAAACCAGCTTTTATTCCAACCCTAATGAATCTGGTAGGGGAAGTAGAGAGTAAAAATAAAATAAAAAAATATAAAAGTGATAAGTGCAATGAAGAAAAAGTATGTGTTGCCTTGTGATATAGGCAAGGGACTGGACCCAAAGATGGCAATTGCAGAGTACAGAGGAAAGGATGTTTAAGTAAACATTGATAATGGGCTAAGAGTGGGAGAAAAGACATTTGAGAAAGAAAAAGTAAGCAGGCAAAGGTAAGTATTTTGGTAATTTGTCCAAGAATATTTGAAAGTGATGGATTTTGAAAGGGAAAGTGATATAATAATGCTCATATTTTGGAAAGGTCACCATGTATGCCGTATGGAAAATGGAAATTTAGCAGGTGAGAATATGGAGAAGAATATGGGGGTTATTTGATTGGTAATAGAAACATTCAAATGAGGCTTTGAAAATCAAGCTTGCTAATGAATGATTTTCACATCATGCCATGGCATGCTAAAGCTGAGATCTAGTGTACAATCTGCTTGATGATTTCTCCCTTACTTAATGATTATTAATTTTATTTTTATTGTTAAAAATGGTGTAGGGTGATATGAACAATCTGCTAGAAATTCTCACGTACAATGCAGAAAGCATTGGCTCACAAATTCCTTGATAGGAGGGAGAATGTTAAATTGGTGTTAATTACAACAGAATTTTCAGAATAAAGGGCTTGACTGCTGGTGCCAACTCAATATTGTATAACACCAAGTAACTTTTAATGAAGTTACCAATAATTTCCAATTATTTGCAGTTATTTTTTAACTTCTAAATAGGGATTGTGCATGTGTATGTAAAACTTAAAGCTTACTTTTTTTTCCCCAATTAAATCTAATTTTTTACTGAGTTACATTAGAAATTTTACTTCCTAAGAGACTTTTTTCCTTTGGATCTGCCTTTTACTCCTCCAGAGAATATTTTTCCACTGTGTTCCAGCAGAAAGCAGACTGCTTGTTGTTGTTATTAGCTAACATACTGTAAGCCTTCACACTACTCATGGAAGAATTATGTCAATATTTCCTTATCTAAATGACACACAAAAAAAGCCATTGAGTGTTTTGGATCAAAAACTTTTTTTTTTTTTTTTTTTTTGAGACGGAGTCTTGCTCTATCAGCCAGGCTGGAGTGCAGTGGCGCCATCTCAGCTCACTGCAAGCTCCGCCTCCCGGGTTCACGCCATTGTCCTGCCTCAACCTCCCGAGTAGCTGGGACTACAGGCGCCTGCCACTGCACCCGACTAATTTTTTGTATTTTTAGTAGAGACGGGGTTTCACCGTGTTAGCCAGGATGGTCTCGATCTCCTGACCTCGTGATCCTCTCGTCTCGGCCTCCCAAAGTGCTGGGGTTACAGGCGTGAGCCACTGCGCCCGGCCACCAAAAACCTTTTTATAAAATGTGCCAAAATATGGGACTCCACAATTAGAGAGTAACAGCTGTAGTTGAGCTTTTTCGGGCTAATGAATAAATAATCTGTTGTCAAAATTAGTTCTTATATAAGCATGTATATTTAGATGACAGACTGTAGTGACTTTGAAGTTGTTATGGTCCACTGAATAATTAATGCATTTAAAAATAGAAACAATATGCAAAATCACATGAGTCTGGATGGCTAGTAATATGCTTTAATCCTCCTTGATTTGGTAAATGTTAATATATTTATTGAAACTTGATCTTGTTAATAGGTTATATAGGCTTGTGGAAAGATGTGGGAAGAAAAAAAAAACTTTCTGGTAAAATGAATTTAAAGTTGAAAGTATACTAATCGAGTTGTATTAGATCAAGACAGCAACAGAAATAAAATATAACCAACATCAATGAATCAATCAGCAATTTTTTATTGATTGACAATTCTGTGCAATGGAGCATTGTTGACTCACTAGTAGATACAATTTCTAGAACTGGAGTCAAAATAGAAAGCACCAAACATAATCATGTTGTAATGTAATAAAATATATGTGATCCTAGTTTAGTGGTGACAAACCTGAATACAGTAAATCATATTTGACTAGGAGTTTATAAGAGGCACTTGAAAATATTTTATAGGAAGGATTACCGTAACCATCAAAAGACATAATTTATGTTAAGGAGTTTCTGATAGAAACCACATACAAAAATAAGTAATTTTATATTTATATTTATAATAAAATGCATGTTACATTAAAACTTCATTTTCTTCTCCTATGTCATTAGTATGGTTTTGTTCTTTTATTAAATAACTGTTACTGTGCATTTATTGGGTTAGATATTTGCTTTTAAGTAATTATTTCTAACTCTTTATCATAATGTTATATTAAAGAGTTCTATATTAACACTTTCTTCAAAAATAGAATAAAAAACTCTTAGTTTACTCCAGAAAAAATCAATTTCTCATTAATGATGAATTAATTAGTTCAAGAAATACTTATGTGTCTGCAGTGCGCCCAGCACTGTGCAATGTATTAAGCACAGAAAGATGAATACACATTTATTTCCTAGATGTCCAATGGAGAGGAATTCTACTGTGAAACTAATCCTTCTGCATAGGTTAGGTAGTAGATTTATCTGTTTTCATAGTCATATGGTTAAAGTGTATCATTTATCTCTTGGCTACTACTTTATTTCAATATTTTGAAAAAGTTGGGAACACACACCAATGTTCCCTCAGCCCCATTAGCTCTCTATTTTCCCACAGAGCAACCTTCATTATCCTTATAAACTATTCCCTACTCATTATTCAGAATCCAGCATCCTCAATCTTCATGATAAATTTATAAAATATATTGTATTCTCCTGGCTTTTTTATAGTTACGAATTTTAAAAAAGGAAATTTGTAATGAATTGTTTAATACTTGCCTCTGCCGCTCTAATGAAACCTCAGGAGGGCATTGATCATGTTTATGGTATTTTTCTCCTATTCTCTGGTTCCTAGCTCAATGCTAGGCACGAATTAGGTGCCCATTAAATATTTGATAAATTAAAAAATGATTAATGGAACACAACATGGCTACCAGGCCACAGAAATAGAAACCAGATTTTCACAAAACACAATGTAGTTTTGATTATAATCTGCAGTTCCAAAGAAATTATAAATAAATTCCTAAAATAGGAGATTTAATGGAATTCTTACAGTAGTAGACTGAGCTTATTTTCACTTATGTGTCTTATATTTCAACCTTATTCATTTAAGTGTTTCTTGAGCATCTGCCAAGTCACGTGTAGTGATGCTGAGGACCTTAATAGGGTAACCCCAGTGTACAAGAAACTCAAAGCCTGGTGAAAGAGGAAAATTCATTGCAATTTAATGTACAAACTACTGTGGGAGTAATATATGGATTATTGCTGGACCTTCTGGAGCTAATAATCCACCTGAATCTTGAAGTATCAGAAGGATTTCATCAGTCCAGCCATAAAAAAGTACATGTTAGGTAGAAAGAACAATGTATGTATAGGCATGAAGGTGCTTCCCATTTATAAAGCTGTCTGCTTGGTCATTGCAATGCAAAAAGAAACATGGCAGAAATGTGCACTTTCCTAGGAAGTGGAGGCAGCTTACAGCATGATAAATGTATGATAAAACTATCCATAGAAAAAGAAAAATGTTAAAATATAATTTAAGTAAGAGATGAGCAAAAAATCCAAGAAAAAAAAGAATTTGCTTCAAATAAACATAAAACTTAGTTCTGAGTTTTCTGGAAGTAAAAATTAAAAATAAAATAACACCAAAAGAAGAAAATGAGATGCTGTTTCTTTAACATAATACAATTAATTTATTTATTAGGAGGGTCTAGCATTTCACCAATACTAAATTCAAAGAATTTATGAAAAATCTTTATTTGTAGCTGTTTGACATAATGATCAATGTCTATAATGAAAACTTTTAGATGATGCTGAAAACATCTCAATAGGAATGCTTTTTAAAAATAATTCCTTTAAAAAGTTACATTCATTTTCTGATTATAAAATAATGTAGGCCCGCTATAGAATATTTGAAAACTGTGCTAGAGAATAAGGAAAGAAAAAATCCCCTAAAATCATACCACCCAGAGCTATCACTGTGAATATTTAGATGTATTCACTTCCTGTCATTTCTTTTTTCTAGGTGATAACTCCGTGATTTATCTGGGATTTTAATTAATCTCATGACTGATTTTTTAGTGTACTTCCAATCTTGATGTAAATTCAGTACTTTCAAAAACATCCCCCAACTTACAAATTCAAGGAGCATATGTTTACAATGAAAACCTTTAGAAAATGTGCAGAACCTTCTCCATGAACATCTTGATAACATAACTGAAGATAATGGACTTGCAGGAATGGATCACACTGCATAAGGTATAGCATTTCACCCAGCACATTCACAGTAGACACCTTCTTTCCAGGTCACTCTTCCCGTCCCCTTTGTGTCTTAATATCTAAAGCCTGGGGTCACAAACTATTGCCCACAAAATGTATTCGCACACAGACTTGCCCCCACGCATGTAACACATACACCAGAGACTCACAAAGTAGGAGAAATTATACCAATATTTATGATTCTTATAAAAATCCACATTTCTACCTTCTCATCAAACATATAGTTTTAATGTCTGTATAATAAGGAAAATAGGAATATATAAAAATATATTAAGCCATCCTCTTATTGTAGAGAATAGTGAAACAAGTATTTGTACCTATGTTTGTGTGTGTTTTCTCAGCATTAAATAACATTGTGAAGAAATCTTTGCATAGAAACAGTTGAAAGTAGTTCTGTTTATTTCTTTAAGGCCCAGGATCACTTTTTAGACAGATAAGTCATTGACTAGCTTACCATACCTTTACCAGCACAGGGTTGACTCCTTTTTAAAATATTTATATAATACACACACATGCACAATCATTGATTTTTTAAAATTATCATTTGTGTCATTAAAGCTTTTTTATCTGTACGTATTTCATCTATATTTTGCTTATACTTCTCACGTGACTTTCCCGGTTCTTTTTGTTTTTTTCCTGGAGAAGTGCATCATTTAGGCCAAGTTAGGTTTTACTGAAGTAGATTTCATTGACAAAGGTTTTTGTTCTGTTTTCTATTTACATTCCTGCTACATGTCCTTGTGGGTTGACTGGAGCTCTGCTCCTCATTGGTCTTGTCCTCATGCTGGAACCCAACTGACAGAGCAGCCACTATCTTGGATTATATTTTCCTATTACACATCTTCTACATAAGAAATCTATTTTTGTCCTCCCATTTTATATTTATATAATATGTGAAATTAAACTGTATATAAATGCAAATTAGAAAAATGTATAAAATTCATTTAAACTAAAATGTTGTCTATTTTTAGGAATGTTTTTGAGCCAGCAAAGAAGCTATTTTGTCTCCTTGAAACTTCAGTGCTGATATGGCAAAAGAACGTGAGATTCTCTAAAAAGTATTTTCAAACAGGTAAATATGTTTCTCTCCCTGTAATCAAGAAGGATCAAAATGTATAAGGGAGGGAACACGCCCAGCCTTTTGAAACACTCCTGTGAATGCCTTCAGAAGTGGAGCTCTTGGCAGCATTAGTTCTGCTCTTCACTTCCAAGCAGGTGCAAGCCACTTCACGTTTTCTTTCTCAGCTTCCTGCCCTGCCCTCATTTTGGATTCTCCTCTTGTTTGCTCACCTGTCACATTTCTTCTCCTTCCATCTTTCACAATTCACGTTATCTCCACCTGCCAGACCTCACAGTAGAGTGGGGCAAGAGGGGAACAGCATCACTGTCTGGAGCCAATTCCATTTTATTTCTTTTTTATCTCTTCTCAGAAGGAATATGGTAAAACAATCAGAAACAAAGTTGACAAATGATGTCGTGTTTCTTGTTTCCTTGCCATCCTGAAATTCTTTTGTAGAAGGCAAAATCTATTGTTCTTTAATCATTAAGTCTCTATGTTGAACTGTTCATTAAATGATGATCTTCAAACTTTTTCCCCCCAGTTTCTAGTGCAGTCATGTATCACATAAGGGCATTTCAGTCAATGACACTGCATACACAATGGTGGTCTCATAAGATTATAAAGGAGCCGAAACTTTCCTATCACCTGGTGATGTTGTAGCCAACTTAATATCGTGGTGCAGTGTGTTACTCACATGTTTGTGGTGATGCTGGTGTAAACAAATCTGTTGCATGGCCAGTCACACAAAAGTGTAACGTACATTATGTACAGTAAATAATACTTGATCATGATAATAAAAAATTCTCACGAAGGTTCATATATTTACTATACTATACTTTTAATGATTAGAGTGTACTCCTTCTACTTATTAAAAAAAAAGAAGCTAACTGTAAAGCAGCCTCAGGCCAGTTCTTCAGGAGGTGTCCAAGAAGAAGGCATTGTTATAGGAGATGATAGCTCCATGCATATTATTAACACTGAAGACCTTCCAGTAGGATAAGATGTGGAGGTGGACAACAGTAATATTGATGATCCTGACCCTAAACTAATATGTGTGCTTGTGGGCCTAAGCTAATATGTGTGCTTGTTTCTTCATTTTTAACACTAAAGTTTAAAAAAGTAAAATAATATTTAAAAGTTTAAAAGTAAAAAAAAAAAAGCTTATAGAATAAGGATATAAAGAAAGAATATATGTTGTACATCTGTACAATGTGTTTGTAATTTATGTTAAGTATTATTACAAAAGTCAAAAAGTTAAAACAACTTAAAACTTTATAAAGTAAAAAAGTTACAGCAAGCTTAGTTTACTATTGAAGAAAGAAAATTATTTATTATAAGTTTAGTGCCTAAGTGTACAGTGCTCATAAAGTCTACAGTAGTGTAATGTCCTATGCCTAGATACACAAATTAGATATACAAATATTTACCATTGTGTTACCATCATCTACAGTATTCAGTATAGTAACTTGTAGGCTTATAGCCTATGAGCAATAGGCCATATCGTATAGCCTAGGTATGCAGTCTATATCATCTGATTTTGTGTAAGTACACTCTATGATATTGGCACAATAACAAAATTGCCTAATGATGCGTTTCTTAGAATGCATTTCCATTATTAAGCAACACATGACTGTGTTTTATATTGACACTGATTACTTGATCAGTGCTCATTTTCCATACAATTCACTCTAAATTTATTCATTTTGAATGGGTACTTATGAATTAAAAAGACAAAAAAATTTTTTGATGCAACTATTTCATGTCCAAAAACATATTCTATGAAAATGATTTATGTGCTGGATTCCTCATTGTAACTTTATTTTCAGTAGCAAAATAAGGTAAATACTCTAAGTATCCAACAATAATAACTTAGTTTAGGAAACATGGCACAGACTATACAATAATTAATTTAGAGTAATATAGGTAAGTATATCAGTATAATGCTAAATGAAAAATAGTGCATATAAAATGTGTATCATGGGAGGCTGTGAAAAAACACAAGTACATTTATTCATAGAAAGATATAAGCAGGATTTATAGAAAATAGTAACTTTATCTCTGGGATATGATATTCTATGTAATTACTTTTTTCCCATGAAAAATATCACCGTGGTCAGCAAACAGCAATAAATACAACACTACTTGTCACAAAATTTGCTGCCTATCTGTATCTGTGTCTATTTATGTAAACATGTAGCAAACTTTTTCCAAAACACATTTTCTGAGTTATGTTGAAGATAAAAGAGGAAACAAGGGTCAATGTAAATCTTTAGAGCTATTTTGCTCCTCCGAATCCCTCATGTCCCTGCAGGAATATTGACCACATTGTTGAAGTACTCTGCCATGGTTTTCTCAAAACTAAAATTTCCCAGCTATGTCCCTTTTTTCATTAACTGCTTTCTTTTTATTTTTTCTCTTTCTGCATTCTCTTTGTTTTTTTTTTCCTCCGCCCTTCATTCTATCCTTTTTCTTTTTTCCTCTTCTCTTCTTTCTCTTTTTTTCTTTTTTCTTCCTTTCTCTATTTCACTTATCTTCCCTTCCCTCTTTTCCTTCCTTATTTCCTTCCTTCTTTCTTTTTTACTCCCTCCATTTGTTAATTTCTCCCACTCTCTTATTTCTTCTTTTTCTTCAATTCTCCTTCCTTCCTTCTTTCCTTCCTTCTTTCCTTCCTTCCTTCCTTCCTTCCTTCCTTCCTTCCTTCCTTCCTTCCTTCCTTCCTTCCTTCCGTCTGTCCTTTCTTTCGTTTTCTCTTTTTACTTTATTCACTGTTTGCCCACTTTTACAAACTGTAATAATAGCAACCATATGTATTTAATTTGATTTGCTATGTGAAATTTTAATGCAATTTTATCTTCCTACAAAGTCTGACATTTTTATATCACCCACAGCTTATAGGTTAGGGAGGTGAGAATCAGAGAGAATAAATAACTTGCCAAGGTTAAGCTAGTAAATCAGAATTAATGTTTGAATTCATCTTTTCTCTTTTATAGTTTGGATATGTGTCCCCACACAAACCTCATGTTAAATTTTCATCCCCAGTATTGGAGGTGGGGCTTGGTGGGAGGTGACTGAATCATGTGAACTGATTTCTTGTGAATGGTTTGGCCCCATTCTCTTGATGCTGTCCTCACCATAGTGAGTTCTTGTGAGACTTGCTTGTTTAAAAGTGTGGCACCTTTACTCTTTCTCTTGCTCCTGCTTTTTCCATGTGATATGACTGTTCCCCCTTTGTCTTCTGCTGTGATGGGAAGCTTCCTGAGGACTACCCAGAAACAGATGCTGCTATGCATCCTGTACAGCCTGCAGAACCATGAGCCAACTAAACCTCTTTTCTTATAAATTACCCAGTCTTAAGTATTTCTTTATAGCAGTGCAACTGCTCTCCAACTTTATTATCAGTGCTCTGTCCATTTCCACACTCTTCTCCACACAGCTTCCTTCTTCCTTATTAAATACTGTGTATCTCAGAGGGGAGCCTTGATCTATTTCTCTCATCCTATTGTTTTTCTCACATGACCAATTTATTCTCTCTCTCTTTTTAAGAGACTGTGTCTCACTCTGTCACCCTGGCTGGAGTTCAGTGGTGCAATTGTAACCCATTGTAGCCTTGAACTCCTGGATGCAAGCATTCTCCTGCCTCAGTCTCCAAGGTAGCTGGGGTTAGAGGAGCAAGCTACTATGCTTGACTCTTATTTATTTTCATGAACTCAGCAACTGTCATGGAATCTTAAATCTATGTGGCCCCTCTTGAGCTATCTCTACAACTCTAGTCTTATGTTTTAATTTTTAGATAGTAGATATCTAACATATAGTGTCACTTAATGTGTGGTAATCACTTGTTATCAAATGAAGCCTTAGGTCATTAATGCATTTAATGCTCACAACACTACAAACAAGTTCTGTACTTGCACATTTTACTTTTAAGGAAATTGAGGATGATAAATGTAAATTGCCGAAAGACACAAAGTTTGATATTTCTCCTTGGATGGACCGACCTTTATCGATAACAATGCCTAAAGTCTCTCTTACCTCTAGACTTTCTGGCAAAGGAAAAAGAACTTATTAAGAATTTTTTTCTGATGCCATAATTTAACAGATAGTATGTATTTGCATTGCCTACACACATATATATATCCATCCAAATCTAAGTAGTTGACATTGAATTTTGATATCGGTTTGATGCTGCAAACCAATAGGTTCCAGAACTAAAAATATTTAGAGGGTCTCTGAGACCATTTATAAGATTTTTCTCTTCAACCTCCTTATGTCATTAGACTATGTGAGCTCTTACATAGGCTAATGTGCACTGGATGTTTAACTCTTAATTTAAGATTCTTATTAATGGTCACAGACAACTTTGATTCTTCATTCTCATGCTAGACACTGTGCTAGTTACCAGGAAAGCAAGAAATGTGAAAGAAAAGAGATAATCCAAATAAACACAATTTAAAATGAAAAAAGAGATATTACAACTGATACCACAGAAATACTGAAGATCATCAGAAACTATTGTGAACAATTACATGGTCACAAATGAAAAAATCTAGAGGAAACTGATACATTGCTGGAAACACACAACCTACCAGGATTGAACCAGGAAGAAATAGAACTCCTGAACAGACCAATAATGAGTAGCGAGATTGAATCAGCAATAAAAAAAACTTCTCAACAACAAAAAAAGCATAGGACCAGATAAATTCACAGTCGAATTGTACCAAACATACAAAGAATAACTAATATCAATCCTCCTCAAACTATTCCAAAAAAAAAAAAAAAAAAAAAATGAGGTAGAAGAAATTCTCTCTAACTCATTCTATGAAACAAGTATTACCCTGATACCAAAACCAGACAAGAATAGAACCAAAAGAGAAAACTACAAATCAATATCTCTGATGAACATAGATGCAAAAATCCTTAACAAAATACTAGCAAATCAAATCCAATAACACATCAAAAAGATGTGTTAATGATAAGTATGATCAGGTGGAATTTATCCCAGGGTTCAGGGATGGTTCAACATATGCAAATCAATAAATGTGATGTATCACATAAACAGAATTAAGGACAAAAACCATATGATCATCTCAATAAAAGTAGAAAAAGTACACAATAAAATTCAGCATCCCTTCAAATGAAAATCCTGAACAAAATAGGCATAGAAGAAACATACTTCAACATAATAAAGGTCATATATGACCAACCCACAGCCAACAACATACTCAATGGGGGAAAGTTGAAAGCATTGCCCCTGACAACCAGAACAAGACAAGGATGTCCACTTTCACCACTCTTATTCAATCTAATACTGGAAGTTTTTGCCAGGACAACCGGGCAAGAGAAAGGCATCCAAATTGAAAAGGAGGAAATCAAATATCCCTGTTCACAGATGATACGATTTTATATCTGGAAAATTATAGCAATTCCACCAAAAATCTCTTAGATTTGATAAATAAATTCAGTAAACTTTCAGAATATAGAATTAACATGCAGAAGAATCAATAAATAATGTTTATATGCACCAATAAGGATCTAGCCAGAGCCAAACCAAGAAGGCAATCACATTTCCAATAGCTACAAGATAAACAACGAAACAAACAAAAAAACTACTTAGGAATATCTTTAACCGAGACCGTTAAAGGTCTCTATAAGGAGAACTACAAAACACCAACAAAAAAAATCATAGATGACACAAACAAATAGAAAACCATCCCATGCTCATGGATTTGAAGAATCAATATCATTAAAATGATCATATTGCCTACTCAAAGCAATCTACAGATTCTACTTAATTCCTATCAAATTCGCAATGCCATTTTTCAAGGAATTAGAATAAACAATACTAAAATTTATATGGAGTGAAAAGAGAGCCCAAATAGCCAAGGCAATCATAAACAAAAATAACAAAGCTGGAGGCATCATATTACTTGACTTTGAACTATACTACAATGCTATTGTAAGCAAAACAGCATTGTATGGATGATTAAAAAAAAAATAGACACATAGATCAATGGAACAGAACAGAGAACATAGAAATAAAGCCACATACCTAAAACCAACTGATTTTTGAGAAAGTCAACAAAAATGTACACAGATGAAATGATACTCTATTCAATAAATGCTGCAGGGAAAATGGGATAGTCACATGCAGAAGGTTATCCCATGGGACTGATACCTCTCACCACATACAAAAATTAACTCAAGGTGGATTAAAACCTAAATGTAAGACCTGAAACTATAGAAACACTGGAAGATAGCCTAGGGAAAACTCTTCTGGATGATGGCCTAGGCAAGAATTCATGACCAAGTTCGCAAAACCAAATGCAACAAAAACAAAAATAGAAAAATGGGACTTAATTAAACTAAAAAGCTTCTGCATAGCAAAAGAAACAATAAACAGAGTAAACAGAAAACCTGTAGAATGGGAGAAAATATTTGCCAACAATGCATTCAGCAAAGAGCCAATATTGAGAATCTGTAAGGAACTCAAATAACAACAACAAAAAATCCTCACAAACAAACCCATTAAAAAGTGGACAAAGGACAAGAGCAGACATTTTTCAAAAGAAGACATATAAGCAGTCAACAAATATATGAAAAAATGCCCAATATCACTAATCATCAGAGCAATGCAGCCCAGGTACAGTGGCTTACGCCTGTAATCCCAGCACTTTGAGAGGCCAAGGTGGGTGGATCACTTGAGGTCAGGAGTTTGAGACTAGCCAGGCCAACATGGCGAAACCCTGTCTCTACTGAAAACACAAAAATTAGCTGGGCATGGTGGCAGGTGCCTGTAATTCCCAGCTTCTTGGGAGGCTGAGGTAGGAATATCGCTTGAATCTAGGAGGTGAAGGGAGGTTGCAGTGAGCTGAGATGGCACCACTGCACTCCAGCCTGGGTGACAGAGCAAGATTCTGTCTCAAAAAAAAAAAAAAAAAATTAAAACCACGATGAGATACCATTTTACACCAGTCAGAATGTCTATTATTAAAAAGTCTAAACACATCCCATATTGGCCAGGATATCGAGAAAAGGGAATGTTGCCCACTGTTGACAGGAATGTAAATTAGTACAACCTTTATAGGAAACAGTATGGAGATTCCACAAAGAACTAAAAATAGAACTACCATTTGGTCCAGCAATATTACTACTAGGTATATACCCAAAGGGGAATAAATTATTATATCAGAAAGGTAACTACACTTACATGTTTATCACGGCACTATCCACAATAGCAAAGTTATAGAATTAATCTGTGTCCATCAACAGAACACTGGATACAGAACATATGTGTAAAGGTAAACTGAGGCTGGAGCCGAACCGGGAACGAAGACACAAGGCAAATGGCAGTGAGAATAGCCTTTTATTAGGGCTTGCAGCGAGGTTCCTCGGTCCAAAGGCGTGGGCCGAGGAAGTCGCGCTGAGGGAGGAGGGTAGGGGCCTTTTATAGCCTGAGAGGTAGGGAAGCTGGTTGTGCAAACAGGGCCTGGGGGGTCTTGAAACTACTAGGGCAGGAGTTGAGTAAGGGTCACGAGGAAGGGGTCTTTGGAAACTGTTAACTGAAGCTGCTGTTTACGAACATGTGGAATGCAGGTGAGCTGCGGGTCATGGGGGCGGGTGTGGTTGCCCAGTCAGAACTCTGACGTATGTAAGTCTGCGGGCGGGTGTGTACAAGGGTGAAGGGAGTCTTTAACAAAAGGCCTGCTACGCCGGGTAATGCCGCCATGTTGGGTCTAGATTCCTGCCTAACAATATGGTGTATATACACCATGAAATACTACTCAGCCATATAAAAGAATAAAATCACGTCTTTTACAGCAACATGGATGAAACTGGAGGCCATTATTTTAAGTGAAATAACTCAAACTGAAAGTTCAATGCTGAGTGTTCTCATGTATACATGGAAACTAAACAATGGGCACACATGGACATACAGAATGGAATAATAGACATTGGAGACTACAAAACGTGGGAGAGTGGGAGGGTCTTGAGGGTTGAAAAATTATCTATTGGGTACAATGTTCACTGTTTGGGTGATGGGGACACTAAAAGTCCAGGCTTCAGCATGGTGCAATATATGTGTGTAAGAAATTTGCACTTTTACTCACTAGATATATAAAAATAAAAGATTACTTTTAAAAAAAAATTGAAAAAGAATGGACATACTGAAAAAAAGCTTTCCCGATCTCATGGACCTTCAATTTATAAAGCTCATTACACTTTTACTCAACCCAATTTCTTCTACTCAAAATCAGACAGGAAAATGCTTGGGTTACTTTTCTGTTCACTAACAAACCTGAGGTATAGCCTCTGACTCCTAGGATGTGGCCCTTTAAGCAACCACAACTCACTTCATAGAAGATGTTCATTTATATGTAGTTAATTAAATTATGTTTTTGTGTTATTATGGGATTTTCTATTTTACCTAGGTTTTTAAGTCATTTTTCCTAAAAATATATATTGCCCATAAAATACTTTATCCAAATATTTCCTCAAATTCTAATGATTGACCGTGACTATGGAAGGCTTTCTTTTCTGTTTCTGTTAACACTTGTTCAGTAAATTGTTAATAAGCAATTTGAGAAAAGTGATTAGCCATTTATTTGGATAACTATGATTTTACTTAGAATAATATTTGAAGAGGCAATCATTTCTTCCAGTAGCATGAACAGATCAGTAGCTCAGGCTAGGGACTATTATAGTATTTTGCCAACATGTTATTCTCCTCATTAAGGATTAATAGGCCCCTTTAATATCTTAGAAGAAGTGGGCCACGGTCAGAAACAAATGAGAAGAACCAGATTTTGGTGGTTCATGTTTGTGTGTGTCTGTGTGTGTGTATGTTTATTTGTTGTTCATTTAGTTTCAGAAAGAACAGACAGTATTCTTTATTATTGATTGATGAACATTTCGGTCCAACATAAATCATTGATTCATCCATTAAAAAGTAGTTGTGTTTACTACATAATGCTCTTAAATCAAATGAATATTGAATACCATACGGAGCAGAAACTTTCATTGATAGGCCTTCTATTTGGACGTATACAATGAACAATGCCTTATTACAAACTGCTTCTTAAGTCAGACTCAGAAAAAGTAGCACAAAAATCACATTAAAAATGCCAACAAAGGTAGTCATTTACAGTGCATTTTAATGCCTTATGTCCCAAGTAAGTGTTTTTTCCTCTTTTCTTCTTCCTTTTCTTTCAATAGTTTTGTGACCTGAAGTAGTGTATTTCAGTTAAAAGGCAAGTAATAGTTTTAGTGAGCATTTGCATTTTAAAATGCGTGCTTAAAAAATAAGTTCATTAGAGTTTCTCTCTAACCTAATCCTCAGGGCCAATTCTATGGGATTTTTTTTAATAGGTAAAACACTGAGTAAAATAAATAAGCCATTGTCCCCCTCCCCGCCCACCGCATTCGCCTTTCTCAAAACTTGATGGAATTACAGGTGTTGTGGAAGGGGAAACAAAGAAGGTTAAAATTATAGGCTTTGTGAGGAACAAAGATAAGCTTTGTTGCACTGGTTTAAAAATACAGGACTCTTTTTTTGAAGATATAATAATGGCAAAACATTGTAGAAATATTTTCTAACCACATAACTGGTGAGTATGAAATAAGCTGATATGTGATTTGTTATCTGTTCCTCAGATATAATAATCACTTATTTTATGGTTATCAATATAAAATAGAAATTGCCCTGCAAGTCCTTTAAAATGAATACCAAGAAACCAGCATTTTTGAGTATCATTACCAAACAAATCATTTTAAAATGTAATGGAATAAACATTCTATTATGTCAATCTATCTCATGTTAAATTGGAAGGGAGAACCTGTTTTTTCTTTGGCAGGAAATAGTTGGAGGTTGATAAAATACGTATTGTAATATATCTGTGCTGCTTGTATTTTCTGCATATATGGAGTAACACCTACAAAAAACTAATCCAGGCTTTATGTTCTCCATGTAAAATTCCATTTAAAGGGAAGATAAGCAATGAAATATACTAGTATATAAATTGTTTTCCAGTTAAATCTCTGATTTCCTTAGGCTCAGAATATTTGTTAATGGCTTCATATGAATGTGTTTTGTACTGTACACGATTTGGACCTTTGGTGATCTCAGGATCAAAGCATTGCCCATGAGAAAATCTGACTACCAACAGTGCATATATTTTAGATGTTTTATATATATATGTATATGTGAATATATGTGTATAAATATCATATATAAATATATATGTTCATATACTTTCATGTGCTTCAACACATCAGTCTTCCAAAAATAGTAAAACAACTTCTAACAATATTCCCCCAATAACAAATGTATTTCAAATATTAACTAAATTAAAACAATTCATCAGCTGTCATCAGTAATGCTGTATCCCTGTGACTCCAGTCCAGCAGCAGTAGCCAGTTTTTCAAAGGTTTTTGAAAATTATTTGGAGGTAAATTGTGCAACTGGAAGATACAAGTTTATCTTCAGATTTGAACCTGGTCCATTTTAAATTTCAACTTTTTCAGAGAAAAAAATTAATGAAGTAATTCCTCGCTTTGTGGTGCATATGGGTAGAGGAATGTCTAATCCAAGTGTACTCTGAAAAAACAAATACATAAATTTAAGTGAAGGAGAGCCTCTAGGATTAAAGTGTGGTATATATAAAGACATTTTTCCTTTTGAAAGTTTGCCCTCTAATTAAAGAAATATAATTTGTTTCTTTTTTATTCCTGTTTTAGTTTTCTTTTGTTTTTGTTCCTTTGAAGTTGTTGATTTCCACTTTGGAAACTGGAGAAGAATAAAACTAGTTTTAGTTAAACATGGAAAATTTTTTTGCAGGTAACTTCTAATATATAGGCATTTCTGTTTATATATCCATAAGATCGAGGTTTCTTGGTTTCTTTCTTTTACCATATTGATATTATAAGAGTTTTTAAAAAACAATTCTGTCTTTTAGAGAAAACAGTTTTCTTTTTAGTCATATTTTCTAAATTCGTCATGCAAAGAAATGTCAAAAGAAAAATAAAAGTTGCATTAGGAACCTTTTTCTTATTTTTGATAAACTATTTGAGCCATTTGTTTTATATTTTTGTGTAAGACATTCCTTTAGGGTTAAATTAGCTTTGAAAGGGCGTATCTAATCATAAAGGCAACCTTCAATTAGGAATTTTATTTGCACTCCTTTGACCTTTATTTTATATTAGACTGTCCTGTTTTCTTGACTTTGTGCCTCAGCCATTTTACTAGCTCTATGACCATGTGAAAGTTAATAAACACTTCTAAGCTTCAGTTTCCAGTTTCCTCAGCTGTAAAAAAGAGATAGAATTATGATATCATGCATGTAGGAATATAAACATGATAAATTCCATACATGTATGTGCAAGTGCCATATATACATATAAATGCATATTATGCGTATGTGTGCATATATGTATATATATGCATACATGTAAATGTACATGTGTATATATAGTATATGTATATATACACACATAGTATATGTATAGTGTGTGTGTGTGTATATATATATACATGTCTCTTGTTCATTTAGACCTCCTAAGTCAAATGTGGAACCAAATATATTTACTGAAGAAAAGCTGAAAGTTTTATACTACCAATATAAGGTCATATAAGTGTCAATATACAGGCATGCATATAGTATGTATATATACATATGTGAATATAAGTGTATATCTCTCTCTCTCTCTACACAAATAGTGTGTATTTGTGTGCTTAGATGCTGTCATTATAATTCATTTATTTTTCTCAGTTTTGTCTCCAATCTTTTTATTACTATGATTAATAAGTGTTTTAATTAAATCATTAATAAAATGCTCCAAATATGTGAGACTAAATGTTTACTTCACCTTTATTGAGAGAATGAGCATGACTGCTGGTACTGAATTGGGGATTTCAGTTTTAAAAGATTTTTCGAGGAATTTGAAATTACAGCGAATTGTGATCTGTTCGAATAGAAAAGAAAATCTGGTTCTTTTGTAGAGAAATAAAACCTTCAACTTTGTGTAGATTTTTTCTTTTATTTTTATTTTTCTTTTCTTTTTTCTTTTTTTCTTTCTTTTTTTTTTTTTTTGCAAATTGAAAGGACAACATGGAAATAAAGAGATGAAAATCAGATTTTTTTTTTTTTTGAAATCAGAAGATGGGAAATAGTAAGGATCCTTTTAGATTGTCATTTAAAATTGAATTACATTCTCATTTAAATAGAGAAGGCTTAGAAAGTAGCCTACAGGAATTCCCCCTAAGGCTGAAGCCAGACATTCTTTGCTGATTTAGGCCCTTAATTAGGCATAAACTAATCATGCTGTGAGCTCTAGAGACAAGATGACACATAATTGTTAGTGCTAATTTCTTAATTGTTAGAAAGTGATACTTCAGTACATGCTTCATCCAACAAGAATGATCTGTAGTCTGGCATCTCCTCTCTCCATGTGTCAACAATTTACACTTCTATTAAAGAAAGAATACTTAACAATACACTTAATTCTGTTTATAGTGTCCTCAAAACAAATTTGATTTTAAAATATAACCCCCTTTCACTAATGGAAAGATTGATGTGGCTCTTCAGTACTGAAAATGGGAAATTCAGTCAACATGTATAAAACTATTCATATTACATCACCAGTGCTATATTATCCAATGGCAAGTCCAAATGGCATCAGAGGACAAAAATGTCTATTGGATACATCAGCCTTCTAAATTTGTTCTGTACTTACATTGTCTCAAAGATAAAAATTCGAATAATAATTAATTATGATTAGTATTAATTCATATTTATTTTATGCTGTGACTTTAGTTGAGGTCAAGAAATCAAATACATAGTATAGATCTGTATTTCCTTCTTTTGCAAAAGACCTGGATTTCAAGGAGGGGTGGTAGTTATAATAAGTTTACTTGCATTTACTTAAAGAAGTAATAGAAAATGTAGGGTTAAAATTTCTTGGAAATGACAGTTGAGAAAAGGAACATAATAGGGGAACAAAAAAATAAGAATGTCAGTTTTATGTTGTTGTTGTTGGTTAACATACAATGAGGCCTTTCTCATAGGAAGAAAGCAAGAAATAGTTCTTTTGCCTCTGGTTCATTTAGACTTAATAAGTCGGAGCCAAATATATTTACTGAAGAAAAGCTGAAAGTTTTATACTACCAATATAAGGTCATATAAGCTCCAATATATAGGAATGCATTTTCTTCCCTTCTTTATTCTCTCTTCTCCCCTTCTTGTGCCACTGAATGGACTTCAAAGGAAGAAAAGAGGATAGCACAAAGTAGATTTGTATATTATTCCAAAATTAAAAAGAAAAAAACAAAATTTAAGGCAATGTTATTAGTAAATTTTAGTACATTATGGTTTGCAAATATTAAAATTGTTGCAGTTTTCTTTTCAAAAGTGATTTTAGTGAGTTTTCTTATGCTATTAGGATAAGTGTGCATACATTTTGTGATATACTAATGTTAAAGTGCACATTGAGAATTATAACAGCAAGCGCTTTAAAAGTCCTGAGAAAAATAATTTCAACTCAGCTTTCAGCTCCCAAAAAAGCCTGAGCACAGCTTATGCTCCCAGGACTGGGGATGCAGAGATGCTTCTCTCTGTGCTGCCACCAGAGGCTGACGGTATAGTGAGAAGACTCTTCTCCAGGCCAAATAGTCGTGTGGACCCAGCAACACCTATGGGTGGTGAGGGAGCAATGGATAAAGGAGGGGCACTTGTCTTTGGATGTCTGTCTTTGCTGAAAGCACAGCTCTGAATGTCCTCACAATGTGTTCCACCCTTTTCCTAACCTTCTAACAATGAACTGTGTACATGAAAACATGTTAATTTCAATATCTATATTTACTACCATTCTAATAATTTACCACTGATTCAAAATTTTTTATTAGAAAGATTGTAATTTCATTCTTGACAGAAGTCCAGTGTAAAGATATTTTAATGTAACAGTCTTACAGTATTGACACATATGAGTTCACTCTAATTTGATCCCAATTTATATTTTCAAAAACATAGTATCCTGGCCAGGTGTGGTGTCTCATGCCTACAATCCCGGCACTTTGGCAGGCCGAGGCGGGCGGACCACGAGGTCAGGACAGCGAGACCATCCTGGCTAACATGATGGAACCCAATCTCTACTAAAAGTACAAAAAATTAGCCTGATGTGGTGGCATGCGCCTGTAGTCCTAGCTACTCAGGAGGCTGAGGCAGGAGGATCGCTTGAACCCGGGACGCTGAGGTTGCAGTGAGCCGAGACTGCACCACTGCACTCTAGCCTGGGCGACAGGCCAAGAATCAGTCAAAAAACAACCAACCAACCAACCATAATATCCTCTCCTTTATATTTATTTTTTAAAGGTCAAATACTCTGAATATTCCAGTGATCATGTTTGAGATGATGAGTCTTTCTAAAATGCATAATTAGACATACGTAGGTAGCTCTTACGATTTGATAGGAAAATAATCTGTCCCTAATTTTCATAAGTTCTTGAAAGTATTTATAAGCATTAGTAATATTTGTAATGTCAAGTGAAATGAAATATGCCAGGTTTTAGCCATAGTATTAGATCAACAAATTCTAGTTATCTAATCAAACATATTCCTATCTGATAAAATTAATAAACCAGATAAATTAATGGAATTAAAGTGTAAACACTGTGAAAGCCTAGGTATAAACAACAAAATATGTTTCTGGAAGAGTAGCTAAAGAAAAACTTAGAGGTCATTAGTTAAAATACACTTACAGTTTTAAATAGCACAATGTGTCACATACTAATACTCTATAGAACTTGAACCTTCATTATGAATAATATTTATTATAAATATAGAAATGATACCACGAGATTTTTCGCTCCAAAATAGGTGAATGTGGTGTGTGTGCATGTGTGTGTGTATGCCTACTATAAGTTATAACAAGTTCATTCAGGTTTTATAAATAAAGCAATAATGTGCATAATAATGATTTGCAAATATGTATTAATTGTGTATTTATGCAAAACTCTTTACTAAGTTTTCATTTATTGGAACTACTTTCAGCACTACATAATTAACTACTAACCAACTAATTCAACTAAAATGAGATCTGGAAAAATCATCTTTGCATAGCTTTACAATCTGATTTTTGAAACTACAGTAAATATAAATCCTATTTACAATATTTTACAAATCACAGCACTGTTCAATTGCATTATTAACCTTTATGTATTTGATTTTACATTTAAAATCTATTACTCCATTAATTGTTGACTGGCTTCAAAATTAGCCAAACAAAACCCAGCTATTATTTTACTTTCAGGACCCCAGAGTTACACTGGCTAGTAGAGCAAATTATAATAACTACAAGCTTTCTAGAGAAGCCATTTTAATTCAATTTGCTTATACTTAATAAACATTTCTTGAACAGACCAGGGCCTGCAAGCTGCTAAAAAAATAAAGATGGGTCTGTTTTAATCCTTAGCTGTAAACATGTTTGAAACAGTACTGTCAAAAGGAAAGTATGATGCTGGAGGACTGTTAAAAAGTACAGCAGTTTTCTGCCTCTGGAAGTGAAGACTGGGTTTTAACTTTGAGATAAAGCCCTTTCTGCAAGATAAACAAAATTGTCAAGCGCTTTTTTCATTTAGGTGTAAAACAAACACCTACTCATTTTTCCTAAGGTTCTTCCCCAGTGCAGATGGTGAGAAATAAGTTATATGTTCAATTTCATGGGGAGGATTGGGTGCTTCTGAAGTTTAGAATAATTTTCCTTTCTTACATTTGTCATTAGAGCCCCCAAAGCCTGAAGATGACTAATTATTCTTAGTATATACTTTTAACTTTTTGTCATCGGTTGCCACAATGATCGGAAGCTAAAACCAGTCATATCAGTGATGGTCAAACCTCTTTTTATCTCATCACTTACAGAAGCTGAAGAAAAGACAATTGTCTTGGTTTGGGTTCCCTTTGAAAAAGATCCTGAGAAAAAGTTTTAAATACAAGTACATAGTTTATTTGGGAAACCAAGTCAAGTCTGAGAAACACCAGAAGGAGATAAAGACATGGAGCGTGGAAGGGAAAAAAACAAGAGGGTGCATATTGGAGCCAGTTACCAAAGAGGGCAACTGGAGCTCAATCCTGTTGGCCAAATCTGGGAAACACTAAAGAAGGTACCTTAGAGGTACTCTAGGAAAGAGAAGCTGAGATGTTTATCCTTAACATTGAGTCCCTTATTTGTTGAGAGCAGATTTAGGGAATATTAATTCTTAGCACTTCTGGTATGCCCTCTGTAGGAGTCAGATATGAAGAGCAAGAAAAAAAAAAGCCTTCAGACCAAGAGGATCACAGTATACACAGCAAGCAGCCTTAGATATATATGTATATGAAAGAAAACACGAAGACTAAAGGGACCAAGAATTGAATGCTGAGTAGGAAAGATTTTTTTTTTTTTTTTTTTTTTTTTTTCTGTCAAGCAGGCACCTCCATCTAACACGGAGTTTAGGAAGGCTCTTGAAGTAAGGAAATGGGGCAGAAGACATGTAGTAGGATTTAAACCCAAAAGACTTTCTAGAGAAGATGTTGCAATTCCATTTGATTACATGTAAACATTTCTTGAACAGATCAGGGCCTGCAACATGCTAGAAGAGTAAAGATGGGTTCATTTTAATCCTTATCTGTAAACATGCTTGAAACAGTAGTGTCAAAAGGACCCATATCAGGAAAGGAAAATCTCTGAATGTTTCAGAGGAGCTGACAGTTATCTGAGTGTGTTTGTTATTGAAGCTCTGAATTAGCCGGAGATGATCTGCTGTGTATGTGCTGTGCTTCATTTGAGATTATAGTGTCCAGGGGCTTCTCTTTTGTACGTGAGGCTCCCATCTGAGGATTCTGGAATTTGCTGTCTCTGCTTTGTGTGTGCCATGCTGGTGTCGGGATTATATTTCCAGTTAGGTTGGCCCAAGTATCAGCAGACTGGGTGGCCCACACAGGGCTTATCAGGTCAGTGCCAAGAGACAAAATAATACCAGTTTTGAGAATTATTATATTAATTTTGGACAGCATCTGGGGAATCAGACATATTCTCATTGATAGTAAAAAAATGAATAAGTATTTGCTCTACAGTTAACTAACAGGGCTTAACAATTTTGTTTATCTTGCAGAAATAATGGTATGGCAATTGGATTTGAAGGAAAATGGTGTCTCTACAATTAATCATCATGGGATTTGGAAGGCCCAAGGAGAAAACTCGGTGAGTTTTCCTTAGTCCTAATTATATGAGTTCTAGAAATTAAATGTTGTAGTGATAATGAAAGGTCTGTCCATGTTGTACAACTACAAGATGTAACAGAGGTAACTACTCATACATAGAGACAGATTTACCAAGGTTGGGCCTAAAAGTATATGATTTTTTGGCCTAGAAACTTGGCCAAGAGAGATTAAAATTGTTGTGAGAATAATAATGGGAAGGAAGATGAGGGTACGAGTAAATGTCTAATAGATATATCTATACTCATATTAATAAGAAAATTTAAAAGATACACTTTTTTTCTCTTATATTTATAATTCTAATTATATAGATTAGGAAATGACAATTCCTAAAATCTAGAGATAAAAATTTAATCCAAGGTTGTCAGATACCAAATCTGAGACTATACAATATACCACACTGACATGTTAGATTGACTCAGAAATCACAACAGCTGCATTTATAATATGCTACCAGTTTAATTAACTTTGCACTATTAATAGTTTCTGAATTAGGAGAACCAGTGGGGCCAATGAGACCCTGAGCTTGTCAGCAAACATTCCCGGGTCAGACACCCATGTGTCCTGATTAAAACCACAATTTGTGTAAAATACTTTCATTCAGAGAGAGGGGGCCTCAAAAGACCTTACTTAATTGAATGTTTAGTCAATTAAATGTCCTCCTGATCCATGCAGTCAAAACATTTAATGGCAAGAAGGAAAATCATTTCTCATTTCTAAAACTAGAGAATATATTTTTAATGTGAAAGGTTATTTAATTTTACCATATTAAAACAAATGAGGGCCAGTGGTTTTATAATATCAACATATTTGTTTACATTGTAAAGGGCTATTTACAATAAAAGCAATTTTATATTACATGTTAGTTTTTGTTTCTGTTTTCAGAAAAAAAATGTAAACGAAAAGATAAAAAAACACAATTGTATTTCAAATAAATCTTAATCAAACTGAAAAGAAAAGAAGAGAAAATCTAATCCAAGTGGTTTATGAATACATTTAAATCTTTAGGAGCATGTTTTTGGGGAAAACTGCAAAATCTTTTTTGTTATGTGGGCAAAGCGATTCTGAAACTAGGGTGTATTATAGGACTAAGCAAATGAGTAAATATATTGATATTACTGAGAGTCAGAGTTCTCACTATGAAAGAAGTGGCATTTAAATAAGGAATGGGGAAGGAAAAAAAGAATTCTGTGAGGACAAAACGGATTAAAGGTATTGGTGTGGGCTCATGATTTCTAATATGTGTGCATGTGTGTTTATATACATATGTATGTGTATATATGACATGTATACATATGTATGTGTATATATGACATGTATACACATGTACTACAATATTTTTTTTCCCTCAAATCCACGTTTCTTTCATAGAGACTCAATGCCAAGCATTTAATGCAGTCTGCAAACTTATTCCTTGGAACAGTCTGGTTCTAGCACTTTCTTAAAATTTCTTTATCTATATATATATATTTTCTTAAAGCCAACATCGTGTAAATTAAAATCAGTCTTTGTTTCCTTATTTCTTATTTTAAGTATATGAAATATGTTTAAATGGAGACAGGGCAAACACTGATATATGTTGCATGAGGTGCAAATGTGTGGTCCATTTAACGCAGTTGTTCTTAGTCAGGTTATTTTGCCCCTAGGGAACGTGTAATCATGTTTAGAGACATTTTTCATTGTCACAGCTAGAAGTGGTGGTGGTGTTGGTATCTAGTTGGTGGGGGCCAGAGATGTTGCTAAACATCTTACAATGCACAGGATACTGCCTGACCCTCACTCCCACCCCACAAAAAAATGAGCTGATCCAACATGTCCACAGTGCTGGAGTTAAGAAATCTTTATTTAACTGAATAGAAGAGACACTATTAGGGCAGATTTGATTTTCAAGTAGATACAGAACTATAACTTACCAAATAAAAGTCATATTTTTGCTTTGTAAACACATTTTTGTGACATTTCAGCATTGTCTTTTATCATTAAAACCTATACTGTACAGATATTTACAGAACAACCATGATTGTCACATGACAATAGTGCTTTCCATTTTAAACAGCTTTTCTCTTGCTTTTCCTATTGTTTTCAGAACCATCTAAAGTATGACATTTAGAATTAAGGTTTTAAAAAATTACTCTTATTTCTCATTCATTTTTGAAGTTTCCCACTTCCTATGTGATGTTGGGGGAATGTTTTTGTTTTTCTCATCTCATATAGACGTCCTCAATTTAGGATGTATATTGGAATAATCTGGGGAGTCTTTAAAAAATTCTAATGCCTGGGTTCACTCCCCCGATATTTTTATTTGTTTGATTTGGGATGATGCCTATTTCTAAGACGTCTTCAGGTGATAATAACATTAGCTAAATTTAGGAAACACTAGTATATTCTTTTTAGCTAAATTTATCAATGAAAGTTAAGCATTTTAATTATTGATGTGCTTCATTTAAAAAATGATCATGAGATCAATATAAAATAATACACAGTGAATAGATTGTAAGAAATTAATACTTAACTACCAAGTGGACCCTGCTATTGCTCCAAAAAAATTATTTCTATTAGCATATCCTCTTCCTCCATCACCTAAATGAATGTTGGGATGCTCTGACTAGACAGAGTTTATAAAAAGGACCATAGTTTTCATTTATCTTCAGCTGTTATCCTGATACCTACTGGCTATCAATATCCTGAAACTTATACACCACTGCAAATTAATCTATGAATCCTTAACATGTTCCGGGCTATGTGCTAAGCACTTTATGGCATCATGTCATCTAGTTCTCAACAAAGCTCAGTAAGCAAGTGATTATTTGCTTCCTCTACAGTTGAGAAGAATGGCTTCAGACACGAAAATCCACCTTGTCATTCAAAGCTAGTAAGTGGCAAACCCAGAATTTGAACTCAAGTGAATGTTTCTGAAAAGCCATGATTTTAACCTTTGTTGTGCATACTCCCCATAAGGGGACTACTTGATGCTGAGTCATACAAAGACCACAGGGACCCATGAGGAGGGAAATGCAGAAATGGACAGGATATGAAAGATCTTCCTGCCCCATGTTACCATCCTGATCCCCCTGCATTTCTTTTATTGCTTAATTTTGCAAACCCTGGCTAGGGAGGCTGTTCTATGTGAAGTGCTTCAGTAGAGGTGACTTTTCTCTAAAATTTATTTTTTTTACATTTACTTTTTGTAGAGACAGTGTCTTGCTATGTTTCCAAGGCTGGCCTCTGTCTCCTGTCCTCAAGCAGTCCTCTTGCCTTGGTTTCCCAAAGTGCTGGGATCATAAAGCCGCAGTGTCCAGCCTGAGACTAGTTTGACTATGTTTAGGAAGATCATCCCTGCAGAAAATACCAGGCAGAAATTTCACAGCAGCATCCTTTGGGAAGGTGCTACAGACCATGGTTATAAAGAAAAACATGCCTACCAATAGATCAATAGAATTCTTGGTGTAGCGCCCTTCTTTTCTTTGTTGTTCTGTTGATTACACTAGGAGTATAGTGACTTGGGCTCTTTTGTTGTAAGTAACTGAAATAAACTCTGGGGAACTGGTAAATTTAAGCAAATGGAACATTTTTTAAGGGTATGTTGGAAAAGAAGGCTGAAGAACCAGGCTTGGAAGAAATAGCTACCAGGCAGTTACCAAAAGTCTTCACAAAAGAAATCACTTGACAGTTTCACCTGAGATCCACTGCTGGAAAAAATGAATATCATTTTTTTTTTGTCCTTACATTAGTTGAGAGTCAAAATCTTAGGAGAGAAGGTCCAATTAGCCAGATTTAGGAAACACGTTTCATACAAGGGCAATGAGAAGGTGAATGACAGCATCTGGTGGAAGAAACTTCCTCTTTTCATGGGATGAGGTTAAAATTGCTTAACTTATTCTCCACTGAGATTCTATGAAAATAATATAGACTAAGCACTTACCCAAAAGGAATAAGGATATACACAAAAATGGCAAATTCACAATATGGGGTCTCAGCAGAAGGCATTGTACAACAAAGACACAAAATAAAATATTTCACATCAGATTTAGATTCCTTTTTTTAAAAAAAAAAAAAAATAGAAAATCCTGAAATACTAGACCCGCACATCCCCTCAGGACAACCATCTGTTGGACTGGAAAAGAGGCTGCTACCTCTAGATCGACATACATTTTCCAGTTCCCCATAGTCCTTACCGCTCTTTATTATCTCACACCTGGCCCCTTCACATCTTTCCAGTGCTTCTATGGTCTCTATAGTCCTAGGGGTTCTTGAATTATCCCATGAAGGCTCTCCAGGAAGCTCTCTTTTATGGTTGATAGCCAAGAATAACTTCATCAAACTTGGAAAAAAATCAAACTCTTCTGCCAAGAATTACTATATTAGTTGCAACACCTCTGCTGGATCTGCCCTGTTCCCTCACCCTTCTTTCACTGAGGCCTTGTCCACATTTCCAGAAATGTTGAAATCAGCATATTCAAATCTCTTTGCCTGAGATGCTGCTGAGAAACCACACATCTTAGATTAAGAAGTCATGTTACTATGACCTCTTCTGGAACTGAGCTCTGAACCAGGACACTACTTTCTCAGGACAAACACTCCTACAAAACTTCTTTAAGCTCTGTGTTTTCCCTCTCTGTACTGTCTCTTTCTGATTCACGCAGTTTTCATCTTTCTACCAAACTTCCAGTTCAGTTCATAAAGTAATTTTTGTCTGACCTGTAGCTCCTTAGACTTTGACATTGACCTTTTTCCAAAAGGAAAACCAGAATTTTCTTTCTCAATCTGGTCCTTGGAGGAGCAGTAGTTTCACACAAGGCTATGAAGGTACTTACCAAAAATCAGCTGTATTTGTTATCTCAACTTCTTTACCTGACAGGTGCAGTAGCTATAGTAGGTTACATCAGGCCTGTAAAGCTAACTTAGAGAAATATTAATATCATTATGGAGAACATGTTTATTCTTCATCTGAATGTGCTGCCACATAATAAACAGTTGGCTCCTTGACTCTTTTTTATCCTGCCTTTATGCAGGCTTGTTAAAGAAATAACTAAGGATTGGAAAAGAATTCATGATAATGTGACATCCACAGAATATTTTTCCTGATAAATGGAGTAGAAAGACTGAAACAATGGAAGCACTACAGAGAAAAGCTATCAAACCATCCTTGGTCTTTGAGAAACTAGTTTCCCTTAACTAGTGTCTTACAGCATGAGAGAAGGATTTCTTAATTATTCAAAGTTAGACTGCAATGTGAAATGGGAAGCTGTTTCAGCCTGGCCAGGCAGTTCAGTTTGCTTTTCACACTTGTAGCACCAACTTCTTTCCAGTGGTTCTTAACCTTGTCTGATATTTTTTTAAGTGGCACCATGTGAACATGGGGGAAACTTGGGCAACTCAAGGAAGAGAGTTTGTGCAGGAGCCTTGTCAGATGAGTCCACTAAATCTTAGGGGAATCTGAGCTATATTAGATACCACTTTGCCTTCCTGACAATTCTACTGAAAATCCTGCTGGAAAATTCATCACTGATTTATTATCTGAGCACCAAAAGAAACAGCTGAATAGTATGTAAGGGTCTTACTTTATAAAAAATAGGTATTTTTGAGCATTAGGTTTCCCCCCCTCCACGCAAGATGGTATGTTAGAGGCTTTTAGTGTGCCTTAGCCATTTGGAAATAGCAAGATAGTGCATGAAGATCAACTCTGTGAGCTTTAATTCAAGAAAGAAAGCAGAATCCACTGGAACCATGAAGGGCATTCCAGATTAAAGGGAGAAAAATGTGGGGAAACATCCCCTGTGAATACATCTGCTTGATAAAGGCAGATCTCTAGGCTTTTGGAGCACACACTCACCTGAAAGAGCAGCCAGAACCACCCCACCCTTCCTGTGCAGAGATTGTGGTGCAGTGGGGCCCTCTCCACTCTATGCCCAGGCATTCAGAGCACCCAGTTGCCCAGATTGGCAGCTTCTGTTACCCTACCCTTCTTGTGCAGTGATCTGGGTGCATGGAGACTCTCTCTGCTCTGGACTCAGCCAGATCTCCAGGCACTCAGAGCACCCGTATATCTGCACCAGTACCCTAAGCCAGTCCACTCTTTCTGTGCAGAGACTGTGGAGCAGCGGGGCTCTCTCTACCCCATGCTCAGGCAGGTCTCCGGGCAATAGGAATATTTGTTTGCCTAAATTAGCACCCTGAGCCACCACTGCATTTCTGTGAAGAGACTGTGTGGTGGAACCCTCTCTACTCTATGCCCAGGCAGATCTTCTGGCACCCACTCTTCTGAATTAATAGTTTAGGTAGCACCCTTCCCCTTGCAGAGAACGTGAGGCTAAGGAGGTTTCCTAGTTCCACACCTAGGCACATCTCTGAACACTTGTTAGTTACTCACTGGATTTTCCCCCAGTGCTGGTGCATGTGTCCACAACCAGGATACTTGTAGTGGACCTGCCTGGAATGACCCTACCTCTCTTGCCCCTGTACATTCTGGGCTAAGCAGGGTACTCAGACCACTGTGTACTCCATAGATCAGCCCAATGTCTGAGCCAACAGACAGTATCTCCTGGTAAACAAGGATTAAGTATTAATACACACCCAGCAACAGGCATGTTGGCCATAGCTGGCTCTTACCCATAAGTGCCATCTATTGGCTTGTAGGTTGAATGACACAGCCCAATATGAAACCAACTGAAAAAAAGTGTATATGTCTATAGAAGCATTCTCTCCAGTCACACTCACAAGGGAGTTGGGAAAGGAAAAGGAAAAGGGGGAAAAAACCCTAATAATATCATAGGAAAATTTTAAAAAGTCCTATTCATACAAAAATAATAAAAAGTAGAAATGCCAGTGTCTCCAGATGAGAAGGAACCCACACAAGATTTTCTTGAAAAATCTGAATGTAGTGACACTACCAAAGGCTCTCATTATCTCTCCATCAATGGTTCATAATCAAAATGGAAATTCAGAAATGACAGAAAAGTAATTCAAAGCATGGATTGCAAGAAAGCTCAATGAGATCCAGTACAAAGTTGAAAATCAGCACAAAGAAACTTTTAAATCAATCCAGGAAATGAAGGAACAGATAAACATCTTAAAAAATATGTCAACCAAGCTTCTGATATTGAAAAGCTCACTTTATAATGCCAAAATACAATTGAGATTTTTATCAATAGACTGCATTAAGCAGAAGAGAGAATTTCAGGTTTGAAGAACAATCTTTTGAACTAACTCAGTCAGACAAAAATAAAGAGAAAATAATTTTTAAAAATCTTCAAGGAGTATAAGATTATATAAAGTAATCAAACCTACAAATTATTGGCATTCTTGAGAGAGGAGAAAAAATAAACAACCAAAAAGACACGTTTGAGAAAATAATTCAAGTAAATTTCCCTAGTCTCCCTGAAGAGGGAGCATCCAGATACAAGAAATCCAGAGAAGACCTGCAAGATACTTTACGAAATGAATATCACCAAGGCATATAGTCACCAGACTATCTAAGGTCAATGCTAAGAAAAAATCTTAAAGACAGCTAGAGAAAAAGGTCAGATCACATACAATAGAAACTTCCTCAGGTTAACAGCGAACTTTTCAACAGAAACCTTACAAGACAGCAGAGATTGGTGACTTATTTTCAGCATTATTAAAGAAAAGCAATTCCAACCAAGAATTTTATATCCTGCCTTCATAAGTGAAGAAGAAATAAAATGTTTCCCAGACAAGCAAGTGCTAAGGGAATTTTTTACCACTAGACTTGCCTAATAAGAGCTCATTTAGGGAGTTCTAGACATGAACACAAAGGAACAAAACCTGTTACCACAAAAACAAAAACACGTCAATTACATAGCCCATAGACTCTAAAAAAGCAACCAACAATAGAAACCACAAAGTGACCAGCTAATGACATAGAGATCAAATCAAAGCTTCATATATCAATATTAACCTTGAACTTAAACAATCTAAAAGCCCTATTTAAATGGCATAGAGTTGCAAGTTGTGTTAAAAAAAAAAAAAAAAGACTAACACATCTGCTGTCTTCAAGAGACTCATCTCACACATAATGACACCAATAGATTCAAAGTAAAGGTCTGGAGAAAGCTCTACCATGCAAATGGAAAACAAAATGAGCAGGGTTCACTATCCTTATATCAGACAAAATAGACTTTACACCAACAACAGAAAAAAAAAAAAAAAAGGGCATTACTTAATGATAAAGGGATCAATTCAACAAGAAGACTTAACTATTCTAAACACATATAGATACACAACACTAGAGCAACCAGATTCATAAAATAACCATATCTACACCTACAAAAAACAATTAGACAGCCACACAATAAAAATGGGGAATGTCAACGCTTTTTTCACAGCATTACACAGATCATCAAGGCAGAAAACTAATAAAAAATTCAGGACATGAATTCAACACTTGATCAACCTGCAGAATACTCTACCCATCAACCACAGAATATGTATTCTTCTCATCTGTACATAAAACATACTCCAAGATCAAGTAAATGCTCAGTAACATCAAGTAAATGCTCAGTCTCTATAAATAAAAAATATGTATATACCAACCATACTTTGGGACCACAAAGGAATAAAAATAGAAAATCAGTACCAAGATATCCCCAAACCACACATTTTTACATGGAAATTAAACAACTTGCTCCTGCATGACTTTGGGGTAAACAACAAAATTAAGGCACAAGTGAAAAAATTATTTGAAATAAATGAGAACGGATATGCAACATACCAAAATCTCTGGGATGTAGCAAAAATGGTGTTAAGAGGAAAGTGTATGGTGCTTGGTGCAAACCTTAAAAAGTTAGAAATATCTCAAATTAATGTTCTAACATCACATCCAAAGAAACTAGAAAAACAAGAAAAAACTAACCCTAAAGCCAGAAGAGAAATAACTAAAATCAGAACAGAACTGAATGAAATTAAGACCAAAAGTCTTTACAGGGAATCATCAACACCAAAAGTGTTTTTTTTTTTTTTTTTTTTTTTGAAAGGATAAAGAAAATTATATACAACTAGTTAGATTAACAATGAAAAAAAGAGAGAAGATCCAAAATAAGCACACTTAGAAATAACAAAGGTGATATTACAAATGATAGCACAGCTAGACCAAAGATAGGTCCTCAAAGAATATTACAAATATTTCTATGGACACAATACACAAAATTTAGAGAAAATGGATAAATTCCTGGAAACCCACACATTCCCAAAACAGAATCAGGATGCAATCAGAAACAGACCAATAATGAGTAATGAGATTGAATCAGTAGTAAAAAACCTAACAATCAAAAGAAGCCCCAAACTGGATGGATTCTTAACAAAATTCTACTAGATTTACAAAGAAGAGCTGGTATCAATTATACTGTAACTATCCCAAAAAATCGAGAAGTAAGAACTCTTCCCTGACTCATTCTGTGAAGCCATAATCACCCTAATACCAAAATCTGGCATGGACACAGCACACACAAAAAACTACAGGCCAATATCCCTGATGAACACAGACACAAAAATCCCCAACAAAATGCTAGCCAACCGAATCCAGCCACACACCAAAAAGTTAATTCATCATGACCAGGCAGGTTTCATTTCTGGGATGCAAGGTTGGTTCAACATATACAAATAAATGAATGTGATTCATCACATAAACATGATACTTAAAAAATTTGATCATCTTAATAGATACAGAAAAAACATTTAATAAAATCCAAAATTCCTTTGTGATAAAAACCCCTCAGCGAACTAGGCATAGACGGAACATATCTGAAAATAATAAGAGCCATCTATCACAAATCCACAGCCAACATCATACTGAACGGGCAAAAGCTGGAAGCATTCGTCTTATGAACTGAAATAAAACAAGAATGCCCAGTCTCACCACTCCTATTCAACACAGTAGTGGAAGTTCTAGCAAGAGCAATGAGGCAAGAGAAAGAAATAAAAGGCATCCAAATAGGAGGAAAAAAAATCAAACTATCTGCACTGACATTATCATTCTATCCCTAGAAAACACTAAAGACTCTTCCCAAAAGCTCTTGGTACTGATAAACAACTTCAGTAAAGTTTCATAAAACAAAATTAATGTACAGAAATCAGTATTATTTCTATTTATCAACACCACTGAAGCTGAGAGTCAAATAGGACATAATCACATTTAAAATAGCCGTACAAAAAAAGAAAATATCTAGGAATACATCTAATGAAGCAAGTGAAACATCTCTACAGGGAGAACCACAAAACACTGCAGGATGAAATAAGAGATGACACAAGTAAATGGAGAAACAGTTCATGCTTATGGATTGAAATAATCAGTATTATTAAAATGGCCATACTGTCTAAATCAATCTACAGATTCAATGTTATTTTTATCAAACTACTAATGTCATTTCTCACACAATTAGAGAAATCTATTCTGAAATTCACATGGAATGAAAAAGAGCCTGAATTGGCTAAGCAATCCTAAGCAAAAAGAATAAAGCTGGAGGCATCACATTATCTCACTTCATACTATAAGGGTATAGTAACTAAGACAGCATGGTACTGGCAAAAACAAACAAACAAACAAACAAAACAAAACAGATTCATAGACAAAAGGAACAGAATAGAGAACATAGAAATAATGTCATACACCTACAGCCATCTGATTTTCAACACAGTTGAGAAAAATAAGCAACAGGAAAAGGACTCCCTATTCAATAGATGGTGCTGGAATAGCAGGCTAGTCATATGCAGAAGAATGAAAGTGGGCTCTTATCTTTCACCATATACAAAAATTAACTCAAAATGGATGAAAGATTTAAATGTAAGACCTCTAACTATGATAATTCCAGAGGGAAATCTAGGAAATGCCATTCTGCACGTTGGCCTTGGGAAATAGCTTATGACTAGGCCCTGAAAAGCAACTGCTACAACAACAACAACAACAACAAATTAACAAGTGGGAACACTGATTAAACTAAAGAACTTTGGCATAGCAAAATAGACTGTCAACAGAGTAAACAGACAACCTATGGAGTGAGAGAAAATATTCACAAAATATGTGCCTGACAAAGGTCTAATATCCAGAATCCATAGGAAACTTGAACTCTTCAACAAGCAAAAAAGAAATAACCCCATTTAAAAGTTGGCTAATAACATTAACAGACATTTCTCAAAAAAAAAAAAAAAAGATGTACAAGTGGCCAAGAAATATATGATAATCACAAATCATCATATATCCAAAAAAATGCAAATCAAAAGCACAATGATATACCATCTCACACCACTCAGAATAGCAATTACTAAAAAGTCAAAAAACAATAGATGCTGGTGAGACTGTGGAAAAAGGGGAACACTTACACACTTTTGATGGAAATATAACTCAGTTCAGTCACTGTGGAAAGCAGTTTGGAGATCTCTCAGAAAACTTAAAACACAATTACTATTCATCCCAGCAATCTCATCACTGAGTATATATCGAAAAGCAAATAAAATGTTCTACCAAGAAGACACATGCACTCAAATGTTCATTGTAGCACTGTTCACAATATCAAAGACATGGAATCAACCTAGGTGCCCATTAGTGGTGGATTGGATTAAGAAAATGTGGTACACATAGACCATGGAATACCATGCAGCCATAAAAAGAACAACACCATGTCCTTTGCAACAATCTGGGTGCGGCTGTAGGCCATTATCCTAAGTGAATTAATGATGCAACTGGAAGCTGTTATCCTAAGTGAATTAGTGTAGGAAATGTAGTAATGTAGAAAGTAATGTAGGAATGAAAAAAATCGAACACTGCATGTTCTTATAAGAGGGAGCTAAATTTTGGGTCCACTCAGACATAAAGATGATAACAATAGACAGTGGGGAGTCCAAAAGGAGGAATGGAGGGAAGCAGACAAGAGCTGAGAAACTTTTTTTGCGTCTCGTGTTCACTATGTGAATGAGGGGATCAATAGAAGCCCCAAACCTCAACATAATGCAATATACCATTGTAACAAACCTGCACATGTTCCCCTTTCATCTAAAATAAAAATAGAAATTAAAAAACAAAAATAATAATGATAAAGTAAATTTTAAAATATATTGCAGTAACCAAAATACAGTCTTCCTAATTTAGGAAATTCCATTTAAAATTTTACTACTTATCTAGCAGATGTTTTTGTGACTATAAGATAGTATAAGACTATAAGACAGGATGGGGCAGAAGTAAAGAAAGAAATATAGCTAATTTCCATTTTACCTTTCCAGATTATTAATAACACTGAATTGTTTTCTTTTGTAAACTTATGTGTGCATACACATATATACATGTTTTTAAATTGGAATTAATAACTAGATTAACCTGAATATTTTAATAATTATAATTGAAAAAACTATATTAGAATGAAATAATTTTAAATCTAGATTATCTTATAATTGCTAAAATAATCATTTTGTATCAATTTATTGTATTAAATATCATACAGGTAAACTAAGAAATGATTTAGATATGTACTTGCTAATCTTCGGCTATTAGTTTTGCGAACTGTTTAGCTGTCTTTGATATGTAGGGACATATTAAACTACATGATTAATTTCCTGGCAAATGAATGCAACCCAACTTACGCTTCCAAAAGCCAAAAACAAAACCCAAAAACTTCTTTCAAACAATCTGGTCGCTAATTTGTTGTTTTAATAACTTAATAGCTCTTTCTCGCTTTGTAGGAAATCAAACGCAGTCACTTTGTGGTAAATGCAAAACCCAATATAGGAGAAATGAAATTCATATAAATATTTTACTGCAATTTCTCTCATAAGCTATGTAACATTTACGTCTGGACTATGAAGAACTCAACCTACCTAAACCTTGTGGAGGCCACAGTAAATGTTTTCCTCACCAACTTCTTACACAAACCTGGAAGCTCAAGCTTAAGCTAGGAGGTTGATTTCTACTACACAAGAAACAGTATGACTCTTTTCATACCCCTGCCAGAGGCAATTAATGACTGTATTTAATTCCCAAATATATGGTTCTTTGAACTCCTATTCAGCATCTCAGAGGGGAAAAATAAATGCTTTTTGTCAAAACTCAGTATCTATTTTTTAAGATAGTTTTTGTTTTCCTTACATAGTTTTCATTCACAAATATACATTGTATGATGATGTCTAAGGATTGATAGTGTTTGGCTCTGTGTTCTCACCCAAGTCTCATCTCAAATTGTAACCATTATAATCCCCATGTGTTGAGGGAGGGACTTGGTGGGAGGTGATTGAATCAGGGACCGATTTCCCCTATGCTATTCTCATAAGAGTGAGTGAGTTATCACAAGATTTGATGGTTTTAAATGGGCTCTTTCCCCCTTCACTCAGCACTTCTTCTTCCTGCCACCTCGTGAAGAAAGTGCCTTACTTCCTGTTCAACTTCTGCCATGATTTTAAGTTTCCTGAGGCCTCCCCACCCATGCTGAACTGTGAGTCAATTAAACCTCTTTCCTTTATAAATTACCCAGTGTCAGGCAGTTCTTCATAGCAGTATGAAAATGGACTAATACAGTCAATTGGTACCACAGAAAGTGGGATACTGCTATAATTATACCAAAAAATGTGGAAGTGACTTTGGAACTGGGTAACAGGCAGAGGTTGTGACAGTTTGGAATGCCAAAAGATAGGAAGATGTGGGACAGTTTGAAACTTCCTAGAGAGTTGTTGAATGGCTTTGTCCAAAATGCTGATAGTGATACGGACAATGAAGTCCATGCTGACATGGTCTCAGTTGGTGATGAGGAATTTGTTGGAAACTGGAATAAAGGTGATTCTTGTTGTGCTTTCAGAAAGAGACTGGTGGCATTTTGCCTCGCCCTAGAGATATGTGGAACTTTGAACTTGAGAAAGATGATTTAGGGTATCTGGGAGAATAAATTTCTAAGCAGCAAAGCATTCAAGAGGTGACTTAGGTACTCTTAAAAGCATTAAGTTTTATGTGTTAATAAAGAGATGGTTTGGAATTGGAACTTATGTTTAAAAGGGAAGCAGAGCAGAAAAGTTTGGAAAATTTGCAGCCTGATGATGCAATAGAAAAGAAAAACCCATTTTTTGAGGAAAAATTGAAGCTGGCTATAGAAATTTGCATAAATAATGAGGAGCCAAATGTTAATTGCCAAGACAATGAGCAAAATGGTGACAGGGCGTGTCAGAGGTCTTACAGCAGCCCCTCCCATCACAGATCCAGTGGCCTAGGAGGGACAAATGGATTTTTGGGCCAGGTTTAGAGCCTTGCTGCTTTGCACACTCTTAGGAGTTGGTGCCCTGCATCCCAGGCAGAGCAAAAAGTGTTCAACGTACAGCTCAGGTCATTGCTTCAAAGGGTGCAAAACCCTAGCCTTGGAAGTTTGTAGGTGGTGTTAGGCCTACAGGTGCACAGAAGTCAAGACTTGAGGTTTAAGAACCTTCACCAAGATTTTAGAAGATATATCGAAATGCCTGGATATCTAGGCTGAAGTTTTCTGCAGGGGAGGCACCCTCATGTAGAACCTCTGATAGGGTGCTGTGGAAGGGAACTGTGGGGTTGGAGCTCCCATACAGAGTCTTCTTAGGGGCACTGTCTAGTGGATCTGTGAGGAACGGCCACTGTCCTCCAGACCCCAGAATGGTAAGTCCACTGATAGCTTGCACTGTGCAGTTGGGAAAGCCAAAGACACTCAATGCCAGCCTGTGAAAGCACCTGAGAGGGGGGTTGTACCCCGTAAATCCAGAGTCTGAGCTGCTCAAGACAGTCGGAATTCACTTCTTACATCAGCATGACCTGGATGTGAGATATTGAGTCAAAGGAGATCATTTCAGAGCTGTAATATTTGACTGTCTCCCTGGATTTTGGACTTGTATGGGGCCTGTAGCCCCTTTGTTATTTCAAATGGAAGAAATTGTAGGCCAATTTCTTCCATTTGAAATAAGAATGTTTACCCAATACCTGTACCCCTTTTGTGTCTTGGAAGTAACTAACTTGCTTTTGATTTTATAGACTCACAGGCAGATGGGACTTGCCTTGTCTCAGATGAGTCTTTGGACTGTGGACTTTTGAGTTAATGCTGAAATGAGTTAAGATTTTGGGGGACTGTTAGGAAGGCATGATTGGTTTTAAAACATGAAAAGGAGTAAGATTTGGGAGGGTAACAGCAGAACGATATGATTTGGCTCTGTGTTCTCACCCAAATCTCATTTCAAATTTTAATACCCATAATCCCCAGGTATTAAAAGAGGAACTTGGTGGGATGTGATTGGTTCGGTAGGGGCGGTTTTCCCCATGCTGTTCCCATGATAGTGAGTTCTCACAAGATCTGATGGTTTTATAAGGGGCTCCTCCCCCTTCCCTCATTTGCTCTCTCTCACCTGCCACCATGTAAGATGTGCCTTTGCTTCTCTCTCACCTTCCACCCTGAAGTTTCCTGAGGCTTCACCAGCCGTGTGAAGCAGTGAGTCAGTTAAACCTCTTCCCTTTATAAATTACTCAGTCTTGTGTATGTCTTTATAGAAGTGTGATAGTGGACTAATATAATGATCTTTCAGTTGATACAACTCCAAATATATATTAATAGATTATTACTCTAAGGCTGTAATATACTATAAGAGATATATTATGGCTATAAGACTAATAATAGTCATAAGGTCCATTTTAGCATCTTGTAGGGGCTATGCTATGTGTCATGTAGAAGTATGATTTCACAGGTGACCTGGTGATTTTCAAACCTGGCCCAGGGATTACTAGGTTCCTATGACCACCAGTCCAAAACACCTGGCTGCTCTAGAGACAAGACCACCTCAGCACAGATGTAACTTTCATGAGCCTTAAAACAAAGTTCACCTTTACAAGAATAGCTTAAAATCTCTTAATGAAGGAGATGCTTGATAACTGACTCAGACCGAATACAGGTATATGAAAGGGGGGAAAATTCCCCAGACTCTGAGAATGATCTCAGATGGAGACCTTCCCAATCAATTGGTCATCTGACCCTTAACTGTATCAGACCCATTATTCCAGCCTTCTCCCACTATGTATCTTGTAAGAGCACTGCCAGAATAAACTGCTTGAACATCAGAAGATGTCTAAAACTCATTGCTGACATGAACTGAACTTAAGGTGAAATGTCATTGCTGGCAAGCTGGTTAAATAGGATCAACGAAGACCCCCCAAATGTAACAAAGTTTTTATTATTTATTTCTTCTTTATTTTAGAGACAGAGTCATGCTCTGTCACCCAGGCTGGAATGTAGTGGTTCAAAGTTGGTTCACTGCGCCTCAACCTCCTGGGCTCAAGAGATCATCATACCCCAACCTCCCCAGTAGCTGGGACTACAGGTACACACCTCCATTCCCAATTATCATACAGGTGCACAATAATTAGGATAATTTATTCTGTATACATTTTTTTTTTTTATTATTGTAGTGATGGTGTCTCACTATGTTGCCCAGGTTTGTCTTAAACTCCTGTGCTTAAGCAGTCCCTGCTTCAGCCTCCCAAGATTTTTGAATTATAGGGATGAGCCACCATGACCAGCAAAAAATAAGTATCTTTTGTTTTGCTTTGTTTTTGTTTTTGTTTTTTACAGATTATCTCTCTTGTTGCCCTAGACTGGAGTGCAATGTCACAATCTCAGCAACCTCTACCTCTCACTGCAACCTCTACCTCCCTGCAGGCAAGCAATTCTCCTGCCTCAGCCTCCCGAGTAGCTGGAATTACAGGCATGCACCACCATGCCCAGCTAATTTTGTATTTTTAGTAGAGACAGGGTTTCTCCATGTTGGTCAGGCTGGTCTTGAACTCCCAACCTCAGGTGATCCACCCACCCTGGCCTCCCAAAGTGCTGGGATTATAGGCATGAGCCACCACACCTAGCCCAAAAGTATCTTTTAAAATAATTTGCTTTGGATTTCATAAACATAGCAAAAGGTAAAGACTTGTTTATTAGTTTTCATAATTGCAATTTTTGATCTCACCAAATCTGATAAATATAAAGAAAATCTTTTTTTCAGACAGGGTCTCACTCATTTTCTCAGACTGGAGTATAGTGGTGTGATTATATCTCATTACAACCTCAATCTCCCAGGCTCAAGTAATCCAGCTCAGCTTCCTGAGTACCTGGGACCACAGTTGAAGACAATTTTATACCATGGCAATTCTTTGGCTCATTTTTCTACCAAGTTGGATTTACTTGGCATGAGCCATCAGCTTCTGTCATTCATTTCTATGTGTTTATAAAGAATAATTAGAAATACTTTCTCCTTCTTCACCTATATAATGAATTAGCAGGTGGCGCCTCCCGTCAAATAGTTTCTTATATTTGTTTTTATCTTTCAAATGTATATTGATCTACAATATTTATTGGAATTTATTTATACTTAAATAATTTCAGTAGTTTAATATTAAGAAGCTTTTACATCATCAGAAAATCCCTCACAACCTGCATACACAAAGTATCTATAGTTGTGGTTAATGTTGGGTGGCTCTGTGGCCCTACCCAAATCTCATCTCAAATTGTAATTCCATTTGGGGTCAGGGGAGGGATCTTGTGGGAGGTGATTGGATCGTGAGGGCAGATTTCTTCTATGCTGTTCTAGTGACAGTGAGTGAGTTCTCACAATATCTGATGATTTAAAAATGTGGAACTTCCCCCTCACTCTCTCTCTCTCCTGCCACCATGTAAGATATGCCTTGCTTCCTCTTTGCCTTCTGCCATGATTGTGAGTTTCCTGAGGCCTCCACAGCCATGTGGAAGCACATGTCAATTAAAACTCTTTTCTTTATAAATAACCCAGTCTTAGGTAGCTCTTTATAGCAGTGTGAAAATCGACTAATACAGAAAATTGGTACTGCAGAGAGTGAGAAACTGCTATATTTGAAAATATGGAAGCAAATTTGGAACTGGAAATAGGCAGAAGTTGAAAATGTTTGGAGGGCTCAGAAGAAGACAGAAAGATAGGGAAAAGTTTGGAACTCCCTAGAGACTTGTCGAATGTTTTTGACCAAAATGTTGATAGTGATATGGACAGTGAAGTGCAAGCTGAAGTGGTCTCAGATGGAGATGAGAAACTTATTGAGAACTGGAGCAAAAGTCACTCTTGCTATGCTTTAGCAAAGAGACTGGCAACATTTTGCCCTGCCCTAGAGATCTGTTGAACTTTGAACTTGAGAGAGATAATTTAAGGTATCTGGAAGAATAAATTTATAAGCAGCATTCCAGAGGTGACCTGGTTGTTTCTAAAAGCGTATAGTTATATGCATTCACAAAGAGATAATCTGAAATTGAATGTAAAAGGGAAGCAGAGCATAAAAGTTTGGAAATTTTGAAGCCTGATCATGTAGTAGAAAAGAAAAATGCATTTTCTGGGTAGAAATTCAAGCTGTCTGCAGAAACTTGCATAAGTAATGAAGAATCAAATGTTAATAGCCAAGATAATGTGAAACATGTTTCCAGGGCATTTCAGAGATCTTCATGGCAGCCTCTCCCATCACAGGCCAAGAGACCTAGGAATGAAAAATGGTTTCATGAGCCAGACCCAGCACCCTATTGCTCTGTGCAGCCTTGGGACATGGTGCACTGCATGCCAGCCATTCCAGCTCCAGCTGTGGCTAAGGGACAAAGGCATAGCTTGGGTCACTGCTTTAGAGGGCGCAAGCCCCAACCCTTGGTGGCTGTCAAATAGTGCAGGGCCTGCAGATGCACAAAAGTCAAGAATTTATGTTTTGAGAAGTTTCACCTAGATTTCAGAGGATGTATAGAAAAGCCTAGATGTCCAGACAGCAGTCAACTTCAGGGATGGAGCCCTCATGGCGAACTTATGGCAGTACAGTGTCAAAATGTGGGGTTGGAGCCCCTACACAGAGTCCTCATTAGGTCACTACCTAGTGGAGCTGTGAGAAGAGCAACACAATTCTCCAGACCCCAGAATGGTAGATACACCAACAGCTAAGACCGTTTGCCTGAAAAACCCATATATAGTCAGCGCCATCCTGTGAAAGCAGCTATGGGGACTGTACACTGAAGAGCCACAGGGGTAGAGCTGCTGAAGGCCCTTGAAGCACATCTCTTGCATCAGCTTGCCCTGAATGTGAGACATGGAGTCAAAAGTTATTACTTTGGAACTTTTAGATTTAATGGCTTCCCTCTTGGGTTTCAGACTTGCATCAGCCCTTTAGCTCCTTTGCTTTATCTAATTTCTCCCATTTGGAATGGGAACATTTACCCAATGCCTGTACTTCCATGGTATCTTGGAAGTAAGTAGCTTGTTTTTTATTTTACAGGCTCGTAGGTGAAAGTGACTTCTCTTGTCTCAGATGAGACTTTGGATGTGGACCCTGGGGTTAATGCTGGGATGACTTAAGACTTTGGGGGACTGTTGGAGAGACATGATTGTGTCTGTAAATGTGAGAAGGACAAGATTTGGGAAGGACCAGGGGCAGAATGATATGGTTTGGTTCTGTGTCCCCACCCAAATCTCATCTCCAAATGTAATCTCTACACGTCAAGGAAGCAACATGGTGGTTAGTAATTGTATTATGGGTGTAGTTCCCCCATGGTGTTCCCATGATAGTCAGTGAGTTCTCATGAGATCTGGTGGTTTAAAATTGTTTGACAGTTCCCCATCTCTCTCTCTTTCCTTCTCCCATGTAAGATATGCCTTGCTTCCCCTTTGCTTTCTGCTATAATTGTAAGTTTCCTGAGGCTCCCTCAGCCATAGAGAACTGTGACTCAATTAAACTTATTTCTTTATAAATTACCCAGTCTGAGGTAGTTCTTTATAGCTGTGTGAAAATGGACTAATACAGAAAATATTTGCTTGTTTTCCTGTTCTTCATCAATGGAACCAAATGTTAAAGATCTTCACAATGTATCTATAAAATATATGTAGAGTTTAAGAAAATAAGTTAAGAAAACAAGGAAAATTTGACTTAAGTAACACAATGGCAGCAATCAGTATCATACCTAGTACGTTCTAACCCATCCCACCTCCAGCACTCAAAAAGAGCCAACAGTTACAGAGCAGTTAATAGATATTTCTAATGCATTATCTGGCACACTTCAATAGCATAAACACATTTAATCCCCACAATCTTCCTGTGGGGTAAGTAGTATGATTGTCTTTCTTCCACAGATAAGTAGTGATTATAGTAGTCAGAACTATGGTCCCCAAAGATGTTCACATCCTAATTCCTAAAATCTGTGAATATGTTGCTATGCATGGCAAAACAGACTTTGCAGATGTAGTTGAATTAAGGATATTGAGATTGAGAGGTTGTCCTGGATTATTCAGTTCAGCTCAATGCAATCACAAGAGTCCTCATAACAGGGAGAAGAAAGGGTCAGAGTCAGAAAGAGAATGCAGTAACAGAAGCAGAATCAGAGACATAAACAGAAATCTGAGGATGTTATAATTGGTTTTGAAGATGGGGGAAGCAAACATGATCCACAGGCTGCAGGTTGCCTTTACAAGCTAGGAAAGTAAAAGAAATGTATTCCCCCCTAGAAGGAACACAATTCTGCTGACATGTTGATTACATGCACATACACACACACACACAACACACACACACTCACCCATACCCTATTAGACTAGGACTACTGCATCACTGCATAATGCTAGCTATCAATTCTTTTATAAGAAATAACTAAGACAGTAGCCAATGTATATTCTTAATACACTGCTATGTATATAATAGAATAAAAAGGTTCAATTTTCTTCAGTAAACTGTTCTATTTCGTTTACTTTCATCTGATCACTAGTTCGAAAAATCAATGAACAATAATAATAATCTGTAATGTCTTCAATTCAAGTTTTAAATTCTCTAAGTGAGCATTAGATTTTAAGGTCTATAAAGATAGAATTCAGGCTTAAGTACTATTTTTATCCCTGAATCCTAGCACGGACTATGGTACTGAGTAATGTCTCACTGAAAGTTGGTTGAATACAATTGACCAAGGCAATATATAATAAGGAAACCATGTTTCTTATGTAATTTTTGTTCAATTATTTTGAGTATAATCTCTCATGTGTATGACTATGTGAATGTGTGTGTGAATGTGTATTTGCATTTTCTTTCCACCAGCATATGATATTTCTGTTTTCTTTCTATGGTAGTACAGGTTTTCTTGCTTTATGACAGTATTTCACTTTTATTTGATGCCTGGCCAAAAGTGTGAGTGAGGCTTGTCTTCATAATTTAGGGGAAAGAAAAACAAACTGGTCTTTACCAGAGTATTGCTCACATAGTATTCAGGACAATGTAGGGATATCAATGATTAGTATAATTAAGTGAGATTATATGATGATTCCAGTGATACCAGTTACAATAAAATAAAATTATTACTCTTAGTTACTTGCTACTAAAGTGTCAATGAACAGTCAATGCCTAAATGTTCATTTACAAGTGAAAACAATTGCCTGGATTTAAAATGATTGATTAAATCCATTAATACATAGCAAATATACATCCTAATCCACACTAAACCCATAAGCACAAATGCCTGGGTTTTTAGATACATGATGGTAAATGTGAGCATGACTATTGTCTGATAATCTAGCTACCCAAATATCTCTTAAATGAAACAAAATGAATGAGATTAGCATTCTCATTTGAGAGTTAAATATCTCAGTAATCTTCAGCAGGCAAAGGAATCTCAAGGTCCCCCTCCTATTAGAAATTAAGGGAGGTAGACTAAATCCAAAACACTTACTTTTTTAGTGAATCAGTTCTCCTACTAAGAACTCTCCAATTGCAATCTCATTTTCACTACTAAAATCACAGTACTGGTCACTCTATTTTGTCTTCAGCAATAAGCAAGTAATTAATCAAACCCCAAGGAATAGTTACAAGGAGTCTCTTTATAAGTCCTTTTCTGTAGTATAATTATAGGTCTTCCCTATCCTGCTATTTTTCTTGAGCCCTATGTACTCACATATGTGCAGGGATGCTAACTGCTATCATAAAGAAGCTGGAACACATTTCTGAAAAGATTTGAAGACATTATGTCCTAGCCAGACTTATTCTAGCTCTACTGCCCTTCTTGAAATTCCTTATTGTTCCTCCTTATATCCTTTCTTGTTATATTTTTGAATATAACATGATAAAACATTCTCCAGATAGCATAACCTCTTCTGGACCACAATATTCTGGAGCAGATATTCTAAGGAATGAAAGGACTGGGGCTGATGTTGCTATTTTTATTTGCATTTAAATCAGTTTGCTGCAAGGTATTATCCTAATAGCTTGAATTAAAATCCATAAACCATGAAAACTTGTGATAAATAAGAAGAAAACTTGTTTGCAAAGAGACACAAATAAAGCGCAACACAAATAAAAGAGGGTAAAGTGAGAACCAAACATAAAAAAATTCTATTTTGCCATTGTAATCTGAATTGGAAATTTTAAAACTAGCGTTTATGTAGGGGTGAAGGATGGGGGTGGAGAGGGTGAAAAAAAAACAAACAAAAAACAAATACTTTATTTCATCTAAACACTGAATGTGAGTTTGATTGATGAGTGTTACCAACAGGCCTGCACTCAAAGACTGTGAGAATGAACTAACCAGGGAGTAGGCAGATGGCTCCAATGTGATAAGTGCTTCCCCTCTGCCAAACAGCTCACAGCTCACAATCTGATAAGTGCTTCCCCTCACCCTCCCCTCACCCCAGCTCACACTTTTTTTGTGTGCCAGTTTAGCCATTCTTTTCTTCTTCATCTAATTGACCTACCTAATTTGGAGCACAATGCAAGTAAAATCAATTCATCAAATTTTTTATTTACAAAAGCCAAAGCACACCTTATGCAGTACTCCTTGGAGAACTAAAATAATAAACCTCTAGGCTGGATGTGGTGGTTCATGCCTGTAATCCCAGAACTTTGGGAGGCCGAGGTGGGCGGATCACTTGAGCTCAGGAGCTTGAGACCAGCCTGGGCAACATGGTGAAATAGTCTCCACAATAAATACAAAAATTTAGCTGAGACCCTGTTTCTGCAATAAATACAAAATGTTAGTTGGGCATGGTTGTGCACACCTCTGATCCCAGCTATTCATGTGGGCTGAGGTGGGAGGATAGTTTGAGATTGGGAGGTTGAGGTTGGAGATTGCACCACTGCACTCCAGCCTGGGTGACAGAGAGAAACTCTGTCCCAAACAACAACAACAACAACAACAACAAAAACTATTGTTACTATTTATGTGTTAAAATGGCCACCAAGCATAGTTTAGAGGAAAAGACATTCTTACAAAATCAATTAGAAAATACTTCCTTCTTTAAGAGTGATACTTATGCTTACCTTAGCACAGTTACATATGCAAGCATAGTAATAGATAATTCACGTAAGAAAGCAAATATTAGGCTTATTCTCAGCCCACATCCTACTCCATTCAATTTCACAAGTATATATTCCAATATTAGGGGAACATCTTGCCATTCTGAGGATGAACCTAATGTTTTTATTTTTTAATTTCAACTTTTATTTTAGATTTTTAGATTTAGACAGTACACGTGCAGAATTGTTCTAGTTTTGTTCTTCTGGATATAGTCAGTTTTCCCAATACCATTTATTGAATAGAATGTCCTTTTTTTAGGTTTATTTTGATTGTCTTTGTTTAGCATCACATGGTTGTAAGTTTTTGTCTTTATGTCAGGGGACTCTATTCTGTTCCATTGGTCTATGTGTCAATTTTTGTACTAATACCATGCTGTTTTGATTACTGTAGCCGTGTAGCATAGTTTGAAGTCAAACTTTATTCTTTCAGCTTAGGATTGCTTTGGCTATTTAGGGTTTTTTTGTTGTTATTGTTTGTTTGTTTGTTTGTTTTTGGCTCCATATGAATTTTAGAATAGTGTATTTTTTTTTCTTTTTCTAATTCTGTGAAATGATGTTGGTAATTTGATAGAAATCACATTGAATCTGTAGATTGCTTTGGGCAGTATGGACATTTTAATGATATTGATTCTTCCAACCCTTGACCATGGAATGCTTTTCTATTTATTTCTGTTATCTATAATTTCTTTCAGCAGTGTTTTGTAGTCCTCCTCATAGAGACATTTCACCTCCTTGCTTAGGTGTATTCCTGGGTATTTTAATTTTTTTGTGTGTATGGCTATTGCAAGTGGAATATTCTGTAGATGTCTGTTGGATATACTTGATCAAGCATTGAATGTTAGTCCAGAATTTCCTCGTTAGTTTTCTGCATTAATTGATCTGTCTAATGCTGTCAGTGGGGTATTGAAATACCTCAGTATTTAGTGTTTTAGACATGAAGTCCTTGCCCATGCTTATGTCCTAAATGGTATTACCTAGGTTTTCTTCTAGGGTTTTTATGGTTTTAGGTCTAACATTTAAATCTCTAATCCATCTTGAATTAATTTTTGTGTAAGGAGTAAGGAAAGGATCCAGTTTCAGCTTTCTACTTATGGCTAGCCAATTCTCCCAGTACCATTTATTAAATAGGGAATCCTTTCCCCATTTTTGTTTCTGTCAGGTTCGTCAAAGATCAGATGTCTGTACATGTGTGGTATTATTTCTGAGGGCTCTGTTTGGTTCCATTGGTCTGTATCTCTGTTTTGGTACCAGTACCATGCTGTTTTGGTTACTGTAGCCTTGTAGCATAGTTTGAAGTCAGGTAGCATGATGCCAGCTGATATCCAGAATCTACAAATAATTCAAACAAATTTACAAGAAAAAACCAAACAACCCCATCAAAAAGTGGGCAAAGGATATGAACAGACACTTCTCAAAAGCAGACATTCATACAGCCAACAGACACATGAAAAACTGCTCATCATCACTCACCATCAGAGTAATGCAAATCAAAACCACAATGAGATATCATCTCACACCAGTTAGAATGGCAATCATTAAAAAGTCAGGAAACAACAGGTGCTGGAGAGGATGTGGAAAAATAGGAACACTTTTACACTGTTGGTGGGACTGTAAACTAGTTCAACCATTGTGAAAAACAGTGTGGCGATTCCTCAAGGATCTAGAAATAGAAATACCATATGACCCAGGCATCCCATTACTGGGTATATACCCAAAGGATTATAAATCATGCTGCTATAAAGATACACGCACACGTATGTTTATTGCGGCACTATTCACAACAGCAAAGACTTGAAGTCAACCCAAACGTCCATCAGTGACCGACTGGATTAAGAAAATGTGGCACATATACACCATGGAATACTGCGCAGTCATAAAAAAGGATGAGTTCATGTCCTTCTCAGCAAACTATCTCAAGAACAGAAAACCAAACACTGTAGGTTCTCACTCATAGGTGGGAATTGAATAATGAGATCACTTGGACACAGGAAGGGGAACATCACACACTGGGGCCTATTGTGGGGAGTCGGGAGGGTGGAGGGATAGCATTAGGAGATATACCTAATGTAAATGACGATTTAATTGGTGCAGCACACCAACATGGCACATGTATTCATATGTAACAAACATGCACATTGTGCACATGTACCCTAGAACTTAAAGTATAATTAAAAAAAAAAAAAAGTAAAGAAAGAAATACCTCAGTATTATCCTGTAGCAGACAAAGTCTTAGATGAAAAATAGTTATTTTATAAATCTGGTGCTACAATATTGGGAGCATATACATGCAGAATGCTTAAATCTTCTTGTTGAATTGAAAGCTCTGTGATTTAGTAATGCCCTTCCTCATCCTTTTTTTTTTTTTTTACCATTGTTGGTTTAAAGCTTATTGTATCTGATAAAAGAAAAAAAAAAAGACCTTGGCTCTTTTTGGTTTTCCATTTGTGTGTCAGATCTTTCTCTACCCTCTTACTTTGAATCTGTGGACTTTGTTATTATATATGTGAGATGGGTCTCTTGCAGACAGTAGAAGGTTAAGTTGTTTTTTATTGTTGTTGTGTTTTTTAAATCCAATTTGCCACCCTGTGTTTTTTAATGGGGCATTTAGACCATTTACATTCAAGGCTAATATTGGCATGTGAGGTTTTATTCCTATCATTGTGTTCTTAACTACTTGCTACTCAGTCTCCATTGTGTAGTTGCTTTATTGGGTCTGTGAGCTATATACTTGCATACGGTTTTGTGGTAGCAAGGGTCATTCTTTTGTTTTCATGTCTAGAACTCCCTTAAGCACCTCTAAAAGGGCCAGTCTGGTGGTGATGAATTCCCTTAGCAATTATTTGTCTGGGAAATACTTTATTTCTCTTTTCTTTATGAAACTTGTTTACCAGGATATGAGATTTGTGACTTGCATTTCTTTTATTTAAGAATACTAAAAATGAGCCCCAAATCTCTTCCAGCTTTTAAATTTTCTGCTGAGTGGTCCAATCTTAGTCAGATGGGTTTCCTTTCATAGGTAATATGACCCTTTTCTCTAGTTGCCTTAAAGATTTTTTTCTTTTGCATTGACTTTGGATAGTCTGATAAGTATGTGACTTGGGGTGGTCATATTGTACAGTATCTTGCCAGAGTTCTCTGGATTTCTTGTATTTGCATGTATTTATACATTCTCACACTGCTATTAAGATACTACCCAAGACTGGGTAATTTATAAACAAAAGAGATTTGATTGACTGACAGTTCCGCATTGGCTGGAACGCCCTCAGGAAACTTATAATCATAGCAAGGGCCGAGGGGAGCAAGGCACATCTTACATGGTGGCAGGAGAGAGATCTCAGGGAAAATGTCAGATACTTATCAAACAACTGGATCTTGGGAGAACTCCCTTACTCTCATGAGAATAGCATGGGGGAAATCGCCTCTATGATCCAATCGCCTCCCACCAGATCCCTCCCTTGACACAATGGGATTACAATTTGAGGTGGGATTTGGGCGGGGGCACAGAGTCTAGCCATATCACTTACATGTAGACCTCTCTAGCAAGATTGGGTAAATTTTCCTAAATTATATCCTTAAATATGTTTTCCAAGTTTCTTACTTTCTCTTCTTCTCTCTCAGGTATGCCAATAAATCACATAATTAGTCACTTACATAATCCCATATTTCATTATTTGTTCTTTTTAAAAATTATTATCTCTTTTCTTTTTTCAGATTAGGTTGATTCAAGGATCTGGTCTCTGAGCTTTGAAATTCTTTCTTCTGCTTAATCTAATCTGTTGTTAAGGGTTCGAAGGGTATTTTGAAATTTCTGTAGTTAATTTTTCAATTCCAGGAGTTCTGTTTGTGCCTTTCATAATATATCTACGTCATCTTTCAAATCTTGGATCATTCAGGCTTCTTTGTGTTGGATCAACTTTCTCCTGGATCTCACTAAGTTTCTTTACCTTTTATATTTTGAATTCTATGTCTGTCTTTTCAGACAGTTTATGCTGATTAGGATCCATTGCTTGGGAGATAGTGGGATCCTTTAGTGACAAAACACTCTTGCCAGAGTTCTTACACTGATTTCTTCTGATCTGAGAGAGCCAATTCTTTCTCTTTCTTTCTTTCTCTTCCTTTCCTTTTCTTTCTTTCTCTCTCTTTCTTTCTCTCTTTCTTTCTTTCTTTCTTTCTTTCTTTCTTTCTTTCTTTCTTTCTTTCTTTCTTTCTTTCTTTCTTTCTCTCTCTCTCTCTCTTTCTTTCTTTCTTTCTGTCTTTCTTTCTTTCTTTCCTTCCTTCTTTCTTTTTTCCCTCCTCCTCCTTCTTCTTCTCCTTCCTTCCTTCCTTCCTTCCTTCCTTCCTTCCTTCCTTCCTTCCTTCCTTCCTTCCTTCCTATCTCTCTCTCTCTCTCTCTCCCTCCTTCCTTCCTTCCTTTCTTTTCTTTCCTTTCTTTCTTTCATAAATTTGCTATTATTTGGGTGGGGCATATTGATATTTTATTCTTTTTTACCTTGAGTGTATGACTGTGATGTATATGGTATATGATTTATTGGTTTTGTTTCTGGGTGCTTTTAGAGTTCCAAGGATCTGTATGGGTTCCTTGGTTGCAGATAGGTTTGTGTAGTGGCTTTCTGAGACATTCCTTGTTGTAGCAATGTAATTTTGTTTGCTTATGTCATTCAGGCTTCAGTCCAGTTGGTGGTGCTTAAGAGTAGGAGCTGGCCAGTAGCAGCAAGGGCAGAGGCCAGGATGAAGCTGAAAAGCACCACCCCCAGAGCACTTTAGCCTTCAGTAGTGGTAGAGCCACTGTAAAAGCTTGAGAAGTGATCGATTTCAGATCAGGATCCCCAAGTCTTCTTGAGAAGAGCCACTGATGAGTCAGCCACAGTGCACTGAGGTTGGGGAGGGTGGCAAGAGATAACCCTCTCGCTTTAGTGGTGCTGCCTCCAATAGCTGGTGCTATGCTCATGTTTCCTTGGACTTAAGGGGACCTTTGGTGGGCTGCACTCTCCCCTCCCTTAGTGACGGACTAAGAGTTACATTTCTGGTTCTGGGTGTTTTCAGCGGCAAAGAGCCTGTATAAGTTCTTTGGTTATAGATATCCTTTGTAAGGTGGCTTTCACGATTGCTGGTTGCAGTCGTAATGTAAAGGATGTGGGAGAAGGCTCAATCCCTCCTGTGGTTCTGCGGTTGCAGCTGTCTCAGGAAGCTTATCTCATTTCCCAGTCTTATGTGCTTGCATCTGCAGATTTCCTATTGTGTTGTACCATTCAACCTCCAGGTCCATAGGTGGCTCTTATGGGTTGGCTGTGGCCCACATGGATGGGCATATACTTGATCCTTTTTTTACTAGGAGAAGCTCTGTGTTGCCTCAGGCAATGGGCTGATCCATGGAGTGCATAATGATCTGAGCTCCCTGTTCAGCCCCAGGGGAGGGATCAACATGGGTGGGGCTAGACTAGGCACGCTCACCTAAATGTCCCCAATGGCAGTCACAGGCGCCAGCACCAGAGAGTAGAGAAGTCCAGTGGGCAACCCTCAGACACTCAGACATGTGTTTAGGCATGGAGTTGAGAAACCTCCTCTGCTCTAAGTTCTCTGCGTATGTAGGTGGGTGGCTTACATTTCTATTCTAGAAAAGTGGACAGGTGCTCAAAATGCCTGAAAATATGTCTGAGCCTTGAGAGGAGAGAGTACCCCTGCATCAGGATCTGTGCACCTGAAGCAGGGATGGCTCATGCTTCAAATCCAGACAAAGGGTATACCACATACCTGGAAATATTCCCTAGCAAGAAGTGGAGAAACTGAAAGTGCAACAATGTCTTTGCGAAGGATGGGAGCTCAGGTTCTTATTCTGGAGAAGCAGATGTGCCTCATGCTGGTGGTATGCCCAGGGAAGGAGCAGGGAGACCACCACCATAAAAAGGTCTTTGCATGAAAGGGAAGGGTTGGCTCAAACTCCTAACCATTGGAATAGGTGTGCCAAATGCCTGGAGTTATGCTCAGTTGTGGAGTGAAGGGATTCTGCCATACCAAGGTCTTTGCATGTAGAGGGGTGGTGGTTCAAACTCTTATTCCAGGGGGCCAGGTGCACCGAAGTCCTGGAGATATGTCTGGGAATGGAGAAGATATGCTTCTGCACCAAGATCTCTGCACAGGAAGACAGGGTCAGCTCAGGCTTCTATCCAGGTAAGTGACTGTGCCAAATGCCTTGGAGTATGCCCTGATGAGGAGTAGAGAAACTGCAGCTACAACAGGGTCTTCACAGAGGAAGGGAAGGAGAGCTCAAGCTACTAACTTAGGCAAGCAGGAACTCCAATTGTTTGGAAATATGTCCCCTGGCTAGGAGTAGAGTAACTGGTGGTAGAATAAGGTTTTTGTATGAAAGAGGCAGGAGGTAGCTTTGGCAACTAATCCAGGTGAGTGTCTTGAAATATGGCCAGATGTGGAGTGAAGGGAGCAGTGTTGCACCAAGATCTCTGCTCAGGAAGGGTGGGGTGGCTCAGGCTGCTAATCCAGGTGAGCAGGTGATCTGAATGCCTGAAGATCTGCCTTGGGGCCGAGTGGAGAGGGTTCCACTGCACCATGATCTCAGGGAAGCAGGCTGGGGCCCCCAGCAATAGCACACACAAAGACTGGTTCCAGCTTGCCATGCTCGCCCCAACTGCAAGTCTTACTGCCCAGGAGAAACCATGGCTGCAGCAACTATCTTCCCACTCCAGACCTGTGATGGGGAAAAGCCCAATTCCAGCACCTACTGCTGGTGTACTTTTCACACTTGCCACTCAATTCTGGTGGTGGAGGCCCTTCCCCTACTACAGATCAAGTGCTCCAATCTATGACCTGAGACTAAAATGCCTGAGTGCTGCCAGGTCACCAAAGAATGACTAACATTATATGAGCCTAGATTACAAATGGCTCTCTCCTCTTGGTCTCAGGTCTGGGAAAATATGCTCCTTTTCCCAGTGCTTTTCCCTGTCAATATCTGTAAGTCTCCCCCCAAGTTAGTTTCAGGGATTGGGAGAAACAAGATGCTCTCTCTTGGCCTGGGTTGCATGGATCCCTAGTGGAAAAGTGAATAACAGAGGGAGACCCTACCCTTCTCATTTACTGGGCTTTCACTCACTTTTATTAGCCAGATGCTGACATGGGGGCCCACCTTCTCTTCCCCAGGACCTAGTGTCTTTAGGTATTCCAGTGTATTCCCATTTTCCATCTCGAATTAAAGCTCACAGAGCTCATTTGTATGCACTGTTTTATTATTTCCAAGTGCCTGAGGCATGCTAAAAGCCTCTAATCCACTATATTGGGGGAAAAAACCACAAAAAACAAAAAACAAACAAAAAAACACTATAATTTAATTCACAGAAGAGAATTATTTTCCATGTTTTCTTGGAATATCATTAATCATAACATTTAATATATAAAAGTGCTAGATGAGATGAAGAAAAGTTTATGGCACAATTAAGTGTAGCATTGAAATAAAGTTGTTGATTAGCCTTGAAGCAGAGTGGACAGAAGTTCGTATCTTGGCTGTGCAATTTACTAGCTGTGTAACATTGTGTTATCTGTTGAAATTTTCAGAATTTTACTTTACTCTTCTGTAAAATTCTAACAAAATAACATTTTCTGTAAGGCTGCTTAGAGATTGTAATTAGATATCTGTTAAGGGCTTATTCTTGTGTCTGATACCTAGTAAATACTCAATGATATTTCAGTACTGAAAGGCAAAAGCATCTTTCTTTCCACATCTATTGTCCATGGGTTAAAGTGCAGTTGTTTGAAAAATAATTTAGTGCAAACAACTTTTTTAAGAAATGAAAGAGGGCATGATATTTATCTACCTTAAATGGTGCAAGTCCGTATTCCTGAAGACAGTGACAAATATCTCATTTCAGAATTCTGTTTTCACCACAGGTTAGTGCTGGAACATTGATATATTAAATTGGATTTTCTTTATTTAATCTCTGTCGGCAGCAGCAAAATGTACTTGAATTTCCCTGTTGAGAATAATGTGCACTTGCTTTGCCATTTACTTGCCTAGAAAAGACATTGAAGTACTTTTGCTTAGCAAATGTTATATTGTTGGCTTAGATGCAACCCTACAGATACACTGTAAAGTATAATTTAATATCAGAATGCAATAATACCTACTATAGTTCATCACTACATGGCTGTTTCTGCACAAAACCTCTTAAAATGCTTTTCAAATCAGCAGACATTACTAATGGTCATAAACAGCACACTAAGCACTTATGGCAAGTAACCTCCATCTACTCTAACAAAGTTGCCTTCATTTCAGAACTTCTTCAAACCGAAATTCTGTTGGAAGCTCCTATGGCTCTATGAATTTGAAAGTAATACCCGACGATGTGTAATAGGCAGAAAAAGAGAGATGCTACTAGAAAAAAGCTAGGCATTTTATATGTTTATTGAGCATTTTGCATTCTTTAGTTTCAGGTTTGATCTAAAAAAGCAAACAAACAAAAATCCTGCTGTTCATTGTGTCCTTTCTTTTAAGGATTCACTTGCTGTAGAATACAGTGATTCCTCCATTGGTGGACTTTTCATTAGCTGTGTAAGTAATTACACAGTAAAGGTATCAGTCAGAAACTGCCTGTGTCTCACACCTAGCCTACAAACTAGTTAACAGAGAATCTCCCTAACACCTATCACTGGGAAAAGATAAATTCGGCTGCAAAGAAAGTAATCCCACATCCATATGTATGTATCTGTTCCTCTCTGAAACAGATGCTTATTTTAAACAAACTGCCCTAGAGACATCAGAATTTGGTGTGATATCATTCCCCCTTGAAAGTAATACAAAGAATATTATTATAAAAAATACCACAAGGCCTTAAAAATTAATAACACTTTATCTGTAACATTGTTCTCTGTTAAAGTGCTGTGTAGACAATTTTCATTTTGGGGTTTCTAAGCACTTTGATCACCAAATAGTAATTTTGTCATTGAACTTCTATCTCTAAAGCCTCTCCCATGGATTTCCTATGTTAATTATCCCAACAGCACTTTTAAGAGTTATATACATGATGGAAACATACAAGGATGTGGTTTGCTTTCACCTCCTACTGACTGCAAACTAATTTGAATCAATTTTACACGAGAAAATAACCATTACTTTAAAAGATTTTAACTTGCCCTCACAGATTTAAGATTTATACAGATAACTTTACACACATCTTTTCCCCTGTGGGAAATGAGAAAGATGAGTCAGGGTAACACGGGTGGCAGGGGAGGAAGAAGACAAGGCATGGCCCATAGTGTAAGTAGGGAGAAAGAGACATTAAGAAGAAAAGGACCAGATTGAGATTCCATACTCTGACATTGTATTGTCCATGAATCTCTATTATCTAGCTTAATTTTACAGATACAGAATGAGGCCAGCCAGGTAGGGACAGGTTTCCTAAAACCCCTGACATTAGGGAAGCATCCTAGAGTGGTTATTCAGCCTGCCCCCACTTCTCAGAATGAGGAATGAGGGCAGAATGAAGGCAGCTTTCAAATATAAATATTCAAACTCAGGCCTCCTTTAGGGCTGGGTCCTAAAAACTTTCCCTGGGGTCTTGCTAGTTATCCTTACCCTCTTTAAGATTGCTGGGAAAATGTTCCCACAGTTCACACTAGATTAGAGTAGCCCAGAAATTAATATATTGCATGCCTTGCCATTTATAAGCTTTAATAGTGAATTGAACCCCTACGCAAATATACTTCCCTTAACTTCTAAAGCAATAGCATTGATTATAGCACACACAATTCTGAAAGGGCACAAATGTGCAATAACAACAATTGTGTTTTAACTTTAATTTTTGATTCTTAGGTTTAAATGCTTTTAGTGAACTTTTTCCTCAGTTTTTGATAACTAGGCCAGTGCTCACAAAGCTTCATAAATCTAGGTTATTATAATCATTCTTGTTAGCAAAGATGCCAAAATATCATTTTACTTTTATTTCAGATGCATATGTATATTCATCTACATATATAATGCATATATATAAAATGTATATTACATATACTTATATATATAACTGGGTGAATATATATATAAATGTGTGTGTATATATACATATATACATTTGACAAACATATATGTTTGTATATATACACATATATGTTTATATATATATACATATATACATTTGACAAAATATATGTGTGTGTGTTTGTGTGTGCATATGGCAGCAACCTGCCTTAGAAATTTTCCTTTATGGATTGCATTACACAAGCTGTTTTGCTTTCTCATGTGAGTCATCTGGTTTCAGAATAATAACATCTTAGGAATGAAATAAAATTTAGTGGTCACCTGGTACAACTCACTGTTTCGGGGAGAAGAGGAGGGGAAGTAAACACATAAATTATGCATAAATGACAAGACCTGTCAACCTGTTTGAATTGAACACCAACATATAAATAAAAATAATATATCAAGCTACTTAACAATTTACTTCAGTCTAGACCAATAATTTAGCCAATGGAACTTACCCAATGGAAATCAGTAACTTACCCAATGGAAATCAATATATAAGATAATGAATATGAGCACCTGATACATAGCCATTATTGACTATGTACTGAAAGTTACACAAAAATAATATAGTCATCACTGTTGTATTCAGGAAAAACAAAGGGAAGCTATGGCATTGGAAGCCATTAGGGAAAAAACTAGCTTACGGTGGGTAGTACTGGCCACAAATAGAGTAGAACTACAAAAGGAAAATCTAAATGGGCTAGAATATCATGAAAGGAGAAAGGTATAAACTGGACTTGTAAGAATTGGAAGATTTTGGTAGATAATTGGGTGAGAAAAAGTTGTGTTTATAGTCAAATAAATTGAATTATATATACACAAATAAATTACATTTATAGTTGCATTACAGCACATAGTAAGAATGTAACATACATATTGTGAAACAATAAATACATAATATTTATGTGAGAAAATGGAACATATAAGGCCATTACACATTCTTGCGCAAGTTGCCAATCTGATAAAAAGAACATTTTAAGATAGTTTGCCTAAGTTACAAGTTTAATGACACATGACCTCAAGATACTTAAGATAAGAACAAACAGGAGGCTGCCAGTTGATATGGAAGTGAAGTGATAAAGACTAGGATAACATGATGGAAGTAAATATGGAGAATGAGAATGAAATATAAAATTTTAAAGAAAGAAATGGAAGACTTTGTATCCATACTTATGAGTGAATGAGGCATGGGTAGGGGCAAAATTGTATTGTCAAGGTTCACAGCTTAGTGGAGATAATTCTGAATTTAAATGAAAGGGGTGGATTTTTTTTTCTCTTGGGTTTAAGATGGTTTCTAAAGGGTTGGAAAGGTATTGTGTTTTTCATAATAATCTTAGGACCAAAATGCCCCTTAAAGTCTACTGAGTTTGATATGGTGGTACATATGTCCAGCAGAAGTAGAATAGTCATAACAGATGATTAGTTATAGTTGATTATCTGGAAGGTCACTCTAATTTGGGAGTAACCAAAATACAGGTGATAATTGAAGCCAAGGAAATAGATACATTTGTATGTGCATGTTTGCTTTTAGATTTCAACGTCCATACTCCCTTCTGCTTCCATAGTGTTGTGTTACACAGGGCTTCATCTTTTCATTATCCAGCCTCCACCCAGGGTTAGTGTAAAACATGTCACAACAGGGTTGAAGAGGGTGCATGATGCTTCTGGCATCATTCTTGAATCCACTGCTGCACTCTTTAATTATACAAACCTACTCTTGGGGGAAAGAACTAAGAGACATCATCACCTTATTATGAATCTTATCTAATATATTCTCAGCCATGAATATTTAGATTTTAAGCCTTATCTGTATTAGTGCATTTAAAGATTTTGTCCCCTGGTAAAATCATTTCAAACATTTTTGAGTAGTTAAGTTTAGCCTAGGAGGTATGCCTCTGCAATTACACTAGAAGACAGTCCATGTTTAACTCTGAGCCCATGATAAATGACTCCTACAGAGCTAAATGTGAAGTAATAACGCACAAACTTTCTTCCGAATTATTGAATATTTAATAAACTCTGCTTAATGCATTTTAAGTCTATGGCTATGGATTCTGAATTTTTGAAAATAACAATCTTAAACAATTTTAAATTGACTAATTTACCAGAAAAATCTTACTCTCCTTTATGCCACAGAATTTGTTATGATGTTTTCAAAGGTATAGTAACTAAAAAGATTCAAAGAGCAAGGACAATCTGCTTATTTAAATTTTAACCTACAGAATTATTCTTTGTCATTGATTATTAACACTTAATTCCACCTATTTTAATTTTATTTCAGTCTTCATATTCAATCTTGGTCTGACACTTTCTACATGAAGCCTGACATCATAAAGAGAAAAGATCCAAAGAGCATTCTCATGATATTTTGAATTACCATAATTTAAAAATTGATTTCTGTTATCATACAATGACCACCACAGAGGAAAAAATATTTTCTGCTTTGGTCAGTTGTGTTAGATTTAACATTGAGAATTTTGTGTTTGTCCATCTATAATTTCATTGTAAGACCTTAAGGAACTTTGCTTTTCCTGGTTATTAGCTGTAAGAACAAACATAGCTATATTTTGTAATTAAGCAATTATTTTCTTTAAATGTTTTAGTGAGTACCGTTACAATAGGTTGCATGTAGAAGTTTCTCTAAATAAATTGAAATGACTCTAAAAAATGCCTGGAGCATGTGTAATCTGCAAACAAAACCAACAGTTATATTATAATGCAAGCATATGGTAACTATATTGCTTCTGAAATTATGTAATTTCATTTCTTTCATACCAATTATATTGGTACTAACTGAGCTCTGTGTAAAATGACAATCAAAGACTCTAACCCATTTACTGACAGACTATGTGTGGAAAAGTACAAAACAATATTGAATACTAGTTTTATTTGCTACTTACATTTATTTATGGAAAGTGGCAGCTATAATTAATGTAGTCAGAGTTCATAACATGTAAATGGGCTGCTAAAATATAGTGAAACTTGATATAGTTCAAATATTGCAGCCATTCTGCCTCATAGATGCAGAATTATACTATGCATTCAACTCTAAAATGGCTCTCCATGGAGGTTTCAGCATCTATTTTGAATTACCATTGTTTCTTTGCACATTGGGAATGGTCCAAGTGAAATCCAGATTCAGTGGCCTTACTTGTTCTTCCAATAGTTTCATTGATAGTTTAATGGCAAGCAAAACCTAACAGGATTTCTGCAGTTAATATAAATTTGTGCTTCCTAGAGTCTGTCTCCATAGGTGAACCAAGTAATTTGTTTAAAGGACTGTCTAAACATAGAGGAAGAAAAACATAGCACTAAAATTACCAATCCCTCCAAGAAAAACAGAGGACTATGGAGTCATTAGATAATACACTAACAATAATAAATAACTTGCTAACTATTTACTGAGAGCTTCATATGTGGAAGGAATAGAAAGATAGCTGTGAACTTAACTCTGTTAAAAGAGTTTAGACAAAATAAATTTAACAGAGCTTATGTACACAAAGAATGATTCATGAATTGGGCAGCACTCAGAACCAGAAGAGATTCAAAGAGCTCCTCTCTGCAATGTGGGCAGTGAGTGTTTGCAGACAGAACAGGAAAGTAGAGAACTAGATTGACAGACTATAACTAGGCATTTATCTTATTTGAACATAGTCTATTAATAGTTGGCAGCTTGTGATTGACTGAAACTAGGTTGTTTGTAATTGCTTGAGACCTGGCTATATGTTATAGGGGGGAGGGGAAAGCTCTTAAATTAGGTTTTGGTTGTTTGTATACTAAGTTGCAGTTTGTTAAGCAGGGACCCAAAGAGAGAGCCTCAGGCCAAATTTAATTAAACAACTTAGAGTGCAATTATGCAACTTAGAGATTGTGGAATACTGATAGCGACAAGTCTTTGTAGCTGGAGAGGCTAGGATTTAAGTCTTAAACAGTCCATTTACCAGCTGTGTAGACCCAGTCAAGTCTCTCAGCCTCCATAACACATTGCTTGCTTCTCTGCTGAAAGGATATATTACCTATACAGCAGTTTATAGTTGCTTTCTGGCTTGAATATGATAATATTTAAAAAGTACCCAGCACAGCTTAGCACATAGAAGGTAATTTTAAAAAGCTGTGGTTTTGGTGTTATTACCGTTGTTACCCTTATTGATAGTATTATCACAATATAGAGACAAATGCTCGTGTTGCACAGTAACACAATATCATTAGGAATGTAAACGAGGCTCAGCCAGGTAGGATAAACAGGATTTTACTATACAAAAAAAGGGTAAAATTGGGACAGAAGGGTGGGGAACAACACTAGAATAAGCAGAGTCATGTGACTTTGCATATGCCTTGCTTTGCCAATAAAAATTGAGCAGAACATGTACCATTTCTGAATGGAAGCATACAAGAGCCAGAACAGAATGTTCTATGTTCATTTTTCCCAGACGTTTTCTTGAAGTACTGTTTCCATGTGTCACTGAGTGAGGAGAACATAAAACAGAATTTTTAGACAAGTTTTGATAATTATGAAATAAATCTTTATTGTTTTATGTCACTGAGATTAGTAGGTTGCTGGTTCCTACAATATATTCTATCCAATCCTTATCAATACAGCCTCATTCATGGCATCTTTGAGGACTAAATAAGGTAAAGAGATTACAAGGTAAAGAGATTTGTAAAAAATTGGAAATAAAAGTGTCAATGCCCAGGAAGAACCCAGAATATCATTATCAAGAGTGTGGACGCAACATAAAACTATCGAATTTATTTTATGCACTTTTAATGCGGAGAGTTGGCATAGTGAATTTTTGAGGGGTGATGCTTAACAGGTAAAAAACAGGTTGGAAGAAGTTTTTGCATTATACAATAACAAAAGAAATAGGAATGTGAAGGAAATAGGAGGGGAAGAATTTGAAAGGATTCAAAGTATTGATAGAATACATGTTGGCTGATTAAATTTATAGGATACAGGACAGTAAAAATAAACTCTACAATCTCTGGCTATGTTGGCTAGGTATATATTAATGAATTAACTGAACTAGGTAACAGGAAGATTATTAACCAAACATATGTGCTTTTAAAAGCCTTTGGAAACTTAGGGATACTTATACAAATCATCTTGTATGTAGATAGTATAATATATTCAGGGAAATTATTAGGCCTAATTAAATTAGTGCATACACCTCATAAATTAATATCACAAATTGTCACTCAAAAACTTTGCATTGTCATCAATCATTCACAAACTATTTGCAGTGAAATAAACAGGAAAAGTAGACCAAATAGAAGTGAGAGTAAATAATTATGAAGATGTCGATCATGGATTCTGTGCCTAATGATTCCTGTAATTTCATTTGGAAACTATTTGCAGTGAGATATTAAATCAAAATTTCTTATATGTGTGCAAAGCATTGGTCTTCTAAAATAATCAATTAAATGGAATATAATTTCTCTTCTGAAATACGTGTTATGATTAGCATGCATGCATAAACAATTTGAATAACAATGCATTCTTTGTGTTATTCTAATTGGATGATAACAAAAATATATTTAATCAGCAAAGAAATAAAAGTTATATTATAAATCTTGAATTGTTAAAATTCACTGTTTGAACAATCATTGGTCCTCGTAGACTTTGAGCTTATTAATTTCAGGGACTGTATGGTTTTTCCTCTTGGAAACTTTAGCTCACAGTAAGTACTCAGTTAATGTTTGTTGGTCACAGGGACTGACTCAATGACATATTTTGATGTAAAAGGGTTCATGGATGTTTTCATATGTCCGGCATAAACCTCCTGAGAAATAATTCTACGGTAATTCAGAGAACTACACATAAAATGAATAATAAATAATGAATGTTCCTAGATGTACCTGTAGTATCAGAATGTAATTATGCTCCAAAATAATAGCAAATGCTTTAGAAAAGAGCTTCAAATTCTTAAGATATTAACTTGGAGCAATTTTGTTTTCCCCAATAATTTCTGATAACTGCATGTGGCCACACCATCTCACTCTTGGTAGCAGTCTTCATTATTAATAAATAAATCAGTCTTACTCCCTAACTTTTTATTTTTTGGTTGTTTTTTAGAACAGTATGGTTCAATTTCAAATATGTAGTCTTGTTGCTTTAAAATCATCACTGTAATATTTGATTCTCACCTGACTTGCACCCTCAACAGCTTGTCTATGCAGCAGTGCTTCACTTGTTTTTGGACACATCCCTTTCCTTGTGTTAGCATCATTCAGAATCATTGTCTATTTGATTATTTTGTTTTCTTTTGTTTTTACTAAAACATACGTCTTGACCAGGACTACATCAGGTATACACTTGATGTACTACTGATGGTCCTATGACTACATTTATTGACTGAAACTCAGCTGAGGAATCATTCCTGGTGGCGTCTTTTTTTGCTGCAATTCCAAGCAAGACTGTAGCCCCCAATCTTACCCACTTTCTATGATCCTAAAGTTCGCCTGCAGTGGGCACAAATAGTATCTCTATTCTATGTCACTTGGAAACTGAAATATTGAGGGGGTGGCCTTGAAACTCTTTTTGCCACACCTCCCCACCCCTTAATCTCATCGTCTCTTCTCAAGGCTTTCTTGCTCTGTCAGCAGCCCTCGGTTGGCAAGTTTGGCAACCCAGAGATATCCAATCAAGCACAAAAGATCAATAACTCTTGCTGTATTTACTCCCTAATTTTATGAGCAATTTCATTTTCTTTTGGACTCCATACCTGACACATACACAGGGAAGATGCACCACTTTTACCTTCTTCAGAGGGATGTAAAGGGAATGAATACTCTCTTCTCAAAAACACTGTATTTACTTAAAATGTGATTTTGCTCTTCAAACTTCTGCTCTGCTGCCTTCCTCTGCTGGCCAAGGAGTGTGGTGAGCTGTGATAGTGTTAGCCCCCTGGTCAGGGGAGTCTTTGTGCCTCTGAGTAAAGACTGGTCATCCTCAAAATGTGAACTGTGGTGTTCCTCCTGCTGCCTGTTCTCAGCTATGATTTCTGAGTTATTCATTCTTAAAAAGAGAATCACATTTGAAATTTGGTGTGATTCGTCTTAAATTTGGATTACATGAAATTCTCACTATTTGATCTATAAAAATGGCAATGTCATAGCATAACCCAATCCATTGGTGTCTTTCAGGATTTTTTTTTTTTTTAAATTTTTTATTTTTTGACAGGGTCTCACTCTGTCACTCAGACTGGAGTGCAGTGGTGCAATCTCAGCCACCTGCAACTTCTGACTTCTGACTTCTGAATTCAAGTGATCCTCCCACCTCAGTCTCTTGAGTAGCTGGGTCTATAGGCGTGCACCATCATACCCGGCTAATTTTTTTTGTATTTTTGGTAGAGATGGGGTTTCACACTGTTGCCCAGGTTGGTCTGGTACTCCTGAGCTCAAGTGATCTGCCCGCCTCGGCCTCCCAGAGTGCTGGGATTAGAGGGATGATCAGCAGCTGTGCTCCCTTCTATCAGGATTTGTAATCTGTCCATGTTTTGAACTGTGTGGAAATCAGGTAGAGAGAGGAGTTATTCTGAGAACATTTTCCGTGTTTCGTGATTGAAAACCATGAAATACAATGCTACTGCTGCTCATGATAATACACCAATCACCTCTGCATATCCGGGTCCCTAATGGACTGGGGAGTTTCAATTTGCTATTGTTTGACTATAGCAGATGTGCTACATGTGACAAATGGCAAACATATTGGAAATTCTCTATTAGAACAATGCTGCCTCTGTGCTCTGAATTTACATACTAAGACAGTGTCATCATCAATAGGAAGTGGTATAATAACCAAACAACTGCTTTCTATCTCTCCATTTACATTGTTACAACTTTAACTCAGTTTGAATTAAAGCCTTTCCATACCAAGAGCACAATTTATGTTGTAAGTTATTTCCAGATGCCATTTTTAGTTCCAAAATGAGTGAATCAAATGCCTCCCAGTTTCCTCTTGGAGTGTGCTGTCCTCGGACTCTTGATATGCATCTTCATGACATCTTTCTCGTAAGGTGGAGAGTAAACCAGCTTGACTGTTGAAGTGGTTTTCAATTATATTATCATTGGGATAACCTCCCTCTAATCACTCCTTTATGAATGGATTTTATGATTTTTAATTTTATTGTAAAAACCTAAACATTTTATATTTTAAGGTTATATTTCTTGAATTAAATTTAAACTGTAATAATTTGCTTTGGAAATAAATCAGATTTGTGGGAACACATCAGACATACCCCATAGCCTAGGTGGTCTGCATTGTGAATCTGTCAATGCTCATTGTCCTGAGGTGATTAAGAAGAATTGTGAACACTTGGGAACCATTCAAACAATGATATGGCATGTACGGTTTCTTATAATCTTTATGATTCTCTTTCCCATTAGTTAAATCATATTCACATTTATCTCAAATTAATAAAAATTTACCAGTGTGAAAAATAATGAGAAAAACTCTCAAATAACAAATTACAAGTTGTAGTCAAAATTGTGGTTTGCTATTAGAAAATAAATCATTTTCTTTATATGTGTATACACACCAAATTTAGTAATGATTGAAGACAAAATACTCATGTTGACTGTATACTTTGGGTACTGCTTTCCTTTGACTTTATAATAAGCATTTTTTTTCTTCATAGATTTTCTTAATTATTGTTCTCCATTCTGAGATATCTATGTGGTAATTGTGAAATGTCTATTCTGAATAATTCATTTAAATAACTGCATCAACTGATGCAGGGGATATAATATTAAAAATAAAAGTGTGCTTTTAAATTGGGAATAGAAAACTTAACTTTATTAACTAGAACTAAAATCAACTACCAGAGTATTCTTATAAGGTAGCATATAGCGCTAATAGAGATTTAAGTAAATGAATGAGTATAAAACAACCCTTCCACTGTCTTTCCAAGAAGACTCTGTTAGCTGAAGCTCATTAGATAAGAGCAGAAGTTTTATTTCTTTTTATTTTCAATAAAAAATTATTCTATATATAATAGTTTCCCCTCATTATTCTATAATAGCTTACCCTCATTTTACATATAATAGAACATATTATGCATATTTATTCTGTATATACTAGTTTTCCTTTATTCTTGCATATAGTCACTATGTAATAGTTTCATTCTATATGTGTTTTATATTATACACTATATACCATATACAACAAATGTGTTGTATTAGTTAAGGTTCCCTAGAGGGACAGAACTAATAGGGGACTAATATTATTGAGTGAGTATAATACTTAATATTATTCAGTATTAACTCACATGATCACAAGGTCTCACTGTAGAACTTGGACTCTGATGTTCGGGGGCAGGAAGAGTACAGCATGAGAGAAAGATGAAGACAGGGAGGCTATGCCAGTCTAATCTCTCCACGTTCTCCTGTCTGCTTTTGTACTGGCAGCTGATTAGATTGTGCCCACCCAGATTAAGGGTGAGTCTGCCCTTCCCAGGTCACTGACTCAACCTTTAATCTCCTTTGGCAACACCCTCACAGGCACACCGAGGATCAATACTTTGCATCCTTCAATCCAATCAAGTTGACACTCAGTATTAACCCTCACATATGTAGTGGTAGATCATTCTATATATATGAGTTTTTCCCTATTATTGCATATAATATGATGTCAGAATTTTTATGATCATTTTATCCAATAAATTATCTCTAGCTCTGGAGCTATTTATGGCTTACTTATTTATTTATTGTAGAGACAGGATCTTGCTCTGTCAACCGGGCTGTAGTGCGGTGGGGTGAACATAACTCTCTGTAACCTCAAACTCCTGGGATCAAGTGATCCTCTCACCTCAGCCTCCCAAATAGCTAGCATTACAGGTGCATGCCACCACACTAAGCTATTTATTTATTTATTTATTTATTTATTTATTTATTTATTTAGAGACAGGGTCTCACTATGTTGCTCAGACTGGTTTTGATCTTCTGACCTCAAGTAATCTCCCTGCCTCGGCCTCTCAAAGTGCTAGAATTAAGGGATGAGCTACCATGTCCAGCCTTTTAGCATATTTAAATTGAAACTAAGTGTTCAGTATCTAGATAAGCAAGGTTTTCATTATATTTCAAAAGCCATACCTAAGTCCAATGTCTATTCTTGCTATTCTTTATATTATATTTCCCCTTATGATAATTTGCTGATGGTCTGGCCCCATATGAGAGGGAATAATTGGTTTCTTAAGGAGTAATTAGTTTTATTAAGACTTAATAAAAATGTGTTCTGACTTACATAGAAGTCATTGGCAAGAAAATTAAGTTATAAAATCTATAAAATAAAGCATACCTACTTACACTATGTGAAGAAATAATAAAAAAAACAGATATTGAATTGATAATACTTAAAGAGTATGGTATTGTCAACATTTAACCAGCTAGTTTCTCTATCTCGCCAGCTAGAGATCCAGATCTGCTTCTGGAAATGTATCTAAAAATTGAAGATGATTAGAGACTTATGTTCCAACTCTCCAAACTCTTCAGACATTGCTTAGTATGATTAACTATAAAATTGCAATAATTTACTTTATGTTTTCCGCATGTAATTAGCTCTGGGGGTATTCAGAAGTGACAAAATTCTGTCTAGAAGATACACATTCATCACATATCGTACATTCTGAGATTGTGGGATCCATTTTGAAGAGTGCAATCTAAAATTCTTCACAGTATGAAATCTTCACATTCAAATCTTCTAGGCATATGCACCGTGTTTGATCACTGAATGGTTTCATAACAAATAAAAGCTGAGGGTTAAATATTCTACCATAAAATAATCCACAAGAAAAATGTAAACATGCAATAATTTTTAAAATTCTACTTTTAAAATCAGGATTAAAGTCAATACTGAAGATATAGTAAAAATAAAACACATTTTAATAAGGTTTAAATATCAAATAATCTAGTCAATTTCTAATCTGAAACAATAATCACTATTAGAAATATCTAAAAATCAGAAAAAAAAAAATGTAACTATCCTCTCCAAAAGTGATTTTCCCCTAGATGTTGACAGATACTGGAAGAAAAATTCAATCAATGAGAAAAGAACAATGTAGCCAAATTGTTTCTAATTAGAGAATGGACACAACTTTTGGAAAGACAGTTCTGCACAGGAAGTCTAAATCAAGGTGCTATTTATTTCTATTTGCCTTCTACATATATTCTTTACATCAATCAGGCTGAGATACTTTGTAAATGCAAGTATATGAAGTAGGTTTACAATATAGCCCTCAATTAAATGAAAGCTACTTGGAAAAGCTACTTGGGGACTGAAAAATGCAAAATGCTAACCTGGAATGAGTCAACAGGACCTCCTACTCAGTTTCTGGTTTTGGGCAATTTGAATGTTAGGAATCTTAATGATACAACTCTAAATGAAACAAAGTCCAGAGTCCTCATTGTATAATGTTCAGAGCAGACCAATATTGAAGAAAGACTCATATGGAATTGCAAAGGCTAGGTCATTCATGAACATTTACAGAGGCATAGAACCATTAAATATTTTCTTAAAGATTATTTATGCTCATTATTAAACTTTTTAAAATACAACATCTTTTATATAGGTAAAAATATTTTTACAATTTATTGCTTAAGTTTGTTTTAAAAGCTCTCAGCTCGTTCAATGAAAAGCTTCAAATAGCTTTATTCTCTTGTATATTTGCTGCTGGATATAAATTATAAAGCTTCAAAATAAGTAAATCTAAGCAGACTAACATTTCATCAATTTATAAATTACACAGTAAATCACAAGCTTTTACTATTTATTTGTAAAATTTATGTGTACTAAACATTTACAGTTGTCAACTTAAAAATTACTTTTTAGCTAATCAGATGTTATAGACTGAGAGTTGAATGTTGCCTTTTGAACATTTGAAAACTAGCTGGTAAGAAACACAGAAGATATCATTTGCAATGCAAAGCACAATTTTATTACAATACTTACAGCATAGATATTGAGTTCTTTATTGCAAATATTTCATACAGTTTTTCTTTCACCCTTCATGATCATTCATCTTTGAATAAAAGCTACAATATTTTATTCTTACAATTTCCCAGGGAATAAAAAATGTAGTCAATGTGGTAAACTCTGAATTAAATTAGATATGCCAAATATATTTTCTAATTTAGGTACCTGTTGGTATTTGCAATGGGTTATAATACAGTTAGTTTGATTTTTGTGTGTGTGTGTGTGTGTTTTTGGTATGTGTAATATTTCTCCTTTAAGAAAATCTGAAACTAATGTTTTTGTCATTTGAAACAAATCGTTTATTCTGACTGGTGGTTGTAGCTTATTAAACTTCAATACATGGAATCTAAAGCAAAAAAATGATTGCATTAATTCATCTTGAATATATCATAAAAATAGTGAAAATGGAAGTGGGGAAAACTCTGCAACTAATCTATTATATCCCCTGAGGCTATAATAAAATTGTCTTGTGAAACATATCCTCTAGTGTTTTATCCTCCCCAATATTAAACCATTAAATGACCACCATTCAAGATATACTAAGTAATTGCCATGTGGGATTCAGCACAAAATGTGGACATAGCAGATCTCCTGTCTTTAGAATCAGTTTTTAAGCTGATTATTTTATCACATATATAAATAACCATAACCAACGGATACTGTCATGTATAAATTTGCCTTTCTAAATGTAATTTAAGCATTTGTAGAGCAGGGGTTGGGCATATGTGATCTGAGAGTCAAATCCGGCACCACTAACTATTTTTGTAAACAAAGTTTTATTAGAACACAGCCACAATCAGCCATTTACATATTGTCTGTGCCCACTATTGCACTCCAGTGACAAAATTGACCTGTTCTTACAGAGACCGAATTACTCCCAAAGCCGAAAATATTTACTATTTGGCCTTTGACAAAGAAACTTTGCTGATTCCTGGTGTAGAAGTCCTAAATGAACAGAATGAAGACCGACTTGCTTTTCTCATCCACAAAACATTGCATCCCTTTTTATGTAGTGCATAATTCCACATTTGTCAAAATTATGTGAACTCATGATATTACTAGCTCCTTTCATTTCACAATTAATCACCAATTGAGATATATTTAGTAATGTAGATTTATAATTAAATATTGGTAATTTATTTTTATTTTTTTATTTTTTATTTTTAATTTTTTTGACACAGAGTCTCACTCTGTCACCAGGCTGTAGTGCAGTGGTGCAATCTCGGCTCACTGCAACCTCCGCCTCCCAGATTCAAGCAATTCTCCCGCCTCAGCCTCCAAGTGACTGGGGTTACAGGCACCCACCACCACACTGGGCTAATTTTGTATTTTTAGTAGAGATGGAGTTTCACCATGTTGGCCAGTCTGGTCTCAAGCTCCTGGCCTCAAGTGATCCACCTGCCTCGGCCACCCAAAGTGCTGGGGTTACGGGCATGAGACACCATGCCTGGCCAAATGTTTGCAATTTTAATTACAATAATTTATGCTCTTATTTCTTCCTTACTAGGTGATGTTCATGTAAAGAGCAGTGACTGAGCCTTAAGCTTTGTCACCCTGCCTCCAGTGCATAACATTGTGCTTTATACAAAACAGAAACTCAATTAATGTGTTCCAACGATATCATTTACATTTCAAATAGAGTTTTCTAAAAGATGGAAATTGGACATATTTTGAAAAGTGAATCACTTTATTTCTGTAATTTTATTAGATTTCCATAAATTATTTGGTATTTAAATGATTATTTGAAATGCAAATATCCAATAGAATAAACTCCAAATAGTGTTTAAAAATGAGCTTCTACAATAAAAACTTTTGGGGGTAATAGAGTAGAGAAGTTCTGTTTTGACCTAGTCTGCAACCCACTATTCATTAATTCTCACAATCCCCTTAGATCATTTAGATCAAGAATACTTAAAAGTCGTCTTTCAAGTACTGTTGAATCCCTACAGGTTTTACCTATACAGTGATGTTTTATTTTTTTAAAAAGCAACTTTTCCTTTCACTTTCCTGCAAAGTTGAATTCTTTTATTAAGAACACAAGAAAGCTTTCACCATGGATATTACATGCATATAGCCCCTTTAACATTGTAAGGGATGAAAGTTCATGCATGATGCTCTCAGCTGGAGTAGTCACATCTGGAGTGGGGGAGAGAGAGGTCACTGCTTTAATTCTAGAACATTTTCTTTAGCAGTCTTTGACATTGACTTACATCACTTGAAATGTGAACATATTAGCAATTTAAAGGCGTTAGATGAAATGTCTGAAGGCTAATAGTTTAAACAGTGAATATTAATAAAATTCTAGTTGTTTTATATCAAGTATGAAAATATATATTTTAAAATTTGCAATATAAATTTTGATATTAAATTGTTAAAATTACATGGATACTTTTATTTTATATTTTCTTCTTATCTTAACACTGGAAGAGATTTGCCCTAGCCAGATGCAATTATTATCAGTTTTTTATTTTCTGCACATGTTCTAAGAGTCATTTTCTATTGCTAGAAGCAAGAGGATCATGAGGCTACATTGTAAAGCTTCCAGCAGTCTAACTGCCTGAGAGAATTAGAAAAGGGATCTGGGCCTGCTATATCTCAACCTACCCAAGTAATGAGAAAATGTAGTACGTGATCACACTCTCACAAAGCCACCTAGATTAACCATGACATGGATCCTTTCCAATGGTGTAAATCCTCAGAACCGCTAGCTTTCCTGGCTCTCCCTCACCATTAAACAGAGCTAGAAAGAGACCACCATCACTTGTTTGTATGTGCAATTTTCAGTTTAGAAAACATGGTTAAAATTAGAAGAATCCTCCTCTAAGTAGTAATTATAGGGACCTTTAAAAAAAATGAAAAAGATTAACAAAAGTCTATTCATAAAGCAAAATTGTGGTGAATATCACAGACTAATGATGAATAGTAAGTTCTTAGAACTTCCCCATTTTGTTGTTTCATATCACTCAAGAGATAGAATATTAAAAATAGATTCACTTAATTTAGAAAAGAAAAAGATATGTGGGGGGAGTTCATTTTAAGTTGCACTTTCTAAGATATAATATCCAGTTTTGTCATATTTTGTCCTCCAGTCACACATTCAAGTGCTGTCAGAGGATTTGAGAAAGCAGGCAGGTATGGGCTGGTTGTGGTGGCTCATGCCTATAATCCTAGCACTTTGGGAGGCCGAGGCGGGCAGGTCACAAGGTCAGGAGATCAAGACCATCATGGCTAACATGGTGAAACCCCATCTCTACTAAAAATACAAAAAATTAGCCGGGCATGGTGGCAGGCTCCTGTAATCCCAGCTACCCAGGAGGCTGAGGCAGGAGAATCACTTGAACCTGGGAGGCAGAGGTTGCAGTGAGCCGAGATTGCGCCACTGCACTCCAGGCTGGGCGACGGAGCAAGATTCCGTCTCAAAAAAAAAAAAAAAAAAAAAAATAGCCGGCAGGTATGATACTAGGGTAAAAGAAGATGTGTTTACTTTTTCTTGCTTTCCACTTCTTCACTTCAGAGAAGGGCCTGGTGTATTCGTAGTTTAACTAGCTATCTCTGCGAAAAAGCTTCTAAATCTGTGAATAAATGATTCCTGAAGAAGGTGACTTTCATGGGTATTTTCCATCTTGTGGCTCATTTGGGAAATAAAAGAGCACATTTATGGTATTTTTTCTCAAATCGAACCAAAGCAGTTATTTGTCATGAATGATGTTTTTGGAATTGCACTCTGGGTTGCTTAGGATTGCAGGGCATAGGACATATACGGCAGTAGAGCAAAAAGCAACAAATATGACAAAAATTAAGACAGGGAGCTGCATGGCCACACTGAATAGTGTTGATACATTTTGAAACATTAGAAAACTGCAGGTAAAGCCATAGAAACAGAACTGTTTTCACAAATGTCCATGGTTTTTAGGAGGTAACAATTGACAGGACTTCTAAAGGCAAAAACCTTTATCTTCTAAGTGCAATGTTTGTGTTTTGACTTCAGAATGACTCATTAGAGAGGATGGTTACTCCAAACCACAATTTGAAGAATCAAGCCTTATCGTCACAAATTTCATCATACTTTTCCACAACAGAGAAAGTAGACATAGGATTTTTGCCTTACAGACATATAGGAAGGCAGTGTTCTGAAACCATGTTTTTCAAACTTTTTTGCACCTTCAAATCACCTGGGAAGATTGTTAACATGTGCAGGTAATTCTGATTCAGCAGGTCTGGATGGGGCTGGGATTTTTTGTTTTGTTTTGTTTTTTTAGAAGCTCTCGGTGGTGCTGAGGCTGCTGGTGTGAGAAGCACATTTTAATTGGCCAGGTTTAAAAGGCCTTGTAATGTCTTAGTGGTTAAGATTAGTGTCCTGCAGGTCATTTTCTGCATAGCTACAACTATATATTGATGTCTTATGTGCTTTTGTAACTTTCCTTTAGTTGGCAAATTGAGCTACACCAATTTGCAGAACAGCTCTATGTCCTATTGACTATTTTTTAAAGAAGTCTAGAAATTCTTCAGGCAGAAACCAAATAATTCATAAGACTTTAATATGGTAATATATCGTGGAACATTTAATTACTCTCTTTTTACCTTTTGATTTTTTCCATGTTGAGCCACTGACAAGTGTCGCCTAAGGGATACAAACCCTACACATGTTCTGTGTGGGTGTAAGACATATGGGTCAACATTTTGTTGATACAGATCAAAGTTTGTGTTTCTGTTTGGTGAGTAACACATTTGCAATACAAGTTTGTTTGTTTGCTTGTTTGTTGGAAAGGAAGATTTCCCAGATTTAGTAAAATCTTCCCCAACTACACGAAAACAGAACAAAACAAAAACAAAGATGCTGAATCAATTCCCTTGCCTTGATACACTTTGACAATGATATGTTGGAGTTAGGTAGATAGCTTACTTTTACTTTTGCTAGTTTGATTTATTACATGTCTTTTCTAAATGAATATTGAGTTTATAGGCTATTATAGTTATTTTTAAACTTCTATGACTTATGCCGACTTTCACCAAACTTTCTTTTAAAGATACTCCATTTCCAGCATAAATTACTATCAAGAAGTTGATCTTCTTACCAAAAAATAGTTTAAAACTCAACTCAAAATATTCTAGCACAGTACAAATATTTACTATGAGAAACCAGCAAAACATGAAATGAAAGGTTGCTAGATATAATCTTTATTTAAAATGATTTGATTAAAATTACATTTAAAAATTCAAATTCTAAAATAGCCATACAATTACTTAATATTGATTGTGAGGGGATATGTGTCTGGCAGGGCATTATGTTTTGATGACACAGAGTGAAGATAAAAAAAGAAACACAAATGCTACACATGCTGTAAGAATAATAAAACGTAAGTCTTTTATTGTGTAGAATGTTCATCTTTTTTTTATTAGGGAAAAATAGCAAGGCTGCTTTTAAAGAAAGCAATTAAAAATTATAAAGTTTAACTAACATTTTGAATAACCATTTAACTATATACTAAAAAAGCTAGTACAAAACGAAAACGCAGGACATGAATATGCATACATTGTAGGTTTTAAACATGCACCTAGAGGCTTGAACTGTATGTTTGTCACACATAATGCCAAGTAGGAAATCATTAAAAAGGGACCCATTCAGGATTGTCATGGCCAAAAAAACTATTTAATGTTATCATACAAGTTCCATAGAACTTACAATGGTTTTCATGATTCTGGCCGAAAGGAAAAATTGGTTTTCAATTTGGATACCTATTAAAAATTTAGTTGCTTTCCAAAATATTATAAATCACAGCTCCTTTTGCTCAGAATGACAGGATACAAGATATTGAAAGGAGATAGACAGCAAGGCAATGTGCCTCAGAAATAGAAACAGAAAAGCACAAACCAGCAGACATGAAAGCAGCCTGAGACACAGCAAGAAGACAGAAGAACCTGGAGGAGGTGGAGGAATAGTCCTGGAGCAAGATTAGGAAGAACATTTCTAACAATAGTGGGTTACTCTAGGTTTAGTGAGTGAGTGGGAAATATATAGGGGTGTCTGGGCTTGAGTATTTAACAGTCAAATTTTGTTAGGTATATTTATGCTAAAATCAGTTGTATCACAATATATACATTTCTCATTTCATTAAGTGTTTTAAATCACAGATCACATCACTTACGCTGTTCACAAAGTTTCTAAAGAGCCCCTCCATGTATTGTTAAACATAATAAGGTATCCATCATATGCACTTTATCCACCTCTTGAAGTTGAGTTTTGTGCCAGGAATTAATAGCTCTCTGTATAGAGTGTTTTTGCTATAAAATTTGATTTGTCATTTCTGCTTTCATATGTTATTATAATGAGATGAAAATCATAGTTTTGCTAAGAATTTTTAGATTTGTCTCCATTGTCTATGTATTTCCAAATTTCGTTGTGTTTTATTAAATCTGAGAAAAGAGAAGAAACCTTCCTTAACAGTCATCATTTCTAATTATATAGATATTAACAAAAATACGTTTTTTTAAATTAAAATTCCCACCTTTATACCCTAGCTTCCATTAGACAGTTGAAAGCTGATAGCAGCACCAATACTAAAAAGTGTGATTCCTCCAGGAAATTTTCCTAGATTTATAAAGCCCATCATTACACAAATTGCAGAAAATGCATATCAACCTTTTCCTTTTATCTCCATGTAATCTTGAGTCACTAAGGAAAAGGAGTTCTGACTCTCACCTCATGTCTTTTTTTTTTTTTAATTACCTATTTGGGGTCATTATCTCCGAAGGTGGAAAACTTGTATGAAGACCTACACAACACACTGGTCTGTAATATTAATCCACTACTCTTGCATTGACAAATACATCTAACAATCTTCAAAAAATTATCTTCTATTAGAAAGACAAAAAACAAAAAAGACTAAAAATAGGAAAGAAACAAAATGTACAAAAAGAAAGTTAAATAGCATTTAAATACATTTGGCATGTAGGTCTATATGCTATATATATACACACACACACACACACATATAAATATAGTATGCATTAGAATGTAGACAGGTTTAATAATATTGAATTTATGAAATTGAATCGACCATCTATCTCCTTGAAAGTAAGTAGTAGGGTGACCAACTGTTTCGTCTTGCTCACAGCTGAGGAGGGTTTCTCAGGACACAGGATTTTATTGTGAAAACTGGTAACATCACAGGCAAACTGGGAAGGTTCATCATTCTAAATAGGTATGAGCATTTTAAATTTCCATGGCCTATTATCCTCACATGACTTGGTAGATGCATTACTTATTTCTAATTTTGAGCTATGTTTTTCATTCGGACAAAAAGAAAAGAGTAGGGCAATTGGTTACTCTCTTTAAAGAGATGATGAGAAGAAAGAGAAATATTTGAAAATCTTATCAGAGTGACTCAGTTTTTTGTGTATTGTGCTGCTGTTTTTTTTTTTGTTTTTTTTGGTTTTTTTTTTTTTTTTTTTACTGTTAACTGATTTGGGTCTATTAAAACTCAGATTATTGCATTTGTCTGTGAGGTTTAATTACCTCTTATCAAAAAGAAGCCCTGCTGTTAGGGCATCTGGGCAGTGTCTCATCTGTAGAAAGGGAAGGAAATATAAGATTCCAGCCACACATCTCAGGCCCAGTTGGTTCAGTAACACTGTGTTACCATTCTCTGCAGCAACTGTACTGCTTTGTAATTAAAACTCTAGTGAGTTAAGTCCGACAGGCTCAGTAACTAGTAGATCATGAAAGAAAAAACTCAAGAGAAATTTACTTTACCACATGAGTCAAACAGCTAGAAAGAAAGAGAACAAAGATGTAACCCTGAAAGTGCACTTACCTTTCAGTGTCGTTTCTTAGAGTCACATTGATTTATTTGAGCTTGCTAGGATGTTACTTTTTTAAAAGACCTAATTTACTAACAGTGTGGGATTTTCCAAGTTTTTCACTCCCCTCAGATTGCATTTTCATTTGCTCTAGCTGTAAAGACCTATAATACAGAGACATTACAGTTGAACTCGGTGTGGGAGTCTCTCCAAGGCAGAGAATTCCCATATATCTTTTTGTCTTGTGGAACCTTTTGAGACTCTTCAGGTCCTAAAAATGGAGAGCAATTTGGCACTCATTGCAATGTATTATTGATATTGGCCTCTTTTTTTGGTTCAGTTGAGGAAATTGTGTCCAACTGTTTTTATTTTCTAATAGGCCAGGTTATATAACCACAGTAACTCATGGGATAAAGTCTATAATTAGACTTTTGCCTATCTTTGGCACTCTAGATTGTAACAGAGGCAAATTTCATTTCTTTATCTTAAACTTGGGGAATGCTGACCCTTTAGATGGGGTGTACAAAGGTTCAAGCAGTATAGCCCAAAGAACAGAGACACTAAGTAATTTAACCTGGGCACTTTTAGTAGTGAAAGAGGACATAATTAATAACTATGCTTAGAGACCTGATGAAAACCAGGTTTATCCCGGGCAAATCAGGAGTTAAAGTCATAATTAAGACCCTGTAGGGGAAGAATCATAGTGCCGAATTTCAAACTGGATTAAAATGGGTATGAAGAAAAAAAGGAAAGTTAAGCCTACTCATAATTCTGATTCTACAATGACAGGGGTATACTGAGAAGTCCATCTTCAAAACACTCTCAGTTTAAGGAAACAAGTTTGAGAAAACACGTTTATTTAACAAATATGTATCAGCTATGTGCTAGGCATGGAACTAAGTTTTGGAAGTATAATGATGAGCCAAAACAGCATCCCTACTTTCATAAAAATTACAACTTCATAAGACGTGAATTAGTAAAATAATCTCAAAAATAAATACCTGATGAGAAAATTAGATAAAAGATACAGAGTAGTGCATACTCTAGTGAGAACAGTCAGGGGAGTCCAGACCCAATCTGGTTGTCTACAAAAGGTTGCTATGAACTAGAGTTTAGTGGTTGAGGGGTAATAGTTTTGGACAAGGGGAAGAACAGAGACCCTCTTGACTAAGCCTTGAGTTCTGCTAATGGGGAGTAGCTCTCCTAATCAATTGTTCCCCATGGCTATTGGGTCTATTTGAAAGTTCCTTTTCTTCACATTTTCCTTCTTGGTCATGTCTGAAGGGAGGTTAGAGAATAGGTCTTCCTTGGAGGCTGAGCAGATTTCTCAACCAGTTTTCTGCCAGTAAAAGACTGGAAATGATCCCACTGTTCAGTTCTTGTGATAGTTTGCTAAGAATGATGGTTTCCAGCTGCATCCATGTCCCTACAAAGGACACAAACTCATCCTTTTTTATGGCTGCATAGTATTCCATGGTGCATATGTGCCACATTTTCTTAATCCAGTCTGTCATTGATGGACATTTGGGTTGATTCCAAGTCTTTGCTATTGTGAATAGTGCCGCAATAAACATACGTGTGCATGTGTCTTCGGGGCCTGTCATGGAGAGGGGGGAGGGGGGAGGGATGGCATTGGGAGTTATACCTGATGTAAATGACGAGTTGATGGGTGCTGATGAGTTGATGGGTGCAGCACAGCAACATGGCACAAGTATACATATGTAACAAACCTGCATGTTATGCACATGTACCCTAGAACTTAAAGTATAATAATAATAAAAAATAAATTAAAAAAAAAAGACTGGAAATGCAAAAATTATTTTGTGAGTTAATCAGTTACTGTATCTTTTAGTCCGGTCTGTTGGTTCTTTTTGACCAGGCAGTTCTCTTAAGAACCTGAGTCAGTTTGTTATCTATTTGATTGCAATTAACTCTCTATTCGAATAATCCAAACTCACATTTTTAGTAAAACAAGTCTCTCAGTCTTTCTCTGTCTCGATGTATTTTCTGTTGGTTTGAGTCTATCAATCTTCTTACAATAGTTATACTTTCAGTGTCTTTTTGGAGTTATTTGAACCAACTGAAAAATATATATTTCTAGATTCAGAGAATTTTAAAAAAAATTTCTTTTGTCCCTTTCTATAAAAGGGAGTTATAAATATGCCTTGATTTGTTTTCCGTTTTTAGGGAGACTAAGTTACAATCTGCCATAGTTTATCAAAGGCCTTCTTAGTTAAACCCTTTACATATTGGAAATAATTATCATTTGCATCTTCTAGCCCTACACATCCCGGAATTTCAGGACTTTCTCAACTGCCTTCGAAGCATGTCTGCAGCCTGTCCAAGTTTATTCTGAGTGCATTTCATTTTGTAGTATCTTGTCAAATGCAACCAACTCATGCTATTAAAATCCTATTTTCCCCCTTCTACAATCAAAGCCAAAACATACATTATCTGCTAAGATATAACAGATATAGGTTCATCAATTGTTTTGCTACTGCAAACATAGGTCAGTATATTTCCAACCTTCATTAACAGTTTTCTCACTATCCACTATCTGACACCCCAAAGCCAATATTTTTTATTTTTGTTAGGGAAACATTACACTTTTGGGTTCTACTTTCTATATAAGCAGCTTGGCTAAATCAAGCTGTGATAATCAATGACACCACAAATCTGAGTGGCTTAGTAACAACCATGTAATTCTTACCCATGCTATTGGTCCACCATAGGTCAGTTTAGCTCTTTACTCCAGAGTGCCAAATAATGGAGCATCCTTTATCTTTGATATGGGCTAGTGGAATAGTGGGTTAACCAATCATTCTCAAAGTTTCTGCAGGGAAGTGGCACATTCCACTTTCTCTCACATTTCATTGGCCAAATCAATAGGGTGAGATGAATATTCTTTCGTCAGGAGGAAGTTCCACAAGAAGCAGTTTCAAATATTTGGGATAACAGGACTAGAAGATCACTAAAAGACCTCCCCACACCATCCATTTTATTTCATGCTCTCTTTCTGGGAAAAGCCTTCACCCTACTTTCTTTGTTCAATAAGATAGGTTCAACATATAGCATCATACTGTATGTGAGTGTATTTGATATTTTAAAAAGTCATATCTATTTACTAGTAATGAAATAGCCCATTAGTAAATAAAGAGCTGGAAAAGTAAATGAAATTAATATTCAGTTTTATTCTTTTCTCCTCAACTTTATAGGCCCAAAAAACTAAGTGATTTATATTTTCAATATGTTTGAAAAAGGCAAATATGATTCAGGCATTTTGTTAAGAAAAAAAATATATAAAGGGAAAAAAGAATAAATATAAAAAGACAATATGAACCAATTATGTATTTCATCAAACCAAATAGAAGGCAATTTATGATTTTATATAAATATTTGTGTCAAAATTATTTTTATCACTTAAATTGTGAGAGATGACACAGCATGGTGTAAATCTTGCATTTGGAATCATAGGGATGTAGAAATAAATTCTATCTTCATTTTTATTAGCTTTACACTTTGGGAAAATTACTTGTGAAACCACCATAAACCACTATACAAATTGGAATTGAAGAAAGGGATGAGAATCCTGTTAAATCTATTTTGTTTTTCTGACTAACCACTTAGCTCATTGTACACTCTTATTGGGACACTATCTTTGAGTGTCACCATCCTGTCTTTCCCAGGAGTGTATTCAGTCTAAGGAATTTTCTACATTAGTCTTACAGAGAACTGAAATCTACTCACCTTCTGAGTGTTAGCATCACCCTTGAAGTTTATTTCTTAAATATCCTGTAGGTGAGGCAGTTCCATGATTTTGAAGGCACTATTGCTAATTTGGAGGCCTTCAAGAGTTCACTGGGAAGGATGACGATCTCATGCTCTCAGGTCTAAGTTTGATCAAAAGGGACACCATTTCTATGCTAAACTTACAAATCCCTCAGCGTATTTATAAATCCCTCACATACAGTTTACCTATCATGGAATTCACCAGCTATAGGAGTGCAAATTTTGGATAAGTTCTAACAACCTTCACCTTAAAGACAAAAAAACAAATCCCAGCAAGGTGCGGTGACTCACACCTGTAATCCCAGCACTTTGGGAGGCCAAGGAGGACAGATAGTTTGAGCCCACGAGTTTAAAACCAGCCTGGGCAACATGTGAAACCTTGTCTTTAGTAAAAATACAAAAATTAGCTGGACGTGGTGGCAGGCACCTGTAATCTCAGCTACTTGGGAAACTGAGACAGGAGAATGCTTGAACCTGGAAGGCGGAGGCTGCAGTGAGCCAAGACAGTGACACCACACTCTAGCCTGGGCAACAGAATGAAACTCTGTCTCAAAAACATTAAAAAAAGTGAATCCCTTCACTTCCCTGAAAATCAATTTACTTCAGAGATAAGAAAATATCTTTTTATAAAAATAAAAGAATCAAAAATAAAACAAAAAGATCTTGTTATAATATCTTTTCTGAAAACTACTCTCAGAGGTTTAAAAGTAATTTTGTGTCTTAACCAAAATAAAAATGAACTGGCAATCGTCTCACTATAGAAGAGAAGAAGAAAATTAATCTCTGGTAAAATAACAATAAAAGTCTGAGCACTGCACTAGTTTTAACCAATCTGATCCTCAGTTCCTCACTGTAAAACATGGCAGTGACAATATTTACTTCTCATTGAAAATTTAGGCTAAAACAAAGCACAAAGCTTCTCTATGGTTAATTTTGATTGCTTCATAATTTTGAAAGGTCTTGTTTCAGCAAAGTTTTAGTTTTGAGAATACACATGAATGAAAATTTTAAAAATGATTAATATTTAGGAAATGTTAGAAATATAATAATGTTAGACCTTAAGAGTAGGACCCATGAAAGTTCCAAACACTTCTAGCCTTATTACTCACATACCTCTTATGAAGTTTCTTGGTTCTTGACTCTTACTATTGCTACCGAATACCTGGATCTCCCTGTACAACTTACGAAAATATTACATATTGTCATGGCATGATTTTTATACCATCATTAAGCCCAAAAGCTTTCTACTACTGCTTCAACTCTAAAGAATAATCACTGTAAAATTGTGCATTGACCTCCCAGGTAATATCTTACCTCAGAGTTCTTTAGGCCTCTGCACTGGTGGTGGCCATTTCACATTTTGGGCAGGTCCATGTTAGCTGCAAGGTCAAAGCACAGTATCTGGAACATAAGTGATCAGTATCTGTCTGTTGAATGAAGGACACTTTGGAAATAAATTTTCTTTCTTCATAGACTAAAGACAGAGAGAGAGGGAGATGAAAAGAAACTAGAATCTCTATCTGGGTTATGCTAACTTCAAAAATAGAAGGGACCAGTATAACTGGGTAACATAGAAAGAGGGAAGATCTGAAGACTTCTTTGGAAATTCTAGCACCAGACAGCCACAGGAAATAAAGGACCCAAGGACTCCAAAAAACATTACACAATAAAGAAGCTGGGATTTGGGGATGAGGCCTACCAGGAATCCATCAGCATGTACTTCAAAACCTCTGTTACTAAAAAGACAAGGGAAGAAGTTTGGTCCAAAGAGCTAAGTTGGAATTGCTGATAAGCGTACAGCTGACCTTGGGTACGAAGGAGGAGAAAGTGTATCAAGGGTGTATCAGTTGGCTAACAACCAGGTTGTGACTGGTTATTCAGAGAACTAGCATTCAGGAGGAGGGCTTGGAGGCTTTTCATGCAGGAGTGGGAAAAATGCCCCTATTTCTTTTGTGGGATATGCACCCAAGGGGAGAGACAAACGTGAAACCACCTACAAAATGGGAAGGTTCTGGGCTTGACATATTTTAGCATCTCTTCTCCCTTTCCACACCATTTTCTCCAGAACATCTCTGCATCACAAGAAGTTAAGGAAAATGCAATTTCAATCCCGTGTAGAATTAAGGGACACTTAATAAATAGAAGCATAAAATTGCTCAGTAGCCTAATTTTATTCTGTGGGGCTTCTGGTCAATTTTGAACTCATAAAGGTAGAGGACTTCAGGCCATCTTGGACAATTATACTTTTGTTTATCTAATCTTGTACACATGTGAAGGTCATTGGAGAATTTGGGCAGGAGCTTTAATCAAGCCCTTTCAGTAATTTCCAAAACTGATCCTTTGCTGGCATTGAAAGACCAGAGCACATATGAATGCTTCTAGTCCTCTGACATGTCATCATTCCATAAGCTTTTTATTCATGGATTCCTTAAAATCCCTGGAAAATAAATTGGGTAGAATTGGCACCATGAAATTATTTAAAGTATCTAAACAACTCTCTTATGGTCTCATTGTATGTCTTGTTTTGTTTTCTTTTTTTTTCTTTTATGTTGTTCTAATCTCTAGATTATATGTGTGTAAACCACACATTATCTTCTAGTTTATACATAGACAATTTGGTTAAGAATTCATGTTCAGTTTCCTAAATAAATAATATTTTTCTCTCATATAAATTATAGTGTATATTATTCATACTTCTCACAATTCTTTATGTTCTAAGTTGATTGATTTGTTCTATCTATGTGACTTTCCTGCCTAAACCAACCTCTTTAGGTATGACTCATTTTCCATCAAAGGAGACCTTGCTTTGAAAACATAACTTATTGTGAAGTGATGACTAAATCACAAACTTATGTAAGGAAAGACTATCAGATCTTTCAACTCTTGAGATCATTCCAGACTTTGCTCTTCTTTATTGTGTGAAAATGTTTTCTTAGCTTCAGAATGCAGCCTGTACAAATTAGCTGCTTTATAGATTGGAAAATTCTGAAAAGAGTTAGACTGTCCTATGTAACAACACTTTGTGAACTATATGCATATCCTGAGATGGGGAGGGGGTGAACTGGTTGAAGGAGGAGGTGATATTTATCAAAAAGCAGTTTTCTCTTCAGCTTACATACTGTTTCCCATCAGTGCTTAAAACCAGCAGGGTTTTCAGGACAAGTTACAGTACTACAGATGTTTTGAGCCATTTAACATATGGTTTGAATACTGTTGTGGTAGGATTTTTTACAGATATAGTTTCATCTTGCAAACTGAAAGTTAAATGTCTTTCCATTAATCCACCAATGTAATATTTATTTGTCCCCAGAAAAGTCAAGATTTAGTTTTGCCACATTTTGTGTTCAAACACAAGAGAGGTGACAAGGTTTGACCTGGGTCAGTCCTTTCCACACCAAGTACCTGAGAAAAATCCCAAGAAAATTGTTATCTGGGAACCACATCTAATTGTGAAGTGGATGCTAAACTATTGTTCATCTTGTCTCGTGACCACTGGGGAGATGAATGCAATTTGCACAGTGCAATGGTAATAACTAATGTGACATTTTCAAAGGAATCTAATCATGGATTCTAAATAGTCACACCCAGGGTCTTTGCAGAGAGTATTTTTTTTTTTTTTCTCTTTGAAAAAGTGCTCTTTGAATAGACAAACACATTGTCTGCCTTCAGATAGGTAAATATTGTACTTTTAAATGTATGGTTCATGGAGCACTATTCATGCAAGTTTTTTTGGAACACTTAGTTCTAGTCATCAAAGCCTTGTAATTAGTTGGCCATAAAATTTATCATGCAACCTTGTGAGGGTAGAAGCAAGTGCCATTAATAATTACACAGAAACAAGAATCTTAAACTGGTACTGTCCTGGGCAAACAAAGATATAGCATCATTCTACACATAATGAACTTTAAAAATCACTAACATTGTAAACTGGTTATTTTTGGAGAAAATGAAAATTATATGTTATTAGAAAGCTTGTAAGTCATTGTGATCTGATGGATAGAAGTGAAATCTCAATTCTACATTCGTGGGGACTCTATTAGGAAAGGAAGCTTCTACTAGGAAAGGAAGTAATATGAATATCTCCCTCTGTGAGCTCCAAAGAATTTCACTGGTGTTTCAGGCTGGAGTATGTATGTTTAGGATTATTGATGGAGTGAGACCTTTCCACTCTTCTCAATGTCCTTGGCAGCTGGCTATGGATATTTTCAGATTTAAGATATTTTATTTCCAGAGACCTGTTGTATGCTAGACTATTCCAAAGGAAAAAAAAAAAATCAGGAAATAGTATCGACATGAAGGAAAAGAGGCTTTCCTTCTCTCATCAGGCATTGTTTTTTTCTATTTATGTTAACAGGGAAGTATTCGAATTTTTAATGTGGCTTAACCCTAAGGACTGCTGCTAGAAAATAGCCAGAGGGTGTGTGCTGTTTACACAAGTCATCTGGTATCAAGAAGGACAGAATGCATATCCTGACCTAGTTCTATTAATTTGTCTGGAGGACAACCAAGAGACTGTGCACTTGAAGGATATAAGAATTTCCTTCCCCAAAGTTATTTTAGATGAAAGCACATATCCATTTTGGATGAGACTAAAGAAATAGTACTGTAATTAAGGTACAGAGCAGTTTGCTAATGCTTGAGAGAAAGAATATCATGAAAATATTGTATAATGGGTGGATGTAGTGGGATGGTGAAAATCATAAATGCAAGAGTAGGAGTCCCTGATAGTCAAGTTGAGGAGTCAGAACTGTCAATTGGCTTCTTGTAATAGAAGTTCCTTAACAAGAATGGAGAAAAGTTAGAATATGCTAAATAAGATGAAATATTTAGTTCAGGAAAGTGGAGCATGTTGCTGAGAGCCCAGAACAAGAAAGTTAATTTACAGTGTTTCTTTTGGAACATCTGAGATTACCAGTTTGCAATGTAAATAGTTGTAAGGACAGTGGTTCTGACTTGAAGCAGAAGAATGGTTCTGCAATTCAGACATCAAGACACTTTTTACTTCTGAGGACAAAAATTCATACTAAAGGAATTCATTGAAATTTAAGTACAAAGGTCTTTTAAATTATTCTTTTAAAAATTTATTTTAATTTTTATAGTGTAATTTTTTATTAAGAAAAATTTTAAAGCCAGATGTGGTGTCTCATGTCTGTAATCCCAGTGCTTTGGGAAACTGAGGCAGGAGGATTACTTGAGGCCAGGAATTTGAGACAAGCCAGGGCAATGTAGCAAGACCCTGTTTCTACAAAAAAATAAAAAAATTACTGGGTACGGTGGTGCAGGTCTGTAGTCCTAGCTACTTGGGAGGGCAAGGTGGGAGAATAGCTTGAATCTAGTGGGTTGAGGCTGTAGTGAGCTATAATCATGCCACTGTACTTCAGTTTGGGTGACAGAGTGAGACCCTGGCTCAAAAAAAGTTAAATGGATACATAATAATTTTATGAACTACATAGTGATGTTGTGATACATATAATATATAGTGATCAGATCAGGTAATTAATATATCTATCATCTCGAGCATTTATCATTTCTTCGTGTTGGGAATATTCAATATCCTCCTAGCCATTTGAAACTAAATAATATATTATTGTTAATTATAGTCATCCTACAGTGCTGTAGAATATTAGAACTTATTTCTCATATCTAGCTGTAATTTTGTATCCTTTAACGAATTTCTCCCTATCCTCACTTCCTCCTACTTTTCCCAGCCTCTAATATTCTCTGTTCTACTTTTTACTTCACTTTATGAGATCAACTTTTTTTTTTTTCCTTTTTTTTTAGCTTCCACATATGAGGGAGAACATGAGGTATTCACTTTCTGTGCCTGGCTTATTTCACTTAGCATAATGTCCTCTAGCTCCATCCATGTTGCTGCAAATGACTAGGTTTTATTCTTGTTTATGGCTGAAGATTATTCCATTGCTCAAACATAGCACATTTTCTTTATCTATTCATCTGTTGATGGACACGCAGATGGATTTCCCTGTCTTGGCTATTGTAACAGTACTGCAGTAAACATGGGAGTACAGATGTCTCTTCAATGTACTCATTTCCTTTCCTCTGAATTGATGCCCAATAGTTGGATTGCAGGATCATATAGTACTTCTATTTGTAGTTTTTGAGGAACTTCCATACTGTTCTCCACTGTGGTCGTACTAGTTTACATTCCCACCAGCAGTGTATAAGAGTTCCTTTTGTCCACATGCTTGTCAGCATTTGTTATTTTTTGTCTTTTGGATAATAGCCATCCTAACTGGGGTGATATGATACCTCGTTTTGGTTTTGATTTGCATTCCCCTGAGGATTATTCAGGTTGAGAATTTTTTCATATATTTCTTAGTCATCTGTACGCTTTCTATTTTCTTTAACTTTCTAATGAATATTGATCTCAAATATATTTTTAAAAATTATTTTAAGATTTTTCTATTGTTTACATTCTGAAGGCAGAATCAGAGGATGGCTTGTCACGGGTACTGTCCAAGGTGATTTTTTCTGGTTCTTCCTCCACAGCAACATTCAGGGCGACTTTTTGCTTTCTTTCACAGGCTCCACAGACACACCTCAGCCCCGGTTTCAAACAGTAAACCTGCCTCTGCTGTTCCTGCTACGTAGGACCACGCAGTCACTTCTGTTAATGATCCTAGAGTCCTAGATGCTCTTGGCTTGGGCTTCCATGTAGCACATGTTTCTGTTCTGTTCTTTAAATATTAGCCTCACTCTTTGAATAAGATATTTATTTTTAAATGTTCTGACAATATTATTTATTATTGTTATGTTTAAAGCTGAGGGAAAAATTCAAAGTCATCCTGGCACAAAGTCCTCTGGTATTTCATGGAAAATAAAAATTTTACTTTTTTCTTTATGATTGCTACTATTGTTTGCAGATTTTTTTTCCCACAGTGAAATCATACCCAAGTCAAACAAATTTCTTTAGTTCTTTGATGACTTCATTTAAACATTTTTAATTCTTTATGTTGACTACATCTTGCCTCTATGTTTTTAAATAACTTGGTTATATTTTTCCAGAAGCCTCACATATCTGAGGACTAAATAAATGTTTCTTAATGATTAGAAAAATTACAATTAAAAAATATTCTAAGTACAAATACTGTCCACAAATCTGTCTAGTAATACCCTGCTAAATATCGTTTCGTTATAATAGCTTTTGTTTTTGTGTGTGTTTTCTTGGTAAAAGTAATTTCAAGTGTTTTCTCCCACTCCACAGTCTTCTTTTTCTTTCCTTTTTTCTTTTATTGAGATGGAGTCACGCTGTGTTGCCTAGGCTGGATGCTGTGGTGTGATCTTGGCTCACTGCAACCTCCGCCTCCTGGGCTCAAGCGATTCTCCTCCCTCAGGCTCCCGAGTAGACTAAGATTACAGGCACCCACCATCATGCCCCACTAATTTTTGTATTTTTAGTAGAGATGGGGTTTCACCATTTTGGTCAGGCTGGTCTCGAACTCCTGACCTCAAGTGATCCTCTAGTGTTCTGGCCCACAGTCTCCTTTTTCAATTGGCTTCTCTCACCTATTTGCTCTTCCAGAGCAAGGATTATGTCCCAACTGTCAAGCAGATTAAATTGAGATCATATTTAAATTATAACGGGAAAAATTAACATTTTATGCTATAAAAATTCTCATCTGATAAGATGGAATGTGTTTTTCTCTTATAGTAAAATTCTGATCTCTATGTGTACATATGTGTGTTTAATATTTCATGTTAATATTGCAAGGAGTTTTATATTATTCTTTCTTTGTGACCAAACCTTTTTGTTTATATTCCAAGGACATTGTTTTTATGAAGTAGCAAATGTTTACTATTAAAAATTAAACAATACAGAAAAGTCTTAAAAAGTAAATAACAGTCTTACTGTACATACTAACCACTCAAAACATTTAATAAGCAATGTTTCAGATGTTGATCTCCACAAACTTACACATCAAAGTAAGATTCATGACAGGCAGACATGAAGGTCAAATTAATAATATAAAAATAGGTACACACTCTATATGGATTTTAATAAAAATATCACATTGGTTTCATTTGCATTTAATAGACAAAAAGATGTAAAACTGAAAAATCTAGTGTTTAAATAATAAAATATATTACTATTGAGAATATTTGTCTCAAGTAAAGACAAATTAAGAACATACAGAGTTTGAGAGCACTCTGTTTTTCTATTTATTGCACGTATCCTTTGTGTTAACTAACCTCTTGCTCACTAGATTGATCTCCAGTTCTTGGATACTTTCTCTCATTGCTCGTTCCCCACCCCAGATATATGATGACTTGTCAAAATGTACCCGTCTAGATTTTGTTCAGCAAATACAACATCTGTTGTTTTATTTAAGTTCTATATTTAAAGGGATCTTAGTTTTCTTTCCCAAGTTATATATTTTGATTCATTTATTTAACTGACTTCATTGCCAAGTGGTTTTTCAATAGGATCCCATGAGTGGTATTTCTCTGAGTTATTACATCTTTAGAATGTCTGTCTGTTGATTTCTACCCAGAATGACCATTTGACTAAGCATCATACTCATGGATCAAATCGTCTTCTCAAAACTTGGAGGTATTGTTCAATTTCTTTGGCATTGAGAATTACTGTGCCCAAGTATGAAGCCAATCCTATTTTTCACTTCTTGTAGATCTTTTTTCTTTCTGTCTATGTCCCTAAATATTTTTCTTCGTTCCCGAATTGGAATAGCAACCAGGATACAGCTCTTTATTAATTGGTTTTTTAAACATTTATTTTTTTTAAATACATTTTTCCTTTATGTTTGAACACAAGTTATTCTTTAAATATTCATATTTGGCATGTTTCATTCCTTCTCTATTTTTGGGAAATATCACTCACTCTGTGATACCCCTAAGTGTATTTTCTGTTCAAAGTGCTGGGTTTTCTATTTTTTATCATAGTGTCTCTGTCTCTCTTCACGCTCACATACACACATATGTTCATATATGCAAGTGTTTATATATACATAAATTACATATATATGTATGTGTCTGTCAACGACCTTCTGTATTTTAATATTTGTATTTTTCTTCTATATTAATTGTGATTACATCAAGCTTTTTACCTATGCCTGTAATTTGACTTTTATCTCTATTCTAGACTTTGTTGTCTCTAATTATTAGTTACTTTTGTAATCACATTGTTTCATTCTAAGTTTTTTGTCTAAATTAGTTGTTGCATATTTAGATTTTTTAAATTCATATTTTTAAAGATTCTTCTTAGCATGAAGTTTAGATATGCTTATTTTTCTGTTATTTGCATTATATTTTCCAAATTACTTTTTTTTATATACCCTATAACATAATTATGTAGCTGCAATGTCGTATTTTTCAATTCCTTTTTTGCTTAATAGGCAGAGATACCAATTGCTTTGTTTTCCTTAAAAAATACATGTGAATTCTCTTTGACATCTACCACCACTTGCTTGGGACCTAGGAAGAGTACTGAAGTATTTCTGTGCATGTCAGAGGGCAGGTACTGCTATGAAGCCACTTTCTGTAGTGTAGGGCAACAGAAGGGAAGCAAGTTGTGGTATTCTTTGCCTCATCAGCCCTGCCTCTCTCATACACGCATGCCTGCTGCTGCACTCCACTAAACTGTGATTACTAGGCTGTTGTTTTCTTACTTTTGCTAACATGTTTTGAATTGTGGCATATGGTTGTATCCCTTTTCATTGCTTGGTTTCTGTTGTGGTGAATTTTTACTATTTAAATTAATATAATTATATAAAGACTAAAGAGGGATTCAATAATGTAGCTTCTTTCTACTGTCTTAACATGGAAGACTATTTTTCAAGGTTTCTCTATTTATCTTTAATAGTTTGTTGTAAATTTTCTGTTTTATTATTTCTTTACTAATTGACCTTGTTTTGTGATTTATTTCCATTATTTCACAATATATTATCTTTCCTTCTTCTAAGGAAGATTTTAATTCCACTGCTATATTTCTTATTTTGGAAGCTTTCTTACTCATGCATTTTATATTTTATTATATAATTTTTTTCTTTTACTTCACAGTAGATGTGAGGTAACATTCTATACATGTTAATATATTCTGCCATTGTTTTTCTAAATAGGTTTTATTCTCTTTAGGATAAACAAATTATGTTTCCAAGTATTTAGATACTAGTATTTACCTCTGATTGTTCATTATACTTATAGAATGAAGTATACTCATTTCTGTTTCTTAAACTTTGAGATTCAAATTACAACATAATATTTGATACATTCAAAAAGTGTTCTGGATCAAAAACAATTAAAATCACAGATAACACTTATAAGCAGTGAAAAAGGAATCATGACAAAAAATGTCACTTAGAGAGATCATATAGGACTTAATGCTGATGAATTAAAAATATAGATTATACGGTTAAGTAACTAGAAAAATACAATTTGCCAAACTGACACAAAAATAGCAAGAATGGTTCTATATATATATTTATATATTCTATATGCAAAACACACATGTACATTTATAATGTACATATATGTGTAAATATACATATATAGTGTGTGTATATACATACACACAGATAAATGTATAATCAGTCCTTCATATCTGTGGATATTGCATCCATGGATTCAATCAAATGAAGGTTGAAAATATTAAAAATGAAAAAGAATGGCTTTGTCTATACTCAACATGTACAGACTGTTTGTTCTTGTCATGGTTTTCTAAACAACATAGCCTAACAATTATTTACCTGCTATTTACATTGTATCAGGTACTATAAGTAATCTAGAGATAATTTAAAGTATAGGAGGGGATATACATAAGTTACATGCAAATACTACATCATTTTTTGTAAGGGACTTGAGTATCCATATATTTTGGTATCTGTGGTGGGTCCTGGAACCAATCCCACATGGATATGAAGCTGTGACTATATATATGCAGATTGAATGCATTGAAATCTATTATTAAAAATCTTCCCCAAAGTGAAAAAAAGTAGGTCCAGATGGCTCTCAGATGAATTATATAGAATTTTTAAGGAAGACATAATGTCAAGCTTACCCAAAATTCAGACTCCACAGAAAAACTAGAGAATGCTTCCCACCAAATTTGTATGGGCCTACGCAACCTCTATACCAAACCAGACTGTAAAATTTGCAAACAGTATTCTAGCAAAGCAAATTTATACAGACACACACACACACACACACACACAGATACAGACACAGACACAGACACACACACACACACACACACAGAATACCTCATGGAAAAGCTACATTTGTTTTTTTTCAGAAATACAAAATTAATTTAACATTTGAAAAACCAATTCAATTTGCCATATTAGTAGAATAAAAAAGAATAATATCATCATCTCAATAGATGCCTAAAAAGCATTTGATAAATTCTTTCCTGCATGGCTAATTCTTTTTATTTTTATTTTTTGTAGAGATGGGGTCCCTTTGAATTCTTAATTATTATTATTTATTATACTTTAAATTCTGGGATACATGTGCAGAACGTGCAGGTTTGTTACATAGGTGTACGTGTGCCATGGTGGTTTGCTGCACCCATCAACCTGTCATCTACAATAGGTATTTCTCCTAATGCTATCCCGCCCCTAGCCCCCTACCCTTCGACAGGCCCTGGTGTGTGATGTTCTCCTCCCTGTGCCCATATATTCTCATTGTTCGACCCCCACTTATTAGTGAGAACATGTGGTGTTTTGTTTTCTTTTCCTATGTTAGTTTGCTGAGAATGATGGTTTCCAGCTTCATCCATGTCCCTGCAACAACTTACAAGGGAGCACATTTGATAAATCTTAACATACATTTAAAATAAAAATTACTTGCAAACTAGAAATAGGGAGATTTTTTTTCCATCTTATAAATGGTATCTCCATAAACTTGATATAAATGTGCTATGTAATGATGAAATACTTAAATCTTTTCTTTGAGATTGGGAATAAAATGAGGACTTCTGCTCTTTGTAACTTTTCAGCATTTCATGAAGTTTCACATCCAGAGTTTCTCAGCCTTGGCCTTAATTGGGTGAGGAAAATTGTTTACTGGGGGCTGTCTTGTATGTTTTAGGATGTTTAGCAGCATCTCTGACCTCTGGAGGCCAATATCACTCTGCCTTCTCTCAGTTGTCCCAGTAAGAATGTTTCTAGACCTTGACAATATCCCGTGGAAGAAAGGGCAATATCGCTAGTTAAGAACCACTGTTCTAACTAGTATAATTAAACAAGAAGAAAACGTATATATGAATTGGAAAATAAGTATTAAAACATTAATTATCTGTGGATGGTGTATTTGTATATGTAGAAAATCCAAACAAATCTATACATCAAAGAATGAATAAATTGGTTACAGGAGGTTGTTTAATGCATATATATTCAACATATACAAATTTGTTACACTCCACTATAGCAAAGAACAATAAAATAATATTTTAAATATTATTTTTAATGCCATGAACAAAAAGTTTGGAATAAATACATGGTGTGTCTGTCCTCTGAAGAGAATAATAACATATTATTGAGAGTAATTTTAAGAACCAAAACAAACGGGAATACGTGTTCATGGGATAGAAGATTCAATATTGAAAATATTTCAATTCCCTTTAATGATTCAATGAAGTTCCAATAGAAACACCAAACATCAAGAGATTATTAAGCTATGATAATTAAGATATAATTGGTACAAGGAAAGAGAGATTTATCAATGAAAGAAACAGAATCAACAACCCAGAAGTAGACTTACACATATTTGGACACTTCTGGGTAAGGTTGTGTTACACATCAGTGTAACAGCCTTTTTAATAAATGGTACAAGATCTGTTGGATATTTATAATAGAGATAAAATGGAACTTGGCCTATCTTTTACATTATATACAAATATAATTTCTGGTGTATTGTAGATCTAAATCTAAAAGCAAAACAATAAAATTTCTAGAAGAAAGTACAGCACAATATTTTCATGAACTTGGGACAGGCGTAGCTTCCTGAAACCAAATGAAAAACTCTAATCTTAAAGGAAATGATTAAGTTGAACTATATTAAAACTAAGAATATATTTTAAAAAACATTAAGAGTGTAACGGCACACTGAAGAACAAGACATTTGCAATGTGTACATGTGATGGTGGGCTGGTATATAGATTATATAAATAACTCTGAAAATCAATAAAAAAATATAGACACCGCATAGGAAAATGAATACAAAACATAAACAAGTACTTGATAAAATAAGCACATGAAAAAAGTCACCTGGGTGGCTGTCAAATGTTTTCAGACAAAGAGCTGGAAGTGAGTTGATATGTGCAGCTCTTGTTCTTCCAGAATGCATTGTCTTCACCATGCATGCTCTGTTTGTTTCCCTTGACTGCCTCCTATTTTCAGAGACCTGCAGATAATGAATGTAGGTGGCCTTACATGCAGATCTACACTTGTCCCAGACTCTGACATTAAGTTTCCCATCCATCTCTTCACAACATAAAAGTTAACATAGCATAGACAGTATGGTTTTATCCTCTTTTCTGAGTTCTCAGTTTTTTTTATTGTTAGTTTGAGGGGTTTTTTTTTGGGGGGGGGTTAATTTGTTTTTCATAGAGAGTTAAGAGATGCTGTGTTATACTCACCTGTAGAGATATTTAAAACAGTCCCAGTCTACTTTAAAAGGAAATTCAGATATAATCTTAGAAAAATGAAGAGAAGCCTCAGAGCATAAGAACGATGGAGGGTGGGGAGAGGAGTGGGGAATGAGAGGAAGAGATCAGTTGGCAGGAAGAGATATCACAAGCTGCTTCCCCCTCCCCAACGTTTGGCAATCAGAGTGAGTGACAATGAAAAGTAGAGCACACCTGTGTCAATAATAACACAAATTAGAAATGGTGAAGTCATATTTCAAGAATTTGAGCCGTAAGAATTTTTAGATAGGAAGAAGAAAACAAATGACTGGGAAATAAAAGAGGTGATTAATGACCTGGAAATAATTAAAACTAATAACTAAAGAGAAGTGAGGAATGGACAGACTTTTGTCTTTGTTTCTTCTTTTTCTTTTTCTCTTTTTTTTTACATACTTGCTCTAAACAAGGATAGACAAAGGTTTTGTATCAATTGACTGTAATGTACTAAGGACTTATGAAATATTTTAATTTTTACAATAACATTATGAAATGGGTATTAGTTTCTTCCTTCTATAGGTGAGAAATGTGAGAAACATATAGGTTAAGTAATTTGCCTTAGGTTACAGAGACACCTTTGTTTCCTGTCTTTAATGTTCTTGAGCAACAGATTATGTGCTCCTCCATAGTTGGCATAGCCCTTTCTACTTGGTAACATTGATTTTGGAAATATTGTTTATTACATTTATAATAAAGATGTAAAGCACATATATTATTTAAATGTAAAGACAATGTGTGTTAGATGGGGTTGTGGATATATACATGCTTTTATGACTTGTGTACCTGAAGTAAATATATATAATTGCCAGGTCCTTTTTGATTATTCTAGAACCACTACTCAGCTATTGCCAGTCCTCCCAGATGAAGACATACTTCTGAGAAACGGAAGAGTATCTCTTGCACTTTCTCGGAAACTTCAAGTCTGGTTTTGAAAGGAAACATGAGATGAATAAGAAGAGACGTTAGAAGAAATAACTTTTGATAAGTAAAAATAGATGTATTTCGCCAAGGTATTTGTGATATCATCAAGTGATTTTTCTTCTACTCCTCCTTCTCTTCTTTCTTCTGTTTTACCTAAGTTAAATTCCAGCTGGCCTAAAAAGTAAGTATTTAAAGACTTTTATTAATAGCACAGAAAATAATAATGTTAGTTTATTTTAGAGCTGAGAAGGAGTAGAAAGATTATTAATGTAGATATTAACTTTGTAATGGCAATATGTACTGAATTGTAGCTCATATAAAATTACTCTGAGTAATAACATAAAATACATTAACATGAGTTTGAAAGCCCTACTTAATTATTAACCTTAACATAGAAGGAATTGATGATATTACCTTAAGAATTTTTGGCTAGAAAATGACATTTGGCATGCATCAAGAATTCCTTGGCTTGCCAAGAAGTACAATGTTAACACCATATAATGAATTATAATGAGCTGGTTATGTACTATATACCCATATTTTTCCTTGAAACTCCCTAGACCTACCATAAAATCAAGGCATTAGGAATAAGTTTAACATCTTTAGGAGAGTGATGATCAAGTTCTTTATATTCTTCCATGATTCACTTCCGTTCGTATAGAACAAAATGTGAGGCTTCTAGCTAACGTAGCCTGTTTGTAATTGGTCAAGTAATATTTAACACTCAGCACCTTTAAGTGACATATGATAGAGAAGACACAGTCTTATCATTAGGTTAATGTTCATGTACCCAGGAAGCAGTGAACACATTGGCAAGGATGTGAATCATGGACACAGTTTTAAACTTATTTGCTCTCTTCTGAGCGAAATAACCCAGCCCCTATTTTTGCCCTAAAAAGGGGAGAGGGATGGAGCTCCATCAGGCCAAGTGAAAAACTTTTGTTCTTGAACTCTCTACAGAAAGGTATTTCTCTCTCTAATTTCTATCAACTCTTTCTTTCCACCTGATCACAATGTGGATAATAATACACAGATAATACACAGTATGACTCGGAGGTGTCTGACTTTCCTTTAACCCTAGTTTAGAAACTTTTTTCCAAAGTCTAATGGTCAAACTGGGAAGCCAAATATTAGACAGAGTGTGCTCTCCTATACAAGTGGTTGTGGTTCTCTATCTCATCCCATTTTCCCTTTATTTAATGAAGAGTGTAGATGGAAAGGACTAAGGGGAAAAAAATCAATGCATTTTCCATGCTAGCAGCTGGTTTACATATCACTCTGGACTCATGTCCAAGGGTGAGTAAGATTTTATTATTACTTTTTAATCAGTTCACAAAGGGAGGAAACAGTACGGGATTAGTAACAGGGATCTGTAGGGGAACCTGGGTGCAGGTGAAGTTCGTTATAGCCCTTGCTGATGTTGTGTTTTGGTAGCAGAGCACAGGTAGCTACAAACAAGAGAAATTTATGCTCAATTCTCCCAGCAGGACCTACCCCCAGACAGACAGTCTGGTCAGCACTCCCTTCCAAGAGAGAGAGAAAAAAAAAAAGAAATTACAGAAAGGAAGAGGTAAGACTCTATTTGCTTTTCTAATGTGTTCTTTTCTTTAAGTTTCTTATGAGTAAACCTTTAGAACGAAAGCCCAGTGGAGAAACCAACTTTACCTCATAATGTGGCTAATTTAAGAGAAGCTCAAAGTCTTGATCACTGTCATCTATTTCTGGCTCTCTGATTTAGCAGACAGATGAAGTGCACTTATAGCTGACAGATGTGGAAATCCATATATAGCCAGACAAATCTCTAGTGGCTACTGATGCAAAATAATATGAGTTGTTTCCGCAAAGGTCAGTTGAAATTTGCATTTGGAGTTTTCTTCCTGGGGTGCTTTTAATGATAGGACCAGGTCCTCAGGCTCCTGTAGTAAAATATGCCCTCCAAATTTGTCAATTATGTTAAGGTAAAATCTGGGTTGAAGAAATGTTAAGAAAAAAATGTACTCAGAATATTTACCACACACATAGAGTGTAGCTATAAGATAACTGAATGAGAATAGTGACATTAATCTACCCTTGCAATTACCCTGTTAATTGGAAACTCGATTATCAAAATTAGAGTTCATTAAAGGTAAAATGTTTCTTCTGTAAATTTCATCTCCTGTACAAGATAATACAAAATATGATGCTCAGTGGGGAGACTCTTTTATCCACTTGATTCTTTTTATGGCTTACATTTCTGAATACTAAATTGTGATTGTCTGTCTCATTCATTCTTTTTAAAGAACTCATCATCACCATTGTTTTTATTTATATAAAGTTAGATTGCTTTCATAAACTATCTAATCCCAACTCTCTGCCCTGTGCAGTGTTTGAGTACACTTCATTTACTTCACATTTTTCACGTTTTATTGCTTAAGGAAATAAAGCAGAATTTCAAGATTATTAAAAGCCAATTTAGATCTATATACCGTCCCATTATTGACCCAATTTAATAATATTTTAATTAGTCATTTTACTAGCTTGACTCTAGAGTTATAGAAGTGTTGATTGTATAAAAATAAAGGAGTATAATCAATATTGTAACTTAGCTTGAATCAATTTGTTTTGCTTGTAGGGGGTTCTCATTGGGAAACATCCTGAGATTTTTGTGCAATAAAGAATATTATGGTTTTTTTCCTTCTGTTTCCACAAATAGGGCTATTTGTGTGAATGTCATAATCCAAAAACAATAAGAAAAAAGGATAAGCTACTTCAATAAAATTAGCTCCTTATTCAGTGTCAGATGTGATGTCTAAAGACAGAGTATCCCAGTTTATTAAGTTTGGTTGATAACCTTTTCATATAATATAGTACAGGTAACCTTTATATCCTCATAGCAACCATCTTGATATATAGCACATTACTGGTATTCAGTGAATATTTTATGAATGGATTAGTGAACAGTTAAAACAAATATTGTACTTTCAGGATATAATTATAAAGCTGCTTTGAAATGCTATTGAGGTAGTTGTTAATATGCATGTATAGGTGTCTGTAAACATATATTTATATTTTTGCTGCAAAGTGTGATATCATTTGTTCAAGTGTATAAGTATCTTTTATAATAAAATATGCATTTAGAGTCAGAATCAGAATCTAATTAAAACAGAAAACCTAAATCTTTCAGCTTCTGAAAAGCACTATACTATAGTCTTCATTGTCCTCAAAAATTTCTGGGAAGAGGAATTCTTTCCTGGTGCCAAAAAAGCATATTTCAGTTAGAGTTGAAATGTCATTCTAATTTTTTAATCTGAATCCCATCTGCTCCTCTCTTAACCTACTTCTCCTTGTCTTGTCAGTGTAATCAGAATAGTCCTCACTCATAATTACTCATGACTGTGATGACTTTAGATAATTCTGCAGTGTCCTCAGACAGACAATATCAAACTCTGAACAACTGTCATCTTTAACAAAGACTCCCTTCTTATTTTTTAAAAAATGCTTTTGGGAAGACTGATTTTTTAAAGTAACATTTGCAAAATATGGATATAACAATTAAAGGTTAGAATTTTAATGTGTCAAACATGAATATGTTTGCCATTAATTGAGTTGCAACAGTGATCACATTTATTTTCTAAAAAAAATCATGCTACAAGGCTAGTCAGTTTCCTATTCTCAATACTGGAAAGAGGAAAAAACAATTTTTTCTTAAAAACTAATTTGATATTCTCAAGTTTTGTGTTTGAGATCAAACATCACTTCTAGTTATCTTATGTGCATTACAACATAGAAGACTCTTTTTTTTTTAACTTTTATTTTTGGTTCAGGGGTACATGCTGAGGTTTGTTATGGAGGTAAAGTAAATGTCACAGGGGTTTGTTGTACAGATTATTTCATCATCCAGGTACTAAGCCTAGTACCCAATAGTTATTTTTCCTGATCCTCTCCCTCCTCCCTGCTCTACCCTCAAGGAGGCCCCAGTGTTTGTTGTTCCCTTGTCTCCATAAATTTTCATCATATTTAGCTTCCACTTATAAGTGAGAACATGTGGTATTTGGTTTTCTGTTCCTGCCTTAGTTTGCTAAGGATAATGGCCTCCAGTTCAATCTATGTTCCCACAAAAGATATAATGTCACTTAATTAACAGAACATAATAGTGGAAAAATAAGAAGTGAAATTCTTGTTGTGAACGTTGACCTTTCCTTTTTCAGATGTGTTTTATGATTTGTTTAATATTAAATTCAAAATTATTGGTATAAAGCTATTTCCTCATATAGATGACAAGTTTATTAAGAATAGAACTTGTGAACAAATCATTTTAAAATATATATGTATGTATTCCCATGTCGTTTACCACAGGGCATTGTATATTGCAGGTGACCAAGAAATACTTATGGAATCAAATGAGAGTAAGGTTTTTGCTGGACCTTTAATGGTTATAAGGAAAATAAACTCACTGAAGGTAGCTCAGGTTGGTGATAACTTATTATAAAGATAAATGTGATTATAATCATGTGCTGCAAACTATACTAGCATGTGGACTTAGAGACAGACTAGAAGGTCTAACTAAGGCAGCTCTAGCAATTTTGCAGAAGAAAATTACAAATCTTCCCTTTAGTGCCTCACTATTACTGTTTCTTAACAACTTTCCAATGTGTCTTTATCTCTTGGGCTTTCTCTCTTTTTGCCCTAAATCTATTGCCAGATATTTTCAAGCTTATTCCACTCTTGCTCTGAGAACCTTCTTTCTCGGAATGTATAACCCATACTCATGCTCATTTAGAACCACTGTTATAATGTGTACTCTTTTAATAATTAATTGTTCTGGTTTCTATATATAGCTTTCCTTAATTTTGACTCACCTTGTCTCTCTGAATGCATTCTTTGCATTTTAGATTTTACAAGTAACTGCCTGCTTCTCTGTGATTCTAGATTCAAAAACAAAAACTGATTGCCTAACTAACTCAGGGCAGAGCTTTCAAACCAGAACACTCCACAAATATCTAGACAAGCTATGATTTGGATACTATTGGGTCATGAGTTCCCTATGCAGAAGTAGGGAAGTGACACTTATGTGACATACATGTGACTGCCACTCAGCTAACACTGTGAATGGGAAAGTCACCCACAGAAGTGACTTTAAGTATGGTCTAAAATCTTCATGGTATGACAAATATGCTTTTGTGAAGCATTATATGAGGATAAAAATATCTTAATCAACTTATTTTTAAAAATCTTATATCTGAGTTTTTAATAAGAAAGTATTTACATTTTCAAAACGATAAGCTAGCAAGTTACTTTCTGTGAGAAAGTTTGCCATTTCAAATGTTACGTTAATTCTTTTTGATCCTAGCTTTCTCTTCTTATCTGTAAATCTATTTGTAATTCTTTTTGCTGGCAGTGAAAAACTTGGCTTATGTTATTCTCAATATATTTACTTATTATAACCAATCCTTCTCCACCATCACTATTCCCCCTGTACAAACGACTTTATCACTAACCTTGGGCTCTGACACTGTGTGCTGGGCTATTACCACTTCTCTCTCAAGTGGATATCCTCCTTCCTTGCTTCAGCTGGAACAACCCATGCATGGCTGCACAGATCTCCCCATTTTGCTCAAGCTTGGGCACTCCATGCTGAACTGCCGTTACTTCCTTCCTCACAATACCCAGCCACCTATGATGCGGTTTGAGTGTGCCCCCATTCAAATCTCATCTTGAATTGCACTCCCATAATTCCCATGTGTGTGGGAGGCACCCAGTGGAAGGAGATAATTGAATCATGGGGGCAGTGTCTCCCATGCTGTTATCATGGTGATGATTAAGTCTCACGAGATCTGATGGGTTTTGTCAGGGTTTCTGCTTTTGCATTTCCTTCATTCTGTCTTTGTCTGCTGCCATCCATGTAAGAAGGGACATGCTCCTCTTTGCCTTCTGCCATGATTGTGAGGCTTCCCAAGCCATGTGGAACTGTAAGTCCAATCAAACCTCTTTCTTTTGTAAATTGCCCAGTCTTGGGTATGTCTTTGCCATGTGGGAACAGACTAATACAGTAAATTGGTACCAGTAAAGTGGGGCATTGCTGAAAAGATACCTGAAAATGTGGAAGTAACTTTGTAACTGGGTAAAAGGCAGAGGTTGGAACAGTTTAGAGGGCTCAGAAGAAGATAGGAAAATGTGGGGAATTTGGAACTTCCTAGAGACTTGTTGAATGGCTTTGACCAAAAACCTGATAGCAATATGGACAATAAGGTCCAGGCTGAGGTGGTCTCAGATGGAGATGAGGAACTTGTTGGGGCCTGAGGCAAAGGTGATTCTTGTTATGTTTTAGAAAAAGACTGGCAGCATTTTGCTGCTGCTCTAGAGATTTGTGAAACTTTGAACCTGAGAGAGATTATTTAGGGTATCTGGAGGAAAAAAAATCGAATCAGCAAAGCATTAAAGAGGTGATTTGGGTGCTGTTAAAGGCATTCAGTTTTATAACGGAAGCACAGCAAAATAGTTTGGAAAATTTGCAGCTTGACAACATGATAGAAAAGAAAATCCCATTTTCTGAGGAGATATTCAAGCTGGCCACAGAAATTTGCATAAGTAATGAGGAGCCGAATGTTAATCTCCAAGACAATGGAGAAAATGTCTCTGGGGCATGTCAGAAGTCTTCACAGTAGCCCCTCCTGTGACAGGCCCAGAGGCATAAGAGGAAAAAGTGGTTTTGTGGGACAGGCCCAGGGTCCCTGAGCTGTGTGCACCCTAGGGACTGGGTGCCCTGTGTCCTAGCTGTTCCAGCTATGGCTGAAAGAGGCCAACTTATAGCTCTAGTGATGGCTTCAGATGGTGCAAGCCCCAAGCCTTGGCAGCTTCCATGTGGTGTTGAGCCTGAAGGTGCACAGAAGTCAAGAATTGGAGTTTGGGAACCTCCACCAAGTTTCAGAAGATGTATGGAAATACCTGGATGCCCAGGCAGAATTCTGCTGCAGGGGTGGGGTCCTCATGGAGAATGTTTGCTAAGGCAGTACAGAAGGGAAATGTGGGGTCAGAGTCCCCACACAGATTCCCTCTTGGGGCACTGCCTAGTGGAGTTGTGAGAAGAGGGCCACCATCCTCCAGATCTCAGAATGGTAGATCTGCCAACAGCTTGCACCATGCACCTGTAAAAGCCACAGACACTCAACACCAGCCAATGAAAACAGCCAGGAGGGATGTTGTACCCTGAAAAGCCACAGGGATGGAATTGCCCAAGACCATAGAGACTCACCTCTTGCATCAGCATGACCTGGATATGAGACATGGAGTCAAAGGAGATCATTTTAGAGCTTTAAGATTTTACTCCCCCACTGGATTTTGGACTTGCATGGGCCCTGTAGCCCCTTTGTTTTGGCCAATTTCTCCCTTTTGGAATGGTTACATCTGCCCAATTTCTGTACCCCCATTGTATTTAGGAAATGACTACTTTGCTTTTGATTTTACAGGCTCATAGGTGGAAAGGACTTGGCTTGTCTCAGATGAGACTTTGGACTGTGGGCTTTTGAGTTAATGCTGAAATGAATTAAGACTTTGGGGGACTGTTGGGAAGGCATGATTGGTTTTGAAATGTGAATATATGAGATTTGGGAGGGGCCGGGGACAGAATGATATGCTTTGGCTAAGTCCCCACCCAAATCTCATCTTGAATCGTACTCCCATAATTCCCATGTGTTGTGGGAGGGACTCAGTAGGAGGAGATTATTGAATAATGGAGTTGGTTCCCCCATACTGTTCTCCTGGCAGTGAATAAGTCTTATGAGATCTGATGATTTTTTCCGGGGTTTCTGCTCTTGCGTCTCATTCCCTCTTTGCCTGCTGCTATCCATGTAAGATAGGATTTGCAACTCCTTGCCTTCTGCCATTATTGTGAGGCTTTCCCAGCCACATGGAACTGTAAATTCAATTACAGTTATTCCTTTTGTAAATTGTCCAGTCTTGGGTATGTCTTTATCAGCACTGTCAGAAAAAAACTAAAACAACCGACTTTGCCCACTAATCAATTTTGGACTTAATTATTCATGAATGGAGGGGGAAGGAAGGAGGAAGAATGGATTATAATTTATCAATTTGTAGGTTCATCATGTTTTTTTAAACCTTAAATTTTTTTCTATGTTAAATGTACTCCTTGCTGATGGAATTATTTTACTTACAGAAAAGTTGCAAGGATAATTTGGTTTTTGTGTGCTCCACATCCATTTTCTCTCTATGTTGCCATTTTAGATGACCACCTCTCATTACTTTTAAGACATTTCACTGACTTCTGAATATCTAGTTTTACTGTCAAGGAACCTACTGTCAGGACAATTGTTACTCTGTTTTAGATCATTCATCTTTTTCTCTTTGACAGGTTTTAATACTGTTCCCTTACTGTTGATTTCTATAGTTTTTCAGTGTGTCAATATTTAGTTTTATTTGTATTTATTCTCTCAGTATTTGTGTTGTACTGATCTGATTATTTATAAGATTTCTTTAATTTTGGAAAACTATCAACACAATAATTTCTTCAATTATTACCTCCCTATTATTCATTTAAATTTTTTATCCTGGAATTTCTACTTATTAAAATATCAGAATATCTCTATCTTCCATAACTCATAACTGCTATTGAAATATATATATCTATCCCTCTCTAAGTCTAGTAGGGAGAACAATACAATCCCGTTTATTATAATTTTTTATTTAATCAATAAATTTCTTTTACCACATCTTTAGTTGTTTTTTTTAAATATCCACCTATTCTTTTTTCATTTTTACCTCTTTTTTATTGAAAAATTTTGAATTTTATTTTAAGGGAGGTTGTGCTGTATTGTCTCTCTTTTTGGAAAGGTTCAATGTTTCTCATTTAAAGTCTTTGTCAGGATATTTTAGAAAACTAATTTCTCTCTCTCTCTCTCTTTTTTTTCTCGTTGCCCACGTTGGAGTGCAGTAACTGGAGTGTAGTAGCGTGATCTCAGCTCACCGCAACCTCCGCCTCCTGGGTTCAAGCAATTCTCCTGCCTCAGTATCCTGCATGCCTCCAGGCCCAGCTAATTTTTTGTAGTTTAGTAGAGACAGGGTTTCACTATGTTGCCCAGTCTGATCTTGAACTCCTGAGCTCAGGCAATCTGCCCGCTTTGGCTTCCCAAAGTGCTGGGATTATAGGTGTGAGCTACCATGGCTGGCATAAAATTAATTTTTCAAAGTGTATGCATGATTTTTAATCTTGTTGGCTCTATTTCTTAACATTCAAGTTTTGTTTTGTAATTTTGGTTAGCCAGTAATTTTTGGGCAAGACTTATTTTTTATTTTATCTATTTTTCTTTTTTTTTTTTGTCTCTCCCCATCTGCCTCTCTGTCCAGCATTTTTTCAGTTACTACCCACATTTTTCTTCAGGACACGAATCTGCAATCAGGCTTCAAATTACTAGTTTACCTTTCTACCCTATATGATGATGGAGTATTTAAGAACTAGTCATACGGTCAGTGAGCAGTTTGGCTGAGTTTTTATTGCCAAGGTTATGAGTTTTGAAGCTATAGCTTATGTATTCTCAACAGGGATGATACTGTCCCCAGTAAGATGAAAATGAAATCTTATAGGGCAAAAAAACCCTTAGATGTTATAATTGCTTGTGACCTTTCAAAGCTCAACCCTGTCCCTAAAAATCATTTTTTTAGTGTATAAAACTTACATTAATTCTTACTGTCTATAGCCTATTATTTTTTACAGTGCTGACTGTTGTTCCCCAAAGTATATACAAAAATAGAGTTTAATTTATTACTCCATTTAATATTTAAGACATGGAATGTAATATTATATTAAAGGAGTATGTGAGCAAAAATAAAATGAACATTGTGACATGAAGAATAGTAATAAATATAGGAAGATAGATAGATAAAACATAAATAGCTCAAGATAGAATAGTAGACTATGGTGAGACTCTGTAATTATATCATGTGAATTGAATTAATTTAAAAACTCTCCTTTCTGCAAGGGCAAATTTGTATGAATACACACACACACACACACACACACGCACAAAGAGAGGGAGAGAGAAAGAAAGACAGGAAGAGAGAGAGAGAGAGTTAAAAGACTGTCAGAGAAGTAGAATGTGAACCAAGAAATAATATGTTTCATTCAAGAAGTCTTGCAGAAAAGTTAATAAGATGCAGAAAGGAGCCTGAGATAAGGAAAGCAAAATGCATTGAGGAGAAAAGATGAGGTTTTATAATCATATCAGTAAAAAAAGAGATAGAAAATAAGTTCACTAATAAATTAGGAGAGGTAGGAAATTAGAGAAATCAGTGATAACCTCAAATGACTGAGATACTAAACTATTTTAACAAGAGAAATAAAAAAATATCAATAATTAGAATGAAATACAAGTCTTACAAAAGTAAAAACTTAACAAAAGCAGGTATAATACACTTGAGAAACTTGGCTCAGTTGGGAAAAACACACTGAAATAATTTATTTTGCATGGATTTCAGGAGAGCAACAGACTTTATATGAGTTAATCCAAGAAGTTCCTGTTGTCATTGCTTTATGTTATTGCTATAATGTGCATTAATCCATTAGCATAAATTTCTGCTATAGGGAAACAAATCTATAGTCAAGGGAAGAATAAAGAATTTAGTAAAATATGAGCCCCTGACAGCTATTTAGGTGTTAAAATGGTTATATTTGAAGCTAATATATAACTTTTTTTTTCTATTCCACAGGCTTGTTTAATAAGCCAGGTTATTATAATAAATGTGGCTTAACTCTACATTGGAAATATTTAGAGATAATTTGACACACTGGCTGACTAGACAAGCCAAATACTTGGGCCTCAGTTTCTTCCTTTGAAAACTGGGACATTGTAAACATCAATGTTAATACAGTAACTGCATACAAAATGACTGCTAATATTACTGCTAATTCTGGTAAGTATTTAACACTTTTGTAATCAAGTAGCAATTCCTCCCTTAAATCTTTTTATTTTCCAAACAAAGATTTTTGAAATCCCTATTATTATTATTATTATTATTATTATTATTCTTTTACCAATCCTGATATTTTAACATTGTTCTACATAATCTATTTTCCTTGGTCAGGTTTTTTAAAACTAAGTATCATTTAAACTCTGATTTGAACACAGTCCTCCTTCTGCAGTCACATGTAATCACATAGCATATGTTTCACAGATTTTATAGTGGTATGGCCAGAATCATTTTTACAACAAACACAAGCTATTTGAAATGAAGTCAAATGTTCAAGATCATGTTTATTACTTCTAGTTAGGGTTGTAAGTGGCAGTAGATGTTTAGATATGATACCTAAGTTCATAGAAAATAAGTTCACTAATAAATTAGGAGAGGTAGGAAATTAGAGAAATCAGTGATAACCTCAAATGACTGAGATACTAAACTATTTTGGATATAGTCACAGAAATATATTCTGTTAGATGGACTAGCAATACCTAATGCACCTTTGCTGGATGATGGTAAAATATTGCAGTTTTAATTATATGTGCTTTTCAACCAGAGAGAAAGACCAATTGCAATGATTCAGCATTTGAACTTTTAAAATAATTGTTGTAATAATTAGATATTTCATTATAAGCTGAACTTATTCTACAGTCAATCAAAAGACCTGCAGCTATAGTGAAACTTATAAGCTTAGGAAATCTATTGATTCTTACAAACACACACTGTATTATAGCACACGGATAAATCAAATAAACCAAATCTGGAAAATAATGTGCCTGGGGAAGATGGTGGTTAAGAAGAGCTGTGAACCCGTAACACTTTGGTATCTTCTGTTCTTAATGTTTAAAGCAGAAGTTGAAATTGTATTTAGTGATTTCCATTACGACAGCAGTTCATGTAATGTGGTCTCTAGAGGGCCAGTATGGGCACCACCAGGATACTTGATAGAAATGCGAATTCTCGGGCTCTGCCCTAGACCTAATCATAGGGTCTAGTAATCTACATTTTAACAAGCCCTCCAGGTGATTCTAGTGCATGTTAAAGTTTGAAAGCTACTGTATAAATTTTTAAATGATAACATTTGGGCAGAATTATGACATGTTAAGTGGGACAAAATTCATTTGTGTGTGTACTGTTTTGAGATTTGGTCAAAATGAATATATTGGTTAATTTTGAAAAATCTACAAATATTTCAAATGAGTACTCACAATTTATAATAGCATAATTGTTAACATCTGCTAATGTGTCTTGCACTGTGAATTATTCTTTACTTCACAAGAAGTCATAGTATCCGGACATATATCAATTTTAGATTATTTCAGAAATTTGAACAGAGCTGGACTAAATTTTTAAATATTCAAAATTTAAAATCACAGATGCATAATTTCTTAGTGTTTTAGATTAAACAATAACAAGAAAAAGATCTTAATACATTGAAATCTCATAGTAGATTAATTCATGTGTTCATTTCTACCCTTAACAAGTATTTGAGAACCTATTATGTGTTAGGCCATATTCTTGGACTTAGGAATAAAGTCACGTACAAAATAATCCTTCTACTAATAATACACTTCTTCATTCACCATTTGGAATTAAAATTTATCCCCTATTAATTTATCAAAATGTTTTAATTATTCATCTCCTTGATAATATTAGTTCTAAATTATTTTTTGTCAAGTATCACTCAGACTAGCATTTGGTATGGTTAGGAAAAAATAATTTCAAAAAAAGTAGATTTCAGTCAAGTGTACCTCATGCTAACTGGGTGACCTTGAGAAAGTCTATCTTCTGAGCCTCATCTATTTCATTTACAAACTGGTAAAGATAACAGCTCTGAACTTAACTTACAAAACTATTGGCAGAGTAAAGTAGATAATGAATGTGAAAGTTTACTGTTACTGCTGTAATACGTGTGGTTTAAAAAAATCTGAAATAAATCATTATTTACAAATGAATCAATTGCACACACTTAAATTCTGGCTCTGACACTAGCGTCTGACCTTAGGTAAATTACTAATCTCTTCGTACTAGAATTTCCTCAATAAAAGATTATATTATTTTGAATTTCATGGAGTTGTGCTAAAAATTAAATGGTAAGATAGATTGCTTATTCTACCGTTTAACACATTACTTATCTTTGTTGAGCACTTACTACCTTCATTATTATTTTTAAAATTATTATCACTAAAACAACATTTAGACTAAACCTAAATGCTTGGAACTCTGTACTCATAAATATGAGTCCTTATGTTCATAAATAAAATCATTAAATCTCTTCATAAAAGTTAGGAATTTCATTTAAACCTGTGCTGACTCCTTGACACATTTTTAGAGTATATTTATTTTGGAGAAAAAATAAGGATTTTAGCTACTACCTTGATTCCTTCTGATGAAGCAATGTTTAAAAGAGGATGAACTTTATAATCTTTTGGATTTCAGATTAATTTAAATTTTCATTTATTGGTATAACTCTAATGTTCTCCAATGTAAACAAAACCCAACTTTTGGTTATTAAAACTAAATAAAACCTTTATCAAGGAGCTATTTACTTATTTTAGCTGTATCAGAAAAATAGTTTACCACTTAAAGTAGTTATGATTTCTCACAAGCTTGCACCATGTACCACAGCAGGAAAATATAACAGATACACTGAAAGGCAGGTAAAAGTATTATACAGGTGGCATCTGACTTAGGAGGCTTCAATTTATGATTTTTAGACTTCACCATGGTGTGAAAGCAGTAAGCATTCAGTAGAAACTGCATTTTGAGTACCTGTACAACCATTCTGCTTTTCACTTTTGGTACAGTATTCAATAAATTACATGAGTTATTCAATACTTTGTTATCAAATAGGCTCTGTGTTAGATAATTTTGTCCAACTGTAGGCTAATGCAAGTGTTCGGAGCATATTTAAGGTGGGCTGGGTTAAGCTATAATGTTTGGTGAGTTATGGATACTAAATGCATTTTTGACTTACAATATTTTCAACTTACAACGGGCTTATTGGAAGGTAACTCCATTGTAAGTTGAGAAGCATCTGTAGTTGAAACTGGATTTGTGAGCCAACGATATAAACTTACCTTAAATGGCGGTATTGCTCTCTAGCTGCGGGTAGCTCATCACAAAACCATTTGGACAAGAATTATGTGAGCCCTTTCTGGAGCTGCAGGAGGCAAGGGAAGTGCAGGGAAGAGGTTGAACATCTGCAGCCAGAAGGAGAGAGTCATCGCCCCTTTGCAGCTGCCTTCTGAGACTTATGACCCAGTGAGCTCATGAACCATGTGAGGCCCAGTTTGCCTGGGTGTGGAACATTTCAGATGCAGCCACTGACAGGGCCCAAAGCTCTGTATTAGCCTGACTACCAGGCATCCCTGAATAACCAAGGAAATGACTACTCCATGTCTCACAGAGCTGACTTATCCACCAGGGTTAATAGGGTAGCTCTTTGATGGATAACACATCTGGAAGGGAAACAGCAGGAACCACACACCTGCAATATAAATCTAAGAAGGTTTACTGTGTTTTCTTTTTATATTCTCTGTTTCAGTACATATGTGAATGCAGTGGGGATTTTTTTCCTCTGAAAAGTTTAAGATTTTTATTTGTGTCAAGTCTCATAGCTCTATGCTGAACCTGGGCTTTGTTTATGTATCTTACTCAGACACTCGTTCAAATTTCTACATCCTTTCTTATCATTTTCTGTAACGCACTATCTCATTAGAACTCACTGGAAATGACTACAAGCTTACTGACTTCAAGCTGAATGGATGTGGCAGAGCACTGAACTTTTTCCTGGCCATAAGCAGATTATATGAACTGCATTTGCTCTGAAGGTAGTTTTAAATAGATCACACGCACTGGGTAAACTGGTTGTTACAAGTTTAGGAAAAGTGAGCATACAAACCATCAATGGTTGGGGGTTGCACTAAAGCATCATAGAAAGGCAACATCCCCACAATAATCAGCACTTTTTGAAATCTGAATATGGTAGAAACAAGCATGTGCATTTCTATACAAGTTGGTCAGCAACAGGCAGAAACAGCCCAAAAATTCAGGAAAAAATACACTAAATGGGTACCAATTATCAGGATCACAATTTGGAACTTCTTATCAAAAATTAAAAAGGAAATTATCTTCTACCTAGCAATGACACTTATAGTCTACTTTATTCAGACATGCTTGTACAAGTTTTAAAAAACATGATGAAATTAGTTGCAATAACATTTTGTATTGGAGAAATAACGTCAACTACGTACTGGTACACCAATTAGGATATGTAAAGTATGGCGTAACGATACTAATATTACACAGTTGTTTTTGAAAGGAATGAAGAATGCATTCATGTATTGGTATGAAAAATTATTTATGCTATATTCTTAGTTAAAGCAAAAGCTACACAAAGTATGATATACCAGTTGTGATTTCTTTTTCTTTCCTTCCTCCCTTTCCTCTTTCCTCTCCTCTCCTTCTCTTCTTTCCTCCCTCCTTCCCTTCCTCCTTCCTTCTTTCCTTTCTTCCTTCCTCTTTCTTTCTTTTTTCCTTTCATGTACTTATTTATTCATTCATCTTTCTATCAACCTATTTCTCAAGGCACATAAAATGTCTGGAAGAATAAGCACAAATGAAAAATTTAACCATGATAATGCATTAAACTTTCTGGAGAATGGAATTGGGAGAACCTGGGTAGGGAAACTTTTGCCTATTGTTTTATGCTTCCTTTATATATTATTTGCCTATTGCTGCATAACAAAGCAACCCAAAGCTTGGTAACATCAACTAAAATCCATTTATTTGTTTACAATTGTGTAATTGGCAGTTTGGGCAAGGTTCAGTTTGGATGGCTTGTCTTTATTCTGTATGACGTCTAGGTTCACTCTTGTGTCTAAAAAAAGTTGGTGGGTTAATTAGGGACTAGTTCATCCTGAATAATCTCACTCACATGTCTGGGGCCTGTGCTGTGCTGGAATGACTTGAGATAGCTAGGCCTCTTTCTCCATGGTTTCTATTCAAGTTTGTTCACAGGGCAGCAGTGCTCCAAGAGGGCAAAAACAAAACATAACAAAACCAAACAAAACAGAAAACACAATCTGTCTTGAAGCCCAGGCTTGGTTGTCCCCCAGTGTCACTTCTGCTGTATTTTATTGTTCAAAGCAAGTAACAAAGCCAGGCTAGATTCAAAGAATGGAGAAATAGACTTCATCTCTTAATGGGAGGAATTGCAACAAATTGTGGCCCTATCTAGTCCAACACATTCTACTATATGAATGTTTTATACTAAGCATTAATTATTTTAATAAGAATAATAAACATAAAAGAGGTATTTATCTTTTTTCTGTCATGAATCACTGGTTTGCCCAACTGCCATCTGTGTCTTTGAATTACTCAAGAGCCTGTTTCTGTTTTCATGATTAAATGTGATTACTGGTTAGTTAGGAATGATTCTGTAACTTATATACAAAAACAAGTTTTGAGTAAGTTTAGTCTCAGCCAAGAGATCCATTCCAGATGTGAAATTCTAACATGCATGTGAAATGCACATATACTTCAATTTACTAGTAGTCACTAATGACTTAGGCACAATGAGTAAATAGCCTGACACGAAATTGTATTATCTTCCTGTGTGTATGTCTGTGTGTAGCTTTAATAGAATTTAAAATCTCTCTGTCTTATAAACATTTATCATTCAGCACTTTAATAGTATAATGTTCTCTACTTTATACAATAAGGTCTTATTTAAGAGGAATTTAAATAGAAATGTTATGAATTATTTTAAATGACTGTTGTAATTATTCTTTAGTTCTCTCTCAAAATAAATTCAATAGTTAATTGTCTTATTAAAGGTAAGTATACCCTAATCTTTTTATTTCTAAGAATGCAACAGGGGAGGATAGTGTGGAGAAGGACAGTCCTACCCTGTTGCATTCTTAGAATTTACCTGTCCCCTCATGCTTGATTTTGAGTTTCCCAGTATAGAAATCCACAGCAGTAAAATATGAATTTTTATGGCAGAATTACATGTCTAGCACTTATTTTGTTTACTCTGTATTTACCTTTTTTTTTTTTTTTTTTTTTTTTTGAGACGGAGTCTTGCTCTGTCGCCCGGGCTGGAGTGCAGTGGCCGGATCTCAGCTCACTGCAAGCTCCGCCTCCCGGGTTTACGCCATTCTCCTGCCTCAGCCTCCCGAGTAGCTGGGACTACAGGCGCCCGCCACTTCGCCCGGCTAGTTTTTTGTGTTTTTAGTAGAGACGGGGTTTCACCGTGTTAGCCAGGATGGTCTCGATCTCCTGACCTCGTGATCCGCCCATCTCGGCCTCCCAAAGTGCTGGGATTACAGGCTTGAGCCACCGCGCCCGGCAAATTGTATTTACCTTTCTTTCTTCCCTGTCACTGGTCCTCTGGTTCCCTCTCCTAGTCCTCGTTAAAGCAGAAACAAAGAGGCAGAGGCACAAATACAAAAGAATCACTGGCTAGTGAGCCAAATGATGTGTCTCAGGCAGACATTTGTGCATAGGGCTCAATTTTTTGTTTGTTTGTTTTGTTTTGTTTTGCTTTGTTTATCTCCAAAATGATCTGTTCTGGGAAAGAGGAAAGACAAATGACCCAGAGACAAAACTAATATCTGGGCAGGTGAAGACTTAAAGGCCAGGAGTTCTCATAGTGGAAGGGAGAAACGTGCTCAAATTTTGTGTATCCTAACAGAAAACAGAACACTCTAATTAGAATAATGCAAGAGCAGTTTAACACAATGCTCATTTTTCAACGGGGAGTAGTCTCTATGTATAAAGAAACCACAAGGATAGTGCGGAACTCTCAGGCTGTTACCATGCTAGGCCCAAAGAGATGAAGGGAGAGACAGTGTGACTCATTGGTGAAGGGACTTGGTCAACTGGGGGTGACCCAGCCAGGTAAGGAATTGGAGAATAAATATCCTGAACTCAACCTGCTTTATTCTTTATTTTCATGGTGTGGCTTCCCATTGTCCAAATTCTAATGAAAGCCAGAAGGCAGAGGAGCTTATTGGAAGAGGGAGGGAGGGAGAAAAGGAGGTGGTTAAGGGAGAGAGAGAGAAAAAGAAAAAGGGAGGGAGAATGGAGAGAGAATGCATGATGTTGTAGCTGGCAATACCAAAGACAAAAACACAAGACAGGTATTTTACTCTCTAGTTGCCAAATTTTTAATTATAAGCCCTTGGAATGACTTTCATTACAAGAATTGAAAAAACTGATTATGGCAATTACTATTCATCAACTTCTTAATTGTTTGCATTCTGTTTCCTTCAAAGTTGAGATTGTAAACTACCTGAGGACAAAGCTCCTACTCATCTCATTTCCTGAAGTGTCCTCATTAAATATCTGCTGAATCACATTAAATGATAAGTATATGTCATTTATTTTAATCATTTTGGAAAATCAAGAATGGCTCATCTTAAGATTTTTTAGGGATATGTTACATAGTTTTAGTAATACCATCTTACATTGAATAGGATTATTACATCTCTTCAGCTGTCAATGTTGTGATTATTAATCTACCATAACTTTTGCTGACAGCAGAGAATCTCTGCTCTGAAAACTGCAATAAAGTTGGTTTGCCAGAGAAGTTTACCAACAGCTTGAAAGTTTCATGATGAAATGACTGGTCAAGTTAGTGTTGATGGCATCTGGCCAGAGCCATCCATCACTAATCCTGGGAAGCAGGGATATCTAATGGTTCCAGTTTTATTCAATCTATTTTATGCAGCCATGCTTGACTATGCAACAGGAAACCTCAGGGTTGATATTAGGATATATTTTGATCCCCTAAAAGGCTTTTCCACTTCAACAACTTGCAATCCTCCTCAAAAGTCCTTGAGGCAGTCGTTCATGAACTACTCCTTCCTGATGACAACATACCCAAGATGACCTAAAATAGATTTGAGAAAGCTTTGTAGGCCTGTGTTAGGAGTTGTGTATAAGCTGGAGATGCCTTAATATATATCAAGGTTTTACTAATAAAATCCTAAAAGAATTCTAAGCACTCAATTTTTAGAAGACAGTGCTGGCAGTTTGTTTATCAGTTCACTAATAATTACCAGGTAAGAAAATTTATAGTAAAAACATATATATGTGGATAGCAGATTTACTATCAATAATTATTACATTTCAGCATTTGTTGACTGACTCTACACTGGATTTGAGTGAATCTTAGGATTTCTTCCTTAATAGCCATATAATTGGTATTCATTTGACTTATAATGGGAAAGCAATCTAACCACACTGTATTAAAGCTGGAAGAGACCCGAGAATTTACTTAATCAAAGCCTCCTATTCTGCATATGAGAGTGATTTACTTGACCAGTATCATACAATTAATTTCAAAAACTAGGTTATGCACCACATTCCTTAACCACTCCAAGTCCATTAGTTCAATGATGTTTTCATTATTTCAATTTGAATGTTGTGGTAGCCAGATTCTAAGGTATCCCCCAGTGATCCTCATCACCTAGCTCTCATACCCTTGAGAAGTTCTCTTTCATGTTGTATCAAGGTTGCTGTGCGTGAACAGTAGATTATAACTGATTATTTCACTTTTGAGCCTAGGTCATACCAGATCATATGGCTTTCTCTTCAGTCATCTTGGTTCTCTTGGGAAAAGCCAGTTGCCAAGTCTGAGCAGCCTGATGAAAGGGCCGATGTGATGAAAAACTCAGGACTGCAACCAATAACCAGCAGAGAACAGATACCTCCTGCCATCAGCCATGTGAGTAAGCTTAGAAGCAGATATTCTTGACCCAATCAGATTCAAAGATGACTGCAGTCCCAGCAAACATCTTGCCTGCAGCTTCTTGAGAGGTGTTGAACCAGACCACTCAGCTAAGGTACTTCAAGATTCCTGACCTAATCTTGCAACTATGTGAGATAGTATTTATTTTTTTGTTTTTAGCTGATAAGTTTTGGGGTAGTTAAGGTTTATGAAGCAATATATAGCCAGTACAATGTGATAGTAAAAACTTTCTTGCATATGTCAGACTAACATAAAATTTGGAATCATGGTAAGAAATTAGGTTTGGGAAGACCATCTAGGCAAGAGTTGGGACATGTAATTCATGAACCCCTGGGCCCATGAATGGGCTTTAGAAGTATGTGAACCACCAAAATTACATGTAGAATTATATGGATATCTGTGTAAATGTGATTTCTTTTCCATAAAGGAAGAATCTCATCATTTTCATTTGATTCTCACAGGTATATATGATTTCCAGAATATTGAGTCACTAGTCTATGGCCCTACTATAATATTATACTCAAGATCATTAAGTACAGAGTCAATCATGTTTCTTTAGTCACTTTAGGAATTTTTCATAAGCCTTACATAGGGTGTGCACAACAGAAGGAGGTGGAGTTAGTGATTAAGTTCATATGTTTGTGTGTACCTGTATCTATTATGGTAAGCTCACCATCAATAGCCATAGCCTTTCACTTTCAGTTGTTTCCCTACTATCATGCATCCCTCATCCTTTGTTACAATTATTAAATATTTAGGGATGTTCAATTTGTGACTGTGTAACAATCTGAAGCTGAGTGGCTCAAACCTAGATTGCCTCATTGGTCTTCTTCATGTAGTGCATTCATGAAGTAACTAGAGAGTGAAGCAACCGTTCAGTATGCATAGAAGAAATTTCCTGGACACATTCTGGACCATTTTTCCCTATGTTGCATTGCAATGAGTTTGTTGTAACAAGTATAGACTTTCTCTTAATGTTTTCTTTGACTTTTTGCAGTGCAAAAAACAAAACAAAACAAACAAACAAAAAACCCATTACCCCCAAATTAAAAAAAAAAAAAAAAAGAGTCAGAGTCATTTGCTATTTTGACTGCTTATTGCTTCTGTCACAACTTTAGAATTGAACTAGCACACTTACTCATATCCTGTCTGTCTTTCTTAAGTAGTTAATTATAATATCATGTAATCTTTCTGGGAACCTACGTCCATTAACAAAATTGGTTTTCTTTCAATTGTGGCTATAAGTTGATGGATCCCAGTTCACCTATGTTTTTACTAAGGGCAATGCTATTCAGGCCATACAATAGACCCAAGTGTGTTTATTTTAAGAACTGTGTGGAACTATACCCACTTCCTTCTTTAAAGTAATGTTTGAAGTTCCTGCTGGAGTCTTGATGAGCCATGTACTCATTCACTACTCACCATTGTGCTGGTATTTCACAGGCCTCTGGTAACACATTTCTCTTTAATTCAACAAAAATTAGTTTCCATCTAAAAGTTACCTTTATGATTTTCCCTTTGAAAAACACTATCTTCTCAGTTCTATTATTTTCAACATATTTACTTAAATCTGGGAATGTTTCCAAAAGGAGCTTTTTAAGAAATTATTGTTCACTTGTTGGAGGAAAGGGGAATATATCTATTGGAAGGTCTGAATACTGCCACATGGAGAACAAATGAGGTCAATTAATCCTGGTAATTCTCAAAGTGAAAATACTTTATAACATGAAAAATATAGATTTCACAAACTGATTTTTCCATTCCAGGTATATTTTCTTCCTTATCTTGAGGAAATACATAAAATTGCATTTTTTGTCAAGACGCTAGTTAATACCAAGTATTTAGAAAAAGGAGGATGAAAGCAGATACATATGTTTAAGCCATATAAATAATTTATAGCCTTACAATAATGCATTGTAATATAGGCCAGACTCAGCATGGTAATTAAACTACTCATTAAGTGTCTGTTAATGCACACCCACATGTCTCTACCTCTTATAGGCCATTCACAGTTCTGCTCATTAGGCCCAGAGCAAATGACCTACTCTCAAATCCCTCTTGCTCCATTCGTTCTTCGAATTATGCATGCATATAGTCAAAAGATGTTTGCATTGCCTACCTTGTACAATATCTATTATGCTGGGCTGCACGAATACAGAGGCGAAAAAGAAAGAGAAAATAATATTGACTTGAGTGCTGTTCTAAACTAATAGCCTGCTTCAGTCTCTATTGTACATGAAGCCTAGCATAATAGTCCCACATGCATTCAGAAAATGTTCTTTTCACTCTTGATTAGCACTGCCATGAGCTTTTTGCTGTACCATGATAGAAGAATTTATTAAAGTTTTTCAAGTAGCATGTTCTAGAACTTGCATCCATTTTCACCATCTTCATCCTTATTCATTGGGGCTTGAGGAAACCAGATCGAATCCTCTGAGGGTTTTCATGTGGTGCTTATATTAGCCAATAAAATCATTCCTGAATTATTTGACAGACCACACTGATTCCTTCTGTTTATAGCTTTTTGGGAGATGCACCTGATAGCAATAACTTAAGCATTCCCTGAGAATGCAGACACAGGTGATCTATATAAACTGTATGCTTTTTACAAATGGAAGTTTCTCTTGTCCAGCATGCCACCACTAGACCATCCCTGACGTAAGTCCCCCAGTAAAAACCTATATGTCCTTTACTGGTTCCAGGTCTCTTCCTCTGCTTCTTGAACATGGTGCCATCCCTACTGAAGTTAATAGGGGTCTGTACAACAATTGGCGAGCCCTTTATGAGGCTGAGGAAATTCCCACGAGTGCCAAGACAATGGGATGGGTGAAGAGGAAAATCGTGGGTTGTCCATCCACTTCTGTGTGGGAGCCTGTAGCCACTATCTTTGAGGAAACGGGGCCCAGAGTGTGAGTAGTGGGACACCATGTAAATGCTGAAGGGTCTGGAACAGTTGTTGCATAAGGCAGATCTAACTGAGAAAAGGTACGATATCTGGGCTCTGGCAGCTGTGGTTGGCTAGCCACTTCTGACTGCACTCTGAGCAGCCACAGGAGCTAAGCTTAAATCATAGGCAAGAGTTCATCAGTTACAGAATGAACTGCAACTAGAAGGAGATGCCACATTAATTCAGGCTGAAAGGTTGGAGACCTTGGTGCCCCACCTGTGGGACCAGGATAATGGAGTGGAGAGCCTGGCTTGTTGGGTAGCCTGTTTGAAGGCTGTTGCATCAATAAGTTGGGGCTTTCTTGGCTGAATTGTCCTGGATCTTATGTCCAGGGACCCCCATGGAGATGTCTAGTGGAGAGGAGAGTGAGGACCTCTATGAGTCCGCAGAAGTTCCCATGCTCTCCACCTGTCCCATAGGTACTACCAAGATAAAGACAGACCAACTGCATCTATAAGGAGTAGCCCTCCCTACAAGACTTGCTTCCATCTGAAAGGGAGCAAGTCTTGTAGGGCTGCACACCACAATGCAGGGCTATGCCACTGTGGAATTGTGGAATAGGTTCCTATGGAAGGGAAGAGAGTTGATTGTGGGGTGGCTTCTCTGTCTATGGGGCATGCGGGCAGAGGATATTATACCTTCCAAATTTACGGGGAGTTAAATGGCATACATTACAAACCACCCTGTCCCGAGGCAGTGCCTCTGTGGCACCAGTAATGAGAATATGTTCACACTCTCCCTTATATGGGTGGTTGTGGGCTGCAAGGCAGCCTGGTCAAGTAAGGGAGATTTCCCCAAGTCTCTTATGTAATGGCAGCCTATGGTGAAATTGCAGGACATCCTCCAGGAATTAGGGATGAAGCATGCTATCTATGCTGAGCATTATTGAGGTCCCATAATTGGATTTTCACTGCCAGTGTGAAAGATAACATCTTATGGTAGGCACCCAACCAATGATATGGCATGCTAATGTCTATCCTGAGCCACCTGGTAGGATGCCAGGTCTCGATGACCCAACTTGTCACTGACTTAGGGGGAATGGAGAAACCATGTGAGCAAGGGGTACATGCTGCTGGGATGAAAGACAAGTGAGCCACAGGAAAGGAGACAGCTAAGGGTACACTCAGAGTGACCTGCTGACACATGTGGCGTGACACTGGTCACTTTGAAATATACAACCTTTGTTGCTAAGAATAACCACACTATTCTTCTATAGAACATTGTGTTAATTTTTTCTTTGTCATTTTGCCCCAGGGATACATATACAGCCTCAAAAATCTTTCATGGCCTGGGGTCCACAGACCTCTGTAGATGGACTATCCTGGAGGGAGTATATATTTTGCATCCCCCACAGTAAAACCCTGTATCTCATTCCCTGGCTCTGAGTCTCTTATTCAGCCTCTTGAACAAAGTGTTCTTCCTATTGAAGTTAGTAGAAGTCCAACACAATAAATGCACTGACTGAATTTAGGAATTGTTTATGTCACCTTCATATTTAGAATGTTTATTAATTGTGTCGAGGGTTAGAAATATGAGTTTGATTAATAAAGTTAATGGATGAGGATCATGTCTTTTCTATGTGGTGCAAATGGGTGAGCAGTGGTGATCACTAATTTTGGTGTCTTCTTAGGATTTTTAAATTTGAACCATATGCTATGTATGTGATCTGAGAATACTGTCATAATTAGTTTAGGTGATTAAAACAAAAGTACCATAGACTGGATGGCTTAAACAACAGAAATTTATTTCTTACAGTTCTGAAGGGTGGGAAGTCCAAGATCAATGTCCTGGCTGACTGGATTCCTAGTGAGGAAGCTCTTTGTGGTTTGCACATGGACACCTTCTTGTATCCTCACATAGAGGAGCATGAGAGGAAAGGGAGAGGGAAAGAAAGTAAGCTCTCATGTGTCTCTTCTTATAAGGACACTAATCCCATTCACAAGGTTCTGCTTTCATGACCTGGTTACTTCCCAGAGTCCCCTCCTCTAAATATCATCACACTGGTGATTGGGCTTCAACATAGGAATTTATGGGGAGACAGATATTCAGTCATAGCAAATATATCTTAAGATAGTTTTCAAAGTAGCCAAAACCAAGGAAATAAATGTCTAGTATTCTGAAATGAAAATTGATATGGTTTGGCTGTTTCCTCATCCAAATCTCATCTTGAATTGTAGTTCCCATAATCCCCAGGTGTCATGGGAGGGATCAAGTGGAGATAACTGAATCATGGGGGCAGTTTCCTCCATCCTGTTCTCATGATAGTGAGTTAGTTCTTATGAGATCTAATGGTTTTTATAATGGGTTTTCCCACTCTGCTGGGCATTCATTCTTCTCCTTGCTGCCACCATGTGAAGAAGGATGTGTTTGCTTCCCCTTCTGCTATGATTGTAAGTTTCTGGAGGCCTCCCCAGCCATGCTGAACTGTGAGTCAATTAAACCTCTTCCCTTTATAAATCACCCATTCTCAGGTATATCTTTATTAGCAGTGTGAGAACAGACTAATACAGGAAATTGGTACTGGTAGAGTAGGGTGCTGCTGTAAAGATACCTCAAAATGTGGAAGTGACTTTGGAACTGGGTAACATGCAGAGGTGGGAATCATTTGGAGGTCTTAGAAGAAGATAGAAAAATATGGGAAAGTTTGGAACTTCCTAGAGACTTGGAGGGCTCCGAAGACAGGAATATCTGGGAAAGTCTGGAACTTCCTAGAAATATGTTGAATAACATTAACCAAAATGCAGATAGTGATATGGACAATAAAGTCCAGTCTGAGGTAGTCTAGATGGAGATGAGGAGCTTGTTGGGAACTGGAGTAAAGGTCACTCTTGTTATGCAAAGAGACTGGCAGCGTTTTGCCCGTACCCTAGACATCTGTGGAACTTTGAACTTGAGAGAGATGATTTAGTATCTGGCAAAAAAAATTTCTAAGTGGCAAAGTATTCAAGAGGAAACAGAGCACAGAAGTTTGGAAAATTTGCAGTCTAACTATGTAATAGAAAATACCCCATTTTCTGGGGAGAAACTCAAACTGGCTGCAGAAATTTGCATAAGTAATGAGGAGCAAAATGTTAATCACCAAGACAATGGAGAAAATATCTCCAGAGCATGCCAGAGACCTTCATGGCAGCCCCTCTTATCACAGGCCTGTAGGCCTAGGAGGGAAAAATGGTTTGATGGGCCATGCCCAGCTCCCTCTGCTGTATACAGGCTCTGGAAATAGTGCCCTGTGTCCCAGTTGTTTCAGCTCCAGCCATGGCTAAAAAAGGCCAAAGTACAGCTTGGGTCATGGCTTCAGAGGGTGCAAGCCCCAAGCCATGGCAGCTTCCACATGGTGTTGAATCTGTGAGTGCATAGAAACCAAGAATTGGGGTTTGGGAACTTTTGTCCAGATTTCAGAAGATGTATGAAAATGCCTGGATGCTCAGGCAGAAGTTTGCTGTATGGGCAGGATGCTCATAGAGAACCTCTGCTAGGGCAGTGTGTAAGGGAAATGTGGGGGTGGAGCCTTCCCTACAACCACACACAGAGTCCACAATGGGGCACTGCCTGTAGAGCTGTGAGAAGAGAGCCACTATCCTCCAGACCTAAGAATGGGAGATACACTGACAGCTTGCACCATGTACCTGGAAAAGCTGCAGACACTCAATGCCAGCCAGTGAAGGCAGTTGGAGAGATGCTGTGCCTTGCAAAGCCACAGGGGTGGAGTTGCCCAATGCTGTGGGAGACTACCTCTTGCATCAGCATGACCTGGATATGAGACATGGGGTCAAAGCAGATTATTTCGGAGCTTTAGGATTTAATTTCTGCTTTGTTAGATTTTGGACTTGTATGGGACCTCTAGCCCCTTTTCTTTGGCCAATTTCTCCCATTTGGAATGGGTGTATGTACCCAATGCCTGTACCCACCTTGTACTAGGAAGTAACTAACTTGCTTTTGATTTGACAGACTCATAGGTGGAAAGGACTTGTCTTGTCTCATATGAGACTTTGGACTTGGACCTTTGCATTAATGCTGGAATGAGTTAAGACTTTGGGAGACTGTTGGAAGGGCATGATTGTGCTTTACATTGTGAGGACATGAGATTTTGGAGGGGACAGGGCTGGATTGATATGGCTTGGCTGTGTCCACCCACAAATCTCATCTTTATTTATAGCTCCCATAATTCCCCTATGTCATGGGAGGGACAGGTAGAGATAAGTGAATCATGGGGGCAGTTTTCCCCATCTTGTTCTTCTGATTGTGAGTCAGTTCTCAGGAGATCTGATGGTTTTATAAAGGGCTTCCCCCTTTGCTGGGCACTCATTCTTCTCATTACTGCTGCCATATGAAGTAGGACATGTTTTCTTCCCCTTCCATTATGATTATCAGTTTCCTGAGGCCTCCGTAGCCATGCTGCACTGTGAGTCAATTAAATCTCTTATCTTTGTAAATTACCCAGTCTCAGGTATGTCCTAATAGTAGCGTGAGAATGAACTAATACAGAAATGAAAGAAATAGGTGTGGGAGGGTGAAGACAGAAATCACAAAGAGAAGAAAATCAGTAATTTAATGGAGAATATTACCATAGTATTCCTGGAGAGAAAAAGGATTAGCTAATATAATTATCAAGTGAGATAGTTATATAAAATTACCAAGTGAGATAGTTATATAAAGCTAAGTCTGTACAAGACATCCCAATGACTGGATGTGAAAATTTCAGATTTTTAATAATTACATCTATAAGAAATATAAATCAAAAGCTTAAAAACCTGACTGCGTATACACTTTAAACTAAGTTTATAACATCTCCAGCTACCTTAATCACCCCCCACACAACTGTCCTTGAGAGTATTGTGTATTTGTTTGTTTGGTATTTACTTTTTATTGAACTATATTATGTAGAAAAGCACAAAATTATGTCTGCAGTGCATTGTGTTTTCACTAGCTAAAGGCAATTGTTTAGCACCAAGATGAAAAAATATTATCAACATCCAGAAGCTTCCCACGTTTCCCTTATTTTCAACAATCCCATACCAAAGGTAACCACTCTTCTGGCTTCTAAAACTGTAAATTGTTAATTTTTGAACGTTTCATGAATGAAATCATAGTCTGAAGTCTTAGTTCAGTTTTCTTTTCTGTTCAACGTCATTCCTGTGACATTCATCATATTTTTTGATGTATTTGTGCTCATTCTTTCCCATTGCTCTATAGTATGCAGTTCTGTGAATATGGCACTGTGTAATTATCCATTTTAGTGTATGCTGATGGGCAAAAATAAAGAGCATTTTGGAAGCTATCAGTTTGGGCCTATTTAGCATTATGTTGCTATGTACATGCTAGAACTTGTCTTCTGAATCATAGGTAGGTACGTATTTAGCTTTAGCAGATATAAGCAAAGAGTTTTAAAAGAAGCTTGTAAAGCTGGGTTTCATTACAAATATAACTGCTGATAGATAGAAGACTAATGGCTGTATTTACAGAATATAAACAAACTTGTGCAAAGGAATTAATGAAACATGAGACTATGAATAATTCCCCCCATTGAAAGCTTTCCATGCTTTCTGTCAAAAGGCACATAAATTGAGGAAGAATGTATAGACAACAGCCATTCCTCTCCTGACATCCTCGTGGCACCAGCACCTCCAAAAATGTTTCATTGAAACAACCTAAATGTTTGGAAGTGCTTCTATGTCAAAATCTGCCTGAGGCTGGAGTGAAAGAGGAAAAAATAAGATTTATATTATGTCATATGTACTTCCTCATAACCGATGCCAACTGGGTAAGTCAGTAGAATATTTACTCAGCAAATGATGAAGTTAGCTCTATGCATGTTATCTTTTCTGTTGAAACAGTGAAATTGGGAGAAAGATCAGGTACACAAGAGGTACAGATACAGATACAGACATTTAGTTACGTATCATCAATTTTCTTGAAGTAATAATTTTTCAAATGTGGCACCCTCACTAAGTCATGAGCTTTGAATTTAGGGAGGAAGAATTCATACAACCTTAGCTGCATACTCTGCTCTGTTAATTTAATGTTCATTTAGTCAGTTACTTATTTCAAGTTTATTACTAGGTCTCTACAGATATAATCTGTTTTAGTTGTATTGGGATGAATAACAGACAGAATATTTTGTGAGCATGGTCATTGTTCAGGCATCTTGGCTCAAGGTAGATAGTTGAGGATATTCAGCAAAGCTGACTCTGGTATCTTAGTTCTGAAACGCATCACAGGTTCTCTTTTTTCAAATACTCTAAATACAATTTTTGAACATAGGACAATGCATAAAAATAGATTGTATTTCTTAAGCGCTAATAGTTGTTTAAATGTAACTTAGAACATATGCATAGGCATGCAGATACACCTGAATGATTCTCACATTAGTGATTATGTAAACTGGGAAAAGCTACCATGACCATTTTTTGTGTCTTGCAAGGGACTAAACCATTAGAGTAAAATTGTTTTTAAGCCCTCAAATTAGTTTAAGTAATTTTCAAGTGATGATCCCCCCGTCTTAGCTTTATTAGTTTAGATTACATAACATTTTGTCATAGTTCATGCTACTGACTGAATTGTGTCCCCCCTCACCCCACATTCAGGTGTTGAAGTCCTAAATGTGATTGTTATTTGGAGATAGAGTCTTTAGGAGAAAATAAGGTTAAAAGAGGTCATATAAGGGGCCCTGGTCTAACACAATTGGTGTACTTATAAAAAGAGTCCAAAGAGCTTTATCTCTCTCTTTACCAAGAGAGAACAGTGGGAGAAAGCAGCTCTCTTCAAGCCAGGAAAAGAGCCTTCACCAGAAACCAAATATGCATGATCTTAATCTGGGACTTCCCAGCCTCTCAAACTCTAAGAAAGTAAATTTCTGGTGTTTAGGCCACCCAGGCTGTATGGTTTTTTTAATGGCAGCTTGCACAGACTAAAATAGTTCATTTTAAAAATTGAACTTTTTCCCTTAGTTCTTAGGAAAGGCCTCTCACCTTTAGAGAAATGTGTTCATACTGCATAGTGCCTGCATAGTGCCTGAAGAAAAAAAAGAAAAGAACACAGTACTTGAAATGTACTATTATTCTTTCCTGTTTAGATTCCTAGAGGTTTCATAAAATGGCCAGCACAGACCAAAAATGGAATCTCATCACCAACTAGATGGCATGTTAATTTTCAACTGATTTGCAGACATTTCACACTTTAAGCTCTGAATGGGGACTTCCTTTGGGGGCACTGGCTCCTCTGACAGTGGCATACAAACATTTGATTTAAATTTTATGCTCTATCAAATCCACACTACTCATGCTAATAATATAGGTACAGTCTTTATAGTTACAAATTCTTATTCCTTTTACTGAATCCCAACTAAGCATGAACCAGTGATGTGCAAACTGACTCCTTTCCACTCCCATCTGCCATCTTTATTCTATCCAGGAATATATTTCTTATATAGAAATTCCAACTATGTCTCAGAAGTCCTGATGTTTCAGAGTCTTTATTTTGCTCTGCCTTTATACAAAGATATTTTGAAATGGTAATATCACTTGTAAAGAGTCCTTCCTTCCGCTGGGACTAGTAATCGTGTTTTGTATTGTTTCTGAAGTGTGACATGGGAAAGAGGTAATATATCTTTCAAGCTGAATGCTTTCATTGTCACTGGTTTTCATTTTTCACACAGGCTTTGACATATTTGAGTATTGTTGGTGGTGATGCTGTGAAAAGCTTTGAGGCTGATTCATCAACATCCCTGGCTTTTTCCCCTTCTTTCTTTTTGCATAAAAATTGTAAAACTTAACGAATGATGACTAGCTTAGTAGTGTCGTTCTTTTTAAATTTTTTCCTGAACCTTGTACCTTGGCTGGTATTGATTTCCTTTGCTGTTGTCAGTACAGCGGATTGAGTCTTTGGTGTGCATTACCCTTTAAAAATCAATATGTGACTTTTTCTACAGAATGATTTAAATTTTGGCATAGAGTCTAATAATCCAAGATGTATATGTGACACTACACCAAAATAGTTATTTGGGGATGTTTAATACATTTATAAAAAATTATGAAGATAACACCCAAATAGCTTCATAATCTTATACATCAAAATGTAGAAGCCTATTTTATGATCTTCTGATAAACCTTAAATTTTTATATCTTTATTTTGAGCAGAGATATACAAAGAAAATTCTATATGCAGAGAATATAATTATTGCCTAAGTTTTCATCTTCCTTTGAAAGTGTCACTTATTCAAAAATTAGTAAAGAAAAAAAAAAAAAGAAAGAAAACTTTGTAATAATGAATGAGCAGAACAAACGAGTTATTATGGCATTATGGGAAACTTTAGTAGTAGACAATGATCTTAGTTCCATGATTATTTTATTTTTAAGCAATAAATATAGAACCCTCTACTGACTCTTAATTTTACTATTAGTTTTTTTTTCTTCTTTCTTTTATTTTTTTTTAAGACAGCGTCTTGCTCTATTGCCCAGGCAAGAGAGGGCAGTGACACGATCTCGGTTCACTGCAAACCCTGCCTCTGAGTTCTAGCACTTCTCCTGCCTCAGTCTCCAGAGTAGCTGGGACTACAGGTATGTCACCATGACTGGCTAATTTATATTTATATATATATTTTTAGTAGAGAGGGGATTTCACCATGCTGGCCAGGCAAATCTCAAACTCCTGACCTCAGGTGATCCACCCGCCTCAGACTCCCAAAGTGTTGGGGTTACAGGTGTGAGCCACCATGCCTGGCTTATTACTATTTTTATATGAACTTTTCAAAAGTACCTATAAATACTAGTGACATTTTTTCACTATTCACATCTTTAATTAGAAATTTAATTTAATTATATTTATTTTTATAAGTACATATAACATACATTTTTATCTAGGATCCTAGGATGCATAATTATTTTCTGTGGCAAAAGTCAATCCATGTATAATAATCCACCATACAATCACACACAGAAGTGCCATTTTTTTTTTACATAGCCAAATTAGTGGTTTACAGTCCAATAAAAGTATATTGCCATTGTATTTGTATTTGCTCTGTTATTGCTTATGGATACAGCTTGTCACAGGATTTCTTTGGCCCACATCAGTTTCCTTATGTTATAAAATATTAAGTTATCTCATATTCATTTTTGTTACATTGCTCCATTGCACAACTTATGGTAAGTTGCTTCATTCATTACTGTTACAAGAAAATAAGATTTATAATTCTTTAGGTTCCTGAGTACTCTAAATGAGAATCCCACAAACAAAATATTTAAAAGATTTGAGCCCCAAAGTAAGGAACATTGTAACTTTCATTGTAAAACTGTGTGTTTATAGTAATTCAGATCTAATTTATGCTGATAGTCTGCTTGAAATCAGGTAAAGTGGGCTGAGTTTTATATTTCAAATTTTATTTTTGATGCATCTAATTCTCCTTTTCTCATAAAGTGATGACTTTTTAAGTTCTTTAAGGTTTTTTTTTTTTTTTAAGTGATTAAAAGAAAGAATTCTACCTGCAATTTTAGCCCCACAAAGTTAATTTTGAGAGTTTCAATGAAAGTTACCCTTTCACAGATATCTCGCTTAGAGGATTGAATTAATCTGTTTTCACACTGCTGGTAAAGACATACTTGAGACTGGATAATTCATAAAGGAAAGAGATTTAATGAACTCACAGTTCCACGTGGCTGGGGAGGCTTCACAATCATGACGAAAAGTGAAAGGCACGTATTACACGGTGGCAGGAAAAAGGAAAATGAGGGGCAAGCAAAAGGGGAAACCCCTTACAAAATCATCAGATCTTGTGGGACTTATTCACTACCATGACAAGAGTATGGGGGAAATCAACCCCATGATTCAATTATGTCCCACTTGGTCCCTCCCACAGCACTTGGGAATTATGGGAGCTACAATTTAAAGATGAGATTTGAGGGAGACACAGCCAAACCACATCAAGGATATACAGTTGTTTTGGTATAAACACATTCATTTTTCTTCTTCTTATTGGCAAGTAAAATAATGATAACAATGTATTTCTCTTAAATCTCAGAAATGGTTATGTGGCATGGTATTATTAAACACAGAACTTTAATGTTTTAAAGGTACAGGTAAAACATGTCCAGATATATATTTTGTAAGTCCATTTGTGTTACTAGAAAAGAAGACCTGAGGCTGGGTAATTTATAAAGAAAAGAGGTTTATTTTGGCTCATGGTTCTGCAGGCTATGCAAGCGTGGCACCAACATCTGCTCAGCTTCTGGTGGGGGCCTCAGGAAACTTATAATCATGGTGCGAGGTGAAAAGGGAATAAGTCCGTCACATGACGAGAGGGAGAAAAAGAGAGAAGGGAGAGATCCGAGATACTTTTAAATGATCAGTTCTCACATGAACTAACTGAGTGAGAACTCATCATAAAGGGGATGATGAATGCTAAGCCATTCATGAGGGTTCTATCCCCACAATACGATACCTCTCACTAGGTCACACCTCCAACATTGGGGATAACATTTAAGCATGAGTTTTGGAAGGGACAAACATCTAAACCACATCATATGTGGAAAATATGTATATAGACATATACATATATCCACATATGTTTAAAGTATTCCTGTGTGTGTGTGTATGTATATATAAGCAAAAACCATTCAAATGTATATGTTTGTATTTTTTCAGTTAATATTACCTTTTGGGCAATTTTGGACATTATTGAATTTTTTTTCAAGAACATATTTTTAATGACTAAAATATTTTACCTTCTACATGTACCCTAATTTATCTGGCCACTTTGCATTGTTAGGTATTTAAGTAGTTTTGATTTTTTATTACTGTAAATAATAAAATGCCTATTTTAAAAGTCAAATTTTAAGCTTACTCATTCAACCAATAACCACTTTAATGATATTTGTTGATTAAATGTTTTTGTTTTGTTGCTCAGTCTTCTAGGGGCTGGATGTAGTGTGGAAACAAACAAAAAATGCATAGCAACACTTTGCAAACTAATGTAAGTGAATATCAGAAAGGTTTTAGGGGTTACCATCTCTTAATTTGACAGAATATTTTAATCAACATATCTCAGAAACCCGAAGAAAACAAACTTATTATCAGGAAATCTTTCTTGAAAATATTTTCTTCTTCCTGTTCAGCAAATTCAATAAAAACCATATGTTTCCCTTTTTCCCCACTACACATAGATTTTATATATGAATAAAATCCTAAAGTTTTTAGTTCTGAACTACAAAGTGGCATTTTGCAGTTGTTGTTGTCGTTAATTGATGTCCCAGCCTATTATGTTGATTATCCAAGAGCCACCAAGATAACTTTCCCTCACTTTCTTAGGATCTAATATTTTCCTTTTTACTTTTACTTAGAGCATAGCAATTAATATTGGAACTCAATTATAACTTCTAAATTCAAAGCTCCTATGCTTGATGATACCTCTTACAGCTTAAAGAGTTGATAAATGAACAAGTTAAACATAGCACAATGTACTGTAATACATATAGTTATAGGAAAAAGATAAACTATATTTGTTTAGATTAAGAATTTAATCATAACCCAATTTCTAGAAAGCGACAGTATTTTAAACGTAACATGAAATAAATCTATACTTGTTTTCTGTGAACCCTTTTTTCCTCAAATTTATTGAAGAATTAGACTTTAATTTTAAAATATGAACTCTTAGAAATCAGGCCTTCTTTTAGCTGTTTGTTACAGCATCTAGTACATTCTGATCTATTTATAGAATGAAGGATTCAAATTCAGATCAAATAATTGAGAAAACCTTTCACAAAAAGGAATTGAAGGTCACAAACAGGTCATATGCTATGGACGTTCTCTCAGTTGTTAACTATTTAATACTCATATCTTTACTGAACATCTATTTTGTTCTAGGTTCTTAACAAAATACTAGCTAACTGAATCCAACAACATATCAAAAAGATAATCCACCATAATCAAGTGGGTTTCATACCAGGGATGCAGGGATGGTTTATCATACGCAAGTCAATAACTGTAATACAACACATAAACAGAATCAAAACTAAAAATCACATGATCGTCCCAATAGATGCAGAAAAAAATTTGACAAAATCCAGCATCCCTTTATGATTAAAACTCTCAGCAGAATAAGCATACAAAGGGACATACCATAATATAATAAAAGCCATCTATGACAAACCCACAGCTGACGTGACACTGAATGGGGAAAAGTTGAAAGCATTTCCTCTGAAAACTGGGACAAGACAAGGATGCCCACTCTCACCACTCTTCAATATAGTACTGAAAGTCCTAGCCAGAGCAATCAGACAAGAGAAGGAAATAAAGGGCATTTAAATTGGTAAAGAGGAAGTCAAACTGTTGCTGTTTGCTGATGATGCAACCATTTACCAAGAAAACCCTAAAGACTCCTGCAGAAAGCTCCTAGAACTGATGAAAGAATTCCGCAAAGTTTCTGGATACTGGATACAAAATCATTGTACACAAATTAGTAGCTCTTCTATACACCAACAGTGACCAAGCTGAGAATCAAATCAATAACTCGACCCCTTTTACCATAGTTGCAAAAAAAAAAAAAATACGTAGGAACATACCTAGCTAAGGAGGTAAAATAACTCTACAAGAAAAAACGACAAAACACTGCTGAAAGAAATAATAGATGACACAAGGAAATGGAAACACATCCCATGCTCATGGATGGGTACAATAAATATTGTGAAAATGACCATACTGCCAAAAACAATCTACAAATTCAATGCAGTTCCCATCAAAATACCACCACCATTCTTCAGAGAATTAGAAAAATAAACAATTCTAAAATTCATATGGAACCAAGAAAGAGCCCATATAACCAAAGGAAGAATAAGCAAGAACAACAAATCTGGAGGCATCAATATTACCTGATTTCAAACCATACTATAAGGCCATAGTCACCAAAACACCATGGTACTGGTATAAAAATAGGCACTAGACCAATGGAACAGAATAAAGAACCCCAAATAAACCCAAATACTTACAGACAACTGATCTTTGACAAAATGAACAAAAACATAAAGAGGAGAAAAGACACCCTTTTCAACAAATGGTGCTGGGATAATTGGCTAGCCACATGCAGTAGAAAGAAACTGGATCCTCATCTCCCACCTTATATAAAAATCAACTCATGATGGATTAAGGACTTAATTCTAAGACCTGAAACTATAGTGAGTTCACTTTTGACAAAGGTGCCAAGAGCATATACTGAGGAAAGGACAGTCTCTGAAATAATTGGTCCTGGGAAAACCAGATATCTGTATATGAAAGAATGAAACTAGATGCCTATTTCTTGCCATGTGTAAAAATCAAATAAAAATATATTAAATACTTAAATCTAACACCTGACACTACAATTTTATTGGAAGTAAACATTGAGGAAACGCTCCAAGACACTGGTTTAGGCAAAGATTTCTTGAGTAATACCTCAAAAGTATAGGCAACCAAGGGAAAAATGGACAAATAGGATCACCTCGAGAATCAAGAATCATATCAAGGATTACATCATAAACAGCTTCTGCACAGCAAAGGAAATGATCAACAAAGTGAACAGACAACCCAAAGAATGGGTGAAAAATATTTGCAAACTATCCATTTGACAATAAAGAACTCAAATAATTTAACAGAAAAATCAAATAATCCAATTTAGAAATGAGAAAAAGATCGGATTAGTCATTTCTCAAAAGAAATGAGATGGCCAACAGTTATATAAAAATAAGCTCAATATCACTAATCATCAGAGAAATGCAAATAAGAACTATTAGATATTGTGTCACTCCAGTTGAAATAGCTTTTATCCAAAAGTCAGGCAAGAACAAATGCTGGCAAGGATGTGGAGGAAGGGGAACTCTCACATGCTGTTAGTATAAATATAAATTAGTACAGTCACTTGTGAAAACAATATGAAGGTTCCTCAAAAAAACTACAAATAGAACTACCATACAATCCAGCAATCTCACTGCTATGTATACATAACCAAAAGAAAGAAAATCAGTATATCAAAGATAGATCTACACTCCCATGTTTATTGCAGCATTATTTACGATAGCCAAGATATGGAATCACCGTGTATCCATCAACAGATGTACGGATAAAGAAAATACGGTAAACTTACACTATTGAACATTATTCAGTCATAAAAAAATAATGAGATCCTGTCATTTGCAATCACGTGGATGGAATTGGAGGACATTATATTGAGCGAAATAAGTCAGGCACAGAAAGACCAATTAAGCGTGTTCTCATTCATATGTGGGAGTTAGAAATGTAAAAGTATTAAACTCATGGTGATGGAGAGTGGGAGGAAAGCTATCAGGAGCTGGGAAGGGTAGTGGGGAGATGGGGATAAAGTAGAGATGGTTAATGGATAAAAAAAATACAGTTACAGTGGGTAAGATTAAAAAAAAGGAGTAAATAACTCAAATGGTCATCAATGGCAAATGCATAAACAAAATGTCACATATACATCCAATAAAATATTATTCAGCCTTAAAAGAATGAAATTTTGACACACGCTCTAACATGGATGCCTCCTGGAAAATATTATGTTGTTATTACGCTAAGCCAGAAACAAAAGGACAACTATTGTATGATTCCACCTACCTGAAGTACTTAAAATGGTCAAATTCATAGAGACATAAAGTAGAACAGTGTTTACCAGGGGCTGGAGGGAGGAGTAATGGGGAGCTATATATTTTAATGGATACAGAGTTTTTGTTTGGACTGATAAACCTTTTCTGGAGATGAACAATGGGTTAATGGCAGTAAAACAACGTGAATATACTTAAAGCCACTGAACTGTATATTTGAAAGTGTTGAACATAGTAAATTTTATATTATATATATCTTATCCCAATGAATCTAAAAAGTAAAAAAATAAATAAGTAAAAAATCCTCTGGACCACAGGAACACACTGGCTTTCTGAAGGAGCCAGGGAAGGCTATATCTAGAACAGGTGTTTGCTGAAGCTGAATAGGATTTTGGTGGGGAGACATAACAGGAAGGACAATTCATGCAGAGTAACAATAGTAACAGTAATCTCAATGGTGAGGGGATATGCAAAAACATCTCAATATTTTGAAATAAATGATTCTCCATGTCCGGAGATACATGTTTGTACATGGAAATTCAACCTGGAAAATGTTAGCTGGGACCAGGTTACAAATTGTTCGTGGCAAATTACATTTTCCAAAGACAGAAACACTATTTCCTGCCTCACACACCCTTATAGAACCTTGCCACTCCCTCACCAAAGAAAGAGAATCTAATTCCTTTCCCTATGAATCGAGGCAGATTTGTGACCTGTTGATAAACGATGGGATGTTGCATAAATAACACTGTGGGAATTCTGCAGGACTCCTCAGACTAAGTCACAAAAGATGATGCAAGTTTCACACAGTGCCCTAGAGTTGCTCTAGGAGCCTTCAGTCACATCGTAAGCAGTTTGGCTACCCAGAGACCACCATACTGTGAAGAAGCCCAAACTAGCCCATACGGAGTAACCACATGAATAGGACCAGATGCTAGGCGAAGGGAGACAGATGCCCTGCCAGCCTTTGGCTGCTGCAGCAACCACTTTCCATCTCCAGCCTCTCTCTGACTGAAACCTCAGCAGACACTCTGAGCTGTTCTGTCTGGCCAAGCCTGTCTCCAATTTTTGATCTACAGAAACCATTAAAGACAATAACGTTTTGAGCCACTGAGTTTCCACGTGATATGCTACAGAGTACACAGCAATTGCTTACCTGAACAATGTCCTATGTTAGGCTTTGGAGTTTGAACTGAACTATTCATTAATTTATGTATCCTCTCCTGGTTTTGGTCTGTTTTGGTTTGGCTTGGTTTACTTTTTTTTTTTTTTTTTTAAATCATACTCCTTTCTTCGCCTGAAATGTTACGCACTGAGTTTTCTGCCTATTAAAGTCTTTGTATTACTTAAGGCTCAGTTACAAAATATTCCTTGATCACTGTTGCTCTCCTAAGTGAAATAAATTGTGTCCTCTTTTGAATAATAGTATTTGCTTTTTTTTTTTTTTTTTTTTTTTTTTGAGACGGAGTCTCGCTCTGTCGCCCAGGCTGGAGTGCAGTGGCGCAATCTCGGCTCACTGCAAGCTCCGCCTCCCGGGTTCACGCCATTCTCCTGCCTCAGCCTCCCGAGTAGCTGGGACTACAGGCGCCCGCCACTGCGCCCGGCTAATTTTTTCTATTTTTAGTAGAGACGGGGTTTCACCATGATCTCGATCTCCTGACCTTGTGATCCGCCCGCCTCGGCCTCCCAAAGTGCTGGGATTACAGGCATGAGCCACCGCGCCCGGCAGTATTTGCTTTTACTGTGCAGATGGCATTTATTGCATTTTATACCACTTTTTGATCAACTATGTTATCCTTTAACAGAATGTAAGAGACTTGAGGCCAGGCATTGTACTTTATATGTCTTTCTAATGTCCAGCATTGTGCTTTGGAGTTAGTACATTAATATTATTTGAAAATAGTTACTGCAGGTACATAGAACAGAGAAAAAAGGTATAACTTACAGAAAGTTAATTTTATCTAGGTAATACTACCAACTTTCATGAATTTATCTTTGTTCTTCATTCATATTTAAACATCTATATATTTAAATTATGTACATTATACTAAATCTTAAGAAAAGTTAAGGTTATTTCACTTAGCCCCTAAGAGGGTTCATTTGGAAAACTAGCCAAAATATTCAGAAATATCAAGAATTATTGAGAATTCTTGTGCTGGATGTATAATCACAACTTTTATGTCTATGTAAACCAGACAGACTTTACTTTTAATAACAACTCATCCACATTTTGGAAATTGTCCAGGAAAATACCGGCTGTCCTAACAGCCAAGTTTCCCACCAATTTTCTGGCAACAGTGAATGCTGAGAAATGAGTGCAGGAATTGCTTTTATTTCTAAAGCTACATCATCCTTTAAGCTAAACAAATGACTAACTAGCATACTTCTAGCAAATACAATTCCTTGTTCTGACCTCCATGAAATCGTCTGTGAGGCAGTAAGCACACTTTTCTTTAGATTAAAAAGTTCTGCTAGACTTGAGATAATTAGTAGAGTAATGGAGATATCTAGCAATGCAACCATAAAATAATAAATGTGTCAAAGAGAATCTGATTTAAGAAACGGTGATCTGAGTTATACTAGAAGTTGTAATTTCATGTTTTCAGAGGAATTTAAAGACTCGCTCAATGCCAGCATTAGAAGAAGGCAGTTAGAAAATTCCCTCTTTTCTAGACAAAAATAAAAGGCAAAGAGAAATGCAAAATCTGAAATTCCTGTACATTTCACTCACCACTTTCAAGTTTTATTTCAAGGTCTCAACTACCTCTCTGTTGTGTCTAGAATTAATCTGTGAAAAATCAGCTTAGAAAGGTGAGACTGAAGATGAAATCAGTTTAATTTATAATGCAGGTTGGGAAGGAAAGGTGAGAAGTACAAGGAAGGCTGGTTACATCAACATCATTTACTGAGGTTGATTATTTGGCTCTCCAGAAAAAATAGCCAATGTCAGACTTTGCCGTGCTGCAATGACACTACCATAATGGTAGGACAAGCGAAGGACACTTCTGAAGGAGCAGTGTTAATGCACAATATTTGGCCTTGCTTTTAGAGACTTCAAACTCCTTGGAAGTTTAAACAATAAAAGACTAAAAGATGGTAACACTATTGAGAGAAGGTAGAAGAATTTTACTGTCTCTATAAAAAAAGTATTTTATAGTTTCCCCTTGTCCTAACCTACTTCTAGAAATTGATTTTTTAAATTGTCATGTAAAGATGATCTGATTTGAATTTTCTTTACCAGGATGTTGAATATCATCCCCCACTTCAAATGTGTTTACTCTGTCTGTCTTTACTGATGAACGGTTGTATGAGATTATCTTTCTCCTCATTATTCTCTACCTCACTAAACTTAAATGAAAATTCAAGGACTAAAGAAAACAATAGTTAAGAGATATTCTTTGTGAGGATCTAGGAATGTCATCAATTAAAATTCTATACGTTCTTTAAAAATAGGTTTGTTTATCAGGTTATTGCTTTCTTAGCAGCCTAACTTGTCAGTTTAGACCTTCTCAAAGAGCTGCTCAGCGTTGACCCTATAAAAGTATAAATGCTAATGGATAATAGGGGGATTATGGAGAATGTTTTGCAAAAATATGAGGAAAGGCTTGCTAAAATGCACTTGAAAAGTTGAACTTTGTTATAGAAGAGAACATTGAGGTATTAAGTCTTGACTTATTATTTTTAAAGACATTGCCTTTTCTGTATGAAAGAATGAAAGACAGGAAATACTAATGACAATATTTTAAATCTGTGTATGTGTGAATGGGTTGTAGCTTTTTAAATTTCTATAAAGAACTGTAAATTATTTGAAAAAACATAGAAATGAAGGTATCATTTTATTAGATGACTATCAGCATTTTAAAACTAGAAGGAAAAAAGATTATCAGCAGAAATATTCAGAGTGGGACAGAAATGTTAGAGATCATGTTTGGTTACTCCTATCCACTTGCCCTTCTTAAAGCAGGCTTCAGTGATGATGTTGTAAACTTGCGTTTTATGAAGAAACTCAAGATCCAATAACTTGGAAAAGAATATTGAGTTTACTGCTCTTCTTTTAGATTTTGTTATGTTTTGTCTCAGTATCTATACCACTGAATATTGTTTAAAAGTACTTAAAGGAGACCTAGCCAAAACATTTCCAGATCAAATACTGATGTTTATTGTAAAGAAAAAAAGCTGTTTGGGAAGAAACCTGTTTATTCCAGATTTTATTGGTACTTAAGGCAGCACATAAAACCTCTCAAATTCTTAAGAACCTTTCTAAGAAGATATAGTCATTTGAATGTTTTAAAATCTATAACTGAGTTTTCCAACGTAACTTTTAACGTTTTATGAGTTCCTTGGCCAGGATTTCAGTGCCTCTATTCTTAAGGTATGATTCACTTTCTATTCTCTGTGAAATCTGCTCCCTGAAGATGAGTAAGATGGCAGTCCTGCTAGTGGAATTCAGTAGAGAGAGATAGATATCGCTTATCTTCAAGTATCAACATCATTTGGAATTACTGACAATTGTCTTTGTACTTATACAATGGAATTACTGTAAGAGATGTTATCTTGGGAATTTTAACAGAAAGGTTGTTACTTTAAAATCTGCATGAATTTTATTATGCATTATTATGAAATTATTTCTGAATTACCTAGAGAAATTTGGAATTATTTCTGAATTACCCAGGGAAATTTGAAGCAGGTCCTGTGAGAATTCTCTGGTAAATCAGTTTTATTCTTCAGCTCAGGAGGGGCCTGGAGACTGGGTTGGGGAAGCTGAAGTATTGAAACAGAAGTCACATAAGTCATTCCCATGTAAGAAGTAGGACATTTTAAAACTGTTATCTTTTTAAAAAACAAAAAACATCCATTGCCATGACAGACTGTTCTATGTATAAAACTCACATTGGAAAATCACTATGTCTTGATTGCATTCATCTACCCATAAGGGGTTTATAACTGAGATATAAATATTTCATTGAATTTTTAATAAAACCTTAATGTGCATGATATACAGAGAATACACTACTACTTGAAAGCCCTGATATATGAAAACTCCAGCAGTTTTGAGGTGGATCAATAAATTTCATGACTTTGTGTTATGAGGATTTAGTATCATCTTGTCATTTACCATCCATTTTTCAAAAGAAAATGACTACAATTAGAATCTTGGGCTATGTTTTTGGTAAGAAACCAGATATCTTCCAGACACATCACCTAAGCTGTCTGGAGTAGTTGTTATCCAATATGTCTCTAGCCTGACAATTCTTTTTTAAAAAAATCAGTTTTACTCAGATTAAAATCAGGGCAGTGGAATATGACATCTCCCTTTGGTATGTAATAAAACAAGGTGGTAAATAGAGTCAGAAAATTACTCTATGAAGAACCAGAATTTCTGGTTACTCACAAGGTTATAATATGGTCAGATCTTATGATATCAAGTGGCTAGACACCCTGAGTTGCAAACTCCCTTAATTATGGCACGGGGGAAGTAAAATCATAATGCTTCTTATAACTTCTGTTGGAGGATTGCCTGTTGCTCAATTTATTTGTCTACAAAATGAGAACCTTGAACTGGATTTTTTTGTTATTTTCTTGTTCCAAAATGCATTTTCCTTATGTTTGTTTGTAAAAGCAATACATAACATTTAAACTGTAATAGGCTAGAACAATTTTGAGTTTCTTGGGAGGTTCTATTTTATTTTCCGTCTTGGTAGAAAGGTCTTAAAACAGTATAAACTCATGGGCCACAAGGAGCAGGTAAGCCATAATGTAATAGATGTTAATGTCTATTTCTTCATTATTCAAAATTGGAGATATTTTCTAGAATTCAGATTTTAGCTGATCAATCAGTAGACTCATATTATGTTTTAATGAGATTCCAAACACTTATATGTGATGCCCTGTACTCCGTAAATTGTATAACACTGTATAGTATTTCACAGAAAAATAAATTATTTACATCATTTATTTTAACCTTAATTACTCAATGTGCTTAGTGTGCTTGCCTGGATATTTTATTTTTCATTTATAAAAATCATGCTAAAAAGTAGCTAAATACCTATGCTTTCAGTCATAGTTTTCTTTTTTCTTTCTTTGAATATTGGGTATTAATTGTATAACGTCACCTTGAATTACATAATATGAAAAAATGCCTCTAGTATCATGTGCCAAACTACATTTAGTTTACACACCCTATTGATACCATTCTGGAGATTAACCAATATCTCTCACTAGGTTTTATGTATTTTCTAGGAGCGTAAAGGTTGGACTGACTCTTAATCAACTTCTAAAATCAGATTTTCAATACTATATTTCTTAAGAGCCTTAAAATATTTTTTCAAGTTAAGTTTACTTTTGTGTCAAAAAATCTAAAGAATGGCTGACACTTGAAGGGAGTAAACTGTCAGTGAAGAGGAAAGCAATCATCAGATTTGAATATTCTTATACTATCAATACAAACTTAATTTTAGATAATTTATTGCATTATTTTTAAAAAATGAGTATAAGCTTTTTTTTTTTTTTTTTTTTTTTTTTTTTTTTTTTTTTTTTACACTTGGGTACTCTTTATTTGATCGAATTCATTGTGAACCTATTTAATGTAAGTCAGGAGGTGTTTTCCAGTGCTCTTGGGGAGAAAAAAAATTGTCTTTTGCTGAAAAAATTTCACTTCTAACTTAACATTAATTATTCTTTAGAAGTAGGGCTATAAATCTAAATAACTGTCATATTTGGTTTTCTTTTGGACTTCTTTAAAATTTTAGTTTTTAAAAAATGTATTGAGGATATTCTCTCTGGGACAGAGAATATGATAGCAAACTTAAAATTGGTCTGATAGCCTCAATTAAGTAGGGAAAAAATTAGCTTTTTAAAAATGCATACTCAGATCTAGAACATGGCCTGGCATTTCACAGGTATTAAAATGTGTTAGACTATTGAATAAGTGGTTTTGCTGGAGGAATTGGATTCTTTTGGTTAAGACATGTGTTTCTGCATATATGCATAAAGCAGTGTTGTTGTGATCTTAGGTTTTTATTTTACTGACTATTCTTTGTATCTGACTATAAAGATGGGGCATATGTGGACAGTGTTAAATACTTACCCTTGGATGATAAACTTGCATTACCATAGACATAACTAAAATTTGGAGTTTTCAGACGGTAATTCTCAAGGTGAGGTTGTGTGTCACAATCATTCTTTGTCTTAATACTACAATAACTAAACCACTCTAACTGACAAACTGATCGTTTGTGTTATACTCAGCTGTGCTTGGCAGGAACAGAGATTAAATAATCATTATTGTGATTTTTGGTCCCTGGGAAACAAATAAAATAGATGGCTAGTGAGAGTGGATTGCTGTATTAATTAGGAGGCTAGGCGAGTCAATGATCCCTTCTAATAAGGGAAACAGCAAAGATGACCAGGCCTATATTCACACGTACTAAAACTGGCAGCTAGACAAAAAAGATTTCATAGTCAGGGTAAGGTATGCTAATCATTCTAAAACGATGGGAATTTTGTGGAGAATGGAAGGAGAAAAGTTATTTAAGAAGTTGCAGGAAGAGGGATGAAGGGAGGAGGTAGGTAAAACTAACATCATTTCTAAGGGTGGTCATTGTTTGGAGGCCAGTTTAGTGGTTGCTTAATACTTGTTATTTGGGCTTCTCTCCTCTATTTCCTTTACCTGTCTTGGAGAAAAGATGCCAAGCAGTGGGGAGAGAGAAAAACATAAGCACTCAATGATGTGGATGTGGATGTTTTCTCCTTGCTTTGTTGAGGTATGACTGATCAAAAAAAAAAAAAAAAGTACAACTTGATGTAATGATATACATAGACATGAAATAATCACTACAATCAAGCTAATTTACATACCGATTACCTCACATAGTTACCGTTTTCTTTCTTTTTTATGGTAAGAACGCTTAAAATATACCATCCTAGCAAATTTCAAGTGTACAATGCAGTATTGTTAACTATAGTCATGTTGCTTTACAATAGATCTTCAGAACTTATTCATCTTGCAGAACTGAAACTTTCTATCTTTTAACCAACGTCTCCCCTTTTCATGTCACCCTCCAGCCACTGGAAACCACCATTCTACTTTCTGCTTCTGTGAGCTGATTTTATATTCCACATATAAGTGAGATCATGTGGTATTTTTCTTTCTATGTCTGCCTAAATTCATTTATCATAATATGTTTCAGTTTCACATGTGTTGTAGTTGCAAATGGCAGGATTTTTTCTTTTTTAAGGCTGAACGATATTCATATCTCAAATAAGCAAAGTACCTGAATAGGCATTGTGGTATGTGAGTCTGTTTTATGCCAGTACCATAATATTTTGATTACTGTTTTTTTGTACAGTACATACCAACATTTATTTATTCATTTAATCATCAGCAAACATTTAGGTTATTTCCACATCTTGGCTATTGTGAATAAGTAATACTGCTATAAACAAGGGAGTTCTTGTCAACATAGTGACTTGATTTCCTGTGGATTTATATCCAAAATGGATTGCTGGATAATAGTAGTCCGGTCTTTAATCTTTTGAGGAACATCTATACTGTTTTCAATAATGGTGGTACCAATTTACTTTCCTACCAGCAGTTTGCAAGGGTTTCCTTTTCTCTACAACCTTGTCAACATTTGTCTTTTGAGTTTTTGATGGTAGTCATTCTAAGAGGTATGAGATGATACCTCATTTTGGTTATAACATGGATTTCCCAAATTACTGGCGATGTTGAGCCTTTGTTCACATACCTATGGGCCATTTGTATGACTTTTTTGCAGAAATGTTTATTCGGGTCATTTTGGCCCATTTTTTAATAAGTTTATTTGTGGGATTTTCTTTTGTGTTTGCTATTTATATATATACGTTTCTTATATATTTTGGATATTAAGCCCTTATCAGATATATGACTTGCAAATATTTTCTCCCATTCCATAGGTTGCCTTTTTACTCTGTTGATTGTTTCCTTTGCTGGGAAGAAGATTTTTACTGTGATGTGATCCAACGTTGTTTTTGCTTTCCTGGCCTATGCTTTTGGGGTCATATCCAAGAAGTCATTACCTGGACCAACGTACAATGGAAGAAGGTTTTCCCTATGTTTTCTTCCAGTAGTTTTACAGTTTCAGGTGTTATGTTTAAGCCGTTAATCTATGTTGAGCTGATTTTTGTATATGGTATGAGTTACAGATCCTATTTCATTCTTCTGCATGTAGACATCCAGTTTTTCCACATCATTGTTGAAGAGACTGTCTTTTCCCCATTGTGTCTTCTTGGCTCCTTAGTTGAAGACCAGTTGACCATAGATACGTGGATTTATTTCTGGACTGTCTATTCTGTTCCACTTGTTTATTTGTCTATTTCATGCCAATACTATAATGTTTTGATTACTGCAGCTTTGTAAAAATTTTGAAATCAGGACGTTTAATAGGCTTAATCTCCAAGATATGGTACAAAGTAAAGGTGCCCGCTCATGCCGCTTCTATTTAATGTAGTACTAAAAGTTCAAGCTAGAGCAATCAGAGGAAAAGAAGAAATAAAACGATGCAAATTGAAAATGGAGATGTAAAATTATCTCTGTCTTCAGATGACATGATCATATATTTAGAAAATTCTAAAGACTTGCTGGGTGGGGTGGCTCATATCTGTAATCACAGCACTTTGGGAAGCTAAGGGAAGAGGAACACTTGAGACCAGGAAAATTAGCCGAGTGTGGTGGCACATGCTTGTAGCCCTAGCTTCTTAGGAAGCTGAGGTGGGAGAATGATTTAGGTCCAGGAGCTTGAGATTGCAGTGAGCTCTGATTGCTCCACTACACTCCAGCCTGGGTGACAGATAAAGACCCTGTTACCAAAAAAAAAAAAAAAAAAAAAAAGAAATGAAAAGAAAAGAAAAGAAAAAAAGAAGGAAGGAAGGAAGGAAGGGTTCTAAAGACTCAACAAAAAATTTTAAAATAATAAACAAATTTAGTAAAATTGCAGGATACAATAAATATAAAAAAATTACTGTTATTTCTATTCAAATAACAACCCAGCCTAAAAATAAATTAAGTAAATAATCCCATTACCCATGGCAACAAAAAGAATAAAATGCTTAGGAATAAACTTAATTGTAGATGTGAAATACTTGTACATTAAAAATTATAAGACATTATGAAGGAAATTAAAGACACAAATAAATGGAAAGTCATGTGCATGGATTGAAAAAAATTAAATTTTAAAAGTGTTCATACTACTCAAAGTGTTCTACAGATTCAGTGCAATCTCAGTCAAAATCTCAACAGTATTACTTACAGAAATAGAAACAAAAAATCCTAAAACTCATATGGATCCAAGAGAAGACCTTGAATAACCAATCTGGAACAAGAGGTGAATTTTCACCTCTTCTTCCTACTCTGTTTTTCTGGTTTTGTACCTTGAGGCTCTGCCCAGGCCCTAGTTTGCCCATGTGTTACTCTGTGTATGTGTATGTGTATGTGTGTGTGTAGTTGGTTGGTCTACATTCTTCACAGATTGTAAGTTGACCAGAGTAGGGGAAAATCTATTTATGCAACAGTATATAGACACCCAGACTAGTGTTGCACATGGTAGGGTATGACATTAAAGGACACAGGTGGTGGAACCAGACCTCCTGAGTTGGCTCTGGCTCTGCCATCCATTGGTCTTCTGAACTTGAGTATCTCATATCTGTCTCAGTATTGGTGAGACACTGAGTATCTTAATAATACTTTGATGTTAAATGAAGATAATAATAATTTTTACTTTGCAGGGTTGTTTTGAGAGATTACTTAAACATGCAAAGCTCTTACCTGACATATAGTAAGGATTCATTTTTGCTATTAGTATTGTTCTTATTGGTGCTAGTGGCACCTAATACTTATTTAAGAAAGGATGGAAAGATCAGAGTTTTCACAGAATTGTAAAAACTGAATAAAATAACAGCTAACAAAAAGTAGAAAGTGTTAATAATTAGCACCTACAAGGATATTATGTTGAGAATAAGTATCACAAATCTTTGCCTTTTTTGTTACTCACAGTGCTGGCAGAAGTCCATGGCTTTGCACACACTCTGCCTTCTGTCTCTAATACAACTAAATACCCCTTCTTTCTGACAACCACTCAAAAATGCCTCAAGAGCCACATTAAATATAATTATCTTACAACGTCACCCCAATCCTTTCATCCACTCTCAATATATTGTCCTTATCATGCTATGCTACAGGTTTTCTAATGGTAATATGTAGAATACTCATGTGAGATTGTAACTAGTGTTTCATTTTTTTAAAGTTTTCCATTTGCAAATTTGAAGACCGAACTTGACTCCTGGAATTGCAGGACTTCTTGGTATATTTACTGTATTTATGTATTTGAGGATTTTAAGAAAAATAATAGTAGGCATATTTCCCAAATTTACTTAAGCCTATAGCCCTTTTTAATTTTTGAGAGCACATTTTAATATTACTTGGACAAGTGAGAAAATATGAATTATTAATTATTATGTAATCAATCATTTAATTATGTAATCAATACTGAATTACGTGATTTTTGATGTTCTGAAATGAAAATAACCTATTTTTTTACCTCTTTGTATTCTGTTGCCCAAATAATGCGTAGAATTTTGAGGAGACTTTATTCAATAATCATTGAATGTTAATTATACACTAGACCAAATACAAGTCTCTAGGGATACAAAAATAAATAAGATACAAGTTGAGACTGTTTTCTAGAGCAATGCTTCTCAAACTTTAGTTTTCAAAAGATATGCATTGTTGTCTTACTGATTTCTAGAACTACTTTTCAAAGACTTAGTAGATTTGTTAGAAGACAGTCTTTTCTGGGGAATTTGTGGTCCTTTCCATGAAAATGATACTAGTGTAGTAATTAAGGCTGTTTTAGTTACACATAACAAAAAAAGTCTACTCAATTTGCCTTAAGCAAAACCAGAAAATTTTACCCAAGAAGATGGAAAAGTCTAGGCATGGCTAGATCAAAGTCCTAAAGTAATATGGTCAGGAAATCATCTCTTACCATCTGTTGACTATTTTCTCTTTGTTGGCTTGGTTCTTAGGCAGGCTTTCCTATTCTAGAAGGTCTAAATAGCTTTAGGTATTATTCTCACAGCTGAGCCTCAAAAGAATCAAAAGAGAAAACAGGCTTTTCTTTTCTTTTCTCTCTTTTTTCTTCTTCTTCTTTTTTTTTTTTTTTTTTTTTTTTTTTTTTTTAGACGGAGTCTCACTCTGTCACCAGGCTGGAGTGCAGTGGCGCAATCTCTGCTCACTGCAACTCCACCTCCCAGGTTCAAGCGATTCTCCTGCCTCAGCCTCCTGAGTAGGTGGAACTACAGTTGTGCGCCACCATGCCCAGCTAATTTTTTTGTATTTTTAATAGAGACGGGGTTTCACCATGTTGACCAGGATGGTCTCAATGTCTTGACTTCGTGATCCGCCCGCCTCAGTCTCCCAACGGGCTGGGATTACAGGCATGAGGCACTGCATGCGGCCAGAAAGAGGCTTTTCTTTTCCAGTGGTTTTCAATCCAAGTTTTAGAATTTTCATTAACCTGGTTTTCGGTACAAGCCTGCCTGCGAAAGTATTTAGTCGCTTCAAGCTGACCTCAACTACATAGACTTAGGATGAAGGAGTGGTGCATTTCCAAGAAAACATCAGGTTACTAATCCTCCCCATCCCACCACCAACTCAAAACAAAAACAAAAACAATGAAGTGAGAAGAAATCAAAAGAAATAAAGGGATAAATAAATGCCAACTTGGCAAAACCTACTCAAATTCATGTTAGCTGTTACATTAGATGAATTTTTGAATTAAATCCAGATATGATAATAAATATTCTAAGATATATTTTGTATATGCATGAGGAAGAGTAATTTAAATGTTTTTCAAATGCAGATAATATTTTGTCTTTTTCATTCCTTACACGATTTCTGTGTCAAGACCAAGATAGTAATTGTATTTTTGCATATAATTTTGTTTTTTATTTCACATAATATTTCTATGTGAAGTGAAGAATTACAATTTATATCCAAATTTTATAACTGACTAGCTTTTAAGAGAAGAGAAACTAAGTGACCCCCCCAAAACACTACTGGCCTGTGTTTGTACTATATTTATTCACTTGTAGGGAAATGATTACAGACTACCAAAGAAATTATCATTTTTGCTCTACTTTACTGAAGACAATATCAGAAATAAAGTGGTAGTATAATGATATATACATTCCTACCCAAATAGCACATACAGACAAATAGGCACTGACTCAATGAATAAATTAAAAACGTTCTCCATCCTTTCCTTTATTTGATTTCAGCAACTACCTACTTGTTCACGTGTTACTAGAAATCATATAATGAATTCCAGTTTTTGGAGTATCACAAATCTATTACAGTAGAAATGAGATGTTTCTACACTTAAACAAACACATCTTTGGGAAGACATGATTCAAGAAAGATGTAACTTACACTTGCGAGAACTTGATTACAATATTGGATAAAGTGAAAAATCTAGGTTTAGTTTATTTTTGCAATTATAAACTGCTGTCTTTACTAAACTATTATGCACCCATTTCTGATGGAAAATGACAAAACAGCACACAAAATAGTAAAATGCATCTTCCTTCTAGAACTACTGCCAAATCGTGTCCCATTTCTTTCATAAGGTTTGCTTGAAAATGCTACAAATGCCAAGTGCTGAATGTACAGAAAATATTTCTATTGTTGTTCTCACTGTATTAGTTTACAACTTTTTCCCCAAAGGATTGGGGTTGTGTTGCTCCTGGGAGGAGCTGACTATCATTAAAGTACTGGGAAATAACATTAGGAATCAAATATTTGCTTAGACATAGAAAAGGCATCTAAAAACAAAGTTTTTTACTTTCAAAATGAAACAGCCTAGAGTACATTCAGATTTGTAAAGGAAATTTAAATAATTATAGTTAAGTTAGGTGGTCGAGGAAACAAAATCTGTCATTGTTTCTGCTGATGCTTTGAAAATCCACCAAATTGAGAAGTATTAAATGAACAGAGAGACAGAAAGAGACAGAAGGGAGAAAGAGGTAGAGGGAAGGCATGTAGTAAAAAATGCCTTATATTTCAATTAAAAGGCTCTCTTCAAGGTCTAAGATTACTTTAGCATTGTCCTCATATTTCAACATCCGATTCTCAGTCTTGCTGCCTTAGGATTTTGTCAAAGCCCTGGAGTTCACGGTATTCAGAATGAGTTATAATTAATACACACAATAATTCTGTCACTACTGCAAAATAACAATTAAAAAACCAAAGAATAGTCCAAAAATTTACATTAAATGTACACATCAAACCTACTCCATCTCTCACCATTCATCCCATGGTTCATCTCTGTGCCTCAATCCTACCATCATGACTTTCTTCACTGAATGTGACTTGCTTCTTCTTTGACCACTAATATCTCATTAAAAACTCTTTCTGACACAATCTTCTCTCTTTTTTCCCCCAAGTTAACTGTTTACTCATTCCTTAGGTTATAGTTTAGATGTCATATCCTTGAAAGAATACTGCCACTCTTCCTACAAACAAACAAATCACATAAAAACCTGGCTTACTGTCTCTGGCTTGTTTTTGTGAACCTTCTGATCTATCACAGTAAATTGTGCCTGTCACACTGTATTGTAATTGCTTATTTAATTAACTGATTCCCACACAAAATTGGAAGCTTTGTGAGAGCAGAATTTTACTCATTATATTCACACGTGTATTCCTAGCAACTAATGTGGCAAATACAAAACTGTTAAACGAAGTAGTAAATGCGTATAATTTAGGGAAACTTCTAAGTATAAAGTGGATTATTCACTGAATTCATTAAATTGGGAGGTAAAACTAAGTCTTTTTTGGACTCATGAGAGGACCAACTGTAATTTGGGTTATTTTAACTGTTACTGAATTTCAAGAATACCCTGATCTTCCCATTTATCTCAGCTTTTTTTGTAAAGGAAAATGTGAGGAACCTAGAATTCTATGGGATGAATTTGAAGTTGCATGCTCTGCTGCTTCTCTCTTTTGATTTCCTGGCTCCTTGGTAAGGGGTTTTCTCCACCTTATGTTTATGATTATTTCATGATATTTATATTTTGGTATTCATTTTGTTGGCTTCTTTTTTGGAACTCAAATTCTTAAGTAAAGGCTGTCTTAACATCAATGACAATCTGCTCCACCCCCTACCAAAGCTTGGGCCTGGTAGAACCAACGGGACGGTACCATCTCTGAACCAGTCTTCTTCATTTGGAAAGGAATTTGCCTACTTTTCTTATTGTAACGGGGAGATATTTTTAATAGATTATTTTTTAATGGTGCTTCCAAGCTGTGATTTCACAATTCTCAGTATTCAACTGATAGGATAACACATGAACACCTTTAAGAAAGATCTTCTATGGTAATTATTTTCTGTTCCTATTATTTGGAGTGAAACTCTTAAGGATTCACAATTTCACTTTCCATTCCTAAGGATGGAAGTTTGTACTTTCTCCGTTTTAGATATTCAGAGAAATACTATCCCTTTATACAGACAACCAGAGTTGATACTAACACATTGTCTTCTTTGTTACTGGTAAATAAAATAGAACTGAAGAAGCCTGAATTTTGTCCCAAACCAAAGAAAAAATAAATAGGTTAACAAATATTTTAATTTATAGATTATTTGTGAACTATCAAAGAGGATCATAAAAACAGTGGTAGAGCAATGATAGCTTTAAAAATGCCACCTATCAAATCAATATCAGATTTGATAATAGATGAGAATGAAAGGAATGCATTTGCTGATTAAAATTACGTTATTATTTAGCTTTTACATAGCACATTGGAATGATATGGGGAACCTTGAAGGTGGAGGAGCTCGGATTACAGGGAGTAGTTAGAATGTACGTATGCAGGAGGTTTGCTAGGTTGGGAGCATTAACTCCATCCGACCACTAGGTATCCACTTGTCATAATAAGGAAGTCAGTTTAGCAAATGGGCACTAGCAGCCCATACAAGATGAAGTGCTATCACAGTGAATAATCACTCTGGGTTTTACAATTAGCTTTATCAAGCCCATTAAATGATTTGTCATTGTCAAATTGTTGTTACCTCCCTTTTCCACTTCAGGAATTTAAAGATTCTATAATCTTATGGAGGTAGAAGGCAACTAAAGACATGAAGGATAAACTGATGAAAATATAAGAAGACAAGAAAAACTGAAAGTTTTCATGTTTAAAGGGGTCAAATTAAATGTAAGTTTCCTCATTTGTTCTGGTTTTTCATCTGGGATACAACACTGATAATGCTCTATTGGCTTCATGCATTATTAACTAATTAATTAGTTCCTACACTGTGAAAATCTTTCAAATTAAACCTGCCTATGTAAAAGAGCTAAATTTGCAGTTTAAAAGGATAAACCTCTCAGAGCTATTCTTGCATTTGCCTTCATTTTACTATAATAATAGCATTGACATATTTAAATTTGAAGGCTTTTGCACAACAAATGTTGCTATGAAATATGTAAGCACACATTTTAATATGTCCTATACATACGTACTATACATATTAAATAGACTTAAGTGGGGAACAAGAACTATAGAGGAAAAAGTCTTATTTTGAAAACTCTTACAGAGGCAGGTTATAACAAAACAAAGGAAATGTTGAATACATTGTCGTTAAATACATATCCCTCTGATCCTTTACAAGTGAATACATACATACAAACACATGCAAAAATATATCCCTTGGAAATCATTTGAAAACAAGTATCAGGGCTCCCTATTTTATATCCAGGTTTGACTAAAGGTAAGATTTTGACCCTACTGCTAGAATTTTAGAACATTATTACCAGGAACTTAATTATCATGTACAGTTATGACTTTTAAAACAAAGGCAGTAAATCCTTGCCTTTAGAGTTACAGGAAATATTTTATTCAGAAAGCCTGTTGTTTATAGAAAACTATTCTTTCTAATTAACAAAATAACCACAAGCCACATTAACAAAACCACAGAAATGTAGCAAAGAAAATCTGTGTTTCCAAGTGCCCTCGGGGTCATCTTCCAGACGTCTCCAAATAACTATAATTAAGAGGCAATTGACAACTCAGCTTCTTGTTGGCTGTTTTTTGACTTGCAAAAGTTATTGAATCAATTAAAAGACCTAACATAAGAGGCAAATTTAAAGGATCCATATAAAAGCAACTCTACCAAATCCTCTTTTAAAAGTTGGCATTTGTGCTATTGAAATAAGAAAGCGTATAATAAATTTTATAACCATATTCATTTTTATCATAAAATTGAATACAGCATTTAAAAGAAAAACTCCTTTCTTCATCACTGATAACATTGCAGTTACATTTGGTAAACAATTCCTTTTGATTTGTCAACTCTTCATGGTTTATACTGTGAGTACTGTATGGATTGAATATATTTTGTCTTCTCTATATCTATATTGCTGGATTGTGAATGGATTATTTTTGTATGTGTCAAATATGTAGCATTCAAACATTAATTTATTCATCCATGCATACAGCACAAGTTTATTGGGCATTGATTATACAGTAGGTATTTATTATGCTATTTTCCTGGTCTACAGTGTCAAATAAGGAAAAATTCACTGTCTTCAAAGTTGTTAAGGCTTAATTTGAGAGAAAAAGAAATCCCTGTGTATAAGAAACTGTGGTAATTGTTCTAATTGAATTTTTGATAAGCTGCTCTGAGGAAAGACTTCTAAATCTAAATAGGTGACCATAGAAAACTAATGCTCAATTTGGAAAAATTAGTAGGTATTATTTAATGATATGAGGGCTGGGGAGAGTGAGCTTTTTTGAACGCCCAAATAAAGAAGTGGCATAAAAGTAAGCAATTGCCAAAATAACAAATGACATAATATGTTAAGCAATGCCATTTCAATATTGTCCTGAAAGCTACAGGGAATCACTGAAGGATTTTAAAGTATCTGATAATATGGTCAGATTTGAATGTTTAAAAAGGAGCAGCTTGGAGCTGCTTGGAGGATGAGTTATAGGGAAGTCTAGGAGCAGCTTGGAGGATAGGAGCAGCTTGGAGGATGAGTTATAGGGAAGTCCAGGCTGAAAGCAGAGAGAAAAGCAGTAGAATAATCCACTTGACAGGTAATGACTTATAAACTTAGGTATTCACAATGGGGAAGAAGAGGAAAGAGACATGACAGATCATAGATATGGAGATAGACGGTAGGAAGCTAGGTAGATACATAGATAGATTAGATAGATAGATAGATAGATAGATAGATAGATAGATAGATAGATAGACAGGTTTAAGGTAAGACAAATATTGATTCAGAAATATGAACTTTGAGATGTTTGCAAAACTTCTGAAAAAAAGGCATCTGGTTGTCATTTAGCTATTTGAGGCTGCCCCAAGACCAACTATGTACAGACAGAAAAAGCATCAGCCCAGGAGGATGATAGATTCTCAAGGGACCAGATGCCTTTAATAGGTGACTGATGTCTTCTTGAAAGAGACCCCTGAGAAGTAGTCAGACAGGTAGAAAGTTGAGTTATAGATGCCAACAGAAGAGGCATTTCCATCTAATGGGATTTCACATAGTAACAAATAAAATTCCAAAGAAGCAATTTCATATTTTCTTCCAAGATACTGAGTCTAAAGTTTTACTTTTTCTATTTTCTGTGATAATCTCACTAGCAAGAATTCTAAAGTAGTAGGTGTTAAATAGAAGGAAACAAAAATGGCATTGAAAATTTCATAACCTGATCCTGTGGTTTGAATGTTTGTCCCTTCCAAAAACACATGTTGACATTTATTTCTACGTGTATTTTGAGTATTGGGGGATGGATCCACTGAGAGGCAATTTAGGCCATAAAGACTCTACTCCCATTTGTAGGTTTAATGCTTTAATACAAGGGCTTTAGGGACTGAGCTTTCTCTCTTACCTCCCCTACTCTTCTGCCATATGAGGAACTGAGTTTCTCTCCTCTGGAGAATAAAATATTCAAGTGCCATCTTAAGAGCCAAGACCAGGTCCTTACCAGACACCAAACCTGCCAGTGTCTTCATATTTGAGTTCCCAGCCTCCAGAACTGTGAGCTAATAAATATCTACTCATTATAAATAAACCAGTCTCATTATTGTGTTATAGCAGTACAAAATGGACCAGAACACCTGATAAATTAGGCCATAAAAATACAGCCTGACTATAAAATTAGAAGATTTTTTTTCTTCAACTTTTAAGTTCCAGGGTACATGTGCAGGTTTGGGTTTGTTACATAAGTAAACATGTGCTATGGTGGTTTTCTGCAGAGATCAACCCATCACCTAGGTGTTAAGCCTAGCATTCATTAGCTGTTTTTCCTGATGTTCTCCCTGAAGATATTACAGTAAGAGAAATTTCCCTAAAATATGTCAACAGTTTATCAAACACCTTCCTTATAAACAATGCTAGACTAATTCATACAAATAAAAATAAATTTATATTATATATAATATGACACCGAGGTAGAATTGCTTTCCTATGCAATTTGAATTAACAAAATCTACTGCATTCAGAATTTTCTGGATTATGTGTAGTTCCATGTAAGAAAGTTGTTATTACAAATCTCTCAGGAGGAAATGTCACTCTATATTTTAAATGTGTGGCTTCTCTGCTGAGGATTGTGTTATATGAACAAGTCCCAAGTCTAGAGACCTGCTGAGCCCCAAGACTCTTCTGAGCCCTGGGAAGACTCTTCTCATTTCTACAAGCAAGCTCTAAGCCCATGATAAATTCAATCCCCCCACCATGTCCAATGAATACTGACTGACTGTAGTGAGGGGATCCTTCCTTCCCATCTTCCCACTCTTTGTCTTCCCAAACCATCAGCAGATGAGCTTTCCCTTCACCTCATTTTTAAAGGTTTTCTTTAGGATACCATTTACTATAGAGAAACATATAGGTTACACTAATAATTGCCAACCTCTTGCAATTTACAAATTACAAAAGTTCCAATAACACGTATATTCTTTAAAATGATTACTTATAAAGAAAAAGAATACTCTTATGGCTTGTAATTCTCAGGTATTTTATGCTGCATTTTATTCATAAATTCTTTGGTAGACCTGTCTGAACATACCTGATTTTTTCTTTGGAATTTTGTCACTTCCCCGGAGATGCCGTGGGGAAGGTTTGCTGTGTTCTGAGGCACTCTTAAGCTGCATTTCAGGAGGCAAGACAAGCCAAAATAAGTCAAATATCACAAAAACTCAAACCCATACATGGCTCCTATCTGTCATTAATTGGAGTAAAGTGATCTGTTCTTAATCTAGTTGTCAGCTAGTGAATGAAAGGAAACCCTTGAAGAAAACACCATCTAGAGGCTCCACAATTCTCATGTCAATCTTTTTCATGAAGAAATTAAAAAAAAAAAAAAATCAATGGGCTTTCATTCAAGAATGCAAGATTGGATGAAGGTTTACAAATCAATGTAGTTTACTACACAAAGGAGAAAAATCATGTACATTTCAATATATGCATAAATATGTTTGATAAAATTTAATAACTAATGTAAATAAGTAATCAAAGGGAAACTTTTATGTCATACAGAGTTTTTAAAAAGAATCACCAGCGAAGTTCACACTTACAGATCAGCTACTGAAAATTTTACTCTGAGATATACAATGAGGCAAGTATATCCACTGTACTTCTATTTAGCATGTTGGAGGACAGAGAAAGAAAGTAAAAAAGAAGTCATAAGAATTTGAAACAAAAAATAAAGCAGTCATTATGTTCCAATGACATTATTGGTAATGTAGAATATGGAAAAAAAATATATCTATATATATATGTATACTTTTTTGAGTAGGCCAAACTTCCTAAATTTTATGTTAAGAGCACAATAAAGATGAACCAGAAATGACAAAAAAATTAATGATTAAGAACTTTTGTTTATCAAGGGACACCATTAAATGAAGAAAAAAGCAAGCAACACAGTTGGAGGAGATGTTTGCAACACATAAGTGATAAAACTCAATTTTCCAGAATATATAAAAGAACTATAAAAATTTAATTATTCAAAGTCACACCTTTCATTAAGAAATAGGTGAAAGAGTTGGAGAGACCCTTATGGGAAGAGGGCAATATGCATAGGAAAAGTCCCATAATCTCATCAGTCACCAGAAGCATGTAAATTAAAACTTCAGTTAGGTACCAATACACACACCTGAATGGTTAAACTGGAAGTGGAGATGCTGACAACACCAAGGGTTAGGAAAGACATGGAGCAGCTAGAACTTTCAAGCTCTCAGGGAGTGTTAATTTAAAAAGAAAAACAAAAAACAAAATAAAACAAAAAAAAACTTTACTTAGCTACTAATGTTCTATTTCTATATAGGGCATGTTCACTAAGGTGTTCACTTACTTAAAAAAATACATAGAGTTATGATTTGTGCACTTTGATGCATATGTTATACCTCAACACAAATTTAAGGAAAAAATTTACAACTGAGATATTAAGCAGAGAGCATGGCTTTAGCTGGAATCGGAAACTGGTTATAGGAAATTCATTTGGATAGGAAGAGAGGCTCATGAACTTTCAGTCCTTATGCTGAAAGAGGTTCCAGGTCTAGATTACAGTTATGAGAAAATAATAGAAGTGGGAGAGATCTGTAAGAAATTACAACCAGAAGTATCCACAGACTACATGACTACCTATAAGGAATCCATCAACTCAAAACTGCTTGCTGTGGAGTTGGATGCTGTGTGACATAACACATTCCGAGAAGGAAACTTTTCTATATGAAAAAACAATTTAGTAGAGGAATGATGAGCATTTCATCTTCTTCCTGTGTAAGTTGTAATTTCCACTGGATTGTCACTTCTAAATGTTAGTACCAGGGGCTAACATTTTTCATATGCTTTGTGAATGAGGGTCATAACTTGATCAGGCAATGTCAAGAAAGAAATTATATTTGACTGTTTCTTCAGTTTTCTTCTTCTAGAATGATGTAGGCCTCTAACTACTCTAGTTTTCTACAGCACATCCTTCCTTTCATTAGCTGCGGAAATATGCTTACATGTTTCTATATGAACAAAATACACAAAAACAGCTGAGCAAATGGTTCGGTAGCTATTATTTAAAAGTGTTGATAGTTTTGTTAAAGACATTCTTAATGGAAACCAGTTGTTACTCTCCTTCACTAATAAGACAATTTCTAAAAACCACAAAGGCAATAATCTCAGTCCTCCATTATGAACAATTATTTGCAGGCCCGAAATGTTCATGTGTCCATAACATCATCCCCCAAAACTTTCTCCTTTTCAAATTCCAACTGGACCTAGAAAAAAAAAAAAAAAAAAAACTTTTCCAATTGAACTATATTTAACATGAACATCAGGATTCTACCTGCTTCTTTACTAGTAAATCCCTTTTACTCAAAAGTACTGGCTTTGTTAAGCATCAAAATAACCTAATGTAAATACTCCTTTAACTGCTATATTTAAGCAGCTTATAGTGCTTAATTCACCCTTAAAGATTTCCTTTAATCATTCATTTTATGACCATTTAAAACTAGTCATCTGCATTGAGGGAAATCATTTATTCGACAAATATTTATTGATTTACAATAAATAATAGCAAATATTTGTTGTTCCTACTGTGTGCTAGGTACTGAGGCTATGACACATTCTCTGTTCTGGGAGTACCAACAGCATAATTATCTGTTAATGTATTACTAATATTTGTTGGTTTATTTACTTGTCACCTATTCACTAGTATAGCACCCTAAACATCTCCCATGAATCTGGGTCCAAAATATGAGCTCAGAAATTGTATACATTTTAAGAGTCTGTGGAAGAGAGAAAAAAAAAATCAAACAGATTTTATGAATAAGTCTGTCAAAGAAGGAGGGAAAAAAGACAAATCAATATTGTGTAATGCCTGCTGTACTCTCAAATAATGTTTTAAAAGGAAGCCCTATTTACATATACGCTTTAGATATTACCTAAGTTAATTCAGAAACATCACATATACTTGATACTTAGTTTTACATAATTAAATAATGTTCCTGTGATTTATACATGCATATGGTAACTACAGTGACTCAATTATGCATATAACAAACAAATACTGAGAGGCTCATGCAGTAGTAAGGTTCGTTGGTTATTACTGGACATGAACAAGCCACGTGCCAAGACCTAGGCATTCCTGGGTCACTGTGGCATGATTCGGCCAGCTGATATGGCTGCAGCAAATTGGGACACCCATAAATTATGATAGACTTGAATATACATTCATACCAGGCTTTCGTTCTGCTAAAGCTGGCTCACAGTCAAGTGGTAAACAATTAAATAAATATACCACCTACCAACTTAGCTGTGCAAACTCTTATAATTATACCACTGACCCTTAACAAGGCAAATCTAAAGACATAATAGCCTTCATGGGATCTGTAGTCTGTCAGGAGAAGGAACACACATGGTCTACAAAAGAAAATAATTTAAACCAAAATGTCGTCAGCACTGAGGCCTTTATGTATTTTGTGGTTTTTCTCACTGAAGCAGGAAGAGTATTCAATTTGTAACATGTTGATATGATTATCTTGAACTGAGTTGAGCCTTACTGAAGAAACCCTATTATGTTGCTCTTTCTTTGATTGTGAGGATTTCTCTGTTCAGAAAAATCCATTTGAATCCTATTTGTTAAATTTTAGCATATCCAGGACAAACAATTCCTATGTAAATATGTAAGATTTGCTAGTAAAAGAAAAAAGGAACTACGTTTTAGTATTGTGATTACAAAAAGAATAGTCAAGGGAGGTTTTGTATAAAAATATTACATTGTTGGACAAAAATATAGCTACATAATAGAGAAACTCTTATAGTCTTTGTATGTTATTTAGTTAAAAAGAAAGTCTACCTTAAATCTTTATAATTAATTACTTCAGATAGGCAACAGCTGTTTGACTCTTGCAGATTTTTTAAAAAGTAGAACACCTTTCTAGAAATAGAATGTCTTGTTTCTATAACACTTATTTACCACAACATTTAGTTTAATCACATAACATTTGGAGAAAAAAATTTATTTTTACCATATAAGATGTTCTTACAATTATGTCAGTCATTTGTGAGTCTCACTTAAAATAGTCAACTTTTACACTTTGTGTAATGTGAAGAATTTCTGTCGTTAACAATCAGTTTTGGTGAATGAAAACTGTTACGTAGTAAATGAGAGACTACAATTATGTTTCAAAAAGAAAAAAAAAAGAAAAAAGAAAAAACAAAAAAACAGAAAGATGCCTCAAATCATTTGGTTGCCCCTCAACATAAAAACTAGAATTTCAGTTACCAACCTTCTACCCAGATCCCAATAATGCTAATTGTTTTTAATGAAGACCCTTTTAATAAATTAATCAAGGGCACGTTAGAGTTAGGGAGACTCTTAGAGATTGTGAAGATGATGCTCCTTATTTCATAACTAAACTCAGTATTGAGGCCGCTGGGACCAGAACAAAGCATAGAGCAAGTGAACCAGGTTAATAATTGGTCTCTTGTCTTCAGAACCCTATTGAATCCTCTATGACAACATATTGCCTTCCTACCTATCAATATGTGCAACTGCATTTTAAGAATTTAAAATATTATTTTTCCTTTTTCTTAGCATGTTCAAAATATAAAAAGGAAAAACCAAAAACAAGCCCTAGCTCTCATATAGACTTTCTACTTCAAACCAAGCAAACATTATTTCCAAATAAACAAATTTTCTACTGATTGGCCTCTTTCGTTGGCATGTTGGTATGTTCCCTGTGTACCTACAACTGCTTGACAGCAGGCACAGCATTTAAAAAGCCATAAGCTTAACTATCTTTTCTCTGAAGAAAAAAATTTGGATTGAAACTCTGTTTTGTGGTGAGGTGACTTGACTTTTCTAAGAAGGCTGGATTTCAAGAGGAGGATGGGCTAGAGTAAAAATGAGAGGGGAAAACAAACCCTCTAAACAGGCTTGGATTCATTAACTGTAGATATTTACAAGATTTATTTCAAAGATAATCATGAAAAATTGATTTTCTTGGGATATCTACATTATGCCTCCTTGTATTGATATTAAGAATCAAGATGAGATTTTGATTTTGCATACATACAAGAATTTTGAGGCTTCAATGCTACTATAATCCAAACTGTAATGGTATTAAAGAGTTTGCTGGGATATTTGTTTTCTTAGTCTCATAAACTAATATTCAGTTATAAAATAATAATATTTCCAGCCAGATACAGTGGTCTATACTTGTAATCCCAGCACCTTGGTGGGGCTGAGCCAAGAGGATCCCTGAGCCCAGGAGTTCAGGACCAGCCTGGGAAATATAGTGAGACTCTCATCTGTACAAAAAAAGAAAGAAGGAAAAATTAGCTGGATAGGTGGCATGCATCTGTAGTCCTAGTCACTCGGGAGGCTGAAGTGGGAGGGTTGCCTTGAGCCCAGGAGTTTGAGGCTACTGTGAGCTATAATTATGCCACTAGAATTATATTAATTTATCAAAAATAAAAGAGAGAGTATTTTGACCGTATAAAATTGTCTTACAAAGAATACGAACCTCCACAAGAAAAGAGATTCTGGGATGGCAGAAATAAATTTTTGAAACAGAGGCAAAGATTGGCAACAAATTCAAATATATAAACACTGAGGACAATTTCTGTTTGTTTGTTTGTTTGTTTGTTTTTCAGACCTAGAGATGCATTGTAACCAGTGTACCATTTCTTAGCGAACAGGTTGTATCATGCATGAGGAGAAATCCAAGTCCAGCGAAGTCAGGACAGCTCTGTGCACCCTCTCTATAGGTCTTTAAGATCCTAATAATTCCCCAACTCAGATGTGAACACTTTATTGTTAACTCTAGCCATATATCAAAGTTGCTCTCCTAAAAATTTTAGAAATGTAGAAATGGTGCTAAAAAGCATTATTGAGGATAAACCATTACCACTGGATAATGATAAATTATCCAAGTGAAGCAATAGTATTACATTATCATTGTTTAAACACAATTGCTAAAATGCTATTAGAGAAGTTATTCCTGAAGAAGAAATTTCCTACATAATTAGGAATTTATTGTTTTATTAATGAGAGTTTTCAGCGATTAAAACTCCCTCACCTCCCTTCACCCCACATTTAACTCATATTATCTTTTTTCTTTAGACTTTTACAGATAAAAATGGTTGCATTTTAAATTGTTCAGATTAAAAATTTGCTTTAATCAGTTTTTCTCAATTTCAGACCATTTATTTGGCATCCATCTAGTTGCTTTTGCTTATTTTGTACAATGAATAAAATGTCGACAGAAAGGAAGAGGTAGAACTAAAAAAAAATGTTATTTACAAATTATTTTTCTTGTAATCTCTGGAAACAGTATGAAGACAAAAAATATTTTTACCCCTTAGTCACTGATGTTTATGCTCACAGAAGTATATGTCACCAAAAAAATCTATAACTAGTAACAAAAGAAATAAAAGCTGTAACTAGTGATAAAAAATGTTATAGTTACTATAAATTACACATATGTACATATATACATATGTATGCACATATATGTATGTATTACATATCTATATGTAATATATAACATAAATAACAATAAATCAAAAATTTTATTTCAAAATTTCAATATAATACGTTTCAAACCGTATAATAATTAGCTCTAGTACATATACAGTTGTATATATGTACATGGGATACATTCTGAGAAATGCATTGTTAGGCAGGTTCACTGTTTTGCAAACCTCATAGAGTGTACTTAGATGGTATAACTTACCATACACCAAGTTTAAACGGTATGGCATATTGTTCCTAGGCTACAAATACATGCAACATGTTAATGTACTGAATACGGTAGGCAACTGTAACACAAAGGTAAGTATTTATATAAACATATCTAAACACAGAAAAGGTAGTGCGTTGTACTACCACATTAAGAAGGCTAGGGGATCACTAGGTGGTAGGAATTTTTCAGCTCAATTATAATCTTATGAGCCTATTCTCCTATATTCAGTCTGTCATTGACCAAAACGTGATTTTGAAACACAAGATTGTATCTGTGTTTAATTACTATTATTCAAATATAAATCTCTATATATGTTGCATACATTTATGTAAATATAATTTCATGTTACATACATACAAATGAAATATATATATTATGAACATAAATTACTATAAAGCCTTTAATTTTATTTCAAATATACAGCTATATATGTGGAAACTAACCTTTGACTTTCTATAATACAGTCACCTTTTTGTCAGCATTTATTTCATTAAAAGGTGAATATAATACATAATCGACAGGAAGATAAAATCGTTTGAAAATATGTCAACCAAATTTAGTCTGTGATGTTTATGGATATTTATTATATCTTCAATGCTAATTAGAAACTTTTTGTTAATAAACAACAGAGGAAAATATGTAATGGCTCTATGAGTCAAAATATCAGACTTACTAAATCATGTTCTCTACAGGGAAAAATATTAAACATTTGTAAAATAATCCTTTGCATTTCCTAATCTGATTTTTGAAAGCCTCATACTTAACCTGAAGTATGTTAGGTACGTGTTTCAAAAGTATAGAAATCTGAACATGTTCTCATCATCTTATGACATTAATATCATATAAAACCTTGGTTAAACAGTAATACTATAGGGGAGGAAAAGATAAATGTTTCCTATACCTTTTTAGATTTATTCCTGAAGCCTGTAAATTAAACTGACAAATGACAGATTAACAGGTGACATGTTACACAAACAAATTTATTAATATTTTTGTGTACACAAGGGCTTCACATAAAAATGAAAACCCAAAGAAGTGGTTAAACTTGGGGGCTTCTATGTCATTCTAAAAAAAATGTAATACATCATGGAAAAGTGATGACAAAGGAAAGGGGTGCTTGCGCTACTAGGTGAGGTAAATTGTGGGATGGTGACTAGCACATCTATGATAAATAAATGTTGTTTAGTAAAGTTTGTTATGCAGACTCAAATCTCCAGTGAGAAGAGTAATCTTTGAAGTTGTCCTCATCTGCCTGGTACAGGCAAGGGCACACCTTTACAAATGAAAATTTATGTCACCATTACAAAGGGAAATTTATGCTCTGCTTTTAGGCAGATAGCGGGAGGGCAGAGAGCTCCTCATGTATCTGCTGTTCCTCAGTTACCTTCAGTTCAAAATAATCCTCACGCCAAAATAGGATATTTTGTATGCCATATTCTAAATCCCTTTAATAGTAATCTATCTCATCTGCCTCCTACTGCAGTTGTGTATGTGATCCTGTAGAATAAAGAAAGAGAGAGGAAAAAATAAAGGAATTCAAAAAACAAACTATTCGTTTCCTTAATGTAACTGCCAAAATAAAACATTTATTGTTTTTGAGATTTACTATTTACAGACAATTTTACTGAGCCATTTGTTTACTTAGGATGGCCTGCTAGAAGTCTGTTTTCATTCGTTTCCAGCTGGTTATTTATTGTCACATTTAAACACCATCTACATTCTCCAATTTTTATGTAGAAGTAAGATTACTTGCCTTGATTAATAAATAGGAATAGAAAATGGATAAGAAGCATGCATTGTGCCTATCCTAATCAAAATAAACTTTATATTGGTCATATATCTGTGAACCTCATTATATATGATTCTGTAAAACTTTATTTATTGACATACATTTAAAGCTAATATTACTCTAGGTGGATTTCTTTAGAAGAAACAGTCATTAATTATTTTTGATTTGTCAATGTTTGCCAGCCTTCACATTGTGTCTGTTTTGAGTACATTAAGTCAGTTTGCAGATATTACTTATAAAATCTGATTCAATATATCCAAAAAATTTACAGGTAAAATAACATTTTTGGAACTTGGAAGATTCACAGTCTCCGTCTATTTCTTTCTTTTTTTCTTTTTTTTTTTTTTTTTCAAGCAAAGGGGAAGAAAATGAGTGCCCTTGAAGAGAGCAGCTGTCAGCACTGGTTTTTGGAAAGTTCATGTCACACAGTCTGACTTTCATATCATATTGTAATAGCTGCTTTCAAGAGTTGTGATTGATTAGGGTTTACTAAAAATTCCAGTGTCAGTTGCAGCCTAAAAGGCAACAATTCTCCTGTATTTGAATAAAAACAGTCTAACTCTTCAGATATTGGCATCCTTTTTTCTCATTCTGAGGAAAGAGGTAGCACTGTCCCTCTTTCAGCAAAAGTGTTGCAGAAACTGACTTTAATTTTGAAGCCTAGATTTATTCGTTTTTTCCTCATGAAAACATAATTTTATCTCTTCCATTTTTGAAAAAAGTTTGTAAGTAATTAATAAGAGCTAAAGATACACTATGAAACCAGGTTCAAGTTTTTTTTTTTTTAATTTAAATCTGAATGTGAAGTGGTGTTTGTTTCTTTTTAGTCCACCTTTCTACATTTGTAAGCTTTATTTTGTCTTCTTGAAGATAAATGTCAAAAAGTATTATTAAAATCCAAATACACTTTTCTCACATAAGATAAAACTTACCAATGACAGCAGGTTATTTACCAAATTACTACAGACTAGCAAATTAATGACTGTCATGGTATTTTAATGGATTTGATATTAATGACATGAAAAACAAAAATAAACACAGAAATGTTACTATTATTAAATAGAAAATTACCAGTAAAATGAACCCGTCAAATTTAATTATTGAGTTTGAAATTTTCTAATTTGAAAAAAAATTGGACAAAACAAGTAGGCCTTGAGGAAAAGTATGCAATAGAATTATTGAGAAAGAAAACCTGATAGTACTCAAACAGTACCTAAAATAGAACATAAACGTTTGTAGAATATAAATATTCCCATAGAGCAAGAACAAAGCTCTGCTACTGAAAAACTTGCTGCTTGCTTACAGAATGAATAGAAGTGAATGTACTAGAAGCTGTAATTTTTCAGTGATGTCATTAAGAGTTGATTCTAGTGATATCTTGAAGAGTTAGTCTAAATTCCTATATTTAGCAGAAAATAGAACTTACATGGAGGGAGACACTGAACTATATATACAGTTGATAAATTACTTTCTAAAGGTCATTTAATGAGTTAAGGAAAGCAGATTCTAATGAATTTGGCTGTGGTAAATTCTTCAGATTACCCAAGATTAACTCCAAGAAGGAAAAAAAGTCTGAAAACAACCAAATGTTAAGCCTCTTCTGAAACAATTATAAATTTAAAGTGCACTTCGTAAATTTTCACTGAAACAGAAACTTTGTACTTAGTAATGTAGGTTTATTTCAGTGTTCAGAGAGAGATTCATGTGTGTTTCTTTAGGTGGTAGAGAGAGTGTAGAATTAAACCCAGTAAAATAAAACATTTTTGTGTAAATTATTTATATGCTATTAAAGAAAAGATTTAATTAATGCATATGGTAATATAGTTTGAATTCTTTTTTGTTTCTCTTTTAAACATATAACAAGTTAATGAGGAATTCCAGAAGGCAAATATAAAAATAAAGTTTTCTCAAGTATAAATTGATTTGTAGAATCACAGAATCTTACAGCAGGAAAATCTCGTAATGATGAGTAAATTTATTCCACACACTATGGCATGAATTATTACATGAAGTCTGTGATCAAGCGACCATTCTCTCTACTTCAACACTCTACCTTACAAGACAGGACAGAGCACAATTTTTTTTAGGTAGTTCCATCAGTGTTACAAAAATATTTTTTCTCTTATGTTTGCTTAAATAATAATTTCCTCTCATTGATTTTAGTTCTACCCTCTGGAAATTTTCATGTTATGCATATTCCCTTTTCTGCTCTAGAGTCTTTCACATATTTTAAGACCATATGGTGTTTTCTCACATTTCTTTCCCAGCATAAACAACTTTAGCTTTTTGAAATTACTGTTCATGTCTTTAGGAAGAAAGAAAAGTTGTACCTAAAGAGAGGAGGCTCATTTACATGGGTAAGACCTAATATAGCTCAAGGCAATTTGATTACATCATAAGGCTTACACCATCGAATAAATAGCTTAGATGTACAAAAGCATTGTGAATGGCTCCTACTCACATAGCAAAACAAACTAGACCTCTTTAAATACACAGTAGAGTATCTACCTCTTACATACTTAATATCTCAATATCAGTAGGAACGTCTATCATTGCAGGTATTTACTAATTTAACCTGTCACCCCACATTCCCAATAAATTCCTTTCTGAGATTTATCTTCCCCCGTGCCCATATTCAACATCATTAATAACTGAACCACGAACCACTGGTAACTGGCAGATTCTACCTGTACCCTCCTGTTCCCAATCATCTTGAGAAATTTTGTGCTTGAATTGGGACTGAATTAAAACTTCATCTAGCATGCTAATTGTCCATCCTATTTAGTGTCATCTGCAAATTTCATGATCACACTTCATATGTCTCCAGTTAAGTCATTCACATAAATAATGGTAGTCTATAAAACAAGGTGTTTTCATCTGGGATTGCACAAGATGATTAGAGTCATTGAAATGGAAAAGAAAATATTAGAGGACTTACATTTTTTATCTATACAATTAGGCTATATTAACTCTCATTAATATTATAATATTGATTGACTTATAACCCAGCCAGGTTTTAAAGTCAGAGTGAATGTGAGTTCTTTAACACAGAAGGTTAGATGATGATAACCTAAGTTTCTGTCATATTTAACATATTGCTACATACTGAAGCTTTCATATTCTAAGCACATTCCCTGGCTATTTATATGAACAAGTAGTTCAAAAGATTTCTGCTAAGAAAATGCAACTGAAAATAATATGATTTTGCAAATGTAAGCAAAAGAAAAAATGGCATAACTGATATACTTCCAGTATAGCCCAATAATCAGACACATTACATACACATGAGAATCTAAGCAGAATCGTCAAAAAGTCAGCCCCCAATTTTTTAATTATTGAGAAGATTATTCCAAACACAGTTTTATACCTTCAAATGTTGAGAATAAACACAGCAATAAATTTATGATGTGCCTTGGGATATTACTAAATAATTAAATGAAAACATCACAAATAGGAAGACATTTAAAAAGCAAGCTGTTAGAATGTTATTAATAATATATTTTTAGAGTAACTTTTTGTGTTCATAAATCAAATGTTATTTGCTCAATCTTTATCTCATTATTTTCCAAATCACTTTTTGTGTAGATTTTATAAGTTACAAGTCAGATGTCAGCAAGATAGTAGAACAGGACTTTGCAGTGCTCATCACCTGCAAAAACATCAATTTGAATAAGTACACGTGCTTGAAAACACCTTCACAAAAAACTAAGGAATCCAGGTGAGAGACTACAGCCCAGGAATGTAGCACAGAAATAAGAAAAGACGCCGAAGAGAGTAGGAAGGACAGTTTTACATTACCTGCATCATCCTTCTCCCTCCCAATCCCAGGCAGTATAACATGGAGAGAGAACCCTCTGCTTGGGTGAAGGAGAAGGAAGCAAACACAAGACTTTGCCTCTGATCAACACTGGGACTCTCCCAGTAAAATCCAGCATCATATAAGTCCCCATGGCCCTAGACTATAGCCTTATATCCACAGAGTAAACTTTTAGGCCCACTCCAGCATAAGGTTGGATCACACAGCCCCAGTCTCCAGGCCTACCCAGAAGACTCATTCTGTGAGCCCATCCCACCAACAGTCTGCATTACTGTAGGCCCTGGGCAGGCTCTAGCCTCTGAACAGGCCCCAGCACTGGGCTGGCACCAGTGGCCTTGGGCTTCAGTCTGACTCCAGCACCAGCCCAGCTCCTACATACTCTCAATCCAGGCTGACCTTTCTGACCCCAGGCTTTAGGCTGACCACACAGATTCAGTCTTTAGGTCCACAACAGGTCCAGGCCTACCCCAGCAGCCCCAGGCTTTAGGTTCACCGGCATCAGGCCAGCTCTTGTAGCCTTAGACATCAAGTCGACAATCCATGGACCCATGCTCTAGGCTAGTCTCTGTGGCCCCAGCCTCCAGGCCCAACCCAGGCCCAGGCCAGTATAGAGCCAGGTGGGCTCACATAGCCCTAGGCTTCAGCCCTACCCTAGCACCAGGACAGCTTCAGGATCCAGGCCAGTCACAGTGGCTCCAGGATCCAGTGGGTCCAGGGTCCAGGAGTACCCCAGTAGATTCCAGTTCCAGAACAACCCCAATAGGCTAAAGTTTTGGGGCTACCCCTGCAGAACCAGGCTCAAAGCCCACACTAGCACCAAGTTAACCCCTGTAGAGACAAACTTTAGGCTACATCCTGTGGATACAGGCTCCTGGCCTGCCCTTATAGACCCAGTCAACAAGTCCACCCCAGTAGATCCAGGCTCCAGGCACAATCTCATGGACCCAGATGCCAGGCTTATGCACCTGCTCACCCAGGCACCAGTCAGCCTGCCCAAGGACTCTAGCAGAAAGTCGGCCCATGAAGAATACTAGAAGCCTGGCCCAAAATTTCTGAACAGGCTGACTAGTGATGAATTTTTCCAGATAAAACCAATATGCAAAGACTAGAATAAGTCCTTACTTCTCCAAATGTACTGACACCAATGTACAGCCATAAGGATTAAGAACAATCGGGAACATCATCAAAGGAACAAAATAAAGTACCAATAAGGAGCACTAAGAAAACAGAGATGTATAAACTGCCTGAAAAAGAATTTAAAACAATTCTTTAAGGGAATCTCAATGAACTTAAAGAAAATATATAAAATCAATTCAACAAAATCAGGAATACAATAAGCAATCAAAATGAGAAATTGAACAGAGAGGATAAAATTGTTTTAAAAAATGAAATCTAAATTCTGAAGCTAAAAAATACAATAAGCAAAATAGAAAAAATGCAATAGAAAGTATTAAATAGCTGAACTGAGCCAGCAGAAGAAAGAATCTGTGAACTGGAAGACAGGTTATTTCAAAATATACTGTCAGAGGAGAAAAAAGAAAAAATAAATAAAAAAAGAACTATAAAGCTTGTGCAACTTGTGAGACAGGATCACAAGAGCAAATACTCAAACCAGAAAATTTTCATAAAGAAGAAAATAACAAAGGACCAGAAAACTTGTTAAAAGAAATTGTAGAAAATTTTCCAAATTTGGATAAAGATATAAATATCCAGGTACAGGTCAAAAGTCGTCAGTAAAATTCAATAAAAACAAGACTACATGAAGACATGTTATGATTAAACTATCAAATACAAGAACAGTCCAGGCACAGTGGCTCACACATGTAATCCCAGAACTTTGGGAGGTCAAGGTAGGAGGATTGCTTGAGTCCACAACCAATCTCAGCCACAAAGTGAGACCCCTGTATGTACAAAAAATAATTAGCTGAGCATAGTGGTACATACCCATAGTCCCAACTATTGGGAGGTTAAGATGGAAGGATCACTTGAGACCAGGAGTTTTAGGCTGCAATGAATCATGAACACATCACTGTTCTCCAGCCTGGGCAACAGAGGAAGACCCCATCTCTAAAAAGTAAATAAATAAAATAAAATAAAGAACAAAGAGAGAATCCTAAAAGCATCAAGAGAAAATAATCATATTACGGATAAAGGAGCCCCAATAACGCCAAGGGCACACTTCTCAGTATATACCTAATAAGCCAGGAGAGACTGAGATTATGTATTCAAAGTGCTGAATAATAATAATAATAATAACTGCCGTTCAAGAATACTTTAAGTAGCAAAACTGTCCTTTAGAAATAGAGGAGAGATAAAGACTTTTTCAGATAAATAAAAGCCGAGAGAGTTTATTACCACCAGACCTGTCTCACAAAAAATGCTAAAGAAAGCACTTTAAGCTGAAAGTAAAGGATGCTAACTAGTAGCAGGAAAATATGAACATATAAATTTCACTGGTAAAAGTAAATACACAGTCAAATACAACACACTGTAATACTCTAATGATGGTGTATAAATCTTTCATATATTTAGTATGAAGGTTAAAATACAAAATGATTAAAAATAATAATAACTGTAATAAGTTTTAAAAAATGCACAATGCAAAAAATGTAAATTGTGACATCAAAAATATAAAATGTGGTTGGGGGAGGCCAGGGGTGGTCCTAATTGGTAAGGAAAAGGTAGTCTAGGACAGTTGACTTGTAAGTGAGACTAATTCTCTTCACCCCACTTGACCCCCAAGAGTTGATTATGGAAGATTCTCGCAAGTGTAACACATCAGAGACTGCATCTCAATCTGGTTCAGCAGTTCAGGGAGCTCATATTTCTCATGTTACTAAACAGATGGCATTAAGATGATCTGTACTAATGACAATGGTACCTCTTCTTGGAGAGCAAGTACAGATTCAGGATGTCATCCAGACAGCTCAGTCTGCTGTAATTCACCCACCACATGTGCCAATAGTATGATCTTTATCAGAAGGTGAGGAGTCTCAGGACCCATCTGACAGCTTAGGCTCGTTATGGAAAGCCTACAGGATCCTAGCACAGCATTCATCTTACAGAAAATTTTTAAAAGACCTATCTTCTGAAGATATATGGGACAGAAAAGGAGATGAAGAAAACCCTGGAGTTTTTGCTGTCGCTTCTGTCTGTTCCACTCCTATCTCTCACAAGGGCAGCGAATAGTACATTGCCTTTGTCCCAAGTGGAGACTCACCATTGGCCAGTCCAGGCACAGCTAGAGTCCAGAGACTTCAGACATAATTAACTATGACAAATTCAGGCAATACTCAGCAAGGTACAACTATTCTCTAGTATATGCAGGTCTCTGATAGGTCTCTAGTATATGCAAGGTAAAACTATTCTCTAGTATATGCAGGTCTCTGATGGACAGCAAATACTTGTGTCCAGCAATCAGTTGGTTGTACAGACTGCATCAGGAGATATGCAGACATATCAGATCCAAACTACCTTCTCTGCCACAAACTATGATGATGACATCTTCTATGACTCTTACATGTCAAACAAATAATACAGAAGACCCCCAATTGAAAGGAGAAATGATGTTAATGAAAAATAGGCTGCTTGATGAACTTGACAAGTTGATCTAAAATGTTTAGAAGAGTAAACAACCAAAAACAGCTAAAATATTTCAGACAAGAAAAGCCATTTGAGAATATTACAGAAGAAAGAATATGTGGAAAGCCTAGAAAATCAAATTATCATTATGAAAAATAAAAATAAAACTCTAATAGAAGAGTTAAAAACTTTGAAGAATATTTATTTGAATAAAAGTGCTTGATTCTTAAGAAAGAAGATATTTTTGTGGACTTTCATAAAAATTAAATAAAAATTTTAGTGGAATTTTATAAATTAAAAGGTTAAAAGTGAAACTTTTTATTTAGGCTTTTGCAACTCAAGGATAAGAATCTTGTACAATTTATCTGGTGACAGAAGATTAAGTAGAAAATGACCCCAAGGCAGCTACTAGCATGAATGAAAGCTTTGTACAAATTAAACATACTCAAGAGGCAAGAAATAAACTCGCGGCAATATGAATTTTCTAAATAACAATAGCTGCCAATCCAAAATGTCAGAGAAGATAAAGTTGGTAAATTATATTTTTAAAAACAAATTAATTTATCACATAGGATTGCATTTCTAGGTCATGAAATTTACCTTTTTTAGTTATGTGTATGTGTATTTTATTTCTGCGAATAAATTCTAAATTACAAATATAAATGAAAACCCATTAAATTAGTAAACATACAAATTATGTGTTTGCATTATGTATACTTGTTCTATTGTCAAGTCTTTAAAATGGGGTTTTAAAAGTTTGTTTGTTGGACTTGAGAAGATTTTCAAGACTGGGTTAAATATTTTTGAGGTCTTGTTCTAAAAGGCATCTAAGGCTACTTGAATGAAGTATGGTGACTTTGTAACATTTTTAAACAGTTCTCTTTGACTACCTACCAACCTAACTCCAGACAATACTCAGGAAATACTCAATACCATCTCAGTAAGTATACTTGATTGTATACTATCTTGATAAGTAGTTTACTACTATCAAGTATACTACCTTGATAAGTAGTCAAAGAAAACTGTTTAAGAAAATTGTTTGTTTTAATTCTATTCTCTGTGTGCCGTTAAATATTCATTATGTACTCTGTTATGCTTTAATAGAATGGAATGTTCACAGGTTCTTAAAATGTCATTTAATAAAACCTTCTGAAGATTCATACCAAAGTTTTTTCAAGAAGTTTTTTGTTCGTTTGTTTGTTTGTTTTTAAGTTCAAAGATACATGTGCAGAACTTACAGGTTTCTTACATAGGTATACATGTGCCATAGTGGTTTGCTGCTCCTATTGATCCATCTTAAGCTCCCTCCCCTCTACCACCACTCCCCAACAGGCCCTGGTGTGTGATGTTCCCCTCCCTGTGCCCATGCGTTCTCATTGTTCAACTCCCACTTATGAGTGAGAACATGTGGTGTTTGGTTTTCTGTTCCTGTGTTAGTTTGCTGAGGATGATGGTTTCCAGCTTCATGCATGTCCCTGCAAAGGCCGTAATCTCATTCCTTTTTACAGCTGCATATTATTCCATGGTGCAAATGTACCACATTTTCTTTATCCAGTCTATCATTTATTGGCATTTGGGTAAGTTTCATGACTTTCCTATTGTAAATAGTGCTGCAATAAACATATGTGTGCATGTATCTTTATATTAGGATGGTTTATATTCCTTTGGTTATACAACCAGGAATAGAATTCCTGGATCAAATGGTATTTCTGGTTTTAGGTCCTTGAGGAATGGCCATACTGTCTTCCACAATAGTTGAACTAATTTACATTCCCATCAGCAGTGTAAAAGCTTTCTTATATCTCCACAGCCTCACCATCATATATTGTTTCTTGGCTTTTTAATAATTGACATTCTGATTAGCATGACATGGTATTTCATTGTGGTTTTGATTTGCTAATGGTCAGTGATGTTGAGCTTTTTTAAATACTTTTTTTGCCACATAAATGTCTTCTTTTGAGAAGTGTCTGTTCATATTTTTCACCCACTTTTTGATAGAAGTTTTTTTTCGTTTTATTCTTGTAAATTTAAGTTTCTTGTAAGTTCTGGATAACAGACCTTTGTCAGATGGGTAGATTACACAAATTTTCTCTCATTTTTAGGTTGCCTGTTCATTCAGATGATAGTTTCTTTTGCTGAGCAGAAGCTCTTTAGTTTAATTGGATCCATTTGTCAATTTTGACTTGTGTTGCATTTGCTTTTGATGTTTTCATCATGAAGTCTTTGCTCATGCCTGTGTCCTAAATGGTATTGCCTAGATTTTCTCTTAGGATTTTAGAATTTGGGGGTTTACATTTCAGTCTTTAATCCATCTTGCGTTAAATTTTTACGAAGTGTAGGGAAAGTGTAGTCCAGTTTCAGTTTTCTGCATATGGCTAGTCAGTTTTCCCAGCACCATTTATTGAATAGGGAATGATTTCCCTATTGCTTGCTTTTGTCAGATTTGTCTAAGATCAGATGGTTGTAGATGTGTGGTGTTTTTTCTGAGGTCTCTGTTCTGTTCCATTGGTCTATGTATCTGTTTTCGTACCAGTACCATGCTGTTTTGGTTACTGTAGCCTTGGAGGATAGTTTGCAGTCAGGTACCATGATGCCTCCAGCTTTGTTCTTTTTGCTTAGGAATATCTTAGCTATATGGGGTCTTCTTTGATTCCATATAAAATTTAATGTGGTTTGTTCTAATTCTGTGAAGAATGTCTATGGTAGTTTAATGAGAATAGCATTGCATCTATAAATTACTTTGGGCAGTATGGCCATTTTCAGGATATTGATTCTTCCTATCCATGAGGATGGCATGCTTTGCCATTTGTTTTTGTCCTCTCTTATTTCTTTGAGCAGTGGTGTGTAGTTGTTGAAGAAGTCCTTCACATCCCTTGTTAGCTGAATTCCTAGGTATTTATTCTTTTTGTAGCAATTCTGAATGTGGGTTCATTCATGATTTGGTTCTCTGCTTGTCTATTGTTGGTGTAAAGGAATGTTTGTCATTTTTGCACATTGATTTTGTATTCTGAGGCTTTGCTGAAGTTGCTTATCAGTTTAAGCAGTTTTTAGACTGAGATGACGGGGTTTTCTAAATATAAAATCTTGTCATCTGCAAACAGAGACAATTTGACTTCCTCTCTTACTATTTGAATACCTGTGTGTCTTTCTCTTGCCTGAGTGCCCTTGCCAGAACTTCTAATGCTATGTTGAATACGAGTGGTGAGAGAGGCCATCCTTGTCTTGTACCAGTTTTCAATGAGAATGCTTCAAACTTTTGCCCATTCAATATGATATTAGCTGTGGGTTTGTCATAAGTAGCTCTTATTATTTTCAAACATGTGTGATCAGTATCTGGTTTATTGAGAGTTTTTAACATGAAGGGATGTTGAATTTTATCAAAGGTCTTTTCTGAATCTATTGACATAATCATGTGGTTTTTGTCTTTAGTTCTGTTTATGTGATGGATTATGTTTATTGATTGGCACATGTTGAATCAGTCTTGCATCCCAGGGATGAAGCCGACTTGATTGTGACGGATAAGTTTTCTGATGTGCTGCTGCATTTGGTTTGCCAATATTTTATTGAGGATTTTTGCATCAGTGTTCATGAGGAATATTGGCCTGAAGTTTTCTGTTCTTTGTTGTGTCTCTGCCAGGTTTTGGTATCAGGATATTGCTGCCTTCATAAAATGTTAGGGAGGAGGAGTCCCTCCTTTTCAATTTTTTGGAATAATTCAGAATGGTGCCAGCTCTGCCTTTGTACCTCCAGTAGAATTCGACTGTCAATCTGTCTGGTCCTCTGCTTTTTTTGGTTGGTAGGCGATTAATTACTGCCTCAATTTCAGAACTTTTTATAGGTCTATTCATGGATTCAACTTCTTCCTGGTTTAGTCTCGAGAGGGTGTATGTGTCCAGGAATTTATCCATTTCTTCTAAATTTTCTAGCTTATTTGCATGGAGGTATTTATAGTATTCTCTGATGGTAGTTTGTATTTCTGTGAGGTCAGTGGTGATATCTTCTTCATCATTTTTTTTATTGTGTCTATGTGATTCTTCTCTCTTCTTTGTTAGACTAACTAGCAGTCTATTTTGTTAAATTTTCCAAACAAACAAAAAAAAATCAGCTCCTGGATTCATTGACTTTTTGGAGGGCTTTTCTCTGTCTCTATCTCCTTCAATTCTGCTCTAATCTTAGTTATTTCTTGTTTTCTGCTAGCTTTTGAATTAGTTTGCTCTTGCCTCTCTGAGCTCTTTTAATTGTGATATTAGGGTGTTGATTTGAGGTCTTTATAGCTTTCTGATGTGGGCATTTAGTGTCATAAATTTACCTCTTAACACTGCTTTAGCTGTGTCCCAGAGATTCTGGTACATTGTTTCTTTGTTCGCATTGGTTTCAAAGAACTTCTTGATTTTTGCCTTAATTCCATTATTTACCCAGGAGTCATTCAGGAGCACATTGGTCAATTTCCATGTGATTATGTCGTTTTGAGTGAGTTTCTTAATCTTGAATTCTAACTTGATTGCACTGTGGTCTAAGACTGTTTTTATTATTTTGGTTCTTTTGCATTTGCTGAAGAGTGTTTTACTTCCAATTATGTGGTCAATTTTAGAATAAGTGTCATGTGGCACTGAGAAAAATGTATATTCTATTGATCTGTGGTGAAGAGTTCTGTAGATGTCTATTAGGTCCACTTGATCCAGAGCTGAGTTCAAGGGCTGAATATCCTGGTTAATTTTCTGTCTCATTGATCTGTCTAATATTGACAGTGGGTTGTTAAAGTCCCAATATTGTGTGGGAGTCTATGGTAGGTCCCGTATTGGATGCATATATATTTAGAAAAGTTAGCTCTTCTTATTGAATTGTTCCCTTTACCATTATGTAATGCTCTTCTTTGTCTTTTTTGATCTTTGTTGTTAAGGTGTGTTTGGTGTTGTTAAGGCGTTAAGGTGTTTGTTGTTAAGGTGTGTTTTGTCAGATACTAGGATTGCAATTAGGATTTTACTTTCCATTTTCTTGTAAAATTTCCTCCATCCCTTCAGTTTAAGCCATGTGTGTCTTTGCACATGAGATGGGACTTTTGAATACAACACACCGATGGGTCTTGACTCTTTATCCAATTTGCCAGTCTGTGTCTTTTAATTGAAGCATTTAGTCCATTTACATTTAAGGTTACTATTGTTATGTGTGAATTTGGTCCTGTTATCATGATGCTATCCAGTTATTTTGTACACTAGTTCATGTAGTTTCTTCGTAGTGTCATTGATCTTTATATTTTGGTGTGTTTTTGTAGTAGTTGGTACCAGTTTTTCCTTTACATATTTAGTGCTTTATTCATATGAAGCTTGGTTTGGCTTGATATGAAAATCTGGGTTGAAAATTATTTTCTTTAAGAATGTTAAATATTGGCCCCTAATATCTCCTGGCTTGTAGAGTTTCTACTGGGAGTCTGCTGTTAGTCTGATGGGCTTCCCTTTGAAGGTGGCCTGAGCTTTGTGTCTGTCTGCCGTTAACATTTTTCCTTCATTTCAATCTTAGAGGATCTGATGATTATGTGTCTTGGGGCTGATCTCCTCATGGAGTATCTTAGTGGTCTCTGTATTTCCTGAATTTGCATGGTGGCCTGTCTTGCTAAGTTCGGAAAGTTCTCCTGGATAATATCCTGAAGTGTGTTTTCCAGCTTGTTTCCATTCTCCCCGTCTCCTTCAGGTACCCCAATCAATCATAGGTTTGGTCTTTTTAATAGGTCACATATTTCTTGGAGGCTTTGTTCATTCCTCTTTCTTATTTTTTCTCTAGTCTTGTCTGCATTCCTTATTTCAGCAAGGTAGACTTCAAACTCTCGTATTCTTTTTTCTGCTTGGTTGATTCAGCTATTGATACTTGGGAATGCTTCACAAAGTTCCTGTGCTGTGTTTTTTCAGCTCCATCAGGTCATTTATGTTTCTCTCTAAACTAGTTATTCTAGTTAGTAGCTCCTCTAGCCTTTTATCAAGGTTCTTAGCTTCTTTGCATTGGGTTAGAACATGCTCCTTTAGATCATTGTAGTTTTTTATTACCCATCTTCTGAAGCCTACTCTGTCAATTCGTCCATCTCATCCTCCATCCAGTTCTGCACCCTTGCTAGAGAGACATCGTGATCATTTGGAGGAGAAGAGGTACTCTTGTCTTTTGGGTGTCAGCATTTTTTCATTAATTCTTTCTCATTTTCATGAGTTTGTCTAGTTTTGATCTTTGAGGCTGCTGACACTTGAATAGAGTTTTTGTGTGGGATTTTTTGTTGCTGATGCTGTTGTTGCTTTCTATTTGTTTGATTTTCTTTAAATTGTCAGGTCCCTCTTCTGTGGGACTGCTGCGGTTTGCTAGGGGTTCACTTCAGCTCCCTCTTCCTGGATATCTGACTTTGATGGGGCCTAACCTGTTGCAAGTAGAATCACTCCTGTATAGGATATTTGACAACACTTGTTAGAAGGTCTCACACAGTTGGGTGGCTTGGGGAACAGGACTCATTTAACAAAGCACTTTGCCCCTTGGTGGAAGGGGTGTGCCTCACTGGGGGAAACCCACTGATCTGGGCTACTCAGATTCTTCAGAACCACCAGGAGGAAAGGGAGACTTTGGCCACCTCTCCCCCTACGGCTCAGGACCAGGGAGATCAGGGTTTCATCTCTGTGCCTCTGGTTGGAGTTGTTGGAGTTCCTGCAGAGAAGCCCCACCCAGTGAGGAAGGATGAGTTAAGGTCAGGCCTGAAGAGGCACCCTGGTCACAGTCTGCCACAGACAGTGTGTTGGGCTGTGGGGGACATGTCTTGAGACCAAGATAAGAAATAACTAAGATCAGAGCAGACCTGAAGGAGATAAAGACACACACACACACACACACACACACAAAAACATAAAAAAATCAATGAATCCAGGAGCTGGTTTTTTTGAAAAGATCAACAAAATTGATATCTGGCTAGCAAGACTAATAAAGAAGAAAGAGAGAAGAATCAAAGATAGACAATAAAAAATGATAAAGGGGATATCACCACTGATCCCACAGAAATACACACTACCATCAGAGAATACTATAAACACCTCAACACAAATAAACTAGAAAATCTAGAAGAAATGGATAAATTCCTGGACACATACACCCTCTCAAGACTAAACCAGAAAGAAGTTGAATCCCTCAATAGACCAATAACAAGTTCTGAAATTGAGGTAGCAATTAATAGCCTACCAACCAAAAATGCCCGGACCAGACTGATTCACAGCCAATTTCTACCAGAGGTACAAAGAGGTGCTGGTACCATTCCTTCTGAAACTATTCTAAACAATAGAAAAAGAGGGACTCCTCCCTAACTCATTTTATGAGGCCAGCATCATCCTGATACCAAAATCTGACAGTGACACAACAAAAAAAAATTTCAGGCCAATATCCCTGATAAACATCAGTGCAAAAATCCATCACATAAACAGAACCAATGACAAAAACCACATGAGTTTCTCAATAGATGCAGAAAAGGCCTTCGATGGGATCGAACGGTCCAGCCTCCCTGCCTTCAGCAAAGGAAAAGTGTGCCCTGGTACTCTAGAGATGGATGCCGCCCTTCCCCCGCCCAGGGAGCTTAGCATGTTAGGCAGTTGTGAGTCCCAGTGCTGGCTGCTACCCTCCCCAAATAGCTCAAACAGCTTAGACAGCAGACAGCTGCTGCTGTGGTGCTGGTCACCTCTCCCTCTGGGAGCTCTGTAGGCTTAAACAGATTCCAGCTGAGAGTCTGTTGAGAATTTGTGCAATTCTGCGGTTGGGATGCTAGGCCCTGGTGGTGTCTACTCTGAATGGGTTTCCCTGGCTGGGTAGCACACTCACTCACCCCTTCCTTTGGCTGGGTGGTAGGGACTCTACTGCTCTGTGTGACTCTCAGGTGGGCCACCATACCACACTGCTCTTCCTTCCTCTCTGTAGATCACACTAGCCTCCTAGTCAGTTCTGATGAGAAAACCCAGATACCTTGGTTGCCGGTGAAGGATTCATAAACTTACTATGGTTCTTTTTGCTGGGAGCCTCAGATCGCCACTGTTTCTAGTTGGTCATCTTAACTCCACCCCTCAAGAAGATTTTATAATAAATTTAATATAAGATTTAGCAGAATCTAAAATAGTACAGTTATTAACACAATTTTATGTTAGAGACTATTTTCTATTGTAGTTCATGGTACTTTTATAAGAAAAGTGACTACCAAGATGGCCGAATAGGAACAGCTCTAGCCTCCAGTTCCCAGCGTGACTGACACAAAAGATGGGTGATTTCTGCATTTCCAAATGAGGTATTGGGTTCACCTCACTGAGGCCTGTCAGACAGTAGGTGCAGGACAGTGGATGCAGCCCACTGAGCGAGAGCTGAAGCAGGGTGAGGCATCACCTCAAACAGGAAGCACAAGGGGGAAGGGAATTCCCTTTCCTAGCCAAGGGAAACTGTGACACACAACACCTGGAAAATCAGGTCACTCCTACCCTAATACTGCGCTTTACAAAGAGTTTTAGCGAACGGCACACCAGATTATATACTGTACCTGGCTTGGAGGGTCCCACGCCCAAGGAGCCTCCCTCATTGCTAGCACAGCAGTCTGAGATCTAACTGCAAGGCGGCAGGGAGGCTGCGGGAGGGGGACCCACCATTGTTGAGGCTTGAGCAGATAAAGAAAGCAGCAGACGGGAATCTCAAACTGGGTGGAGCTCACTGCAGCTCAAGGAGGCCTGCCTGCCTCTGTAGACTCCACCTCTGGGGACAGGGCATAGTCAAACAAAAAACAACAGAAACCTCTGCAGATTTAAATGTGCCTATCTGACAGCTTTGAATAGAGTAGTGGTTCTCCCAGCACAGAGTTTGAGATCTGAGAACGAACAGATTGCCTGCTCAAGTGGGTCCCTGACCCCCGAGTAGCCTAACTGGGAGACACCCCACACTAGGGACAGACTGACACCTCACACTTCACAGGACCGGGTACCCCTCTGAGATGAAGTTTCTAGAGGAACGATCAAGCAGCAACATTTGCTGTTCGGCAATATTCACTCTTCTGCAGGCTCCGCTGCTGATACCCAGGCAAACGGTGTCTGGAGTGGACCTCGAGCAAACTCCAACAGACCTGCAGCTGAGGGTCCTGACTGTTAGAAGGAAAACTAACAAACAGAAAGGACATCCACACCAAAACCCCATCTGTACGTCACCATCATCAAAGACCAAAGGTAGATAAAATCACAAAGATGGGGAAAAAGCAGTGCAGAAAAGCTGAAAATTCTAAAAATCAGAGTGCCTATCCTCCTACAAAGGAATGCAGCTCCTCACTAGCAATGGAACAAAGCTGGATGGAGAATGACTTTGACGAGTTGAGAGAAGAAGGTTTCAGATGATCAAGCTTCTCTGAGCTAAAGGAAGACGTTCGAACCCATCGCAAAGAAGCTAAAAACCTTGAAAAAAGATTTGATGAATGACTAACTAGATAATCAATGTAGAGAAGTCCTTAAATGACCTGATAGAGCTGAAAACCATGACATGAGAATTATATGACAAATGCACAAGCTTCAGTAATCAACTCGATCAACTGAAAGATAGGGTATCAGTGATTGAAGATCAAATGAATGAAATGAAGTGAGAAGAGAAGTTTAGATAAAAAAGAGTAAAAAGAAATGAACAAAGCCTCCAAGAAATATGGGACTATGTGAAAAGACCAAATCTATGTCAGATTGGTGTACCTGAAAGTGACAGGGAGAATAGAACCAAGTTGGAAAACACTCTGCAGGATATTATCCAGGAGAAATTCCCCAACCTAGCAAGGCAGGCCAACATTCAAATTCAGGAAATACAGAGGATGGCACAAAGATACTCCTCAAGAAGAGCAATTCTAAGACACATAATTTTCAGATTCACCATAGTTGAAATGAAGGGGAAAAAATGTTAAGGGCAGCCAGAGAGAAAGGTCAGGTTACCCACAAAGGGAAGCCCAGCAGACTAACAGTGGATCTCTCAGCAGAAAATCTACAAGCCAGAAGACAGGCAGGGCCAATATTCAACATTCTTAAAGAAAAGAATTTTCAACCGAGAATTTCATATCCAGCCAAACTAAGTTTCATAAGTGAAGGAGAAATAAAATCCTTTACAGATAAGCAAACCCTGAGAGATTTTGTCACCACCAGGCCTGCCCTACAAGAGCTCCTGAAGGCAACACTAAACATGGAAAGGAACAACCGGTAGCAGCCACTTCAAAAACATGCCAAAATGTAAAGACCATTGATGCTAGGAAGAAACTGCATCAACTAATGAGCAACATAACCAACTAACATCATAATGACAGGATCAAATTCACACATAACAATACTAACCTTAAATGTAAATGGACTAAATGGTTCAAATAAAAGACACAGACTGGCAAATTGGATAAAATATCAAGACCTATCAGTTTGCTGTATTCAGGAGACCCATCTCACGTGCAGAGACACACATAGGCTCAAAATAAAGGGATGGAGGAAGATCTACCAAACAAATGGAGAACAAAAAAAAAGGAGGGATTGCAATCCTAGTCTCTGATAAAACAAACTTTAAACCATCAAAGATCAAAAGAGACAAAGAAGGCCGTTACATAATGGTAAAGGGATCAATTCAAAGGAAGAGCTAACTATTCTAAATATATATGCACCCAATACAGGAGCACACAGATTAATAAAGCAAGTCCTTAGAGACTTACAAAGAGACTTAGACTCCCACACAATAATAATGGGAGACTTTAACACCCCACTGTCAATGTGAGACAGATCAACAACACAGAAGGTTAACAAGGATATACAGGACTTGAACTCAGCTCTGCGCCAAGTGGACCTAATAGACATCTACAGAACTCTCCACCCCAAATCAACAGAATATACATTCTTCTCAGCACCACATCACACTTATTCCAAATTTGACCACATGGTTGGAAGTAAAGCACTCCTCAGCAAATGTACAAGAACAGAAATTATAAAATGTCTCCCAGACCACAGTGCAATCAAAATAGAACTCAGGATTAAGAAACTCAATCAAAACTACTCAACTACATGGAAACTGAACAACCTGCTCCTGAATGACTACTGGGTACATAACGAAATGAAGGCAGAGATAAAGATGTGCTTTGAAACCAATGAGAACAGAGATACAACATACCAGAATCTCTGGGGCACATTTAAAGCAGTGTGTAGAGGGAAATTTATAGCACTAAATGCCCACAAGAGAAAGCAGGAAAGATCTAAAACTGACACCCTAACATCACAATTAAAAGAACTAGAGAAGCAAGAGCAAACATATTCAAAAGCTAGCAGAAGGCAAGAAATAATTAAGATCAGAGCAGAAATGAAGGAGATAGAGACACAAAAAACCCTTCAAAAAATCAATGAATCTAGGAGCTGATTTTTTGAAAAGATCAACAAAACTGATAGGCCACTAGCAAGACTAATAAATAAGAAAAGAGAGAAGAATCAAATAGACACAATAAAAAATGATAAAGGGGATATAACCACCGACCCCACAGAAATAAAAACTACCATCAGAGAATACTGTAAACACCTCTATGCAAATAAACTAGAAAACCTAGAAGAAATGGATAAATTCCTGGACACATACACTCTCCCAAGACTAGACCAGGAAGAAGTTGAGTCCCTGAATAGACCAATAACAGGCTCTGAAATTGAGGCAATAATTAATAGCCTACCAACAAATAAAAGTCCAGGACCAGATGGATTCACAGCTGAATTATACCATAGGCACAAGGAGGAGCTGGTACCATTCCTTCTGAAACAATTCCAATCAATAGAAAAAGAAGGAATCCTCCCTAACTCATTTTATAAGGCCAACATCATCCTTATACCAAAGCCTGGCAAAGACACAACAAAAAAAGAGTATTTTAGACCAATATCCCTGATGAATATTGATGCAAAAATCCTCAATAAAATACTGGCAAACTGAATCCAGCAGCACATCAAAAAGCTTATCCACTATGATCAGTGGGCTTCATCCCTGGGATGCAATATATGCAAATCAATAAATGTAATCCAGCAGATAAACCGAACCTAAAACAAAAAACACACAATTATTTCAGTAGATGCAGAAAAGGCCTTTGTCAAAATTCAACAGCCCTTCATGATAAAAACTCTCAATAAATTTGGTATTGATGGAATGCATCTCAAAACAATAAGAACTATTTATGACAAACCCACAGCCAATATCATACTCAATGGGAAAAACTGGAAGCATTCCCATTGCAAACTGGCACATGACAGGGAGGCCCTCTCTCACCACTCCTATTCAACATAGTGTTGGAAGTTCTGGCGAGGGCAATCAGGCAAGAGAAAGAAATAAAGGGTATTCAGTTAGGAAAAGAGGAAGTCAAATTGTCCATGTTTGCAGATGACATGATTGTCTATTTAGAAAACTCCATCATCTCAGCCTAAAATCTCCTTAAGCTGATAAGCAACTTTAACAAATTGTCAGGATACAAAATCAATGTGCAAAAGTCACAAGCATTCTTATACAACAATAACGGACAAATAGAGAGCCAAATCATGAATGAACTCCCATTCACAATTGCTTCAAAGAGAATAAAATACCTAGGAATCCAACTTACAAGGGATATGAAGGACCTCTTCAAGGAGAACTACAAACCACTGCTCAGTGAAATAAAAGAGGACACAAACAAATGGAAGAACATTCCATGCTCGTGGATAGGAAAAATCAATATCGTGAAAATGGCCATACTGCCCAAGGTAATTTATAGATTCGATGCCATCCCCATTAAGCTACCAATGACTTTCTTCACAGAATTAGAAAAAAAACTACTTTAAAGTTCATCTGGAACCAAAAAGGACCCTGCATTGCCAAGACAATCCTAAGCCAAAAGAACAAAGCTGAAGGCATCATGCTACCTGACTTCAAACTATACTACAAGGTTACGGTAACCAAAACAGTCTGGTACTGTTACCAAAACAGAGATATAGACCAATGGAACATAACAGACTCCTCAGAAATAATACCACACATCTACAACCATCTGATCTTGGACAAACCTGACAAAAACAAGAAATGGGGAAAGGATTCCCTATTTAATAAATGGTGCTGGGAAAACTGGCTAGCCATAAGTAGAAAGCTGAAACTGGATCCCTTCCTTACACCTTATACAAAAATTAATTCAAGATGGATTAGAAACTTAAATGTTAGACCTAAGACCATAAAAACCCTAGAAGAAAACCTAGGCAATGTCATTCAGGACATAGGCATGGGCAAGGACTTCATGTCTAAAACACCAAAAGCAATGGCAACAAAAGCCAAATTTGACAAATGGGATCTAATTAAATTAAAGAGCTTCTGCACAGCAAAAGAAACTACCATCAGAGTGAGGAGGAAACCTACAGAATGGGATAAAATTTTTGCAATCTACTCATCTGACAAAGGGCTAATATCCAGAATCTACAAAGAACTCAAACAAATGTACAAGAAAATAACAGACAACCCTATCAAAAAGTGGGCAAAGGATATGAACAGACACTTCTCAAAAGAAGAAATTTTTGCAGTTAACAGACAGATGAAAAAATGCTCATTATCACTCGCCATTAGAGAAATGCAAATCAAAACCACAATGAGATACCATCTCACACCAGTTAGAATAGCAATCATTAAAAAGTCAGGAAACAACAGGTGCAGGAGAGGATGTGGAGAAATAGGAACACTTTTACACTGTTGGTGGGACTGTAAACTAGTTCAACCATTGTGGAAGACAGTGTGGTGATTCCTCAAGGATCTAGAACTAGAAATGCCACTTGACCCAGCCATCCCATTTCTGGATATATACCCAAAGGATTATAAATCATGCTGCTATAAAGACATGCACACATATGTTTACTACAGCACTATTCACAATAGCAAAGACTTGGAACCAACCCAAATGTCCATCAGTGACAGACTGGATTGAGAAAATGTGGCACATATACACCATGGAATACTATGCAGCCATAAAAAAAAGATGAGTTCATGTCCTTTGTAGGGACATGGATGAAGCTGGAAACCATCATTCTCAGCAAACTATCGCAAGAACAGAAAACCAAACACCTTTCGTTCTCACTCATAGGTGGGAATTGAACAATGAGAGCACTTGGACCCAGGAAGGGGAACATCACACACTGGGGCACGTCATGGAGTGGGGGAAGGGAGAGGGATAGCATTAGGAGATATACCTAATGTAAATGACAGTTAACGGGTGCAGCACACCAACATGACACATGTATACATATGTAACAAACTTGCTCGTTGTGCACATGTACCCTAGAGCATAAAGTATAATAAAAAAAAGTGGCTACCAAAATATTTTTAAAACTGATGTTTATAAATTCTAACATTGTTTTTAATGATCATTTTAAATGTTTTTATTGTTTATTTAATTAAAAAATGCATGTCAAAGTATTATTTTTGTATTATAGGAAGTGCAGTTTTCAGATTAGCTAGTATTTGAATTGTACATTTTGTATGCAGCTTATATGAAGTTCAAAAATACTGTCAGTGTAAAGCTACAGTGAGCTATGATTGTGCCACTGCACCCCAGCACACAAATACTGTGTGCTTCTTATACAATATGTATCATATTGTTTTCTATGAAATTAAAGCACATTTGATGAAGTTTGCTGAATGTACAATATAATGCTTAATATATGAATGATAAACTTGTTCATGGCCCTTCTGTTAATTGTCCTAAATGTAGTGCTATGTAGAAGTCGTTACTGAACTGTTAAATTTGTGTTTCGCCCTCCTGATGAACTTCATTATTAAAAGTGTCTTTAAAAATAAATGAAATAAAATAACATAAGGGAAAATGTGAGGAGAAGTGAAACATGTTGAATTTTTAATGAGATTAAAGTTATGTTGTTGTTATCTTAAAACAGTCTGTTATAACTAGTCTGTTATGTTATCCTAATGTGTTGGAAAAACTACCTTCTGGAATAGAAAATCACCCTCTATACATGCAAGACAAGCTTAGACCTGAAAATGAAGCAGACCACTCCAGGTTTGTAAGTGGTCAAAGATTTATTCAGAGGAATTTGTATACAAGGCAGTCTTGGGTGACAACATGCTCCTGAACAACCAATGGGTGTAAGAAGAAATTTAAAAAGAAATTTTAATTTTCTTTCTTTCTTTCTCCCCTCCCTTCCTCCCTCCTTCCCTCCCTCCCTCTCTCCCTCCCTCCCTCCCTCCCTCCCTCCCTTCCTTCCTTCCTTCCTTCCTTCCTTCCTTCCTTCTTCCCTCCCTCCCTCTGGGCTTGCTTGCTTTTTCTTGCTTGCTTGCTGTTTCTTTCTTGCTTGCTTTCTGACATAGAGTCTTGCTCTGTGTCCTAGACTGGGGTGCGGTGGCACAATCATAGCTCATTGTAACTTTACACCCCTAGGCTCAAGCAATGCTTCCTCTTCAGCCTCCCTAGTAGCTAGGACTACAGGTATGCACCACTATGCCTAGTTGGTAATTTAATTTTTATTTCTTTTTAGAGGTAGGATCTTGTGATGTTGTCCAGTCTGGTTTCAAACTCCTAACCTCAACTGATCCTCCCACTTCAGCCTCCCAAATCACTGGGATACAGGCATGAGCCACTGTGTCTGAACTCAATATTTTTCAAAGAAACAAAAAATTATAAAATTTGGAGGGATCCACATCTGATGATATAGCCATTATGGAAAACAGTAAAACATTCCTCAATAATTAAAAAATAGAATTATGTTATTGAACTGGGCATGGTGGCTCATACCTGTAATCCCAGAACTTTGGGAGGCAGAGTGGAGAGGATTATTTGAGCCTAGCAGTTTGAGACCGATCTGAGCAAGGTCTTACCTCTACAAAAAAATAAAAACAGAAATAGAAATAATTAGATGTGCATCTGTAGTCCCAGCTACTTGAGAGGCTGAGGTGAGAGGATCACTTGAACCCAGGAGTTCAAGGCTGCAGTGAGCTTTGATTGCACTACTGCACTCCACCATGGGTAACAGAGCAAGTCCCTTTCCTTTAAGAAAAAATAGATCTATTATATAATCCAGCAATCCCATAACTGGGTATATGTCCAAAGGAAATAAAATCAGTATATCTATGAGATATCTGCACACCCATGCTCACTGCAGCATTATCCACGATAGCCAAGATATGGAATCAATTTAAGTGTCCATCAACAGATGAATGGTTAAAGAAAATGGAATACTACTCTGCCTTAATTAAGGGAAATCCTATATTTGCACCAACATGTACATGCTGTTTAGTGACATAAGCCAGGCAGAGAAAGACAAATACCATATTATCTGACTTATATGTGTAATCTAAACAAATGGATGCCATAGAATTAGATAGTAGAATGGTAGTTACCAAAGCCTGGGTATTTTTAAGGGGTGGGGTTAGGGAGATGTTCGTTAAATCATACAAAATTATAATTAGATAGGAGGAATAATTATACAACATGATGATTATAGTTAATAACAGTATATTTTATTGAAAATGTCAATGAGAAAACATTTTAAGTGTTTGCACCACAAAAAAAATGGATAAGAGTGTTTGGTAATACACCAGTTAATTTGCTCAATTGAGCCATTCCACAATGTATACGTATTTCAAAATATCATTTTTACATGATAAATATAAACAATTGCTAAATTAAAATAATTTTAAGTATGTAAATATTTTTATATAAATAAATACAAAGCGTGCATACTCAAATTTGTTTTACATGTTCTATTTTATGTTCCAACCTAAAAAATTTGACAACGCCACTTAAAGAAACTTCTCTTAACCAAATGAACAAATTTGGGGGGAAATATTGTTTAGCCAGCTACAAATTATCCCAGCAGTCCATACTCATTTTTCCTGACAGCAATCATATATGAGAGATTTATCACATATTGTGCTGAAATGCAACAAGGTTGAATTTCTTGATCTGCTAGTTTGTTATCTGAGCAGAGAAGAAAATATACCAATTTAGGAATGTCATGGTTCTCTCAGATCACTCTTCTTAAATATTTACAAATCATCTATCTAGTTACAGGGCTAGGATTTTTTTCAGGATATAATATCAAGCTGACTGTATAGTTTTTACGTCTATCTTTTTCTCCTTCTCTGGACATGGGAACAACATTTTCTCATTTCTAGGCTTTTATTATCTCTCTTTTCCTTTACAGCCTTTAAAACATTACTAAATGCAGTTATGTGGTAATACTTGATTCAAAACCTGTTTCAAGTTTTCTTCCTCACTTTTTAAGGTTTGAGTTAACTCTTTTCAGTGTTCACTCTGTCTTTCAAAAATGAAATATCTAAATAATGTTTAAGTGTTGAACAATTCTGTTTTATGTGCTTTCATTGTTGTATTTAATCATATGACTTCCCATGTTGCCCTGGCTCCCAGTGAACTAATTTGAACACAGTTAAGAAAACAACAAGAATGATAACCCAGATACTGTTAAAATCTAACAACTATATTAGAAAGATACATGCAATGAAAAAGTAATAAATAATATCCTCCAAATAATGACAATATGTTTTAATATAAAGTCTTAATAGATAAATGAACAAAGGACATAGTCTTAGTCTGTTTTGTGTTGCTATAACAAAATACCACAGGCTGGGTGTATTACTCCATTTTTATGCTGCTGATAAAGACATACCCAAGACTGGGAAGAAAAAGAGGATTAATTGGACTTACTGTTCCACATGGTTGGAGAGGCTTCAGAATCATGGCGGGAGGCAAAAGGCACTTCTTACACAATGGTGACAAGAGGAAATAGGAGATGCAAAAGTAGAAACCCCTGATAAAACCATCAGATCTCATGAGACTTATTCACTACCATGAAAACAGTATGAGGGAAACTGGCCCCATAGTTCAAATTACTACACAACGGGTTCCTCCCACAACACATGGGAATTATGGGAGTACAATTCAAGATGAGATTTGGATGGGGACACAGAGTCAAACCATATCACTGGGTAATTTATGAAGAAAAAAAATTCTCACAATTCAGGAGCTTGAGAAGTCTAATATCAAGGTGCTGGCATCTGGTGAGGGCCTTTGTGCTGTGTCATCCCATGGTGGAAGACATTTAATGAAGAGAAACTATCTGTGAGAGGGCTGAACTCCCTTTTATAATAAGCCCATTTTAATGATAACAAACACTTCTGCAATAAGAACATTAATTTATTCATGAGTTTGGAGTTTTCATGACCTAATCACGTCTTAAAGGTCCCACCTCTCAATGCTGATGCATTGGGGATCACATTTCTAACAAAAAAGCTTTGGGGGATGAATTCAAACCCTAGTAGGCATGAATTTTAATTTTTCCAAAAAAGGTCCATAAGTTTCTAAAAAAACATTAAAAAAAAAACACCTTCAAAAACTAGGTAAATATAAATTAAAACAACAATGAGATGACTTTTTCTAAGTATCAGACTAGCCAAGAATTTAAAAACTTTTATCTAATGCTCTTCAAGAAGACTTTTTGACAATGTTATTGGACATAAGAGTTTTCAAAATTATCTAAACGTACATGCTCAATATTGACCATTCTTGAAAGTTCTTAAGGTGGCTTACAAAAATACACAAATGAAAAGTAGTACAAATAAGAATGGGAGCAAAAGCATAATGGACTGGGAGCATAAAATATAGCTAGACTAGGCTTTAAAAAATAATACTATAATATGTGTACTTGTCCTCTGTTTTACATTTATGCTTCGCAAAACAATATCTGACTGGTAGAACCTAAATCATTCTGAAGTTTAGCTGCAAGGGCACCTAGGAAATGTATATTTTAGTTTCCAGCTTCTGCAGCAAAGGCAAATACTGTCAATATCTGTTAGAATAGATATTGAGTTTGTCTATCTACCATATCTGCTCCAATGTAACAGATAAGCATAATTTTTAAGCTAAGGGAAGGAAACAAGTTTTATAGCAGAAACGCTTGCCATTTCCCTTAACATTAAGGCAGATCTCAGCTCACTGAGATTTTGCACCTTCTTTATAATCTTTTTTTCAGTTGAGTGTCACTCCTTTGCATTTGTCAGCGCCTTCTTCCATTTTGTTGTTCATGTATTTTTCAGCAAAATAAAGTTTAAATCAGTTCTCCTGACATTCCATTGATATTTTAGACAGCTCCTTGATATTTTCCTCAAGAAAAACATTGTAATTGCACCACTGAAACACTGTGATATGTATGTAACCGACAAAAATATAAATATGCAGTGGAGAAAAGTTCTTAATGTGCGTCTTCAGAATTTCCCCATTTCCAATTCACATTCTTGCTCCATTAAATCTTTGAGCATGCGTTTTGTACAGAATTAGAACAATGAGTGAAGTAAGTGAACCTCAAAGAAGCCCAGAGAGGTCAGATTTACTCACATAATTCAGAGTTTAGAAAAAGTAGGACTATGGAAACAAAAGAATATTAAATGTTGCGCCTGTAGGTTTTTGATGAAAAGTGGATTGGGGAAATGAGTAGAATTGGTGGTCATAAAGTGAATCTCCTGTAAGTGTTCCCTGGGAGAAGATAGCAGTGATGAAAATTACATTTATTTTTGACTCATACCCTATAATTTTTTGAATTTAATAGCTCATCAGTGAGGCTGGTTCAAATAAGATCCTGGCTCATATGTAAATTGCATGTAATGTTTAAGCAAAGTGGCCCAATAATAGAAAGAAAAAAAGATGTTCTCACTATGTTTACATTAGTGTTTTTCTACCCGATTCATCCAGGTTCAGACAGGATAGAAAAAGGAAGATGTTAAATGACAGGCTGTTAAAATATTAGAGATACAGATAAAATCTTGGCCAATTTTCGGTAGTGAAATACAGCTCACAGCATGTTCAAGAACCTAGAAGCTTTATAGTATCGGTAGGGCGTAGTAAAAGAGTGTGATGGTGATGAAAGATTAGTCTGGGGAAGAAGGCGGGGCCACGTTAGGAAAGATATAATAGGAAGATTTTATTCCATTCTAAGAGCATAGGGTTTTACGCAGGTGACTGAAATAATCAAATTTGCATTTCAAAAAGATCACTCTAATTACAGTGAGGAGAATGGATTAGTGGAATAAAACTAGAACAATGAGAGGAGCACCAGTGAAGTAATTACTTTAATAATCCAGTAGAGAGATTATGGCTTTATTTGGGTAGACATGGTAGAAATTGAGGTAAGTGGGTAGAGCCCAAAACTTTGAGGAAGTAGTTAGTTTTGTAAGATTTGGTGATTGCTTGGATGTAGGGCATGAGAGGGAGGGTAGAATTGAGGGTAGTGTCTAAATTTCTGGACTGGGTAGATAGTGTAGTTGAGAGGTAATTTATGAGAAGAGGCAGTTGTGTGTGTGCGTCTGTGTGTGTATGTGTTTTCTGGGAAATATGACACATTCATTTTAGGGATATTGTGAGTCTCAGATATTTATTTGTTTAATTAAACATGCAAGTCTGCAGCTGGATTTTATATATCAGTTCCATTGCTCTCTATTGCTGACTTTACAGATTCCTTTTCTGAAATTATTTTAACTATATACGTGTATATATATATATTTCAAAATGTCTACCACTTTTTGTATCAAGTAATGTCATGACTAAATAATGAAAAAACTTGCTTGTTGGTCATCAAAAGCTGTCCCAGATCTGCTCTTCCTACACAGACCTCAGGTAATTGCTCTCCAGAAGAATTTCCATGAAATCCTATAGCATTATTCTATCATCTTAAGCAAAAAATCAAAGAGTAAAATGTGAACTCTGCATTAAAAATGAATTTACTAATCAAGTTTTCTCTCCTTGCTATTCTTTTTCCTGTTTTTACAACATGCTACCAAAAGAAACTAAGAAAAGCCACCTACATCCTAAAGGTGTGTTCTCATTAGTGATGAAAGCAAGATTAAATACCCAAATGTGGTTGCCTACAAAACACGTATTTTAACTTTGTTTTAGGTTTTTGTAATTTCTTTTTGGAGAGTAACTGTTAACAGTTTTGAGGCTGATAAGATTATTTTATATACTGTATGTATAAAATGAATTGAGGGTCTAGGTTTAATGAGGGTTTAAGTGTACTCTTTCTGAACAGATAAGCACACATAAACATAGCACATCCTTTTTTAAATGTAACAACTAGAATTTGAATTAAAGTATGACTAAAAATGGAGATAACCACTTAGAATTAAGGGAAATCTTGATGATCCATTTTCGTGTTAGCCACATTTTGGCTTAGAGTGAGATAACAGGAAAACCTTATTTATTATTTAAGTGACTATTGATCCATAGCTGTACACTACTTAATTGACACAATGTATTTCAACAGTACAATTTTTTTTGTTCAATAAATATTAATTAAGAAGTAGTGATCATGATGAATTCATCAGTCAACCATGTCTCCTGTGATAGTTTGTTTTACTCCTCCTTTAAACCCTATTATGAAAAATAAATTGTCTGTGTGATAGAGCTCACTCTGATGCAGGTGACTCGTAATGTCAAAGCTGCTCTCACTTTGACTTTATTCCAGAATAGAAAATAGATTATGCCCCACAAACACACAATTGAGAGCAGAGGACTTTTTCTTAAGCTTAACTTTGGAGTTGATTTGGCCTGTTACATGCCTTATTGCATTTCGTTCAGAATGTTGTATAACTCAGTTTGCTATTATAGCTTCTTCTGTGCCGAGAATATTCAGACAGTCTAATTTATCCTTTGGTGCCAGCAACGGCATGAATAATGTGCTGTCTGGAATATAAGGGGAAGAGGGAATCATCTTCATCATTTTTCTGGCATTTTTTCCTTAAGCTAGCTACATGATTTTTTCAGGCTGCCTCCAGAACATGCTACACTGTGGTCTAGAAAGACTAGTATTAGCTAGAAGAAGGCTCCAGGTGCCTCTGAGTGGCCACAGTTCCTTCTGCTCTTTCTCCTTCTTTCATATTTTATTCTCCTCTCTCCTCTTCCACTGACACCTGACATATACCAGGAGCAAACTAAAGACATTAACAATAGTGGTCGAAATTTTGTGGAAGAAACAAAATTATATAAAACATAAAATGTAAAAACTATATTCCTTCTTATACTCAGCTGCTTCTTCTCTACTGGTTTCTGTCTCATGAAAATTAAGTAGTATATTGGAACTAGAGCTACTTCCTGCATGGAGGTGCCCCCTCCATTGGAAGAATAAAACAATGCAAAGATAGGGGATGGCATAGATCACCTTTGCTTTAAGTTTTAAGGAAGAATGTCTTTCCTTTTATCCATGTAAGAAGAATGGTGAGAACCAGAGGAGCAAGTGAAGAACAGGTGTGATTCTTCCTTAGGCCTGCCTCTACTCTAAGTCTAGGTCTTACAGCAATTCATATTGTCCAAATCTAGCTGGTGTAACAGGGAAGACAGATCCATAGGGAAGACAGATCTATCTGATCTAACAGTGTTTACGAATCTTGGAGCAACAGTCAGATAAGGATTGTGTCATACAGTCTTTGTCTGCTGGTATTTAGCATATACAGAACCTAGAATATTGCAGCAACTCAGTAAGTATTCGTTTGGTTAATCAAATTATCTGGTATGGATTAATTGATCAAATTAGTAATTTATTGTCTGATGTATCCTTAATTTATATCATGAAAACTGTTTAAAAGGAGGCAATTGCAAGAAGAAATATAAATCATAGAAAGATAGGTATTTCTGGCTGTATCTGATAAAACTAGAATATCCCAAAAAGAAATGTTAGCTAACCTGATCATTGAAGATAGAGGTGATGCCTCTGGAACATGCTGATCTTTTTCCAACCAAAGAAGAACAGTTGCCAATCAGAAAATTATGTTTTGTCTGCTCTTGTTGGTTACAATAAAAGTAGGCCCTGCTTTGTAAAAGGACCTGTGGCCTTTGGTCAAACCATCACATGGATGTAAGCAGATAAGGTTATCACCTATATGGTGTGATAGGGCCCTAGCAGAAATATTTTTCCTGACAACTCTCAGTATGCCTAAAATTTCAAAACTACAGATATGAATGCTTTTGGTCTTCAAATGTCTTCATCTATAACGCATAGACCTCAAACTGTTATTAGACAAACTCTTATTTGAGGGATGGTCTCTTAGGAGTGGTTAATACAGAAGAATACATCTAATTCTCTTAGACCATCTGTTTCCATTTGTGCAACAGCAATTATATCGACACTGAGGTACTGCAGACCTTATCTGTTTTTCTTGGGCATATTTTATATTTAAATTTGGATATCATATATGATTGTGCAAATGTCCTTTCTTAAACCCTTAAATGGTAAGACATTTAAAACATCAAGTTTTTAGGAACTAAGAAGCTATTTGTAATCACAGCATTACAGAATTTTTAAAAGGGAAGATAACATAGGGATTGGCAAAATATTGTTGCTTCTTGGGCTTTTGATCAAGTTAGACTGTGATATCAAGTTCAGGACTTTATTTTACAAATGGTGAAATGAAAATACATAGAGATTAAGTTACTGCTTTAAGTCTGCACAGACAGAGGCCAAACTTAGCAAAGCTAGATCAAGAGTTGATAGAGGTGTGGACTTCCTGTTTCTAGTTCTGTGTGTAAGCAGCTTGGAAGTCAACACTCTGTCCAAACAACAAATAAAAATCTGAACAAATGGAACTATTGAAAACTCTTCTTAGATCTGTAAAAGAAGTGAGGTCGCAGGGCAAATCACTACTGCAGAATTAGAGACAGAGAGGCAGACACAGAGCATCACAACATACCAGAGCAGAAACCCACAGAACCAGTGTCACCATAGGGAAACCTGAGCTGTAATTGATGAACTGCTGGAGGCTCAGTGTGGAAAAGGGGGAGAGTTGAAAACTCCCATGGGACCCAGTCATATGGGGGCACCCAGACTTTGTGTGTGTGTGAGTTTTACCTCCAGGAGCTCACCTAGGTTTTCACAGTAGGTAACAAAGAAAATTCCCCTAGTGCTTCCACCGGGGGGAAAGGAAGAAGAACCATTTCAAAATATACCAGATTTTGTTCTTAATGAGGTTTGGCCTCAGGAGAAACTAGTTAACCAGAACTTAACCTGCTGGGGCTTTTATCAGAGATTAACCCATCAGAAAGAAGGAAAATGCCCAACCCTAGCTTACTACAGCCATCCTGTCTCACCTAAGGCAGGGTAGATAAACACTTAGAAACACTTGTAAAGTTCACAGTCCAGAGCCAGAGACTCACTAAAAGGCTGAGAGAAACCCAATCATCGGACAAGCGAATGCTTCCATTCTCCTCCTTGCACACGTCACCATCACATTACTGAAGGCTTATTTCCAGCAGTTTCTTTTATCTAGTAAATCATATCTGGCTATGAAGAGTCGATAGAGGTGCAAACTTTCCTCTGATTATTCTACAGTAGCCTCCCTCCCACAATTTCATCTAGTTCCTTTTCCTGGCTGCTTCCTTTTTCAGTTGGAAGCTAATGATTTCAAAAGGAAGAATGAAGCATGTAACTTTGGGTGCATAAGGCTTTCAATTTACCAGATTACAAAAATTCAATTCATAGCATTACAACAGAAAGATATTGAAAGGGGAACCAGAAGACCTGGATTCCAATACTAACTTGATCACTATCCATATTGTGCACCGCAATTTGAATAATATCATTTCACCTCACGTTTACCCTCCTTTGAAAAATAAAAAGGTTGACCAACTGATTGTTAGTTTTTCTTTTAACTCTAAAACATCACAGCCCTTAACAAAAGGGATCATTCTTGCAAAGGCCAATGTTGATGAAGTAAGATAGTTTTCTCCTTCTCTACCTAATTCAATACAATATTAACTAAGTTTAGAGACCAGAAGCTGGCACATGTCAGGCCGTCAGTATCAAAATATATTTCATTAAATCAGAGTTTAGCATATCTGTATTTCTCAACTTCCATGTATTCCTGATTAAGTCCTTTTCACCCTGGAGTCCTAAATACTTTGCCCTGGGAAAAGGATGGAGGGATTTAGATATATAGACTTTAACAGTTAAAAACATAAAATTTATCTTAAGTGTCTGTTTTATCCTTAATAATCATGTCAATATTGCATCCAATTTCACACTATGTCTTTTTAAAATAAAATATGTTTTAAATTATTACTATGTATTACAATTCCTGTGTCTGGAAGGTATATCATATTTGTCTGTGGCTTTTAGCACTCACATTCCCCCACACACAAACCATCATTGTAGCCTGGGGTTATTAAGATTTAATTTTGAAAAGTGTGATATTTCTAGCCCTCCCCCAGGGAACTCTATTTCCTGCAGATCAGGTAGAGAATGGAACCATACAAAGTTCATTTTATTTTGTTTTCTAATCCAATTTTTTGCTTAAACAAGATTAGTGATAACTGGTTTTTTAAGAACTTGATTGCTTCATAAATGGTTGATTTTTTGAACAATTTAATTATATTGAAAATTAAATAAATAGGACAGAATATGTTATTTTTTTTTTGAAGTTTTATCTAGAAGGATTAGTTGGTAACGGACTAAGTAAGGAAACACTGATATGAACAGAGCTAGGGTTTTAGGAGAATGCCTGAATACCTGGAGAGAGAAGAGTGCAGCTAAACAAGGAGGGGAGATCTGGCCAACTCTTAGGCTTTACAGACTCTCATCAGTCCTCTGCTTAAGGTCTGTCGAGGCCAGAAAGCAAACCTAGCCTCTGCATACTCAATAGAAATCCAAATACATCACACACTGTTCATGCAGATGAGATGGACAGTTTTTTTGAAAACTTCTTTAGAAAATTCAAGCACTCCAGTGTGGGCCAAGGAACATTTAATATCTTACGGGGCAAGAAAAACAGTTGTGGTTAAAAGCACAGGTCCTACAGTTGCACTGACTCACTTTAAATCCTGGTTCTGGCAATTATGCCCCTGTAACTTTTGCCAATTTTCCAAGTTTTCACGTGCCTTAGCTCCTCATTTGTAAATTGAGGACAGTAAATGCACCTCCCTCACATAGAGCTGCAAGCGAGGTTACGTGAGATGCTATGTATAAAGCATTTAGAAAAGTGTCTAGCACATGGTTACTAAGTGTTAGCTATTATTATGCACTGCCTAAAACCCAGAAATAAGATATATAAAGATATGCCCATTTGTTTGAAAGATCATTTCATGTTTTTCATGAAATTAATACATGCGTTTACACAATTTTCCATATTATGTCACAGGAAAATATATATGCTGTGAAAACTAATTTTGCTGATGCTTTGGCTTCCCATAACATAATATAAGAATATTCCTAAGTTTCCTGGAAAACTTGAACTTCATTACTGTGAGATATATTAGTCTATGGGCCTTCAGGGATGAATAGAATAAAAGGAATCTCCTAATTGTAAACCACAGGTCTTAAAATTAATTAAATAGTGGATAACTCTGTTACAGCAAGTCAAGGTATACTTATATAGTTTTTGAAATGCATATCGATTCTTGTATAACAATTATCTGCCCAATATTAAAGTGCCCAAACAACTTATAAAGAAAGCATATATTGAAGGAAGGTGTAGACCATTGTCTGAGGACCATTTTTTATTTTTAAAGGATTTAAAATTAAATGGTTAATGATCCAATTCTCCCTGGTATATTTAGTACTCTGAATTTCTGCCATGGAAAATTTAATACATGCTATTAATTCTAATTCAAGCATTGTATTGGTGTCTAATATCAATGCCTCTAAGAATAATGTGTCTTAGAAGAAAATTTTCATAATATTCCTCTCAAATTGATTTTAGTTAGGTTCTCTTATTCTAAAGTCAAATTTTTATCAAACCGACTTTGTTTGGAATAGACTTCAGACTTCCCTGTTTTGAATTTAACTGATACGGGCCAAATTAAAAGATCTATGATTTTTAACGTTGAATATTTATTGGAAAAATAGAGAAAGAAGATAAAAACGTGTTTCCTTTTTACATGATGTGGCTTCAGACTCTGGTCTTACCATATTTCTGCATTAATTACTCATTAATTCAATGAGAAATAAATGTGCTCATTGCATTACATTGATTGTAATTTGCCCGAGTTGATATTACTGTTTTTGTTTGAGACGGAGTCTCGCTCTGCCGCCCAGGCTGGAGTGCAGTGGCGTGATCTTGGCTTACTGCAAACTCCACCTCCCGGGTTCACGCCATTCTCCTGCCTCAGCCTCCTGAATTGCTGGTACTACAGGCACACGCCACCACGCTTGGCTAATTTTTTGTATTTTTAGTACAGATGGGGTTTCACTGTGTTAGCCAGGATGGTCTGGATTTCCTGACCTCGTGATCCACCCGCCTCGGCCTCTCAAAGTGCTGCAATTACAGGAGTAAGCCACTGCTCCCGGCCAATATTACTGCTTTTATAGTGGACTTATAAGCCTACTATTCTATCTTTCAAACGTTGAATCTTCTAAAACTTTATCAAGCACAACACACACACACACACACACAAAGATATGTCATTTAAGAACTAGAACTGCCTATTAATTTACTATCTTAGTTTTTCTCTCATGAAAATCGTTTTCAAATCCCATTATGATTTTCCTATTTCCAAAATTGAATACTTTTAGTAAACTGCTAAAATTGATTAGAATTTTCAAACATAATTTTCTCATTATTATATTTAATTTTATTGTCTTAGAGACAAAAATGTGATCCTAGTTTTCTTTTTAAAACACAGATGAATGGTATAAAATATAAGAATGTGAAATGGGAATTCTGTCCAATAGTAGTAATTCCTACTTATTTCAATATTGTCTTTCTGTAATGCTCATGATAACCAGACAGAAATGTAAGCCTCCCCATGGTTCCTGAATCTTGACCTGTATTTGATTTTATACTGTTATCTGTAGCATATTTTAGAGTGATTTGCTTGAGACTCTAGGAATATTCATTTTCCTGATTACATTCCTTGATTATATAGGTAGACCACAGATGTTGGAAGTTTGAACATACTTTATAGTTATATATAGAAATTTACTATATTTTTGAAAATATGATTTTAATCATTTTAAAACATAATGATAGCTTGTGTGTTTTGTAGTGTCTTTTTCTCAGGCACTTACTTTATATTATATTTCCTGACATCTGTGAAGTGGAAAGAAAGGCAATATGCTATTAACTTTATTTTTACTCAAAATTGATTATGATTTGTCCCTGCTGACATGACCATATCTATAAGACTCCAAAGTGTCTTGTATTTTTTCACTTGAAGCTAATCTTCTAAGCAACTTCATGTACCAGTACCATTTGGTTGTAGTAGATGCTATGCTGCGGATGTATCCCATGTTTTAGGCTATGACACCAATTTCCAAAGCACTGTCCTAGGATTGTGGTGAACCAATCACTTCATCCAAGAACCAGCATGCAGAAGATCAGAGCAAATAATAGGAACACTAGAATTTAATATCTGCCTTTATTGTATTCATTCCTGAAAGAAAAAAATATGTAAGTAATTGTGCCTTATGAATTATTATAAAAGATGAGAGGAAAACAATGGGTATGCATCAAAACTCCAGGTTTTCAGAGAACATTGATTGATAAACTTTTTGCATTTAACATCTACTGAACTATTACAGTTTCACCCCTGGCCACGTAACTACCAAACACCAGTTTAGGTGGCAAGAACTAATGTCTAATTTGATAATAGTGATAATATCTGTAGAATAAACAAAATAGGAAGGCGAATGATTAAGATACTCCATGTGATTTGTAGGTTACATATGAAGTCATGCTTAGATAAACGATCTGACATCATTTATTCATTTTACCTTTTCCTTTTTATATGCTTTTTTATTTTTTATTGAATTTTTGTCACTACTCATGAATAAAATAAAGCCCATATGAAAATCATTGAATTAACTGCTACCATTTTATTCAACAGATGTAAAATACATATTTACATATTCGATTGGCCTGATTTCTGAAAGTTCTGATGAGAATTTAACTTATTATTTAAATGCTGTTCCTCATTGAAAGGAAACTTGTAATGGCAAGAAGCATGGATAGTTCACATAGACAAGATACATAGGCTTGAACTAATCCCAAAAATCTCTTGAAATTGAAGAAATCATAGAACAAACTGTATTTTTTCATCAGAAATAAATGCATGTAGTCTCATTAGAGAGATGTCACAAAAACCTGAAAAGTAATATTTGTCCATTACAGATGTTTCTTTCATTACTATATTCAATACTGTTTAAAATATTTAAGTATATTATAAAAGACAGTAAAATGTTTATGCACATAGTTCTGATTCATCTTCCTATCCCTCTCTACAGTCTTTCTACAGTGACTACTGCAAATTTGGGACATACGTATTTGTAGGATAGAAAGGAAAGAAAACTAAGAGATAAAGAGAAGTGAGGAAGAGAAGGAAGCCAAAGATTAAGCATAAATGAAGTGAGGAAGAGGAAGTATTTATGCAGCCAATACATTTCTTCAATATAAGAAGTATGATGAAGAAAATAATTTCAAATACATTGTTAGGGAAGCCAAGTGGCATTTTATTTCATGAATCTGTATTTCGTATGAACAGACAATGGATTCCAAAAATACACCTACCCCATGGCTACTTATTTTAACAGCCAGCTGATTCTTTGATGCAGACCCTATGTGGCCTTTCAGTTGCACTAATGCTCAGATCTTCCATTCGAACACTTTTGAATACTTGGAAATATCTTAGAGTTCACAGGTATATATTTTAGTTTAATCTAATACACAGTTTAACAAAGTGAGAACCAGCCATATAATACCCAATAAAAATGCCATTGTTCATCATTAAAATGCTTCTCTTCAAAAATTCAGAAAGAAAAAAAGTGAAGTATATATTTGACAGGATTATTCAAGTGGCTCATATTGTACATTTTACCAGGTAGAATCCTTTTGCAATTGTGTTTGAATGTGCTTACTTAGCAACTGTCTTTATATTTTTTATAGCATACACATATATGACTATTTTTACATTTATATGAGAGAATCTCTCTCTCTCTCTCTCTCTCTCTCTATTCTGCTTCTGGTGTGGAGAGCTAGTGATGATTGTTATCATTTCCAAATGCTAAGAATTGATATCCCTGGGGTCCCACAATTTAACTGTGAGGACTAAGCCTATAGTAAATGACTTTAAATTTTGTTCCAGGGAATTTCTACCCAGGAAAATAAAGCTGTAATATCTAACTTTATTGTTTTCTTCTGAAACTCCAGACAAAAACCTGTTTGTACAACCAATGGAGTTCTTGACTGATATGATTTGGTGTGTCTCCACCCAAGTCTCATCTTGAATTCCCACATGTTGTAGGAGGGACCCTTTGGGAGGTAACTGAATCATGCGGGCAGGTCTTTCCCATGTTGTTCTCATGATAGAGAATAAGTCTCACGAGATCTGATGGTTCTATAAGGGGGAGTTTCCCTGAACAATCTCTTCTCTTGTCTGCTGGTATGTAAGACATGCCTTTCACCTTCCACCATGGTTGTGAGGTTTCCCCAGCCATGTGGAACTGTAAGTTCATTAAGCCTCTTTATCTTCCCAGTCTTGGATGTGTTTTTATCAGTAGCATGAAAATTGATTAACACAGTAAATTGGTAACAGGAATGAGGTGCTGCTGAAAAGATATCTGAAAATGTGGTAGAAACTTTGGAAATGGATAACAGGCAGAGGCTGAAACAGTTTGGAGGGCTCAGAAGACAGCAAAATGTGGGAAAGTTTGTAACTCACTAGAAACTTGTTGAATGGCTTTGACCAAAATGCTGACAATGATATGGACAATGAAATCCTGGATGAAGTGGTCTCAGATGGAGATGAGGAACTTGTTGGGAACAGGAGTAAAGGTGACTCTTGTTATGTTTTAGTGAAGAGACTAGTGGCATTTTGCCCTAGACCTAGAGATTTCTGGAACTTTGAACATCTGGAAGATGATTTAGGGTATCTGATGGAAGAAATTTCTAAGCACCAAAGCATTCAAGAAGTGACTTGGATGCTGTTAAAGGCATTGAATTTTAAAAGGAAAACAGAGCATAAAAGTTTGGAAAATTTACATCCTGACAATGTGATAGAAAAGATAATCCCATTTTCTGAGGAGAAATTCAAGCTAGCTGCAGAAATTTGTACAAGTAATGAGGAGCCAAATGTTAACCCACAAGACAACAGGGAAAAATGTCTCCAGGGCATGTCAGAGACCTTTGCAGCAGTCCCTACCATCGCATGCCCAGAGGTTTAGGAGAAAAAATGGTTTTGTGGGCTAGGCCCAGGGTCCCTCTGTTGTGTGCAGTCCAGGGACTTGGTGCCCTGCATCCCAGCCACTCCAGCTATGACTAAAAGGGGCCAAGATACAGCTTGGGCTGCTGCTTCAGAATGTGGAAGTCCCAAGCCTTGGCAGCTTCCACATAGTATTGAGTCTGTGGGTGCACAGAAGTCAAGAATTGAGGTTTGGGAACCTCTGCCTAGATTTCAGAGGATGTATGGAAATGCCTGTATGCCCAGGCAGAAGTTTGCTGCAGGAGCAGGGCCCTCATGGAGAACCTCTTCTAGGGCAGTAGAGAAGGGAAACGTGGGGCTGGAGCACCTACACAGAGTCCCTACTGGGGCACCACCTAGTGGAGCTGTCAGAAGAAGGCCACCATCCTCCAGACCCCAGAATAGTAGATCCACTGACAGCTTGTGCTGTGCACCTGGAAAAGCTGCAAACACTCAATGCCAGCCCAATAAAGCAGTCAGGAGCTGGGCTATACTATGCAAAGCCACAGGGGAGGAGCTGCTCAAGGCCATAGGAGCCCACCTATTGCATCAGGGTGACCTGGATGTGATGGAGTCAGGAGTTCATTTTGAAACTTTAAGATTTGACTGCCCCACTGGATTTGGGGTATAAGTCCTTCCATGGGTCCTGTAGCCCTTTTATTTTGGCCAATTTCTCCCATTTGAAATGGCTGTATTTACCCAATGCCTGTAGCCCGTTGTATCTAGGAAGTAACAAACTTGCTTTTGATTTTACTGGCTTATATGTGGAAGGGACTTGCCTTGTCTTGAATGAGACTTTGGACTGTGGACTTTTGAGTTAAGGATGAAATGAGTTAAGACTTTGGGAGACTGTTAGAAAGACATTTGGTTTTGAAATATAAGGACATGAGATTTGGGAGGGGCCAGGGCTGGAGTAATACGGTTTGGCTGTGTCCCCACCCAAATTTCATCTTGAATTCCCACATGTTGTGGGAGGGACCTGGTGGGAGGTAACTGAATCATTGGGTCAGGTCTTTCCTGTGCTGTTCTCATGATAGTGAATACATATCATGAAATCTGATGGTTCTATAAGGGGGAGTTTCCCTGCACAAGCTCTCTTTTCTTGTCTGCCACCATATGAGATGTGCCTTTCACCTTCTGTCATGATTGTGAGGCCTCCCCAGCCATGTGGAACTGTAAGTCCATTTAACCTCTTTATCTTCCCAGTCTTGGGTATGTCTCTATCAGCAGCATGAAAATGAACTAATACATTGACCAAGCCCCTTGTCGGGACAATAGTTCACTCAACTAGTCAAACATACTTGCCTATCAAGCATCTACCAACCAAGAGTCATTCCTTGCATTCATCTATTTTACAATAATAAACTATTATATTAAGAATTTTGCTTAGCCTTAATTAAATCCTACATTGAAAGATTGCCTTAAACCACTGGCAAGAAGATCCCTGAACAATAACAGTATCAGGCTTAAACTCCCCTTCTAAGACACTACTAAGCCTCAGTCAAGATGGTGTTCTGCCCCGTGCAGTAGGTAAAAAACTAGGCTTTCTTGATCAATGTATTGTTCTAGTATTCTCTTTGGAGACTCAATAATAGACACCTCTTATATTATTTATAATTTTAAAAAATATTGAAATCTAGCAAGAGCTCCCCAGGACAACATACTCAGAACTTAGCCTTGATCTATGAACAGTATCTAGTGTTAGCCTGTGGACAATCTGTGCTACTGTGAAGTGGGTATTAGGATTCTGATAATGGAAAAAAATTGCAAAAGAAAATGTGGTACAAATCTTTGAAATGTATCTATTCTAGTTAATATTCTCCTAATTCAGCTGTGAACATAATTGTTATTAATATTTTAAACATCAATTTTTTAATAAACCCAAAGTATCATGTTCGTTTATGTTGTATACTGTGAGAATGTTAAAACAAATTTTCTTTTAATTAAAAGCTTTAAATACATTAATTTCTAATTTTATTTCTTATAGTTGTATACAGACTTTCAATTATGAAGCAAATTTTTCACTGAACCACTTGCTCTTTTGTACTAGTTTTAAAGACCTTTGTTTATGTTTCAGGGAATCTACAGTATTTGATGCTTGCCTTTTGAACACACTAAATGGCCTTTAAACCTTTGAGACTTGAAAAAAGTGAACCATTATTAAATGTCATAAAATATGAGGTGCAGTTTAAGATATTGAGACTTTTAGAAACCTGAAGTTCAGCAATATTTTTTCAAACAGCAATTTTACAGTATCTATAAAATCCACTACAATTGACTGTGGCTTACAATGTGAACTGCTGTGATTTTATGAAGTTTTCCCCAAACAAATAGTTTTGATTCTGAACTGATGTTAAAGGAATATGCTACCTTTGAAATTGGTTTGCTTTTATAAAAAAAAAAAAAGGTAATAAATATTTCTCTCCTAAATGAAATTTAATTGAAGGCATGCTATTTTAGAGCTGAAGCTAAATGTTAACTTATGTGAAAAGATATTATTTTCATAAAATAATTTGAAAATTTAGGTCTTTAAATAAAATAGCAACATTATTAAGACAATAGTTTTAACCTCACAGTAGAAATGTGTTTGGTCCTACAGGTTTTCCCGTTTCATGAAGCACTGCTTATTAACCAAGAAAGCTGGTTATATTCAAGGTTGTTGAACTATTCTCCACTGTACAAATTTAAAATTGTGAAGTCTTTTCTCCAAAATTATATTTCTTATAAATACAATCATTACCCAAGTTATTCTTATAGAGCATTTAAATTAAAATCCCAATACTTTTTTTCTGAACTCAATACTTATCTAAAAAGGGGACATTTCTTTTCTTTATTTCACCTGAAAATAAAAGTATTCAGCAAAGTACTGGAATTAAACTACCAAAAGATAATTACAGTTGGTATTTTATATGTTTTATAATGTCAGCATTTTTCAAATTAATTTTTTTTTCTTAACAGAAACCTTAATTTGCACTGATTTTCAAATATGTGAAGAGTAAATTGAACAACTTTAAAGAAAAGGAGCAGTGCTGGTTCAAACAAGAAGCAAAATGCAAAACCTGGGAAAGCAATAACTGTTACAACTACCTCAGAGCTGACAGAGAGAATTGAAACAGACCCTTGCTTTTTCCAGTAATAAGCACATCGCATGCCATTTTTTACACTAAGTTCAGAGGAATGCTTTTCTCTTAAATTGTCATATCAAATAAGTAAATTGAACATACGAAATAATTTATATTACTCAAGCTAAAATTAGCAATGCAACAGCAGTGCGATATTGCTTAGGATGACATGTGGCTAATGGAAAATATGGTAATGGATGTATCTTGAGTGTCACTCCTAGTCTAAATTTAGTTTACTAAATAATCACAATAATAATTCCCTTCTGTTTTCTCACCACCAGCTTCTTCTTATGCTTTGTTTTTGCATTGTTTCAGAAGCATTGCTTCTATTTATAAAACCTCAAATATCATTTACATGTGACCTTGAAGAAGCATCAGAATTTATCTCTCTAATTGATAGATAATCGTTGGTGATACATTTTCAGCCTTTTCTTGATGAGATGTTATATCTAATGTTCACTTCTTTAGTGTGGGTATGCAGAGCAAAAAGGCAAGGGAAACAGAGGTGGAGTTACATTCAATGTAAGTCTCTTGGGAGTAGAGTGGGGGAGGAAAGAGCACATCTTTGAAGGAGTTGGTTCCAAATTTCCAAAGTAAGATATGCAAATGCTTGAGGCTCCTGCTCTGCTTTTCTTAACAAAGTCTCATGTTACATCTTTTTGAGTGATGTAAAAATAAAAACTAAAGCCTTTTGAATTTATAATGTGTTGATAAATTTAAAACAATAATAATGTTTACTTATAGATATTGATAAGTATGATTTTCCAAGAGATAAAATTAAGGAGAAAGAAGTAATCAGCTTTATTTTAAAAATAGAATAGAAATCAACTATTTGGCATTGAGTTTGAGGATAGAAACTGTTCCTTTAAGAAATACATGGTAATGTTCCACCTCTGCTAGAAAACATCAATTTTGTCTATTGATTACTTTTCACTGTTTGATTTTTTTCATTAACGATATCCTAATCTTCATATATATCTTAATTTTAATATCAGATATGAGAATGAGATCTAAAATTTACTGGACATTCATTTATATACCAGATGCTATAGAGTCCTTATCTTATTTAGTTCTCAAAACAACCTATCAGTACAGATAGTGTTAATTTCATTCCACACTCAAAGATATTGAAACTCAGAAAATTCAAGTAAATTGTTCCTAAGTACAGCTAATGCATGCTGGAGACAGAATTTGAACCTGCTACTACTACTTAATTCTAACAACTGTTCTCAATACAGCAGATTTTCTTCCAGGAATTTCATCTGTTAAATTGTTGCTCACCTTTGCCTTGATTTTATAAGTATTGTTCTTTATTTCTACAGCTAGTCTTAGAACCCATTACATTTCTAGAAGTGGTTTTCCAAGAGGACTTTTCTTTTTCTGTAGGGGCTCATCTGAAAATAATTAATACTTTTGTAACTTATAACTTCCTTAAAAATTTAAAAATAAATGTATATTTAAACATTTATTTAAGATTTTATTTTTAACTTTTTATATGTTTATATATTCTAATTTATATTATAATGTATGTTTGCTTTATATTTAAGTTCTTTTAGGCAACATGGACCCACATCAGCTTTGGTTGTGAATATTTATGAAACACTTTCCTTACAACACTAACGTGCTGGTGCCAGGGTTACAGAGTATATCAGTCAGGGTTCTCCAGAGAAACAGAATCACACCTGCACACACACACACACACACACACACTCTTCCAGTAAGGTATAAATATTATTTATATGAATATTATGTATAAAATAATGTTTATTATAAGGAATGCACTCACATGATTATAGAGGCTGAGAAGTCCCATTATCTGCCTTCTATAAGCTGGAGACCCAGGACAGCCATGGTGTGGTTAAAAGGTCTAAGATTTGGAGAGCTGATGTTGTAGATTTCAGTCCTACCCTGAAGGCCTGAGAACCAGCAGTGCCAAGGGCAGGAGAAGACCAATGTTTCAGCTCCATCAGTCATGAGGAGAGCGAATTTAATTTTTCACCATCTTTTTGTTCTAATCAGGCCCTCAGTGGAATGGATGATGCCCACCTTCATGGAGAAGGGTCACCTGCTTGATTCTGTTCACCAGTCCAAACACTAATCTTTTCGGAAACACTCTCACAGACACACCCATAAATCATTGGCTGGGGCTCACAAGCTGATACTCCAATATATGGTGCTTTAATATACTGGAGAAAACCTCAAGGGTTCTCTGACTTCCTCATCTTCTGCCATCTATGAAACTGAAGTTTCTTTATCTGCCTAAGATCCAAACCAACCAAGGAGAATAATTGTTTTTTGTTCTCCTCCCTACAAGACCAAGACTGACTGTAACTACCCCTGAAGAGACACTTTGACAAGATAATGTTGTTTCTGTTACCTGATCCATTCATTCTCCCTAGTAAGCCCCTCAACAGAATTCCCATTCTCCTTCCTCCCCCAATAACCTGTGGTGCCAGGATGATATATAAGCTTCTGACCTCTGTTAGGGATGGGGGAATTATCACTTTGTGATTCTCTCCATGTACACATTAAATAATTTGTACGCCTTTTCTCTGATTAATCTGCCTTGTGTATGTTGATTTTTCAGTGAATCTTCAAAGGGTAAAGGTAAAGTTTTATCTTGACACCTACAAATGTTTAACCAGATATTTGGGCTAGTCAAGTTGACACATAAAATCAACCATCACACAGAATAATCATTGTCTCTTCCATCCAAAATCTCCCAGGTCCAGGAGTAAAAGTAGCCATACAAATAGTAATTATGGTGTCATGGGATAGAGCTGCAACAGAAATCCTGATCAAAGATGAAACATACATGGATTTGATCATTCAGGACTCAGAATATACACAGAGCAGGAAGGAACAGCAGCATTCATGGATTTAGTGAATTCATCTTATCAAGCACCTTACAGATGCCAACATATTTTTTGTAATAAAATAGTTTAATAACTATTGCAAGCTTTCAGATTTGTGGAAGTTAATTAAGGCTTTGCATAGACAAAGTCATAAGGCAATAAAATAAAGTAGGGTTATTTAAAAAAACTTGAGTAGACAAACATTCTTGGAGTACTAAGTAAATACATGAGAAAGGACCAAGAATCTAGAAAGTTTGGTTAGGACATGAAGTAACTGAGTGCTGAACTATGGTGTTTGCTGGCTTAATCCTGAAGGAAATGGGAAGAGTTTTGTTGATTTTAACAGACAATATTGTTGCTGTATCTCTGGTCATTTGAAAGCAGGAACTTATCTTCATGGCTTGGGCAGAAGCCCCTAGATAACCAACTATAAGAAACATCCAAGCCTCTGGCATTTGCTCTGAACTATTGGCTCACTTGCCCACTAAACCCATGACTGTATTTCTATGGCCTTCAGATTAACTGCCATGGTGCTCTGAGTACTGAAAGCTTTACCCAGCCCTCCTCTCTACACAGCTTCTGGTCCTGGTTACTGATGTTGGCACTTTCACTCAGATCCATGCTTCTAGCGGCTTCTGCAAAGCAAGCACTTTCTCCCAGTCTCAGATTTGTGAAACTCTGTCTGAGCTAGTCTCAATAGCTTTTTAGGAAAGAACATCAGCCATTTATTCAGAGGTCCTGATACTCAGGACCCACTGCTCATTACTCAGTGCTGGGAAAATAGATGAAATGACATCCACTTCTAGTGATCTACACTAGGCAAGATAATTGAATCATTGAATAAGAACACAAAACCATATATTAAGTAGTTTTTACAGCTCAACAAAAGTGAGGACAAAATTAATAAGTTTATATTTGCACATACCCTGGGAGGAACACAGAGCCTGTATCAGTGCTGCTTTGACCTCTTCTGATAGTCAAGGGAAACTTCAGACTAAGGTGAGGAGGGTAGGTGGTGGTGATAACCCCTTTCCTCTTCCAGGTGAGGATTTTTCCAGGCTGAGATAATAGAAGAGGGATGTTTATAATGTGACTCAGATTTAGAAAAAGAGACTCCATTTAAGTAATGTTCAAAGATAAACAGGCAGGAAATTAAAGCTGACAATGTGAAATGGCCAATCTTCCAGCATTTTCTTTTCATTCTTCTTTTAGATATTTCGCCTGGGCCCAGACTACCTTTCCTCACAATCTGTAATAAAGTATAGGTCAGAGGGGCTGTGATTGAAGAGGAGGTGGGACTTTTAGTGTTCAAAAAAGATTAAAGGAGGTACGTATTTATAGAGGCATGAGAAAGAAAGCCCAGTGGGACCTTTGCCACACAGGAATTGAGTCTGTGGGTTCCTCATGGGTGTATACAAGGGGTGTCCTCCTAATGTTTATATTACCCTGAAATGAGACCTGAGTTTACATTATTCATGGCTCTGTGTTTGTCTGTGAGTGTATGAGCACTGGTGAGGATGGAAACGAACCACCTCCCTCACCACTAATTATTACAAATGTCTTCATGGTTGGTATTGAGAGACAGGACTAGCTGGATTTCCTAGGCCAACTAAGAATCTCTAAGCCTAGCTGGGAAGGTGACTGCTTCCACCTTTAAACATGGAGCTTGAAACTTAGCTCACACTCAACCAATCAGATAGTAAAGAGAGCTCACTAAAATGCTAATTAGGCAAAAACAGGAGGTCAAGAAATAGCCAATCATCTATTGCCTGAGAGCACAGCCGCGGCTACCCTCTTTGGGTCCCCTCCCTTTGTAGGGACCCAATTATTAAATCTCGCAATTGCACTGTCTTCTGGTCTGTGTTTGTTACAGCTCCAGCTGAACTTTCGCTCGCCGTCCACCACTGCTGTTTGCCACCATCGCAGACCTGCCGCTGACTTCCATCCCTCTGGATCCAGCAGGGTGTTGGCTGTGCTTCTGATCCAAGGAGGTGCCCATTGTCGCTCCTGATCAGGGTAAAGGCTTGCTATTGTTCCTGCACTGCTAAGTGCCGCGGTTCGTCCTACTCGAGCTGAACACTCGTCACTGGGTCCCACCGTTCTCTTCCATGACTCAGGGCTTCTAACAGAGCTGTTGAACACTCACGGCATGGTCCAAGATTCCATTCCTTGGAATCTGTGAGGCCAAGAACCCCAGGTCACAGCACAGGAGGCTTACCACCATCTTGGAAGCAGCCCAGCGCCATTTTAGAAGTGGCCCGCCACCATCTTGGGAGGTCTGGGAGTAAGGACTCCCCGGTAAAAGTATCAGAAAAGATTATCCTAAATCCTATTATGTCCGTGATAATTCTGTTTATATGTGTTGTCCCAGCATGTTTAGTAGCATGCCATCATTCTCAAAAGTGTCACAATAGGCTGATAAATTATAAGGTCACCTTAGTATTAAGGAATAATCAGAACGCCTCACACGGAATCAATGACTGGCTGTCAGTGAAGATAGATACTTTCTCAGTCTGTAGTCACTCTTCCCATCCAGATAAGTGGTGCTGACCCAGTTTCTCAGGTTGTTCTTTGCCTTCTGTTTATCAGGGAAACCAGAGTAGGTAGTCACCTTCCTCTTACAGGTAGTTTACCTGGATATAGCATTTGGGTGTAGTATTATTCTCCACCACTCCAGGGAAAGATATTCAACAACCAGAAGCAGGGGTCAGATTATTTGTGTTTGTGTCACCAGGGCCTGGCACTGACGACCAGAAAAACATGCAATATTTATGGTATATGCTGTGATCTCATTATGCCATCAGGAGACTGGTGCTGTGGCCCCAAATGATAAAATGTATCATGGAATCTGACTCCTTACTTAGTAGCTAGGATGAAGGCTTGAACATCTCAAGCTCAAATTCAGGAACAACTGAACAGAAATGTGGGTGAAAGTTGAGAGCAAGAAACAGGCTTGTTCAATAAATCAGGGAAGGGACGAATTAATCCAAGTCAGAAAGGGAGAGTCTCCTGTCAAACGAAAATTTCACTGGACAGTTAAGAGGCAAGGAAGACTTTTTTCAAGACTGTTGTAATAGGGGTCAAGCCTCTTGCAATCTGAATAAGAAAGTGAGCTCAACTCTGCTAAAACAAAAGGCAGGAGAAATTTTGAATGCTGGGGTGAGCTAAAAGAAAAAGTACCTGGAAGACCTTAGGGGGGAGGTTGGCTAATGTGATAAGGCCATTTTGCCTGCTAATTGGTCCTTATCAAAGTTAGGCTCTTACTCCCCAGATAGGGAGATAGTGGCACAGTTTTTCTTAATGACTGCATTTCAAAGGGATGGCTCCTAGGTCCTTGAGAAAGACCTTTCTGGCTTATAGATTTACATCTCAAAGAGGCAGAGAAAAATTTTCTATTGTAAATGCTCTAAGAAAAGGGAAAAAAATTAGTTAAGTGGCAGGTAACAGTAAGACAATCTTGATTATGCCTCCACTCTCTGGAAAAAAAAAAAAAAAAAAAAAAAAATGCGTATCTGTTTAAGACTACAGGACCAGAGGGGATGAACTCCAAAGTTTAAGGTGCAGATGGCCAACGGGACCATGAAACTCTGAGATTGGACAGTCCAGAGAAGAAGAGAGTTTCTGGACACGTACCTCTGCTTTGGAAATGATTTCGACTCACATTCTTCTATGAGCAAAGAAGCAACCTGATAGGTGATGTAGAAAGAGAGGAAGAGTTGAAAAGGCTGTAGAAGAGATGGGCTGTGTGAGTAGGAGTGTGTGGGTGGCAGTGAATGCTTGATAATCACAAAGAAGCTGGTCAATTTTAGTCAAGTTAGAACCCTCACAAGAGATTTGCTTATCGCCCTTGCTTCTTTACAAATTCCACAAACCCTAACATTTTTTCCTTTTCCAGGAGCAGCAACATCGGTAGCAGTTGGTTTTGCTCCTCCTACTCCAGACATGCTGAATCAGAAATTTTGAGGTTGAGGTCCAGCAATGTGTTTTAACAAGTCCTCCAGGATGCACTCTCATGTTTGAAACACCACATACCTAGATGACGAGTTTAACGATGAGGTCTATTTTTTTACTGTGTTTGATAAATTTTTGATAATTGATGATGGGAAAAGTATTAGAAGAACTCATTTAGGCCTGGAGCTGCTGTTGGAACGGATTGCTCTGTATGGAAACTCCAGCAGAGCAGCCTTTGAAAAACAGATTGATAACAATTAACTCTAAGCACCAGTGATTAACCTTAAGTAGCCTAGGCTGCTCCCCGAGGAACCACAATTTACTCAGAGCCTAAGAAGTTGTAGCTATTTAGCATGTAGATTGGTCAAAGCACAAACATTTTTCTATTTCTAAGATTCTATTGTTGTGTGTCACTTGCTGTTACTTTTTCTTTCTTAGTGTAAGTACAAAGTTGAGAGGAAGGATGCATGAAAATAAACGATACTGAATCCCTACTAAGTGTTGGGCGGTTCATATACATCTCTTATTTAACTGATGAGGTAACTGACTCTCAGATTAGTTCAGTAATGAACCCAGATAAAGAAGCACAGATGTAAAGCTTTGTTTAACTTCTAAGCTCATACTGACTCATGGAGGACATAATAAAATTAAAACCCTCTTCACCCTACAACAAAATAATAATTCCATGTAACAACATGAGGAGTGTTAGTCAAACCATTGAACCAGCAGCAACTCCCAACTCCCTTTTTTAGCCTAAAATAATAATACAAAAAAAATATGTTTTAACAATTAATGAGAGCTACCTATATTTCAGTACTGTCTAAATATCTGACACACAAAATATTCATAAATCTTTACAACACATAGAAGGTAAATTATAATACTGCCACACACACACCCCTCCCCAGCCCCAGTTTTACTGCTGAGGATACTGGAGCCATCAGTGGTAAAATAGCTTACTTGTGAACATCCAGCAAACTACTGTAGAAGCTTGGATGAAAATTTGGACATCCTGCTTCCTGAATCCATGCTCTTAACATTAGCAATACCTTGCTCCCGAACTTCTTTCCTACTCACATAACCTGATGTTGCAGTGACTTTCCTGAAGCAACTATGTCAAGGTCTCCCTGAAAAATTAATTCTTTAGGATTTGTTTCTTCCCAAAGAATCCAAGGGCCATACTCCATAAACATATCTGTTGCACTCTGTATTACCTAGCAGTTTCTCCTTTCACAAGGTGGCTCAGTTTGTGAACCTAGGATTAAAAAACAACAAAAACAATTCTGTTAATCCCAGCTTCCTCTCTTCAATATTGATATCACCATGCTGTGATGCACCTAATAGATCTTCCTTTTAAACTAGCATCATCCACACATAAATCCTGTATACACCTGCCTTTCTCTCCCTTTAGACTTTACTAATTCTTTCGCTAAAATGAGATGAATGGCTGGTCCTTATTACTGCATGGCTGAGAACAATTTACTTAGTCTAGGAATAGCAACTTAATCCCAAACATATGATCCTTTTCCTCTTCACACCTTAATCTCTACTGAGAAAAAAAGAGTAATGAATATTCTGCCTTACCGAGTATCCATAGGAAGACAAACCTGTGCCAGCAGCTGTCACCCTGGGGACAAAATACGTAGCTTTTTCCTTGCTATTTCAGGGAGGCCTAATCTCATTTTTTCACAATAATCATCTCTTATTTTGATTAGCTCAACCTTACACCCCCAAAAGGAAAACTCTTTGTGAACTAAAAGGAGACAGTTATCCTGGGCTGGGCTGAATAGAAGACGAAGGATTGGATGGATTGGTTGTAGCTCGGGGGGGTTATGGGACTATGTGGAATGCTGGCTGTTAGAACAAACACTCACTGAATTCATGAGGGGAGGAGCACTCCAAACCATAGCTTTGGTAATAATTTTGCAGGGAGAGTATCATTTTACTACCGGTAGGGTTATCCACACTACGGGTAGGTTCAATCACTTGGTATGTGGCAATCCAGCCACCACAACCAAGGAGGATTTAACAAGATGATTTTATCACTTTCAACAAGTGAGGAGGACACCAGGGATAGTTCTCAAAGCAGTATCTCCTAGAACAACTGTGAAAACAGAGGTTTTATTGGGCTGCTGAGTTGAGTCATTGTATGTAGAGGTAGAGTAAAGGCAGCACAAGCACAGTTGTCAGTCACTCCTCTACATACATTGCATGCATAAAAAAATGGTGAAAAAGCACCTCCCTGGGCAGGGATTTTAGTATGATAATGGTAATGAGGGGAATTTGTCAAAGGTTATCTCCCACTCAGGCATCTATGGACTGAGCTGCTTCTTGGAACTTTTTTGAAAAAACAGGAACTCAAAGAGCAAGAGTTAAAAGTGGGTACTTTTTCAGAGTGTATACCCCAAAACCCTAGGACCCTGGGTTACAGTGGTAATGGAAAAGAGAGTGTAGAATAGGAATGAAGGCATGGTTGTGAATTATTTTGACTAGTTAAAAAACACCTACAATTACTTAGTTCAACAGGGTTTTGGAAAAATGAGTTCTATGTTTGCTCATAACCATCTCTTTTTACTTTATAATTATGCATGTAAAGTATTTCTGTCACTTAAAATTCAGTGAACTATTAGGGGTGGGGAATTTAATGCTGGTTAGCATGAAGATATTATAACCTGAGGCAAATAAATAGCTAAGTATAATCATTTGGTATAATGCTCAAGTGTGTGAGTGTGTGTGTGTGTGTAAACTTTTAATTCCAGCTTAATATGTGTCAGTTTGAATTATATATCTCTATAAAGAATATGGTACAGTAACATAGAATCTTAGCTTCAAGTGTTGTCATATCGAGCAGATATTATTCAAAATTAATTTATTTTTGGTAAATTTTTAATTATGTCCATGAAGACATATAGCCTTAAGACTGTAGGATCAAAGGATGGATAAAACTCCTTAAAAATTTAAGCAGATTATAATAGCAAGTTTTACAATAGAATAGAAGTTTTAGTCTTATTAGAATCAATTTGGTCAGGAAATAAAAAATTGATATTTAAATTAAAATAACCTAAAATTTTAGCATAAGCATTGAAAGCAACTCTTTGATTGATAATGGAGTATTTTAACATTTTAAATTTCAGAAATATACTTCCAAAGATTAAAAGACCTCCTCAATATATCAATATATCAAATTGAGGTGGAACTCACTGTGGCCTAAGACTGGTCCCTGTTAACAAATGCACCTCAGGAAACTCAGGACTTGAAAAGCCTGAGCCTTGGGGTTGCCCAGGGCTCTGCCACAGTTCAGATGGATACTTACTCAGCCATCAACTTAACTCTGTCATTGGCAAGTATCAAGGTCACAAGACTTGTGGAGTGTATCCTATCAAAGGTACAAAATTGAGCCTTTTTTCATCCAAAGAGGTTTAGGCTTGAATTTTGAAATCTTATTTCTGGGATGTGTTGTATTTAACTGATTATAAAATTGTATTTTGTTCTACAGTGGTTCCCACTGCTGTAAGCAAATGGGACCTCCAGGACAACCACTGTCACCTAAAAATTAATTCACATTAAATATCATTTTAAGGTATTGTTATACACATGATAATAAACGTAAGCGCTACTTACCCAATAACCCAACCACCAGTGATCAATCTATCTTCAAACAGATGGTGTCATGACAAATTAGACAAAATGTGGAAATCATGGCAAGATCCTGGGAAATGTAAACAGGTGTTTACAGCACAATGATCATGATCACGTTCAATTTATGCATTCATTGAGTGCTGGTTCCTTCTGCCTCAAAGGGATATTTATTTTGTGAAAGGAGTTTTAATGACTACATGAGTGTAATCAACAGGTCTCTCAACATTGGAAACGCTCACTTTTTGCTAAATGAAGCATCTTACATACTATAAATGTGTGAGTCTATAGGAAAGAGATATAACACATATTCTCTGCTCAGCCTTTACTCATATGTGTCATATAATTTGGGCTTCACATTTCCTCAACTGAATTGTGCACACACACACACACACACACACACGCCTGCACGCACGCACACACAAATTGAACCTCAAGAAAACAAAAGTAATGTGATAATGTGGCTTCAATGTTTATTTTGTTTATTAGTTTTCTGGGGCTATCATAACAAATTACCACAAATTGGGTAACAACACAGCAGACCTTTATTTTCTCACAGTTCTGGAGTTCAGAAGTCTGAAATCAACATATTTTCAAGGCCATACTGCCTCTAGTTACTCTATAAAAGAATTCATTTCTTGCCTTTTCAGCTTCTTCTGTCTATAGGTATTCCTTGACTTGTGGCCACATCACCCTGATCCCTGCCACTGCATCTACCTTACCTTTTCCCCTCCCCTCTTCTCTCTTGGCATGTGTGTCTCTAAAGTCTCTTATGAAAAGGCATGTGATTGCATTTAGGGTTCACCTGGATAATCCAGGGTATAATTCTCCTCTCTTAATTTAATCATATCTTTTGCCACAATATTCACAGTCTCCAGGGATTAAATCATGGATATATCTTTTTGGGGGTCACCATTCAGCCGACTATGTCTTGTCAGTTCAATTATTGTAATGAAACAGGTATGCATGTTGTCCAGACTATAAATTGCAGTCCTTTTCACACTAAAATGATGTCCACAAAGTCATTTTTTTTACAAACACTATTTATTTTACATCCAGTGTGCTTATTAAACTTATACCATGGATTTTATTTTTCATCTTCAAATCTTTTCTCTTTCTTATCTGATTTTAGAAGGACCATTTCCAATTCTAAGTTGGCAAACAGGAACGATTAGAGAGGGATAGCCACATGTGTTCTGAATGGTCAGGCAGGACTGACCTTAAAGAGAATTAAGGTAGCAGCAAAGTCAGATACAAATATAAGAGCTGGCAGTTCAAAATCAGAGTTTTAAAAAGAGAGACAGACAGAGAGAGAAACTCAGATAAAGAATACCACAGGGGAAAGCAAATGTTTAAATGTACAGGTTTACTGGGGAGAGTGAATAGCACTGCCCCACTTGAAAGTTCTCACCCAGATTGCTCCCTTGCTAGTTTTGCACACACTCACTTGGTGGTATCCGGGTCTCATACTGTGTTCTGCTCCTCACTGATATTTCTGGGGCTGTGATATCAGTAATTACAATTGCACTCCCATTGCAAACTGGAGAAAGAACATTTTATTTCATTTATGACTATATCTCAAAATGATGGTTGATATGTCAACTTGTCTAACTGGTATATCTTTTTTTGTAGACATGATACACAGGGAGCCAGAAGCACATATGTGGATTGTACTTAGCAACATTTATTGAACTAAAAGTTAAAATGTATAAATAAAATGTTTATTTCTTAATATATTTTAAAATAACAATAAATCAATGAAAATGAAAAAAATTATATTTTATAAGAAGTAACTATATTTTATAAAACAATTTTGTGGAAGAGTAGTAATTAGATAAATCTCTTTAATGTCTGATGCAACAGAAGAGGAAAAGTAACTTGAAAAAGTCAAGTAACATTTTAGGACTATTATGAAAATATTTTTGACCTTACGCATCCCCTAAAAGGGACTTGGGGACCCCCAGGAGCCTGTGATCAATAGAACTGTTCTTTTGGTAAAAAAAAAGTCAGTAATTAAAAAAATAACTACACACATTACTATTCAAAGACAGATTGTAGTAAGTAATCAGAGTGATTCTGGCTTCTGTGGCAATGTAATGTTAATGTTTATTTTATGAATGGAGTTTTAATGTTCATATGGCTCTGGGAAAATGTGCAAGAAGGAGATCTAAGTTAGATGGAGATCAAGGAAAACCCCTCTGAGGAGGAGGCATTGCACTTGAAGAATCATTAGGAACTAGCTACAGAAAGGACCAGGTACAGGAAGTACAATGTACAAAAGCTTTGAAGGAGAAGGAGCTTGGCAGGCCTGAGGAACAGTGTGGCTGGCTCACCATGACTGAGGCAGCCAGAACATTTCAAGTTGAGCCTGGGAATGTGAACAAGGCTCAACAATCACAGTGCCTTGAGGATTTTAACAGCAATGGGAAGACACTGAAAGGTTTTATTCAAGATACTGACTTGAGAGCTAAAAAGACTTCTTTGACTGTTTGGGGGAAAATAGATTGAAGAGTTATGAGTGCAGACAGGAAGCCCATTTATGAAGCAATTTTGTGAAAAATATAATCATTGCTTGGATTAAGGTAACAGTAGCAGAAATGAAGAGTTTAAAAATGTATTTTGAATATAGAATCCTTATGAATGATGGACTAGGTTGTTGAGGCTGACCTCCAGATGGCATTAATAACCAAGATAGTAGAGGTGCTTTATACTGAGATACACAGTCATTACTTGATTAATGATGGGGATACATTGTGAGAAATGCATCGGTGGGTGGTTTTGTTGTGCAAACGTTATAGACTATACTTTATATAATGCAAATATATATGGTATAGCCTACTATATATCTAGGCTATCTGGTAGAGTTTATTCCTCCTATGCAATGAACCTGTACATCATGTTACAGTACCGAATGTTCCAGGCAATTGTAATACAATGCTAAGTATTTGTGTATCTAAGCATAGAAAAGGCACTCAAAAAATATGGTATAAAAGATTTAAAAATGGTACACCTGCATAGGTAACACACCATGAATAGGGCTTATAAGACTGGAATTTGCTCTGAGTAAGTGAATGTGTGTGTAGTGAATGAATGTGAGGGCCTAAGACACTACCGTCCACTACTGTAGGCTTTATAAACAGTGTAGACCCAGGCTATCCTAAATTTATAAAAAATAATTTTTCTCCAATAAGTTAACCTTAGCTTACTGTAACTTCTTAAATTTATACTTTTCAATGTTTTTAAACTTTTTGACTTTTTTTTTTTCTTGAGATGAACTCTTGCTCTGTCACCCAGGCTGGAGTGCAGTGGCGTGATCTCAGCTCACTGCAACCTCCACCTCCTGGGTTCAAGCAATTCTCTTGTCTCAGCTTCCTGAGCAGCTGGGACTACAGAAGTATGCCACCATTGCTGGTGAAAAAAAAAAAAAAATATATATATATATATATATATGCGTGTATGTATAGATATATAATTTATAATATACAAATACTATATATATGATATATATAATATATAATTTATAATATATAAATACTATATATATATATTTGTATTTTAATAGAGATGGGGTTTCACCATGTTGGCCAGGTCTCGATCTCCTGAATTCGTGATTCACCCACCTCAGCCTCCTAAATTGCTGGGATTACAGGGGTAAGTCACTGCGCCTGGCCACTGTTTGACTATTTTTTAATCACACAGCTGAAAACACAAATATCGTACAGCTATACAAAAATATTTTGTCTTTATATCCTTATTCTATAGGCTTTGTGTATATATACACATATATACATATATATAGGTATATACATACGTATGTATACATGTGTATATACATACGTATATACACATGTCAAGTATAGCAAGATTTTTACCACTTCTTACTACAATATCTAGTTCCATATGTTATTTCTTAATCTCTTAGTTTTTCAGTGTTCTAATGCCAGTGTATATACCTATATACCTATGTATGTATACATGTGTGTATATACCTATATACATATGTATACATATGTCCATATACCTATATACACATGTATACATATGTGCATATACATACACACATGTATACGTACGTGTATATACATACACACATGTATACGTATGTGTATATACATACACACATGTATACGTATGTGTATATACATACATATGTATGTATACATATACACATATGTATACAATATGTGTATACAATATCAATATATGTATATGCACATATGTATGTATATACGTATATACACATATATGTATATTTACACACACATATATATTTACTTTTTAAACTTTTTTTGTTAAAAACTAAGACACAAACATATGTATTAACCTAGGCCTATACATGGTCAAGATCATCAACATCATTGTCTTCCACCTCCACATCTTGTCTAACTTTAAGGCCTTCAGGGGCAATAGCATGCATTGAGCTGTCATTTCCTGTGATAACAATGCCTTCTTCGGAAATACCTTTTGAAAGAACTGCCAGAAGCTATTTTACAGTTAACTTTGGAAGGAGTACACCCTAAAATAAGCATCAAAAGTGTACTATAGTGGATACATACAGCAGTAACATTGTCATTTATTATCATTATCAAATATTATGTACTGTACATAATTGCACAGTATGTGCCATACGTTTATTCAACTGGCAGCACAGTAAAAGATTTGTTTATACCAGGATCACCACAAACATTGAGTCATGCATTGCACTACATTACCATGGTTATGATGTCATTAGACAGTAGGAATTTTTTTAAGCTGTATTATTATCTTACGGATCACTGTCTTACATGTGGCCCATGATTGACCAAAACATTCTTATACATCGCATGACTGTAAATGAAGTGAGTACTAATAAATGAGGAAGAAAATAAAGAGTTCTTTTGGATGTGTTAAGTTTGAGGTGTATGTGAGACTTTTAAGTAGAGATGTCAAGTAGGAAGCTAGGATCCGGAGTTGCAAAGACGAATCCAGACTGGAGAGATGAAAGTGTTCTGCCTAGAAAATTTGCAGAGCCAAAGGGGATGATGGGGATTTGCATATTGTGTGTGTAAGTTAAACTAAGACACCGCTAAATAAAATACGTTCTCCCCTACTACCTTGACAAATATGCCTTCATAATGACAAAATATAGAAGTTGTATTATAAAGTTATATATATAAAGCCATAGTTTTTGCATTAGTAAAAGTTATCAGAGATATCAAAGGTGACTGAAAGTTGGAAAAATATCTCAAGTCACTGAATTTCATTATTATTGCACATTTTTTGGTATTCTTTTGAAGGCCTAACAACTTTTTAATTAATAGTGCAACAAAGATATATGTACTTAATGAATTAATATATGTTTATTCAGTTAAAATTATTTTTGGCAACAGTGATAATTATGTGCAATCATTTTTAATATAATTTGTATTTTATTATTAGTGACATCAAACTATACTAGCTTTCTATCAGCTGATGTTGCAGCAACTGACATTAAGACATGAAACCATGAATTTTACATATCATAATACAGAACATATTATAAAATATATATGGTTGTCAAGTATAGCAAGATTTTTACCACTTCTTACTACAATATCTAGTTCCATATGTTATTTCTTAATCTCTTAGTTTTTCAGTGTTCTAATGCCTGAGTATTATAAAGAAAACAAAAATTAGTGACTTATTGGGTTGATATAATGCCTCATTGAGTTCAAATATCTCTTCAATCAAATTACACTACATCAGTAATGACTAGAAAATAGTCCTATGGAAATTAATTGTGGACTTGTATGTGAATCTTTTTTCTCACAGTCACACAAATGTTTTTATTTTCTGGTCCTAAATTCTGTATATTTTTGGATTACCACTTTTGTTGTCTATTTTACACATATTTTGTCTCAATTTAGAAAGCATACTCGATAAATTTTAATTATTTTTAAAGTAAAATGATCAGTTACATCTCTTTTCTTGTGAGCCTTCACTAACAATATCAAGCAACAGATCGTATTTTAAAACTCTATAGTGTTAACATAAATTCAAGATGAATTTCATTTCCTTTCAAAGACCCTGCGCTCCATAGGAGGATCTTCTGTTGTTTGGTCTCCTAGTGCATCTCATAGCTTGGTTACACTAATCTAACAGCTTCATTGTCAATGGGGCAGTGTTCCCAATCAAGAATGATTATTAGATTAAATTTAATATGTATTCTAGCAAAATTTCCTAACTTTCGGCAGATTCTAAAAAACATTTCAAAGTATTTCAACTCTTTGTTATACTAGGGGACTTTTTTCCTAGTAAGAAATGAAAATCACACACAATACATGGCATAAAGAATCCCTAAGACATTTTACCCAAACTACAGTTTGTTACACTGTTTATTAGCTAACTGTGCTGGTGCTGTTACCATAGGCTTGTCCTTGACAATCTCTTAAACTGTATAAACAAAGCTGACTTACAAATTTCATTGAAATCTTTTAAAATATTGCATAAATACAATACTTTGCCACTCTTATCATTCTATGCTCCATTGATTTTCCATTGCCTAAAGAATAATGTCTAAAACCCCTCTTCACTTACATAGATCTTCCTAATTTTGTCATAGCCCACTTTCTACTTCATGTGTCTTTGATATCGGTATATTCCTGGGCTAGATGACCACAATAGTTCTTTCTAATGCTAAAATAATATAATTTCATTTCCCTGGAACATAATTGAAGATCAAGGTTGATAAGTAGACAGTAATTGAAGTTTTAGCTACTTTTTATAACTTTAGTCTGACTATAAGTAAAATGTTCCATCTTAGGCGCTGAGAAACTTACACTAAGTATATCAAGCTGTAATCTCTGTCCTCTGAGAGATACTGGAATCCTGAAAGGTTATTGAGAAGCTATAAATGGGCAATTGCTCAGAATTATTTTAAAAAGGAGAGTTTTGTGTTAGTTTCTGGCATACTCAGAAAAAGTGATTACTGGATGTGTGGGAATATTTAATAAAATAGAAACATTACCAGACATCATCATTGCTTCAACATGAACAAGTATGTGAGACTAATACTCATTCTCTCTTTTTATTTATAAAAATTATTTGCCTGATAGTTTGGGCTGGTTTTTTAGTGACAATAATCACATATGCCTTCAATTATTACAAAACATTTTTCTAAATTTTAACCTACATATGGTGATATTGCTACTTAATGATACAGTTGGAGATAGAATGTGTTTGAGATTGCTGGCTCAGGGAGACCATATTTATCTTTGCACTTAGATACTGTGGTGGTTTTAGTGGATGTCTTCAACTTCTTTGAAACTCCTCCCATCAAAAGGTGAAAAACAGAAAATGTACCTAAGAAATTGGATGATCTAGCTGAGACTTCTAGGCAGAGTGTGTAAAGTGCTGCCCAGTTTCTTCTAGTTGCTTAATAGTGAAATGTAAGAGGACAGAAAGAGGCTAAAAAAAGACCTGTTAAGTAAAAAGGGGCCTGAGCCTGTTGGGTTGAAAAATAAAATGTTTTCTTACTTCCAGACTCCACAAATTGCAAAGGTACTATAATTAAGAAACTGCTTCCAGGCAAAGATAAAATCGAGGGCACTCTCAGAAAAACATGATTGAGATCAGTGATCCCCAATCTTTTTGGCACCATGGACGAGGTCAAGATGGGAGAGGATGGTTTCGGGATAAAACTGCTTCATCTCATAAGGCCATGGACCAGTTACATAAACCAATACTGGTCTGAGGTCCCGGGATTGGGGACCCCTTATCTAGACATAAAACCAAGGATTTAACTGTAAAACTCTTTGTTAGGACCCCTGAAAGATTTAAGGGGGTGCCTTATAGACCCTTTCAAACAGACAAAAGGTCTTCCAACAATCTGGAGAGAATTGTCCCCATAGCAGCACTCCAGGAAACCTAAGTGAATCAAGACTTATCTTGAGATTTTTCGAAGAGGTAACTTTTGTCTAATAATTTATATTTAAAAAATTGTATCAGCAGCTGGGCGTGGTGACTCATGCCTGTAATCCCAGCACTTTGGGAGGCTGAGGTGGGTGGATCACGATGTCAGGAGATCGAGACCATTCTGGCCAACATGATGAATCACCGTTCCTACTAAAATAGAAAAGAAATTAGCTGGGTGTGGTGGTGCACACCTGTAGTCCCAGCTAATCGGGAGGCTGAGGCAGGGAAATTTCTTGAACCTGGGAAGTGGAGGTTGCAGTGAGCTGAGATCACGCCACTGTACTCCAGCCTGGTGACAGAGTGAGACTCTGTCTCAAAAAAAAAAAAAAAAAAAAAAAAAAAATTGCATCAACTTGAGCTAAAAGGGACAGAGATGTTAAAAAGTAAAATGAGTCCCTTGAACTCTTGAACTATTATGGGCAGTAAAAGGATTAAGAAAACTACTCAGGTGGAAATACTGGCCATATTTTACGTAAAAGAAAGCGTGACTCAAGGGCTGGAGCCCAGAGCCTAGAGAGCAGTATGAAGAATTTTTGATAACTGTTCCCGGAAATTAGAAATGGTAATGTGTCTGGCTGGAATTCAGTATTGCTATGGACCAGTGACTATTGTATGCCTTCTGCTCTTTTATTTCTCTGAGTGGGCATGTCTATAGTGGTAATCCTGTGCCTGTCCTACCATTGTATGTTGGGTATATGAGGGAGTTAGATAACTTTCATATTTAGTTCATAAGTCTTCAGATTAAGAGACTACTTGCAGTGCTGTATTCAAGTGACTGCATCCCAGGAATCTCATCCAAACCTGGACCTGATATAAGCGATAAAATCTTGGTCCTCAAGCTTGAGTCCAATGCTCTAATGACTTTTGAGAGGCCTTATGAGGGGACATGATTTTTTTTATGTTGAAGTAATGTAAGTAATTCGAGGCACACAGAGGAAGTACTATGGTGATTTTAATCATGTGCACACTTTTCCTATAAAAATGACAGAAAGTATTTCCTCTCCCCTTGAGTATGAACTGACCTTAGTGACATTCTCCTAATGAATAGAAGGTAGCACAGTTCACTGCATGACCATAGGGTTAGGTTACAAAAGGCCCCAGTGTTTCCGCCAAGATCTGTCTTGGGATACTGTCCTTTGAAATTAGTCATGAGGTAGGATGAGATCACATGGAGAAGCCACATTTAGGCATTCTGGCCAACAACTCCAGCCAAGATCCCTGTCAATAGTCAGCATCAATCCCCAGACGCGAGTAAATAGGCCTTCATTTGACTCCAACCTTCTAGCTCTCGCAGATGCTACCAAAAGGAGCAGAGGCAGAGCCTCACTCAAATTACAGGTTCAGGAGCAAAATAAAAAGGTTTTAAGTCAAGTTTTATGATGTTTGCAACCTAGCAACTGACAATTGGGATAGACATAGTTCAATTTATTAGTAAATATAGAGGAGTTATTATATAGTAGTTCATGCCAAAAAGCATAGAGACACTACATTAATACCAAGAGCATTAGTAATAATTATATATTATAATTGTATTCATGTTTCTCTTCCTTCTCCAGTAAAAGGTTAGATCCTGCAGGGCAAAGCCAAGTTTTATTTACCACTGATCTTCTAGCTCCGAACACAGTTTCAGAAACATTGAAGAGAGAGAAAGAATATACCTTAATAAACAAACAAATAAGGTAATTCACATGGTGATAAATGCAATGGATACAATTATGAAGGGTGATTTGGTAAAGAGTGACTTATTTTGGTAGCAGCACCAGTTCTTCAGAGGGTATTTACTAAGGCACAAAGATTAAAAAAAAAAAAAAAAAAAAAAAGCATATATAACAAAGGATCATTTGTAGTTATTAGTTCCACTCTTTAACCAAAGACTGAATATACAATAGCGGATATCATTGAGCTAAGTCTCCAGGGAGTTCATGATTTCCAGGGGATGGGAATGACACTCCTCATGTGTCAAAAATTTTCTCCTTTACCTAAGGCCAGTTTAAACACAGCCCATTGTGGATTAATCTGAGCTGTGGTTGCACTGACTGCTTCTTCACAGCACCTTTCCAGCTCACAGGACAATGGGGAAATTAGCAGAACTAGGAAACATCTAGAATCTGAAACAGAATAGAAATGGGGCTTTTGGGGGTAAAGAGCCAATCCATTAGGCACTCACTAGTTCATCTGCTTTATTAGAGCTCTAAGCACATGGCAACCTTTACTAACCTTTTCCCTACAGAGCAAAATTAACAAAAATGAGAGTCCCAGAGAGCAGAGGTGGCACCTTTCATAGCAGCCCACCTCCTTAAAGTGCAGAGAGGGGTCTTAATCAGATGCATGAGTCAAAAGGGTATTGTGGCTATTAACTCAGTTTTGAAATGTGTTAGTAGAGTACAGTGTTCACAAAAATAGGGCCAATAACCTTATTCTGCTTATCTGACCATTGCAAAAGAGGTTTATTAAAGTGAGTGCCACAGTATAAAAATATATAAACACATTGCTGAAAAGTATGAAGATATGAGTCAAAATTATATCACCAGGAATAGTCGAAGGACTTGGCCATATATAGGCTGGAGAAGAGAATATTTTGTAGAAAGTTTGAGGGGATAAATATGTCTTAAATTAAACTATATTAAACATCATAAAGATCTAGAGTAGGCGTCAGCAAACTGTAGCCTTCGGGCCAAAACTGGCCTGCCATCTGATTTTGTAAACAAAGTTTGATTGGAATACAGTCACATACATTCATCTTCTGTATGGTGTATGGCTGCTTTCATGCAATACCAGCAGAGTTGAGTAATTGTGACAGTGACCATATGACTGGCATAATCTAAAATATTTACTTTCTGTCTCTATTGGTGAAAAAAAATTGCCTGTCTATGAGTTAGAGTGATATAAGAACAACCCTAGAACCAATGGATAAAGGTTTCTTTAGGGTGAAATTTTTGCCTAATAGAATAAGTTTTCTAGTAATTAGGGCCATTGTAATAGGAAAGGGGCTGCTATTGAGGCTATTACTACATGTTATAGGGAGGTTTACATCACAAAATGCATTCAAGACTTAGCTAGATATAAAGAGCATTCATATGCTGACAGTGCTATGTCACCCTTCAGTTCTTTTCCAAAGCCTTCTGCATTCAGTTATTTATGAAGTCTTTTAAAGTTTCTTTCAGAGGTCTTGCTAATTCCCATATTTCTTTCTATTCCCACATTTGCTGTAATTGACTGGGTTCTTCTCCATCTCGCTGAACAATTTGTGTCCTAGTTGGTCTTCTTGCCTCTTGCATCTCCCAATTAAATCTGTCCTACAAATTATGTTTTAGATTAATATTTCTGTGTAGTACTTTGCCTTTGAAACCACTTTACTTAAAATTTATTAGCAGTTTTCCCTTTTTCCCACTGAGTGCTATCCTAAGTTCTAAGACTGCTACTCAGTCTTTTCATCTTTACCACATTTCCAAACTTCATCATCCACACTCTCCTCCATGGATACTGAGATAGAAAGGAATAAAACAATTGTTTCCAAACATTTTATACATATTTCTGCTTCAATTTTTTTGTCTTTATACCAATTTGATTTTAAACTTTTCCAAAAATCACCTCTGAATTCTCATTCTTTTATTTCTTTATCACACATTCAGCTTTTAGCACATGTGATATTTGTATAGTTCTATGCTTTGTATGTGCTCAGCTCAGACAGAATTTCTGAGCTCTGTATTTAGAATGAATATTCTTGGTCCTGGATTATTCCATGTAATATGTGTCTACTTGGTATTGAGATCCCCCAAAATCTGAGATAGGTCTCAGTTAGTTTAGAAAGCTTATTTTGCCAAGGTGAGGATGCATCCCACAGCCTCAGCAGGTCCCGATGACATGTGTCCAAGGTGGTAGGGGCACAGCTGGTTTTATAAATGTCAGGGAGACATAAAACATCAATCAATATGTGTAAGATGTACATTTATTCATTCTGAAAAAGTGAGACAACTGGAGGCAAAGGTGGGGCAACTCTAAGCAAGGAGGGGGCTTCCAGGTCATAGGTAGATAAGAGATAAATGATTGCATTTTTTGAGTTTCTGATTAGCCTCTCCAAATGAGCCAATCAGATAAATGTATTTATCTCAGTGAGCAGAGGGGTGACTTTGAATACAATGGGAGGCAGGTTTTTCCTAAGAAGTTCCCAGCTTGACTTTTTCCCTTTATCTTAGTGATTTTTGGGGCCCCAAAGATATATTCTCCTTTCACATTTCCCCACTTAAAAAAATCTTTTGGATCAAGCATTTTAGGTGAAAATGAGTCTCTGGTGTCAGGTGTTGTCTGATCTCTCATAGCTAGGATGGTTGATTCCTAGGTGGGTAGGTCCCGAGTTATTAGGAAAGTTTCGTTTTTAGCAGGTTATGAAGTCTCTTGTCTTATGAAGAGAAAATAGGGGGAGGAAGGGAGAGAAACAACAACAAACAAAAGAATAATCCTGGCAAATTAATATAGACCACATTATTCTGAAGTCCATACATTAATAGGCAGGTATGAAAGTGGCTTATGCATGTAAATAGGTTGCAGTTACTTTCTTCTGAAATTTAAGTTGTCTAGTTTTACCTCCCAGGGCTTTATGGAAGCACAGCTTAGTTTTTGGTGACTCCAAGTTAGGAAAAATGGGGAAAAAAGGAAGGAAAAAAATTGATCGTTTTGAGGACTTGTAACCAAGAAAAATGATAATTCAGTCCAAATGGTAGAAAACAATAAACATTGAAAAACAATAGGCAAGACTAGACTCTAACAACAGGTGCACTATAATTTTTGAAACATAATTTTATCTCTCTCCAGTTTCTCATTTTTACTAAAGACAAATCGTAGTAGGGCTGATTTGCTTTATTATACTTAGCTTGATTATTTGTATACAGTGCAACAATAATAATTATTTTTTTCTTTAAATAGGCTTTTAAATTAGCTTTGATGGAACTTTCTTCCATACAAGGAATCTCAGATAAGACTTTTTTAAAACTGAGTCCAGCCATGGACTTGTACCATCAAGTACCTATGATTGGGTGAATTTCCTCTCCTCTTGAGGCTCCAAGATAAACTGGAGGCTACTGGGCCTGTTAGAAAGTGACATTCTTTGCTTACCACAGATCAGGAATCCTGTACAGGGACTGTGTAGACAAGATATGAGGCCAGTTTTCCCAACGGGCTTTTATTGGCTTCATAAGCCAAGTTTGATTCCTTAAAGGAAAGGACAACATTCCAGTCAAAGCCTTGTTAAAATAACCAGTTACTCCAATTGTGTCCTGTTACAACTAAAAACAGATTCTTATTGCACTTATGCAAATAACTGTATTGCCATAAGTTATGAATCCTCACAAATTATTTCCAAATTCTGGAGAAATCAGATAGAGAGAAACAAGTATGTTCTAAATTTCATTCATAGGAGTATACTAAACTGTTGAAAGCTATCAATGGCTCAAAAGAAAATTTCCTTGACTCTGAAAAAACAAAACAAAGGATTAGCAACATTTTAAGCAAAAAGTAAAAAGTTCGCTTCAGTCTTCTATTAGTATGGTCCATGTAGTTAATTCCTGTTCTGCTTGACATTCATGAACATTTCAGTTCTCCATGATTCCTAAATGGTTTTATTCTAGTCTGATGTCACAGTCTCCAAAGTTAGCAGAAACTTGTTTTCAGGAAAACCTGTTAGAGTCAAATAACTGATTATAAAACCATCTTCTAAAGAGAACCAAAACAAGACAACAATTGTCTATGGATGACAAAAAATTTCAGGGCAGACATAGTCAAGGACACAATTGACAAGGAAATGTGTTACCTCTGTAGCACACAATAATTTAACATAAAATTATTATTATTGGCTGGACATGGTGGCTCATGCCTGTAATCCCAGCACTTTGGAGGCTGAGGCAAGCATATTATCTGAGGCCGGGAGTTTGAGACCAGCCTGTCTAACATGATGAAACCCCATCTCTACTAAAAATACAAAATTATCTGGTCATGATGGTGCATGCCTATAATCCTAGCTACTTGGGAGACTGAGGCAGGACAATCATTTGGACCCAGGAGGTGGAGGTTGCAGTGAGCCAAGATCGCACCACTACACTCCAGCTTAGGTGACAGAGTGAGACTCCGAATCAAAAAAAAAAAAAAAAAAATGTAATTATTAATGATAATGTACACTAAGTTATATCGGAATTATAGGAGTTTCCCAAAATTTTGGAACACACACCAATAAGATTTATACAAATACAGTCAAAAAAAACCTAAACACTGTTTCATATTTGACAATGTTTCCTGTATAATTTTTATATCAAGTAAGCCAAATTATATCATTTTTGGAATTTAGGGAACCTAATATCTTAAAAGATTAATTAGGTTAGAAAAAGACATAACTTATAAGTTGATTTTGGAAAGTTTGTTAAATATTAAAGGTTTGAAACACTTGATATTATAAGTCATTCTAAAATGTTAGTCATTTGACTAGTGATAACTCAAGGATTTCACAAAAAGGTGAAAACCTCCATTCTTTGGGCGAGGAAACATAATTTTCCAAACAATCATGCCTTATAAAAACAACATTAAGCCAATTCAATTAGTTTTTCAAAATTATATAAACAATCTATAAAATTTTAGTCTTAACCATGAGATATGTCTTCCATAAGCCCTTTATAACCTTACGCATCTTTATTAAGGACTTGGTTAATGTTTTGAAAACACTTTGTTAATCTGACATAGGGGCTCATATGCTGGTCTTGTATCAGTGTGCCCTGACATTAATGATTAATTTTGAGAGAAATTTTACTTACTTATCTCTCAAAATCAGCTCTTACAATCTCACACACTTACTTCTTCTGCAGTAGTCCTGGGCCTTGAGGAATTGAATAGCTTAAATTTCTGGCTCTGTGTCTCCGAAAAGCAGTTTACTTTGGCATCTTCTACTGGGCCTGAATATGAGATTTTAATTGCTGTCAGTGTTTAAGATTTAGCAGGACTTGGTGTCCTTTATAGATCCAGGAGTCAAAACCCTATAACATAATGTAACAAGTACTTTAAAAGCACCTACAGAAAGATACATGGATGTAATAACCTTAATTTATAATTATTTTATCTCAGTTTTTTTCCTAAGCAAACCAATATTTAATAATAATAGTATAGGCATTGTTTTGATAAAACACAAAATCTGTTAGTTCAGTTACCAAAAGACAAAAGAAAAGGCCTTCTGCGCTGCACATAATATTATGTTGGAAGAAAACATTGCCCTTAGACTTTCAAGAAAACACATTGTTAACATTAGGCCACAACAAACAGAACTCGAGGAAAAAACTCACACGAACTGAAAATGAATTAAACGAGGGCATTACACTTTTGCACGCTTTAAAAGGGGAGAGAAAACTGAAAACAGTGAGGTGAAATAAAAGTTGACATTTGGGTTAAAAAATTAAAACCTTTCATAATTTATTAAAAGTGAATCAACGCCTTAAGAAATTGTCATTATTTTAACCAATTATTTATTGTATAAGTGGTTTTTTTTTACATTAAGCCCAGTTTCTAGAAAGACCATTATAATTTCCCTTTAATTAATAGACAATTTTATTTTATATATATATATATATATATGAGACAGAGTTTCACTCTTGTTGCGCAGGCTGGAGTGCAATGGCGTGATCTTGGCTCCATGCAACCTCCGCCTCCCAGGTTCAAGCGATTCTCCTGCCTCAACCTCCCAAGTAGCTGGGATTAGTCATGCACCACCAAACACAGCTTATTTTTCTATTTTTAGTAGGGATGAGGTTTCACCATGTTGGTCAGGCTGGTCATGAACTCCTCACCTCAGGTGATCCGTCTGCCTCAGCCACCAAAGTGTTGATAGCCACCACACCCAGCCAATTATATAATTTTAAAAAATAAATTAATGCCCTTATTATGACTTACAGAGACCATTCATGACATACTTGGACTTTTTGGTTTGTCCTAAACACCATTCTTTCTTAAACAACCAGTTATTTATTTCATTTTACTTTATTTATTTCATATACTTTATATACTTTATTTCATATATACTTTATTTATTTATTTTTGAGATGGAGTCTCAGTCTATTGCCAGGCTGGAGTGCAGTGGTGTGATCTCTGCTCACTGCAACCTCCACCTCCTGGGTTCAAGTGATTCTCCTGCCTGAGCCTCCCAAGTAGCTTGCACTACAGGTGCATGCCACCATGCCCAGTGCATTTTTGTATTTTTTAGTAAAGAGGGGGTTTCACCATGTTGGCTAGGATTGTCTCGGTCTCTTGACCTCATGATCTGCCCGCCTTGGTCCCCCAAGGTGCTGGGATTATAGACATGAGCTACCGCACCCATCCCCAGTCATTTATTCTAGGACTAAAACTACCATCCTAGATTCTTTCTCATATAAAATTATTTCTCTTTAGGCTTTCCTACAAAAAAATCTTTCTTTACATCTCTCTTATTTCCTGGTTTCTTTGACCTTGTTTTATAAATAACCTTTAAATAAGTTTGAATCAGACAAACATTGTTTGCCTTTTTAAAAAGAACACTTTTTTTTTGTAAAGAATGTTTTCCTACAAATACATATTTGTTGGAAAATATCCAAATAACAAAATATTCATTATTTAATTCATTATAACTGTAGATTCTAAATTATGATGTTTGTCTACATGTAATTATCCCATTATATTTACCTAAGTATTTTATTTTTAATCATTTAGATTTTTTAATGAAAACTGCAGTAGTCACCATTTTAAGTTATGGAACCACCACTGCAAAAGTATAACTGAGACAGTGAAAATTATCTGACCTAACTGACTCCATCTTGCTTCTAACATCCAAGATGTCTTTGTTCATTCCTGAGTGTAGGCTGAACTAACTTTGAGAGGAACTTAGTTTATAGCTTAGCTCTGAAACAGTGAATAACAGTCCCTTTCTAAAACAAAGCTTACTTCCTGTGGATTAGGCCACCTAAAGCCATAAGATTAGAAGTTATGGTAATCTTACTAAATTCAAGATGTAGGTATTTTTATTAAACTGATGTCAATATTTTATTTATTAAAGATTATACAAGCAAAGATCATTCTGTTTGTGGCTGGGTTTATAGTTTTGTAACCGCTATGCCAAATTTTGACATATAGTATTTGGCAGGGATAAGTATGAAATTGCTTGATTAATAAATGCAAACAAGGCTGGGTGTGGTGCCTCACACCTGTAAAACCAGCACTTTGGGATGCCAAGGCAGGTAGATCATGAGGTCAGGAGATCGAGACCATTCTGGCTAACATGGTGAAACTCCATCTCTACTAAAAATACAAAAACAAAGCAAAGCAAAAAAATAGCCAGCATGGTAGCAGGTGCCTGTAGTTCCAACTACTCGGGAGGCTGAGTCAGGAAAATGGCATGAGCCTGGGAGGTGGAGCTTGCAGTGAGCCGAGATTGTGCCACTGCACTCTAGCCTGGGTGACAGAGCGAGACCTACGTCTCAAAAAATAAATAAATAAATAAATAAATAAATAAATAAATAAATAAATGTAAACACAAAAGTATGCTGGCAGTTCTTAAGACATTTATAATATTACTTTACCAATAATTTTAAAGCTAGTTTATTTATTAAATATTTTACTTAAGTTACATAAACTTGAAAAAGTATTTGACTAGTTCTTTCTTTTTTTCTAATAAAGTATTGGATTCAAGTACTTTTATTTTCTTAATTAGAGCTCTTTTATTAATTAGAGCTCTTTTATGTATTTTCGGTAGTGAAACATTGTATCCAGAACACATAAATACATAGACATGTTAGGTATGCTGATAGAAGTACATTTTATAAATACATTATAAGATATGGAGAAAAAAAGGCTTGTGTGCTAGAACATAAAATTATATAACTTATAAAGGCCTTTTAAACATATACATTCACCTATAAAATCCTGTAAGATCCTATAGCTTTTACTTCAGAACCTTAGCCATGAGATAAATACAAATTCGCCAGATTGCAAAAATAATCTGTTGGATTTAAATATTGGTTTTTATTTTAATAGAAAAATAGCAGAGTCAAAGCAGGCAGAAAAGAAGAAAAATAGAGAAAAAGAGAACTTAGGAACTCTACAGTTTTCAGGTTGACCTTAGGACATTTTTCCTTAATGTAAATATGCACAAAGACCATATTACTTCCATTTTACACAAACCCTGGCAAGTAGAGGTGCCGTAAAACCTATGCAGTGCTTGAATGAGGGTAATTTTTCTTGTTTTCTCCTTATTCTTAGATTATTTGTTTTCCACTTTTTTTTTTTTTTTTTCTTAAAAGGAGGAATCGAGCTGTGGCCTAGGATTTTTGTGTGGTGGATTGACCTGTCCTGCTTGTGGGCAGGACTCCACAGTGTGTGGCCATTGAGTCATTTCCACCCTCTTACATGACTCAGTTTCTTTTCCCAGATGTCAGTGACATCTGAGAGGGTCCAACATGCCAGATGATCAGCCCATATATGTGTTTCCTGAATGAGTCATGGTTTAAAATTAATTTTTGTTGGGGATTTCTTGTAGGACTGCTGCATGTTGCTGGGGGTCACCTTTCATCTGGGAGGAGAAAATACCTTTTATCTTCAGAGCTGAAAAAACTCAGTCTTTCATTTACCTATGAAAGCAACAGTTTACTTTCTCATGCAAATGTGCACAGACAAGCTGAATGGAGATTAATTTGCGGAGAAAAAGCAATAGAGAAAACCCCTTAGAATGCATCTCCAAACTAGAATTTAGATCCTTAAACAACAACTGCCTAGGAGAAAAACAACAACAGCAACAGCAACAACAACAGCCAAGACCGCTTCCTGTAAACTGCTCTGCCACTCCTACTTTGTAGCTCTCACGCACCATTACACATGCAAAGGTCAACTCCTCTCACAGAACAAAGTAATCTCTGGTACCCTCAAAGCTGAAGAGTTCAGGTCATGCAGTACAGGAAAACCAAACTTTAGACCTAAGAAGAACCTGCCCATGACTCTTGGAAATCCACACAGTGAACAAAACACCCCAAAAGCAGTGAGTGGCATCTTTGTTCTGAACTCTTTAAAGGGTTTCAAGTCATTAGAAGCCTTCTCTAGATTTTTTGGTATTGCAGATGGCAAAGGGGGAAGAAGGTATAGGGTGAAAGAAAAGTAAATGAAAGAACTTTTTTTTTTTTTTTTTTTTAAGACAGAAAGCAAAGACAGAAACCAAGAGCATGTTTTTGTTTCTGTTTTTGTTTCCTCTTTTGCAGCTGCAAGGAATTTTGGCCAAATTAGAGAGACTTTGATACCCATAATTTGGAATTCTCATTCCAATTTGACCAGGTCAGATAAAGTTGGTCAAATCTGACGGGATAAAGACTAGAACAAACACAGCAACAACAACAACAAAACCCCAATAATATGATCACTGAGCGCCCTAATGGTAAGAAGAAATTAATACTACCCCAATCCAGCTACTTACCTAGGAATGGATCTTAGGCTGAAGACTACTTTCCACCATCCTAGAAGCAAGGAAAAAACAAAACAAAGCAACACAAAACCTTAAACTCATCTTCCTTTCTATGAGTGAACTCAAGTCCCATAAAGGGCTTACCTGCCTTCGATCATCATGGAAACAGGACATTTTGCCTTCCTTGTTGGAAGCAAGTAAAACTCCAAAAGAAAAATAAGAGAATTATACAGCAAAATAAACTTCACATCTTGACCAAATCTGGGGAGGTCAGGGATTATCTCGAGGGCGTGCTCCCAGACCTCAGCTAAGTGCCCTATTGGTTTGAGCCATAAAGTTAGCTTGTGCTGGTACCAAGCACCAATAGATTTGTCAAGGGTCAAGGCATCTTCACTCAGAATCCTTCCATGGTTACTAAAATGTGAACCCTGAAAATCTGAGTGAGGTCTCAGTTAATTTAGAAAGTTTATTTTGTTAAGGTTGAGGATGCGCACCTGTGACACAGCCCCAGGAGGTCCTGTCGACATATGCCCAAGTTGGGTAGAGGCACAACTTGGTTTTACACATTTTAGGGAGACATGAGCCATCAGTCAATATGTGTAAGATGTACATTGGTTCAGACTGGAAAGGTGGGTCAATAGGAGGTGAAGGTGGGACAACTCCGAGAGAGGAGGGGCCTTCCAGGTCAGAGGTAGATAAGAGACAAATGGTTGCATTCTTTTGAGTTTCTGATTAGCCTCTCCAAATGAGGTAACCAGATATGCAGTTACCTCAGTGAGCAGAGGGGTGACTTTGAATAGAATGTGAGGCAGGTTTGCCCCAAGTAGTTCCTAGCTTGACTTTTTCCTTTAGGTTAGAGATTTGGGGGCCCCAAAGATTTATTTTCCTTTCACAGTATTCTATGCATAGAAGCCACATGATAAATGTGTGTGAATTATGACAGATTGTCTTCCTGAAAAGAAAGCACAAAATTTAAAATATTTTTGCAGGGTTTGTCCCTTCTCCACCTCTATGGAAAACTATAGTAGATAAGAAAATTAAAAACTAGAATCCTTTCCTTATTTTCTCACCTCTAACATTCATTAGTTGGATTACTGTGGGCAATTAAGTTAGCCTCTTCAAGCCTGTGTTTTCCCATTTGTAAAACAGAAATAATAATATGTAGCTTATAAGAATATTGTGAAGCACAATTAATGTTTGTAAAGTACTTTTTAACAACCTCAATGTCACAGAAATGTAAAATAGCCTTAATTTAAAATTTAAAAATATGTATGCATAATGATTCATTTAATAAACATGCAAAGAACTGTTTATATGAATTTACATGTGTGAATCAGGTTTGCAGTATTAACAGTTTATTTTAACTTGGAAATAGACTTTGATCATTTTTGACATTTTTTACTTGCATTTTGATATCTCCTTCTAACAATGACTACTTATATGATCCATATGGGTCAGTGGTCCTCAACCCTGTCTGCCAATTAGTATATGCTTTAGAAATACACTGATGGTAAGTTTTAGAATATACTGATGATGAGACTTCAGCCGAGCAAATTAAACAAATTCTCTGGGGATAAGCTCAAGAATGGGCATTTAAAAAAACTCAGATGATTCTCATATGAAGCTGAGATTGAGAATGACTCATACCTGTCTGGATGTGTATGTACATCATCACAAGACCTGCTTAATTTTGAGCTTTTAACAAGCTTCAGCTTGATAAAAATATTCACCTATATTGTATTTAAATACATTTTGATTGACATTTTGAACTGCATGTTAAGTTGGAGGGAAAAGATCTCAAAATTCTCTTTTGGCCATAATATTTAATGAATCCATGATGCTCTTTTAAATTTGTCAAGTGAAATAGCACAAAGCCCTGTGAGCTCAGCAATTACTCATCAAAGAAACAGGGGTGCTTACATTTGTTTCCACAGACTCATATTTGTCTACTTGAATGCAGGCATATGCTAAGCAGAGTGTTTATGTAAAATCATATTGTTACCAGACAGGAGTCCAGATCCAGGCCCCAAGAGAGGATTCTTGGATCTGGCACAAGAAAGAATTCAGGGTGAGTCTACAGCACAAGGCAAGTTTATTAAGAAAGCACGGTGGCTCATGCCTGTAATCCTAGTACTTTGGGAGGCTGAGGTGGGTGGGTCACCAGAGGTCAGGAGTTCGAGACTAGCCTGGCCAACATGGTGAAACCCCATCTCTACTAAAAATACAAAAATTAGCCAAGCATGGTGGTGGGCACCTATAATCCCAGTTACTTGGGAGGCTGAGGCAAGAGAATTGCTTGAACCCAGGGGGCAGAGGTTGCAGTGAGCAGAGATTGTGCCACTTCACTCCAGCCTGGGCAAAAGAGCGAAATTCTATCTAAAAATAAATAAATAAAATTTAAAAATTAAAGAAATAAAGCAAAAGAATAAAAGAATGACTACTTCATAGGCAGAGCAGCCCTAAGGGCTGCTGGTTGCCGATTTTGGGTGGGTTATTTCTTGCTTATATGCTAAATGAGGGGTGAATTATTTATGCCTCACCTTTTAAAATCATATAGGGTAACTTCCTGACATTGCTGCGGTGAGTGTAGAAGTGAGAACAATCCGAGGTCATTCTCATTGGCCTATTGGTTTTGGTGGGTTTTAGCTGGCTTCTTTATTGCAATCTGTTTTATTAGCAAGGACTTTATGAGCTGTATCGTGTGCCAACCTCCTATCTCATCCTGTGACTTAGAATGCCTAACCCTCTGGGAATGCTGCCCAGTAGGTCTCAGCCATATTTTACTCAGCCCCTATTCAAGATGGATGCACTCTGGTTCAAATGCCTCTGAGAATATGTCATAAGGTATATAACGCACCTCACAATAATATTAGCTTTATGTAAGACATACAATTTTATGAATTACCTTTTCCATTTTAAAATACAAGTTAATTTCAGGTGTCTGTAAGCTGATTTCTACATCTCTTTTCTCTACTATTCACTGATGAAGGACCATATTTTATTTTAAAATTAGGCTTTGAAAATATACTTAGGTAGCACTTATTATAAATGATTATATTTATGTATAAGACATCTATTATTTTATTTTCAGATCTGATACTCCATTTTCAAATAAATTTTAGAAAGCTGGTTTTAGGCTTTATGTTTACATGAACATGAGTAGAAAGATATAGGCATAAATATATGTGTATTTGTGTGTGTGTGTATGTGTAATATATACCTTTGAAAGTCTGTATCCTCACCCAATTAATGCATTTTAAGAATTCTTTTTGAAACTGTTTGATGTAAAAAGGGGTCAAGAATCCAACTAGAATATGGCCATGTTCAAATCAGCTGCTAGCTTTTTAAATTACATTTCAAAGTGGGTAGAAATTTGAATTTTGATTATGAAAAATGTGGCTTTTGTTCATCTTGGGGTAAGTACATTCATTTTGAATGATTAAGTTTTTTAAAATATGTCCTTTTGCTTCCAAGGCAGGAAAACTTAACTTCTACTTTTGATGTACAATATTATCTCTTTTCTTTAGTATTTTTCCTTAATAAGTGATTTAAAAATTCAAGGTTTCTAGCCAGAAGTGTGTAGTATTTTTATAGAATACTTTCTGAATGATCACAGATCATGCTCACAGTTCCTAATTATTCATCATGACATTTAAAAACCAATCCACTTGCCTTCATAGGAATAGCATTATAATGTGATGTTCAGATTTGCTAGAGACGACATTTTTCTCCCTTTGTTACATTTTGTTAACAACCTGTCCAGTACAGCATAATTTTTGCTTTGATACCAATTAAGCAAATTGCAGTACAGCTATAATCTAATTTCAGATGAATGATGTGAAACCATAGTTTATCATAATACAGTAATATAAAACACAACAAAAAGAACAAATGAGCTGTGAAGGTCCAGATATTTGCTGAACTATTTACATGATTAATGTTCCTATAATGTTTGCATTCTTATTGTCCTACATCATCTGTATGTTTTTAGCCTTTTTCCCCCGATCAAAGAAACCTTGATGTTGTAGAATAAAAAGTAGAATATCTCAAAGAAAAATTACACTAGAACAATAAAATAGTACCCACGTATTATCTATGGAACAAGCAAATCACCCTCAAATAGTTTAATTCTAGCTTAATTTAGATTAAAAGGCTGTTTGAAATGGTGGAATTTTCTTTATAAAATGACATAAACCAACTTTATATTTTCTTTCTCTAAATGATTTGGCATACTTCAAACACAAACTGCAATACTATGTTTTCTTATGAAGTCAATGAAAAAGTCCATTAAGTATTAATAATATCATATCCTTAATAGCCAATGACACTTTTTTTTTTTTTTTTTTTTGAGATAGAGTCTCACTCTGTCTCCAGACTGGAGTGCAGTGGCATGATCTCGGCTCATCGCAACCTCCGCCTCCCAGGTTCAAGCGATTCTACTGCCTCAACCTCCTGAGCAGCTAGGGCTACAGGCACACACCACCATGCCCAGCTAAATTTTGTATTTTTAGTAGATGGGGTTTCACCATGTTGTTCAGGATGGCCTGGATCTCTTGACCTCTTGATCTGCCTGCCTCAGCCTCCCAAAGTGCTGGGATTACAGGCGTGAGCCACTGTGCTCGGTCCAATGACACCTTCTTACTGGCATTTTAAAAATTAGAAATGAATACTTTAAAAGAATGGTTAATTGAATTTCATTTATAAAGTCATGGTTGTGAGCTGACTTTTTGTTACTTTTCCTCCCGATCAACCCAAAACAGAAAGCTGTCAACTGTGCGTTTTGTCCCTACAACATGGGTTTTATTATGATTTAACATTCTTAGAATCTTATTTGACGATACAGATTTCCTCTGTGACAGTTAACTTACTTAGAATATACTGTCAGGAATTACTAATTGGTAAAGGTTTTTAATACTTCTAACGCGTGTCTTTTAGGCTGCCTAATTTACATCTTTTTATTGTATTTCTTATAATTTTGTACAGTCCCTCTATCACATGCAGGTAGTTCTTGAATTCCATGTTGTATAAACCATATGTGCATCTGAGTGTCACAACATTTTGTAGAACTGAATTGGTAATATATTTATGCACTAAAGCAGGTATTGACCTCGAATACAGAAAATGTCACACATATTTGCTAGTGTTTAAAGGTTTCAATACCACTGAGTTTTGAACTATACAAAAACGTTTCTGGATTTTTCAGTATCTTCTTTCCTCTTTTTCTTTCTTGTGATTCTTGCTGATTTTTGCTACTCTTAGAACAAGAAGTCTGCTTAGTGCGAGAATGTAAATCCCTTTCCAAACGTCACTCTGAAAGAAGGCTAGATTTGCTCCCTGGAAAGCAAGCATTACCCACTTCAAGCCAAATAAATGACAGTTATGGAAAAGGCAGTCTGGAAACGACATGAATTTGGCTATATTTCATCTCCACAAATGCAACGCTTCATAAATATGGAGGACTGACAATGTCGACAAACCCCTCCGTGTTAAATGATGCTACATAGCTTTGGCCTGCTGGGAGACAATAGCAGCGGGAACAATCTGGCATTGAGCAACCGGAAATGGAGTGATTCTGTATGAGCAAAAGCATTGACCATGATTCAAAAAGGCAGAGATGCAAACTGTGCCAGGTTGTGCAAAAAGTAGCTATAGCTCTAAAGCTGAGGATAATACTTCCCCTTGTGCTACATGGAATGGACCATTGGTCAGTTCAGTCAAGCCTCAAACACATGTATGATCAATTCCCTAAAAAAAAGTTGTTAACTGTTACTATTGGGAACCCAATCCAATATTACAATATTACATTCTTGGCATGTTCAGGATGTGACACTGGCAGATCAAGATTAGAATCTAGGCATGCTTCACTCAGAAATATTTTTTGCAAGCATATGTTAACCACGCAATGCTATAAACACTCAAGGATTTCTTCACATACATATGTACTTGTGATCTGTTTTATCATAGAATAAAGACAAAATACATTTTCAGCTGTAACTCAACAAATATTTATTTAATATACACTATATTTCAAGCTACTAAATAGTTACTGAATTTGGGGAATGAATACTTAAGAAACCTAGTTTTTAGGTACTATTCTATTACTATTTTCCAATCTATTTCAATCTACTTTTTCTTTTCGGGATTCTGATTGCCAAAATATGTAATGAGATAGTTAAATGAGATGATTTTTAAAGTAACTTTCCAAGCAAAAATTCCATAGTTCTATTCAGAACTATTCACTGCATAATGATGCACTTATTTATATTGTGTGTTTTTGAAATTTTCAGGTGTCAAGTTTCCTCAAATCATATAAAATCCCCCTGTTAAAGAATTGTTTGTAGGTATGTTTAGTAAAACCATGGAGAGTAGCACATAAATATTTGATGGGCATTTGGAGGGACATCAGATACATTTCAACATAGAATAAAGGCAAAATACAACTTCAACAGTAACTCAACAAATATTTTTTTGAATATACACTATATGTCAAACAACTGAATAGTTCCTGAATTTGGGTAATGAACATCAAGAAAACTTACATCAGTCCATCTCTAATTATGTCCTCTAAAAGAGTTGAAATTGTAGCTTGTCAGAATTCCAAAATTGTGTTTAAAACATATAGAAAGAATTTCAAAATGGATTTCTCTGTTATGTCTACCAAGAAAAGCAAATAAAACACTTTTTTTGGTAATGTATAGTTATAGCACTAGGTATACAAACAATTAAAATACTCAGTGTTTCAGGTTTCGTGCAATAGATATTATATATACCAAGATGTATAAGACAATGACAAGCTATATGGGTAAAACAAAGGAAAAAGAAGGTAAGATATTTGGCAAACATCAGCATAATTGCCAAGCACATGGGCTAAATATTTATATAATTTGGTTAGAATTACTTTTGTTATGGCCAGGAGCAGTGGCTCATGCCTGTAATCCCAGCACTTTGGGAGACCAAGGCAGGTGGATCGCCCGAGGTCAGGATTTCGAGAGTAGCCTGGCTAACATGGTGAAACCCTGATTCTACTAAAAATACAAAAATTAGCTGGGCGTGGTGGCACATGCCTGTAATTCCAGCTACTCGGGAGGCAGAAGCAGGAGAATCACTTGAATCTGGGAGGTGGAGGTTGCAGTGGGCTGAGATCGCGTCACTGAACTAAAGCCTGGGTGACAGAGCAAGACTCTGTCTCAAAAAAAAAAAAAAAAATTACTTTTGTTATATATTAGTTCAAGGTGTTTTGTTCATATCATATATTTAATATTTCTATAGTAAGTGAAAATTGCAATATACTTAAATAAATAAAAATGGTTAAATTAGAAATTATTAATATGCGATGAGCCCACCCAGCATTTCTATCTAGAAATGAGGAGAAAGATGAAGTTGCAAAGGAGATAACTAAAGAAAATCTGGCAAATCACAAAGAAACCCGATTCAATGAGGTAAAGATAAGGTAGGAGTACACTATTCATTTATTCAATAAGTAGTCATTGAGCATTTTTTATATGTTAGACACTATTCTAGGACTGGAGATAGAACAGCACAGAAGGCAGACAAGTTTCCTGCTCTTATGGAGCTTTCTATCTAGTTAGTGGAACAAGGGAGGCAAGTTGTAGTTAATCAAAATACAGGAAGCAAAGAAGAAAAGATATTTTCATGGTAATTACTATATAAAAAAACAGCATAGGGTGATGTGCTGAATTGAAAGAGAGGGCTACTTAAAATCAAGGAGTCAGGATAGTTTTCAGGTGAGGATTTAGCTGAGCTCTAATGATAAGAAGAAGCTGAGGGAAAAGCTTTTCAGGCCAATGCAAAAATGATGATGGGAAGAGTATCTCAGAGAAGAAAGAGCGAAAAAGACTGCAGGACAGGAACAAGCTATTCTAGGAATAGAATAAAGGTCATTCTAGGAATAGAAGAATGGAATAATGACCTTAAATTGCTGGGATTTAAGAGATGAAGGAACACAGAGGCGTGAGATGAAGACAGAGGAATATGGGAACAGATAAACATTGAGATTGAAAAACTGGTAAAAAACGTAGATTTTATTCTAACTAACACTGGTAGTTGTGAAAAGGCTTAACGCAGGGAGAATGAGAAGATGCAGTTAGTTTCAGACAACTGGCTCCTGTGTAGATCATTTGCTGGGGGATGATGTTGGATGGGGCTTCTACAGGAAGTCAGGGTGGAAGAACGGCCGCTAGACAAGAGGAGATAATGATGATTTATGCACAGGTGGTTTGGAGGAAATGAAAAGAGTTGCATTTGGGATATGATTTGAAGATGAGTATCTTTCTAATTCTTGGATGAGTGGAGTGAGATCAAGAGGACTCTAAGAAAGCTTTTGTGTTTAGCTATATAATTTTATATTCTATCTATAAATGACTTTCCCCCCCCCCCCCCCCCCCAGTTTCCGCTATTGCTTGTAACCTTGTTCATTTCATTTATTCACTTATTCACTTTTCCTTTCTGCACTCGACCCCTTAATGCTTCTGTTGGCATCTCTACTAACAGGGATACACTATGCCAAAAGGTTCTCCATTGTGTGCTTACCTAGTTCTGCATAGGGAATGAGCTCACTTATTTTCTCTAAGGAAGCCCACTGTTTTGGAGGGGAAAACAGGCTTTATTGGCTGAGTTAAAACAGGGAGGCCATTATCTTAGGAATCAGCATTCTAATCTACACCTCTTGAATCTATTGTAGTTATCTCTAGGAAAACTCAAATAAATCACTCAAACCTGGAATAAAAATAATGGCAGGAAAGGTCATTTACTTTTGCTTCCTATAGAGGATTACAAAACACCCTATGGACATAAAGAATGAAAATCTCAATACAAAATATATGTAATGAATTGATTGTTTACATGATACTGCAGGATTGAGAAGGCAAATGAGCAACAATGTGCAAAATCTCTCAGGTGGATAGAATGAGTATAGAAGCAAACTTTCTGAATATTATTCAGTGCTTCATACAGATAGAAAGAGGTATCCCCCGTCTCTACTAAAAATACAAAAAATTAGCTGGGCGTGGTGGCGGGCGCCTGTAGTCCCAGCTACTCGGAAGGCTGAGGCAAGAGAGTGGCGTGAACCCGGAAGGCGAACCTTGCAGTGAGCCGAGATTGCGCCACTGCTTTCCAGTCTGGGTGACAGAGTGAGACTCCGTCTCAAAAAAAAAAAAAAAAAAAAAAAAAAAAGAGGTATCATTATTTTTCAGCCACTGAAGCTAATGGAATAATTTTCATGATTCCTGTGCATGGCTGAAACATTGAATGTGTGGAGCAAGAATTACTCTTTATTACCACATACAATTTAAGTCATTTTGTTAGAAGGAACTCTGCCTCCAGATATCATATATATTAGCTAGCTCATTTAAGTGTTTTTAAATATCAGAGGTTACTCAATAAATTTAACTAGTGGTACCTATTTGCCTTAAAAAGAATTGGTGGTAAGTATTCCAATCTTTTATACTTGTTTAAAAGATTGAAACTAGACAGCAAAGAAAGTAAGTGACAGAAGTGACCAAAGATAATTAAGTGATATAAAAAATGATATATATGATATTATAATGGAAGTCAAGGAGGAAATTACTACTTTTTTGATGTATATATTTTAAACTTTTATTTTAAGTTTTGGGGTACATATAAAGATTTGATACAAAGGTAAACACAGGAGTTTGTTGCACGTACTATTTCATCACACCGGTATTAAGCCCAGTACCCAATAATTATCTTTTCTGCTCCTCTCTCTCCTCCCACCCTTCCCACTCAACTAGACTCCTGTGTGTGTTGGTTCCCTCTATGTGTCCATGTGTTCTCATCATTTAACTCCCACTTATAAGTGAGAATATGTGGTATTTGGTTTTCTGTTCTTGTATCAGTTTGCTAAGGATAATAGCCCCCAGATACATCCATGTTCCTACAAAAGACATGATCTTTTTCTTTTTTATGGCTGCATAGTATTCCATGGTGTATATGTACCACATTCTCTTTATCTTTCTAATATATCATTGATAGACATTTAGATTGATTCCTTGCCTTTGCTAATACTGCAGTGAACATTTGCATATATGTGTCTTTATGGTAGAATGATTTATATTTCTCTGGGTAAATACCCAGTAATTGAATTTCCTGGTTAAATGGTAATTCTGCTATTAGCTCTTTGAGGAATCTCCATACTGCTTTCCACAATGGTTGAACTGATTTACACTCCTACCAACAGTGTATAAATATTCCCTTTCCTCCACAACCTCACCAGAATTTGTTATTTTTAGACTTTTTAATGACGGTAATTCTAACTGGTGTGAGATGGTATCTCTTTATGGTTTTAATTTGCATTTCTCTAATCAGTAATGTTGAGCTTTCTTCAATATGCTTGTTGGCCATATGTCTACCTTATGAAAAGTGTCTCTTCATGTCCTTTGACCATTTTTTTAAGGTTGTTTTTCTCTTGTAAATTGAAGTTTCTTATGAATGGTGTGTATTGGATCTTTGCCAGAGGGATAGTTTGCAAATATTTTCTCCCATCTGTAGGTTATCTCTTTATTCTGTTGATAGTTTCTTTTGCTGTGCAGAAGCTCTTAAGTTTAGTTAGATTCCATTTGTCAATTTTTGCTTTTGTTGCGATTGCTTTTGGTGTCCCTGTCGTGAAATCTTTTCCCGTTCCTATATCGTCTAAGTTGTCTTCCAGGGTTTTTTTAATATAGTTTTGTGTTTTACATTTAAGTCTTTAATCCATCTTGAGTTGGTAAAACAATGTTTCACAAGTCAACTTTCAGAAACATATTTAATGGGCAATACATAATGCTTTATACTTTTATGAAAGGTATTTAGTATTGTTATGATAATCATTTATGTGTTGGCAGTCCGCTTCCATTTAGACATTGTTGGAAACCCTACCATGGTTTCTATAACTTATGTTTCTTCTATAACTTAATTATACCACGCTATTGTTTTTTATACAATAAAAACGTTATAGAATAAAATGTACTATTTAATTTGCTTGATTCTGTTAGCTCTTAAGGATTACTTGTTAGCTCAAAGATTACCTTAAAGAATATGCCAACAGTTTAAATGAAGTATGTATTCATGAGTTATAGGACAAAAGAAATCTGAGCAATGAGAGGGTATAGTACTTCTAAATCTCTTTCTTAGAGATTAATCACACTATTTCAATATTTTGTGTCACTCACTCACTCTATTGTCTTCCTGAATTGGGACAACACTCTCTATTTGTGAGTCCTTTATTGAGGTCATAGTTTAAATTGAGTACCTGAAAATTTTCTCCCTATATTACATGAGAAATAAACCTTTTCACAGTATTAGAGAACTTTCATTATAGCAATATGTTTTGAAATTGTGAATTTCTAGAATACATAACTTTTATGTTCTACATTCATTGTATGTTGCAAAATGAAAAACTATTTTCAACAATGCCTTACTCTTGAGAAAGCTGTCTCATTGACTAGTCATTTATGTTTTGATATTATAAGTGATTTTTTTCTTATTTATGTATTATTTTAAAACATTTTTACTTCACTATCCTAAAAATGCATTAATTGAAGGGTACACTGTGTATTTTTAACAGTAATTTTTCAGAAAAAAAAGAACCTTATCCCATTAATTGTGCACATCAATTCTAAGAGGGTTTCCAATTCCAAATACCTTAAGATGTGATTTTAGGACTGGGTGCAGTGGCTCACGCCTTCAGTCCCAGAACCCTGGGAGGCTAAGGTGAGTGTATCACTTGAGTCCAGGAGTTCAAGACCAGCCTGACCAACATGGCAAAAACCCGTTTCTACAAAACTTACAAAAAGTTAGTTGGGCATGGTGGCACGTGCCTGTAGTTCCAGTTACTTGGGAGGCTGAGGCAGGAGAATTGCTTGACCTGGGAGGCAGAGGCTATACTAAGCTGAGATCACACCACTGCACTCCAGCCTGGGAGAAAAGAGTGAGACCTTGTCTCAAAAATAAAATAGAATAAAATTTTTAAAAAATGTGATTTTTATAAGAGAAACCTGTTAGAATTGAGGAGATAGTGTAATTTAAGTCTATTACCCCTTTTATTCACAAATATCATTAACTTTATATCTAAGGACAAATAATGGCTAAATGAAGATTTTATGTATTTAAACTTACTAATTTATGCTAATATCAGGATCTTTAAAATGTTGCCATTAGTATCAAATAATGAGACTGAGTCAATGTATTGCCTAAAACACATTTCCAGAAATAATATTTTAATTCTAAAAATCTGGTTTTAGTTGGGAAAATGCTTCCTGTTATTTGCGAAAGTAAGAACCTCAACAAGCTAGTCAGACACAAGGGAGCAATGGTGGCCCTGGCCTCCAATACAGCCTGACGAGAGCATCATAGAGGGACCACAGAGTTCTTCCTTGGACGATGATAATAACTGTTAGGATTCACTATGTACTTTGCTTGAGCAGGTCTTCCGTGATGCCTCTGGCATATCTGTGTGCCATTATCTTTCATTTAGATTCCTCCAATAGTCTCCTGACTGGCCTTGTTGTAGTTATTCTCCATGTTGCAAACACAAACATAATCTTTTTAAAGACAAATTAGATCATGCTACTTCTTAAAACCCCTCCATAGCTATGAACATCTCTGAAAATAAATGTAAACTTTTATTTTCAGAGATGTGTAAAGCTATGGAGGGGTTTTATGTAAACTTTTACAATAATCTTTAAGGCTCTGGGTGATCTGGCCCATGCATATCTCTCTGATTCCTTCTGGGTTATGCTTCCCTTACTCATCTGCTTTCTGTTGTTCAGGTTCAGCCTTGTGTCTGCTAAGTCCCTTTGCTCTTGCTCTTACCTATGAAGCCCTTCCCTTGGCTCTCTGAGTGGCCATATCCTTCTCATTCTTCATGCCTGGACTCATGTTTCGCATCCTAAAGCAAATCAAATCCAATCCTTCACTCTATGAAACCAGAGATTTTGTCCATCTTGTTTATCCTGAGATGTTTCTCTACTAAGTATGACTAGCACGTGGGGGCACCCAACCATTCACACAGAGGTAGGAGTCTAGAGTTCAGGCTGGACTTAAATGTCAATGGAATAACAGACTCAAAATGTGAATGTGGAAAGTCACTTAGCTGGCCTATTCTTTAGTTTCCTCATCTGTCAAATTGAGCTGATAATAACACATTCTATCTCATAGGGCTGTTGTAAAAAGTAGACAATTCACATAAAACACCTTGTATGTGCTAGGTAACCATGAAATAGTAGCTATATTTTCTTGCTGAATAAATTTTATCTAATCCAGTATTTCTAAGGATGTTATTTCAAGACTAGTAGCATAAACATCACCTGCAGATTTTTCTGGAAATGAAAATTCTGGTATCATCGCAGACCTACTGAATTGGAAATTATAAGATCGAGGGCCAGCAAACTATAGTTTCACAAGCATTCTAGGTGATTCTGTGATTCTGATGCACATTAACCTTTGCTCTCATTCACATACTTTTCAAAAGACTGTTGTGAGAATTAAATATATACATCTATAAAAGACCCTTAACATAATACCTGGTAAAATGGTAGATTTTAAAAGAAAATATAGTTGTCATTCTTATGTTATTTTTCACCCTAATCTAGGGAATATGCAGTTCAAGAACAAGGGCATTATCTATTTTTCTTTTTTTTAACTTCTAAATTCTCAGTTTCTGGAAGGTTGTCTGGCACTTCGCAGGTGAGCAAGTAATTAAGTGATAAAGAAACCATAAGTAAGATGTTGCCAAGGGGCAAGATAGAATAAAACATAGTTCTTGGTGTTTGTTAGCTATAGCTCTCTTAATTTTTCTCATTCAATCTAGGGAGCAGTTGGGTCAATTTGCATATGATTTATTCAGGTTTCTTGGAAGGGAATAAAATCCAATTCTTTTCTCCAGGACTCAGAGTAAGGATGACTGGTCAGGGAGGATTAGAGTTGCCCAAAGCAAGGCTACATGGCAGGGAAGAAGAGGTACCTAAATCAAAGTAAATCTAGTCTACTGACTTATCACTCAATGAATGGGTCTATGTGTTGAGGTCATGATTCATGGTGGGTGTTGAAAGCTTTCCTAGACTCAATCAACCCAGTGCATTGTTTTGAGCTTTGAAAAATAGTGGCTTCATTAATTAGGAATGCTACAATTTCAAAACCCGAGACTGAGACTCCCAGGTAGCCAAGGCACTAGAGGTAAGAAGGATCCTCAAGAGAGAACCAGGAGGCTTAGAGATGTTATGCCCAAATACTTAAATTGTATCAGAGCCCACATTCAGTTTCATGTCTTTCATATTCAAAAATCCATGAGTTTTCTAAAACATCGCATTGTCACAGAACACAAGAAGGTTTGAAGGATAATGTGCAGAATTTTTGCTTGTACTTGACAAATACTTTCATTTATTTAAAAGATCTATTGCTAAAAGGAGATATATTCAAAGGTGTGTTTGGAGCCCAGTGTCAGGAACTTAAAACTTTCATAGAAAGGTAGACTATCCCGCACAGCTAGCAGCCTGGGTCCCACAGAGGTCACTTAGGATGTGTACACTCCGATTCAGGGTAAAATATCCCTCCTGTGCATGCAGAACTGCCTATCTCCGCCAACGTGGATAACCAGGTGTCTCCTTTGGTTCTTCCACTCAGCTTATCCTTTCTTTGAACAAATGTCATGAATATGTCCAATCAGAGTAAAGGCCCCACTTAGCATTCTTGCTGGCATCAAGCTCAATACACACAGTAGAAGTTTAACAATGCAGAGCTGCTTTTATTTTTTAAATGCCTGCTGTAATCAGTTTCTTTCTATGAAACATACCAGTATGTAACTTACATTAGTGACTGTATTTCAAAGGCCCATTGCAGCCTTCCAGTGATTGTGCCTGAAACCCGATTTAATGACCTTCAGCAACAAGTTTCCTCTGAAAGGTGAGATATACTGGCACTTGGAGTTGGACACTGGGTATCTGCTTAGATTGGGGTTAGGAGACTATAGATAGTTTCAACTCAAATACCTTAATGATCCCGTTGTCTGTCCTTTTCCTGAGCTGAGAATCATAACTTCTTGTTCCACAATGAGTGCTCTGGGGACCAGCAGCTCAGCATCACCTGGGAGCTTGTTAGAAATGCAGAATCTCAGGCCTTACCCTGGACCTACTGAACTAGAACTGCAGTGTAACAAGGTCCCCAGGTGGTTACATACACATTACAGTTGGAGAAGCTGTGCTCTAGGTCAGCATTTCTGACTCTTGGTGCGCATGAAAATCACCTGAGGAACTTTTCAAATTCCTATGCCCAGGCCCACTCTAAACCGATTAAATGAAAATCTCCAGATGGGGTCCAGGTATTTTTTTAGAAGTATGCCAGGTGATTTCAATATGCGACTAACATGCAGAACCATTTTTCTTGATTATAAGGAATTCCTCTGGTTTTTATTTATCAAAATGATTGTGATTTATATGATTTATTTATCTGTGATAACAGAAACACTATCCATTATTTCATACTCTTGTTTATAAAAGTATGTAAAATATAGAGTATAAAAATAAAATAAAAATTAATAAGAATATATTTCAGCAAACATTACATGGAAACGTACTCAGGAACTACATTCTTGTGCGTTGATTGTGTAGAAATATGTTTAATGGGTAACTTAATCATTGCTGTTTTTCAACTAATATAACTGAGTTCTTTTCACCTGAACTTCACATCTGTGGCATGTTTTTCATTCTAACTACACAGATACCCAGCTACAAAATGTTGAATAAAAATTTACCTACAACCATTGTAGCCTGTTGAAGAGATTTAGCTTAGTTGCTAAAATGTCAGATGCAACCCTGTAATGGGTTGCTTTTAAAAATCTCCCCTGCAGGCTTACCTTTCCTTCTACCCAGCAATTGCATTAATAGGTGCTTTTAAAAGGTAGCTGGTCCTCTCAAGATGTTGGCTTCTTTTAATCAAGATCTGCCTCTAATGCTCTTCATTTACTTTCTTAAGTGAAAATATAACATGAAAGCCAATTCCAAGCCACCGGAGGGGGCGAAAATAACTGTTTCAGGGGCTGGACCGAAACAGAGACACAGTGCTTCCCCTTTGAAGTATGGCCACCTGTGAACTCCTATTGATCTTGGGCAGCCAAGCTTCAAAGGAATAAGGCCGCACTTCTCCCCCACCTGGCCACTGCATGGTATAACACTTTTGAGTCAGCAGGGGCTACTTTTAAGTTAAAATTTGGATTAAAAAGCTAAATTGTGAGAGGTGAATAGCTCATAAGGTAGCTTTTAAAACATAAATATGATTTGAGATCTGCTCAGTTGCATCTTCTGCACCTCCTTCCTTTACCCTCTTGTCACCTTCGGTATTTTAAAGGTCAGCCTTTTTCAAATGAGTTTCTATATCAGAGTTTAATAAAGTGACTAACATGAAGGTGAATAGTTGATCTATCTACAGCAATCAGGAAACTGAAAAGCCAAAATAGCCTCCCACCTACATCTGTTGACCTTGTAATGAGAAAGGAAATTCAGCAGAGAAATGAAACTGTTTTTCTTTGTCTTTCCAGTGGGCTGTAATAGAAATAGTGATTTATTTATAGATTTAAAATAAATTTTGAGAGGTAGTTGCATTTTGTGATTCTATATATTTACTAAAGTATATGTATTCAGACTGTTTCTTAGGATGTGTTATAATCCTAAAAAATTCTCAACTCCTTATGGGGTCCTTTTAGTATATGAGAAAGTTAAAGAAGATAAAGCTTAATATGGAAATATTGCAATATTCAGGTTTAGTAGTTGAACATACCTTGCTTTGTATTCATGAAGATTAGTATATAGTTAAGAATAAAAGACTACTATCTTACGTATATAATGATAGCATTTTCCTTTAAATTGGACTATTATGTTAAACATATTTTTAAATGTGGTATCCAGTAAGAAAATACCAACCTTTTAAGTTTCCATTTCAATTTTAATCCTCAGAAAATGACTGTCCTCCTATGACTAGGACTTGAAAGAACTTTTTTCTCGGCCAGGGTGCGGTGGCTCACGCCTGTAATCCCAGCACTTTAGGAGACTGAGGCTGGGGGATTGCGAGGTCAGGAGATCGAGACCATCCTGGCTAACACGGTGAAACCCCGTCTCTACTAAAAATACAAAAAAATTAACCGGGTGTGGTGGCGGCCGCCTGTAGTCCCAGCTACTCGGGAGGCTGAGGCAGGACAATGGCATGAACCTGGGAAGCGGAGCTTGCAGTGAGCCGAGATTGAGCCACTACACTCCAGCCTGGGAGACAGGGCGAAACTTTGTCTCAAAAAAAAAAAAAAAAAAAAAAAAAAGAAAGGACTTTTGTTCTTGGATGAATACCTTAGTCACAAAGGATGTATGTAAGGGGTAATACCAAAGTTCTCACTACTCGGAAGAATTTAGGTAAGCTTTGCATAAAACTAGAAAGATTCTGAAGACTTGGTTCAAATCAGTTACTAGAAACATCTCAAAATTGCACTCAAACTTATAATTGGATCGTAGGATTAATAATAATTTATTCTACTTTTCCATTAGAACAGTGGACAGAATCACCTGAAATGTTTTGTTCCACAATATGGTACCTGTCATTCAGGGTAGGAAAGAATTATAATCTCAGATGAGAATATGGAAGAATAATGGAAAAGTTGGATAAAGGAAATATGTGTAAATCTTTCATTCACTTTTAAGACAGTCACATAGAAAGAAATGAGAAAGACTAACAAAATCTGTGCTGCCTATTATGCAATTTATACAATTTGCTATTATGTACATACTTATCCATCTATAGACATACATTTTTTGAAAGATTCTCAAATTTTACTTGTTTTATATACAAAATATTAATAATAGTCTGCATTTTTAGAAGGTGAAGAAACTGTCAGTTTTATGCTGTGGAAGTAATATTTCATTTTTGCCAACACTAGCAACTGTGAAACAAAGCCCTCACTTAAAAAAAAAAAAAAAAATTTAGTATTAATGGCAATCACAGAGTTTTGCTTAGTCTCCGATAATAGAAATAATGTAAGCTGTGCACTTGATATGCACAAGTAGCATTTCCTTAAAAGTTTTGAACTGCTGCTACAACTAGCCTGTTCCTGATTTTGTACGATAAGGTAAATGACCTCTCACATACGTTCCTATTTAAAGATCTCAGCAGAACATCATAAGCATGCCAACACTTTGTCAGTATTATATTTTGTTTAATCTGCAACCTTCTATTTATTGGCTTTCTTTTATTTGAAGCAACTTATGACAAGAGTTACACTTATAATGTGTACTCCTGTTTAAAACACCTGTGTGTGTGTGTGTGTGTGTGTGAAGTAAACACTGTCTTTACTATTAGGAATCTTAAAGACCAGAAAATGAATAAGCTCATGAAATAATGAAAAACACTGAATTGTATGTTGATTTTATTTTCAAGGGTCAACTTTAAAAAAATTATGTATGTATGTATGTATGTATGTATTTATTTATTTATTTTAGATGAATGTCTCTCTCTGTCACCCAGGCTGGAGTGCAGTGGTGTGATCTTGGCTCACTGCAACCTCCGCCTCCCAAGTTCAAGTGATTCTCCTATCTCAGCCTCCCAAATAGCTGGGACTATAGGCGCCAACCATGATGCCCGGCTAATTTTTTTTGTATTTTTAATAGAGACAGGGTTTCACTATGTTGTCCAGCTTGGTCTCGATCTCCTGACATCATGTGATCCACCTGCCTCGGCCTCCCAAAGTGCTGGGATAACAGGCATGAGCCACTGCGCCTGGCCAGGGTCAACATTTTATTTCAAATCTTTAATATTCTATATTGAGCAAAAGGTTTTTTTAATAAAAAGTGTAAATAAGATTCTGACAAATCGAAAGAGTAGTTTTGCTTACTAACAACACCTTACACTAATAGTGTAATACAATACTTAAAAAGTATTTAAGTTACAAATGATGATTGACTACTAATATCTCCTTTTGGCGAATGTAAAAATTTAAGAAGCTCCAGGACAAAGTACTGGAAACTTTAATAGAAGATGAGCATTCATCACCTCCCAAATGTTTTTATTTTGTTTAGACTGAAACTTTCATTAGACGTGGTTGAAAACCATGAAACCCATGTACAAATTATCTTAAATATTCGATATTTAATTTAAAAACTATGAGCACTGAAGCATAAATTGTAATTACAGAACAATTTAATTTTTTAGTGATTCACATAAGAAAAATGAATCTTTTTTTCTTTATAGTTGTAGCCATATAATTATGGTTATATCCATATAGTTATATATGTTATATCCATAAAGTTATATAAATAAATGCTATGGTTATATCCATATAGTTATATATACACAATTATAGTAATATCCATATAAGCATATAATATTTGTTTATATTTCTGGGAAATAAATACAACATGTGCAATATCCATTCAAATTTAGAAATTGTTTTCTTACTCTCAGACTGCTTATCATATCTATCTATCTATCATCTATCTATCTATCTATCTATATCTATCTATATCTATCTATCTAAAGGAGTATGTTTACGTTTAAAAGTAAAGTTGTCATTTTTTAAAAACATTGTGGCTCCAAAAATAATGTTTGATGTTGCTGTAAGTGAGCACCACGTATCTTTCATCTAACCTGCAGAAAAATTAAAATGATTTAATTTCATATTGTGTTATTGTTATATTAATAATAACTATATTGTTAAAATATTAATGTTCTATTTTTTAATAATTGTCTCAAGGAAACAGAAGCATTTTTTAAGGCTCTGATTAGCATTTTATTCTATTTACCTTTTATAGCTGGCAATGTTGGACACATGACAAGGACTTTTTACTTCACTCTGACTAGAAACATGGTCTAAAGAGAAAAACATTCCTATAGAGAGAATTTAAGAATTATTTGATGGTAGGAGGGACTGACGAAAAATCTATTTGAAATAGTAAACAGTCATCACTGTTGTTGGAAAATAATTAGAAGTAGTTTGAGATAACATTTTCAACAGCACAAACTTTTCACTTAAATAGAATGCACATATTATAAACACTTAACACAGAAGCAATATCTCTTGCTCAAGGGCACTGCTCTCCAGCCTGGCCTTTGAGTCTTGTGAATGAATTAGCAAAGATTTGAATCTGTTATGTGTTGAATGGCCAGGAAAGACTGGGATGGATATGTGGGTTTAAACACAGAGCTCCATGCAAGTTAGATTTAGGGAACTTTCACAGTAATTGCAAAACCATCAGGTTGGAGAATGTTAGGGAGAGATCAGTAATTAAAATTTTAAAAATATGCTAATTGTCCAACTTGTTAAGTAAAATCAATACATACTTAGCTCACCTTCGTTACACATACTTTTAAGCCTCAGCTATTGGGATATCTTTCATTTATACGTTCAAACAAAAAGGGAAATCTATCATAATGAATTTCAATATATTTTCTTTTCTTAAAAATTTCTGCAATTTGGTTACTTATCTAATGAACCAAAAATTGAGGAGAAGAGAGAGAAGATTTAATATATTTTATAGGATCTTGACCTCCTTTTTATGTATGTGCTTGTTCTGCTTAGTTCTAAAACGTATGTGATGCTTTCTATGAAATATGATAATAAAACTATGATAAACAATATAACCTTTCTTTTTTTAATTTATATGTAGATGTATAAACTAAATTTTTATGTATATGCTTGTTCTTCTTAGTTCTAAAACATATGTGATACTTTCTTTGAAACATGATAATAAAACTATAGTAAACAATATAATATTTTTTTCAGTTTATACTCCTTTTATTCTATAAAAATAAAAATTTATATTAAGCACCATTTACCTGACGATACTATTAGTTACTGGAAATTTAGCTCTTAATAAGACAAACCAGTTACACACAAGGTTGTGTGGGAGCAAATAGCAAATATTTCTAACCTGCTCTAGAGGTTTGAGGACGAACTCCTGGAGAAAATAATGTTTTAGCTGAGACTTGAAGCACTAATAAACTTTAATCAGGCAAACTGGAGAAGTAGAATTGAGCGTATTTGAGTGAAAACCAAAAGAGGACGTGAACTACGTGATTCCTGGTTATGCACATAGTAGAGCACACGCTGTGTTCTAATGTTCACAGATAACTGTGCCTTACTGTATTGTTCTCTTAGCACAGGGCTCGTTACATCATAGGTGAGCCATCACAGATTTAAAGAAAAATAAATATTAGAGGCAAGGAAACAAGTCATTCACTCTAGAAACAAAAACACCAACCACAGATCAGGTATTTGGGGGGAAACTGTAAAGACACCACTGGTGAAAATACTAGGAAGTAAAAGTGTGTAGGCAAGAGTGGTGATGGGAAAGAAACACTGAGAAAGAAGAAAAAACAATGACAGATGAATAAAATATTTTTTGTTTCATCAACTAAGCATATTTTGTTCTTTTGGCACTCCTGATACCATAGCTCACCTTTTTCTTTTTTTTTTTTTTTTTTTTTTTTTTTTGAGACAGAGTCTTGCTCTGTCGCCCAGGCTGGAGTGCAGTGGCCAGATCTCGGCTCACTGCAAGCTCTGCCTCCCGGGTTCACGCCATTCTCCTGCCTCAGCCTCCCGAGTAGCTGGGACTACAGGCACCCGCCACCTCGCCCGGCTAGTTTTTTGTAATATTTAGTAGAGACGGGGTTTCACCGTGTTAGCCAGGATGGTCTCAATCTCCTGACCTCGTGATCCACCCGTCTCCGCCTCCCAAAGTGCTGGGATTACCTTTTTCTATTTCTTCTGATAACCAAGACTCTTCATATTCCACAATTCACCATCAGAAAGACGGCATGCTCCTCTGATTCACAGGTAAATGTACAGTACAACATACCAGAATTTTAGTTTATGTAAGTTTAGTTTGCTTCTTATCTAACTTGTATTTTTATGTTAGAGAATAGGAATTGTTGTTAACAGTGAAAGTTTGACGTAGTGATCTAAAAGAGGAGAAAAAAATGGAAATTGAAAATGTAAGGATTCATGAATCTACCTCAAACACTTACTGGAAAAATGATAATAATCCTTCTTAGTAACACATTTTATGTGTCTGCATTTTTTATCATTGTATCTAAGCAAATAGATGAGATGGCAGGAGCTTGAGAGAGAAAAGCATTCTGTAACAGAGAAGCAACGTAAGGGCTTCACTTGTGTGTTTGAGATTTTTCATAATGCTGTGGCTTCAGAAGTGCTTTTCTTATCAAATTCTCTCTCCTCTTCATCAGTTTCAGAGTCCATGCACTTTGTCATCCACATCATCATCCATTATCCATTTTTCTGCCAGGCTGAGAAAACACTGAAGGATGAAAACACTTTCAACTGACATTGGGAGAGTGAAATAACACACTGAACAAGCAGTGGTTCAGGGACTCTATTTCTTCCTGGTGTGTAAATGACTGCAGCCACGCTGTTCAGTAGATTGATGGAAAGATGAAGGGACAGAGTAGCCTACATTCCACCAATCTATTTCAAGGATGACAAGACCTTCATGACGCTTGAAAGGACATTTCTATTTCTTATTTTTTAAAAAATATTCAACTGTTTAAATATTAGTGAAGATAAATGTTAAAAACACTGGTAGGATACAAAAGTTGCAATCTTAAAAGGATTACATTTAGGCTACTGTAGATATCTTGAAATACTCTGCTTTTGGTAGGCAGAAAATAAAGTATGATGTTTCCATGAAGCTTAGCCAACTGGAGGAAATTTGGCCTAATTGAACAAGAACTTATCACAATATATTTTCAGGACCTCTGTATGGGAGCGTATGGAATCTAACAAATGTGTTCAAATTCACTAACCTTGTCAGTCTTGTTTACATAATACTGAACAATGCAAAATAAAATCTTATAAACAGCCATTTAATACTTGGGTGTATGTGAAGTTTGTCTTTAAAAAATTTCATTTTAAAATGATAAGTGAAGGCCTCTGAAACGTTGAAGTTCCCATGTATATAATGTTTTGTTTGTAACTTCTTAGAAGATAATATCAGTTAAGAAACATAGCTGAACTGACCAAGATAAATAGGGAAGATTTTACTTTACTCTTTAATTTATAATCATATTAAAACAATTCCTTCTTACTGAGAGTTAGAGCAAAGTGATTGTTGAATATTTTTCAGTTCCATAATAGACTCTCTCCAGGAAACAAAACAGACAAATCAGTACACCAAAATGGTGCAAATAATTTTCCTTTGAATGGCAGGCAATACACAACATATCTGAATTCTGACAGACTCTGAAGTTATTAAAGGAATTTTATGTCAAATAGTTCATATGTATACATTTGGATAGTATTACAAAATTCAAAGGTGTCTTGTGTTAAGGAATATAAAATGTAATACAATCTAATGTTTAACCTATGTTTACGATATTAATATTAACCCAGACATTCTTAGAGTACACTGTATCCTTTTATAAAATAGATAAATACATGAGAGATATTGAAATAAACTTCAGCTTTATAAATAAATCTTTTAATGTTCTAATAACATTGAGGAAAAAACTGATACTCAGTACACCTTTTATCATCTCCCTCTCCTAAAGAGAGTACCATAATAAAACAATTTAATTTAAAATTATTGAACCAAATGTCCTTTAAAAACAACAAGCGAATGCATTTAAATTTACTAATATTCTAGAGAATATTGAATGTGATTTGGAAACTCTTGAAATATAATTCAGTAATTCATTGCATTCCAACCTTTTAACCATTTATCTTTTAAGAAGTCTAACAATAAGATTCATTACAAATATTGACAACCCTTTTCCCTGCCGTGCTATAGCCTGAGAATGTGTTGACTTTGGATGGAAAAGAGTAGCAGTGAGTGAGTTTGGCCATTTACTACAATGAAAGCTGGCTTCTAACTTGCCTCCATATTTGTGTCACTGATATGCCATTGCAGCCTGTTTTTATCTTTTAGTAATAAAAGAAACCAAACAAATCATATATTAGTTTTTGGAGCTTACAAAATGCACCAGTAACAAGTTGTTTTGTCCATCTGTACTTACTTGAACAATTATAAGTTACTTATATGTCTGGGAACTGAATGAAGATTTTTCTCTTTCTCCTTCCTTTTCATCCTTTTATCCTATAAGTATGTCTTCTTTTTATCTCCTTTTCTCCTCCCCTTCTTCTTTCTCCCCTTCTCTTCTTCCTTTTCTTTCTTTTTCCCTTTCTTTATTCCCTTCTCTTCCTCTTCTTTTGTACCTGTCTCCTTTCTTCCTATGTCTTCACGTTACTCACAACTAGGATGTCAAAATGAGAATGCTACCAGAGTGAAGGTCCTCATAATTTCCTGAATCTGAAGTTGCTAGATTAATCTAAATTTATGCAAATTTTAAGTGAGTTTCTTGGTAGGACTCACTTGAGTCACATAAAATGAGTTATTTAGTCTGAAAATGTTCAACTGGTAGGAGAGAGATATTTTCCATCTTTCTTTTAATGTAACTATTTCTTTTCCCCAAAGTCTAGCCTTGTGATATTTATGTGTTCCTTTATTTTTCTTGTACTATTTAATACTATCTCTCTTACCTCCTAAACTTCAAAACTTAAAATTGAACTACCTCTACTTTTTCAAAATTTGTTTTTACCTGCTATCATTCAATATCATAGAATCATCTTCAATATTTATTTTCAAAAGACAGATACAATTTGAAGTAGTAAATCTCATTCTGCCAAAATTGACTTTAGCTGCAAGGCCAAAACATATTCTTGCTTCATTTTATTTCAAATTCTTACTCCATTGTGCTGATCTAACCTGGTGTTCATTTTTGGCCATTCTTTTCTCTATCATTACATATTTTTGTTTGCAGTTATTTTATTATACCATTATTATACTTCGTTTTTCTCTTTTCTAATATTTGATTTAGATAATATATACTATTTTTCCAACTCTGAAGAACTGTAGCTCCAAAAGTTGCTTAGTCTAACTTGTTTTTGAAATAAATATGATAAATGGATTTGTACATTGCTTGTTATCTTTTGCATGCATGTGATTTAGCATACCACCAAATAATCCTATTTGGCAAAAATTCTGGTGGCAAAAATCAACTAGGTAAACCAATTTATTCCTGAAATTCTCTTCATTTACTGGTGAAATGTTGGAAGACAATTCTTCATGGGTCGTTTGTTTCTGTACATCTTGCAAACAGGCACATTGACTTATCTTTGTTCCAGAGTATCTTTTAAAGGATACTTGTAGAAAGAACAGTCAAGGATCATAAAGTTAATATCTCCTTCTGAAGTAACAGGTTTGCTTATACTCATGGAATAAGTGTACTCATGTCTCCCTTGGGAGGAAATGGTAGGCATATTTATTATACAATACAAAATATTCAGGTCCCCTAAACTCAGGGTTCCTCTTCTATAATACAGTGCAGGTACCATGTAGACCAATTCATGTTGCTCTGAAAGAATCAGGGCTTGGGGAAATAGTGCAAACACTTATCCTTTGTTCTGCTATTACAATAAACCACCCTTTACCTCTGCCCCAGGAGTCTTGTGTCATCTAACAGCATCCATGAAACTTGACAGTCTATTTCCAACCTTTAAGAGTTTTTGACAGGTCTTGGCAACCTAGGTGACATTCTTATAGAGAGATGGCTTTCTGGAAGAGTGTCCCTTGAGGACTCATTATCGAACTCTGAGTAAAGCTCATGGAGACCAGTAATGAAATGTTGACAAAATTGTGTGTTCAACCAGGCAATAAATGGTCCTCTACTTTATTTTCTATTGATGAGGAGAAATTGGAGAGACAAATTGCAAGACGAGAGCCTGAAAGCAGGTTCTAAGACAAATACCCAAACACTGCCTTGGTGTTGCTAACTGCCTTCCAGGCTGGAGGGTGTGGGGAGTACTTCTACCAGTCTGCATCCAGTCCCTGGTTTGCCCCACTGCAGCAACTCATACTAATATTTGCTTGGGAGAGGGCAGATGTTTCTGACCCTCTTTGGGAAATATTTATAGAGATGTGCACTCACACAGGTGAACAAGAGACAGTCATCAACACTGTGCCAGAAACCCAAGAACTCATTAGAAATTTTATTGGTGCTTGAGAGATGAGGGGTTGGGCATACATATAATGCTCGTTAAGAAGAATGGCAACAGCTGAGCTATCTTACAGTTCAGCACTGCCTACAGTCTTTGCTGCCAATCTTAAATTCACTTTGTCTCAGGGATTTTGCAGTGAGTCCTGGCTGCTATAAGAGAGCTTTGGTACTCTCAGGAAGAATTTCATGGGAGAGATGATTTTTCATGGAAAATCATAGATGAGGCAGTAGCTAGCACTAGCACTCTTAATGCCAAGATTTGGTTTAAAATGTGAGTGCAGTTAACTCATGAGAAAATAAGAAACAGACATAAAGGGAAGTTGATAAATTAATTCTGCAAGCCTTGCTACCCTGGAGTAGAGGGTAGAGTAGGGTGTTAAAATTGCACAGTAAAAATAACAGAAATCACACAAAACAAACATTGCAAGGTTAGAGTTCCTTTGGCTAAAAGAACCTTTATGTGAAGGGAAAGATAACAAGTCACTCTCCCTACTAAGGGAAAACTTAAGAGATATTATTCTCGTAATGGACAGCAGATGACATGGATTAAAATGGTCTCCTAAAAAAAGACTGACAAATCAAGCCTGATTCAGTCAAACAAACCTTGTAGTTTTAGTCAGAAAGCAAGGTGACTGTGGCTTCTGACACAGAAGAACCCCAAACCGAGAATGTCAGTAATAATGGCCTTGCTGCACTGTAAAAAGTTTAGAATAAGCTGGAAACATTAAAGTTTGTTTCTGAGTTACAAGATGCCGTCATGCTGCTTGCAATAGCAGTGAATTCAAAGCCTTGCTTACTGGCTCATAGCTACTCTCTTCCTTCATGTCCTCAGTTCCTCTTTACTCTTACACCTCAAACATCCTTGCTGTAATGACAAAGATAATTAGGCATGAGACTAAGTCTGCCTATTTACAAGTGTAACTGAAAGCTATATAGAGCAATCCAAGGATGTTGGGGGGAACTTCAAGAAGGAGAGAGACAAACTTTGATGGCTCCTTTGGACAGAACTGGCCAAGTCACAATCCTGCATGTATGTGGAGGGAGGGGGTGCCCAAATTAATCTGATGCAGTTTGAGGAAGTTTTGCAGTAGGAAAGGATGCTAACATGATATTGTGGGTAGGGCATTGTACTATTTTTGTTGCTTCTCCATCTGAATGTATAGAAAGAATTGACATGTTCATTCTCATATCATCCTGTGTCATAAATTTCTGGAATTCCTTTGATTGAGAAGAGTAACATTTGTGTTTTGTTTTGAGGGCCACAGTGTTCTCAAACATATTTGCATGCATGTGTATGTGCACGCATTCACACACACACACACACACACACACACACACACACACACACACCCCTAGAACCCTCCTTCCTTGCTGGCTTAAAAAGGAATGGAATACTTTAATACTTTAATCACTTATCATTGCCTTCAAGTTACGGCCCTGGCATAGCTCAGATAAAATTGTCATGTATTATATAATATTACTCCCTGCACTATTTGTGGATAAAATCTTATGTACAGAAAATATAAGATATCCTTAAAAATTGAGTCTTTAATACCTTAAGTGAAACTTTATTTTTAGTTACACCTTTGAAAGAGTGAAAGAAAATAAGCAGGGAGGCACATTTAGAAAAAGTGAAGTCCCAGGACATTTAAGCTTAATATGAGAGAAATCATGCCTCTCTTTGGTTGTTGGCATGAAGAAAGAGGTTTGTAAATCAAGGATTAGGGAGTGCTCAAGACAAAATTTGTACTATATTAAAATTTTACTATGTGTGTCTTTTAGAATAAAGTAAAAAGTATCTCTTGGACTCCAACTCCAACTCCAAATATCTTCATAGATATTTGGTGGCATTAATTTGCATGAGTGGCTCTCTGTCCTAAGCATGAAGAGAGAGGTATTCTCTGCCTAAGCTTTATAAAAGGCTTGGGTATCTCTGCCCTATATGATAGGCAAAATTACCTTGAACAATGTCCAAAGATAATTCTGGGAAGATGGTGGAGTAGGAAGCACCAGCAATCATTCTTTCTACCTCAATAGTAATTGCACTGGCAGAATCTGACTCTTGTAACTATTTTGGAAATCTGGAGCCTATTGAAGGCTTGCAACTCCCAGGGGAAGGCTTGGTAGGTCAATTTTAGCTCTCAGCATAGTAGCAAGCACTTATCCCTCATGTAGGGTAAGCAGCTGTGCATGCATTCCAGGAGCAGCTTGCATACAGTTAGTGGGAGCGAGGGTGGGCAAAAAGGACTCTGTTCTCCAAATATTAGGGAGCTGTGCTCTGATTGCTGATTGCTGCTTCTGAATACTGAGGTGCAGAAAAGGAGGTGAGCAGCCATTGTTCTTATACCTCCCTTATTGTTGCAAGCTCCCCATCCTATAGCTAAAGTGACTTCCAGGGGATTTAAAGGGTTGGCACCTATTCCTCCACTCCTTAATTTTTTCTGTTTCCTCCTTTTTTAGGAGCCAGATATTTAAGACTAAGACATTCACAAATAACAGCATACACAGGAAAATTAGAAAGTGACCATACTTGCCAGGAAAAGGCACAGACTCAGGAAACACCTGAGAAAACCTTAAGTTTACATCACAGACTGATCCTTAGCACAGAGACAGCATACAACAATTTAAAAAGAATAAACAAAAACAACAAATAGCAAACTCTGGGGAAGGGAAAGAATATGATTTCCTGAATTGCCACATTATTAGATTCAAATGTCCAGTTCTTGCCAAAAAAAAAAAAAAAAAAAAATCACAAGACACACAAAAAAACAGAAAAATATGGTCCACTCAAAGAAAAAATAAACTATGGAAATTGTTCCTGACAAAGAACAGAAAGCATATCTACTAGATAAAGATTTTGAAAAATTGTCTTAAATATACTCAAATAATTAAAGATGGGGAGAAAGCTAAGAAAACAATATATGAACAAAATGAAAATGTCAACAAAAAGGTAGAAAACCTATAAATTAACCAAAAAAAAAATTATAGAGCTGGAAAATACAATGGTTAAAATGAAAAAAAAATTACTAGAAGATTCAAAGGCAGATTTGAGTAGGGAGAAGAAGGAATCAGTGACCTTGAAGACAGGACACTGGAAATTATCAAGTCTGAAAAATAGAAAAAAAGTTTGAGGAAAAGTGAACTAAACCTGAGAAATTTGTGGAACACCATTAAGCAGATATCAACATAAAAATTGCAGGAGTCCCAAAGGAGAAAAGACAAAGTTCCAGAGAGAATATTTTTAAAAAATAGTAGAGAAACATTTTCTAAATTTGATGAAAGATATGAATATAAACATCCAAAGAGCTCAACAAACTGTAGATAAGATGAACTCAAGGACACCTACATGGAGAAACATATAATCAAACTTTTACAAGCCAAAGATGGAGAATCTTGAAAACAGCAAGTGGGAAGTAACTTGTCATATATAAGAGTATCTCAACAAAATTATGAGATTTCTCATTAGAAACATTGGAGGACAGAAGGCAGTGGGCAAATATTTCAAAGTTCTGCTTGGAAAAATACTGTCAATCAGTAGTCTTGTATCTAGAAAAATTGTCCTTCATAAATGAGGGAGGAATTAAGAAATTTACAAGTAAGCAAAAGCTAGGGAGGTTTTTGTTTGTTTGTTTCTTTGTTTTGTCATGTTTAAGGGAGTCCTGCTGGGTGAAATAAAAGGACACTAGACATTAACTTGAAGTCATATGAAGAAATAAATATCTCAACAAAAGTAACACATGGATAATCAGGAAAGCTAATATTATTATAACAATCATCTGTAATGACAATTTTTGTTTTCTATATGATCTAATATATTATTCCATTTAAAAAATTTAGTCTCAAAGCTAATACTATTGTAATTTTGGTTCATAACTCTATGTTTTGTTTTCTACATACATCAAGAAATAATGAATTGTATTTCTTTATGTTTGGAGCACACAATGTAATATTGTAATAACAAAAAGTGGTGATAAAGCTGATAAAGGAGCAATGTTTGTGTTTTGAAGTTAAGCTGATGTAAATTTAAATTGCAGTGTTATAACTTTATGTTGTTAAATGTAATTGCCATGATAACCACAAAGAAAATAGCTATAGAATACAAACAGAAGAAAATAAAAAAGAACTTTAAATGTTTACTTCAAAAAAAATCAACTAAACACAAAGGAGAAGAGAAATGCAGAAAATGAGGGACAGAAAAGCTGTAAGGCATATAGAAAACAAATAGGAAGGTGACAGATGTAAGTTTCTATTTATCAGCAGTTGCTTCATTTTATTTAATTAATTAATTAATTTATTTATTTATTTATTTATTTATTTATTTATGGGGGGTGTGGGGTAAAGTCTCTTTGTCACCCAGACTGGAGTGCAGTGGCACGATCTTGGCTCACTGCAACCTCCGCCTTTCAGATTCAAGTGATTCTCCTATCTCAGCCTCCCGAGTAGCTGGGATTACAGGCACGCACCACCACACCTGGCTCAATTTTGTATCTTTGGTAGAGATGGGGCTTCACCATTTTGGCCAGGCTGCTCTTGAACTCCTGGCCTCAAGTGATTCTCAGCCTTCCAAAGTGCTGGCATTATAGGTGTGAGTAACTGTGCCCAGCCTCAGCAAGTACTTTAAATGAAAATAATTTAAAATATCCAATGAAAAGACAGAGATTTGCAGAACAGATTAAAAAACCATAATCCAACTGCCTGCTTCCTACATTTGAATTAAATTTACATCCAAAGACACAAATAGATTAAAAGTAAAGGATGAGAACAGATATTTCATGCAGATAGTAACCAAAAGAGAGCAAGATGACTATAATAATATTAGACAAAATATGCTTTAAATTTTAAAAAATGGAAAAGACAAAGAAGGACATTTTATGTTATAAAAGTTTTAATACAACAAGAAGCTATCACAATTATAAACATGTACATACCTAATGACAGACCATCAAAATATATTTAAAAAACTGACAGAATTGAAGGGAGAACTGGTTCTACAATAATAGTTGGAGACGTAAAATCAAATTCTCAATGTATAGAACAACCAGGGAGAAGTAAGGAAATACATGAGTTGTACAACACAGTATGCCAACAAGATCTAACAGATATACTGCCCACTCTACCCCAAAACAAAAACAGACACATTCTTCTCAAGCCCACATACGACATTTTCCAGGATAGACTATGTTAGGCCACAGATGAAGTCTCAATAGATATTAAAAGATATAATTCATACAAAGTATCTTCTTTGACCAGAATAAGATGAAGTATGAAATCAATAAAAGAAACGAAAGAGGAAAATTCACAAATTTGTGGAAACCAATTAATACATTCTTAAACACAATGGATGAAAGAAAAAAATCGCATGAAAAATTAAAGAAAAACTAAGAGATGAATGAAAACATAATCACAAGATACCAAAACTTATGGAACACAGTGAGTGCAAAGGGTAAAATTTACAGTATAAATGCCTATGTTAAAAATCAAGAAAAATCTCAAATCAACAACCAAACTTTACAATTTAAGGAACTAGCAAAAGAAAAGCAAGATACACCCAGTGCTAGCGGAAGAAAGGAAATAAGGCAGAGTAGAGCAGGAGTGAACAAAATAGAGAACAGAAAAGCAGTGGAGAATATGATGAAACCCAAAACCAATGAAATCAAAGCACCAAAGCTAGTTCTTTGAAGTGGTCAACAAAACCGAGAAACCTTTTAGCTAGCTAATAAGAACAAAGAGTAGGACTCAAATTGCTAAAATCTGAAATAAAAGTGGAATATTACTACGAATTCTATAGAAACAAAAAGGATTGTAAGAGTGTATTATGAACAATTGTATGCCAACAAATTTGATAACCTAGAGGAAATGAATCAATTTCTAGAAATATAAGACCTACCGAGGTTAAATTACAAATAAATTAAAATATGAATAGACCTGTAACTAGTGAGAAGATTGAATTAATAATTTAAAAAATCCTAATAAAGAAAGCTCTTGACCTGATGGCTTCACTGGTGAATGCTACCAAATATTTTAAGACGCACTAATACCAATCCTTTATAAATTTTTCAGAATATTGAAGAGGAGAGAACACTTTCTAACTCATTCTATGAGACCAGTATTTTCCAGATACCCAAGCCAGACAAAGACACTACACAAAAAGAAAACTATAGGTATCCTTAATAAACATTAATATAAAAAATCTTCAATAAAATACCAGCATATTGAATTCAGCAGTGAATTAAGAGGATTACACCCCATGACCAAATGGGATTTATTCCTGGAATGATCTCTACATATAAAAATTGACCACTATAATGCATTACATTGAGAGAATGAAGAAAAAAACCCATATAATCATCTCAGTTGATTTAGAAAAAGCATTTGACAAAATTTAACAACTTTTCATGATACAAAAACTAAACAAATTAGGAATAGAAGAAAATTATCTCAATATAATAAAAGTCATGCAAATCCTGCTGGTAACAGCATACTCAAATGGTGAAAGAATGAAAGCTTTTCCTCTAAAAACATGACAAGGCAAGGATGCCTGCTTTTACCAATTCTATACTGGAAGTTTTAGCCAGAGCAATCAGGAAAGAAAAAGAAATAAAAGGCACCTACATTGAACAGGTAGAAATAAACATCTCTATTTGCAGATTATATGATCTCATATATAGAACTATATAAAAAAATCCCTAAAGTTTGAACTAATAAATCAATTCAGCAAAGCAACAGGATATATAGTCCACACACAAAAGTCAGTCACATTTCTATATACTAAAAATGCACAATCTGAAAAGAAAAGTTTTTTTAAAATTGAATTTATAATATCATCAAAACCAACAAAATACTTAGGAATTAACCATGGAGGCAAAAGACTTGTCTCAGTCTGTTTGGGCTGTTATAACAAAATGCCATAAAGTAAGTAGCTTGTAAACAACAGACATTTATTTTTCCCAGCTTTGGAGGCTGGGAAATCCAAGACAGAAGCACTAGCAGATTCTGTTTGGTTAGGGCCTGCTTTCCCATTTGTGAAAGTCCTCTTGCTGAATCCTCACATGGCTAAATGAGAAAACTCTGGTCTCTTCAGCCCCTCATAAGGGCACTAATCTCATTGACGAGTACTCCATCCTCATGATCTAATCACCTCCTAAAGGCCTCACTTTCTAATATCATCACATGGGGGATTAGGTTTCAACACACAAAGTTTGGGGTCACACGTTCAGACTGTAGCATTTGTACAATAAAAATTACAAAACATTGTAATTTTTTTGTAAGAAAAAAATACATTGTAAGAAATAAAGAATTCAAAAATAAATGTAAGCACACCCCATGCTCATGGATTGGAAGACTTAATCCCATTCAGATTTCAATAGTACCCAAAGCAATCTACAGACTTAATGTAATCCCTATCAAAATCCCAATGGTATTTTTACAAAAATAGAAAAACTCATCTAAAAATTCATGTGAAATCTCAGGGACTCTGAATAATCAAAATGACCTTGAAAAGAGCAAAGATGGAGGACTCAAACTTTCTGATTTCAAAATTTTCTACAAAGCTATCGTAATAAAAAAAAGTATAGTACTGGCATAAAGACAGAGAGATAGAGCAATGGAAAATAATAGAAAACTCAAAAATAAACCATCACATATATGGTCAAATAGTTTTTGACAAGGGGGCCAAGGCCATTAAATGAGGTAAAGGAACAATCAGTGCTTGGAAAACTAGATATCTATATATCTCTATCTATCTATCTATCTATCTATCTATCTATCTATCTATCTATCTATCTATCTATCTGTCTGTCTGTCTGTCTGTCTATCTATCTATCTATCTATCTATCTATCTATCTATCTATCTATAAAGTGAAGTCAGACGCTCAACACCATATACAAAAATTAAAATAAAAAATCAAAATGGTTCAAGGACCTAAATGTAAGGACTAAAATTATAATAAGCAGTAGAAAATATAGTGTGGTTGACGGGGGCTGGAGTATGGAGGAATGGGGAGTTATTGTTTCATGGTTATAGAATTTCAGTTTTACAAGATGAAAAGAGTTCTGAAGGTAGGTGGTGGTGATGGTTGCACAACATCATGAATGTATCTAGTATTATTGAACTATTACTTACAAATGTCAAGATGCTCATTTTTTTTTTATGCGTAGCTCACCACAATAAAAAACTTGGGCAAAATCACCTTAAACAATTCTCCAACCCCAATTTTATGGCTTATGCAAGCCCTAAAACCTCACTTAAGATTCAAGAACTCTGATGATTCCAATGTTCAGGCACTTTTGTAAGTGTGGGGTTTCCCTTTACTCCTTTCGTCTTCATCTTCTAACCTGTGTGTAGTCTATGTATTATCACAACGTGTCGACAATCCCCTTAGGTGCTTTCACAAGATATCTCCTTGTACCAAACATTTCATAAACTTTATGGAATAACTGGAATGAGAAGGTGTCAATGTTGATCTTCTAAGGTCCCCCAGGCTTTATTAATACTTCTCCTATTTGTACTGATGTTCACATGTTATTTTTAAATTGCGTAAACCAAATATGAAGAACTCAGTAGATAATAGAAAAATTGATATTTTCCTTTTCATTTTAAAATCCTCCAAGATTATCTCAAATTACTTAATTTGGACTCTTTAAGTAATCATAGATTAACGTAGAAATATTTTAATCTAAAAATTCTGTTCTTAAGGATATATAAATACTTTTTTTCTTTTAGCTCATTTTATGGAAACAGTTAAATACATTTTTGCAAACTATTGAAGGTATCTTAAAAAGGCTGGGAAGAGGTATGATATATACAGCAATATTGTAAAACAAATCATTTTTTACCCTTTTATAGAGACTACTGTGACATATAATTTTTAAAGAGTTTAATGAGTTCGGGGATTTCAAATGTTAACCACTGCCATATTTGGAGCTGCCAGTACCAAATATTTTTAAAGTGACTACTTTTATTTTTTCTTTTCTCTGTGACTACACTTAAGACATTGCAGAAGAAATTGTCATCAATAAGAATATAACTTTTTAAATATCAATAAGAAAAAAATAATTTTGAGAATACATCATACTCAGTATTAAACATAATACAAGCTGGACAGAAAGATTGAGAGATCTTGAAAGTGCAGTGCGGTAATGTCCAGTTTGAAGAACTTTTGGCCCAATGGAATTAATTGGGCCGTTCTTCTTTCTCTCTTTCTCCCTGCACCCCTGTCCCTCGTGAAAGGGTAAGATAAAAAATATTTCTTCCTTGAAACTTTTCTGGAACTTACTGATAGATACATCTTGAATTAGAGTTTTCTTTGAAAAAAATTGTTGATTCAATCTTCTGGACTATACAGTGTTTCAATTTCCTTTTTAGACAGACACTTTGGTATGTTTTATAAGTATCTGAAACATTCATATTGATTGGTATAAAGTTTTTTCTTTTAAAAAATATTGATTGATTGATTGATTGAGACGGAGTTTTACTCTTGTTGCCCAAGCTGGGGTGCAATGGCACCATCTCGGCTCACTGAAACCTCCACCTCCCGGGTTCAAGCAATTCTCCTGCCTCAGCCTCCCAAGTAGCTGGGCTTATAGGCACCTGCCACTGTGTCCAGCTAAGTTTTGGATTTTGGTAGAGACGGGGTTTCACCATGTTGGCCAGGCTGTTCTTGGACTCTTGACCTCAGGTGATCCACCCGCCTCAGCCTCCCAAACTGCTGGGATTTTAGGTGTGGACCATTGTGCCCAGCCAAAGTTTATATGTATATATATATATATATGTTCTTTTAATGTCTATAGCATTTGCAGTTGTGTGCTCTATTTCATTACTGATGTTGCTTACTCATCTTTTTTTTCTAATTTAGTTTCTGCTGAGTTAGACAATTTTATTAACAATATGCAAAAATAAAATTTGTGTTCTGTTGATCCTTTCCATCGTATTTGTTTGTTTCATCACTTTCTGCTCTTAATAAAGTTTCTCTTCATTCTATTTCCTGGGTTTATCTGTTATAATTTTTCTAACTTCTTGAGATGGATCCTTACCTCATTAGTTTTCAGGTTTCTTTCTCTATAATGTATTGTTTAAGATTTTAAATCTTCCCCTAAATATGGTTTTAGCTGCATTTACAAAGATTAGAAAAGATGGGAACATCACACACTAGGGCCTGTCGTGGGGTGGAGGGATGGGGGAGGGATAGCATTAGGAAAAGTACCTAATGTAAATGATAAGTCAATGGATGTAGCAAACCAACACAGCACATGTATACATATGTAACAAACCTGTACGTTGTGTACATGTATCCTAGAACTTAAAGCATAATAAATAAAGAAAGAAAAAGTTTAGATGAAAGTATTTTATAATTTCTGGGTTTTTTAAAAGTGTTGTTTCATGAGTACTTTCAAATACAATTTTAAATTTATAAATACAGGACATTTTAAAAAGTTGTTTCATTATTTCTAACTTAATTGTTTTGTGATGAGAGAATATTATACTATATCAGTCTTCTAATAATTATTGAGATTTTGTGGTCAAGTACAAAATCAGTTTTTGTAAGTGGTCCAGGTGTGCTAAAAACTAGAGTTCATTATTCTATTATTGCGGTTGTGTTTGTATGTTCATGCTTTCTATAAACTCGCTGATGTTTTTTGTCTGATTGTTTTGTTAATTACTGAGAGTTATGTTAAAATTTTCCACTCTGATGATAGTCTATTTTGGTTTGCAAATTTAGAGTGGTTTTGTTTTTGTTTTTTGCTTTCATAAATGGAAATTGCTCAGGCTGACTGCCTTCTCTCTGTCTTACTCTAAGTAAGAAAAGCAAGGTCATCATTAGCAAATGGCAATTGCAGCACAGCAACACCAAGAGTCCACCTCACACTTAGGACAGAATGCTGCACCTCCTCTTTGTGGCTTCTGGTACACCACATGTTAAGAGACGCTTTTCTAGTAGGAACTAAAGAAATGATTCCTGAAAGGAGTCTTTGTATATTCTTTCTTTATTCATTTTAAGGCTGTGTATTTCAAAATATATGAATTCAACTCGTACTATTCTGATGAGTTACAAACTTTATATTGTTACAAGACTCTATTTACTTCTTCCAAAACATTTATCCAATATCACCTTTTTTGAGATTAATATTTGCATGATATATCTTTACTTGATCTTTATAATTCTATATCAATCTAATACTCACTATTGTCTTTGGCTATTCTTGGTGTTGTTTTCTCTTTGTCTTTTATTTTCTGTAATTTCACTAAAATATTTAAAAGTTTGGATTTATTTTTCTTTAACATACTTGGAATTTGATGGATGTTTTGTTTGGATCTGATGTATGTTCTTGTTTTCTCTTTAAATATTTTTCTGCCCTTTCTGTTTCCAAGCTGAAGTTAAATGTATTTTGAATCATCTAACTTTCATTTATATCTCTCAGTCTCTTTCTTATATTTTCCACCTATTTTTTTCTCTCTGTGCTATTTTCAGAATTCTCCTGGCTCAGCTTCCAATTTACTAATTCTCTCTTCTTTTATGACTGATCTGCTGCCACATTCATTCACTCAGTTTTAAATTTTAGTTACTGCAACTTTTACTTCTACAATTTTACTTTTCTTATAATATGGTATACATTTAAAAAACACTTTCTGTTATATTCTGATAACTTTAAGTTGCTTTTTCCTCCCCCTTGGCCCCAATAGAATATGCTTGTTTTTTCGTTTTTGTTTTTGTTTTTTATTTTTCTAGATAGAATCTCACTCCCTCACCCAGGCTGGAGTGCAGAATCATGATCTCAGCTCCCTGCAACCTCTGCCTCCTGGGTTTAGGTGATTATTCTGCCTCAGCCTCCCAAGTAACTGGAATTATCGCTGCATGCCACCACACCCAGATGATTTTTGTAATTTTATTAGAGATGGGGTTTCACCATGTTGGCCAGGCTGGTCTCGAACTCCTGACTTCAAGTGATCTGCCCACCTCGGCCTCCCAAAGTGCTGGGATTATAAGCATGGGCCACCTCACCCAGCTGAGTTCGTTTTTGTTTTCTTGATAAAGCAAACAATTTGTGTCTGATAATCTGATTTTCTCAAGCATATTTTGGTCTGTTTCTACTTTCTGTTGTTCCTGCTAGATCTCACACATATTGCCTTGTTTTCTATTGTGTATGATGATATTTTACCATCTAATTTATTTCCATAAAAATTACTTGTGAAGATTTGGGGAGGGCTAAAATAGAGGTAGTATTCTCCAGAGAGGCAATACATTCATTTCTTCCAAGTGCTCAATGATATGAACAACCCAGGATCACTTTAAGCTAAATGTATGAATGGAGATAAATTATTGACAATCCTGATGAGATAAATCAAGCTCAATAACACTATGAGGGTTTCAGGTGCTTATAGTCACTAGTGGCTAAGTGGCTTAGATCTTTTATTGTCTCTCTTGTTTTTATTCTCTTTCAGATTGTGGGCTGAGCATTTTTAAATATTTCATCATATTCATGCTGCCTTTGTGAGGATTATTGTTTCTAACATTGTTTACACTTGTTTTTGGTTAAGGAATTGTTAAAAAAAAAACAAAAACAAAAACCCTTACTGGAGACTGGCAATCAGAAATATGAATATTTTTACTGCAGCCATCCTTTTACTATTCATTTCTAATTTTATGGCATCATGACCAGGAAGCATAATCTATACACAGTTGAATCTTTTAAGTTTATTAAGGTTTTATTTATGGTTTAATACATAATTAATTTTTGTGACTATTTAACTTGTTCATCAAAAACAAGCATGTTCTTTGTTACATGCAATGTCTCATTTATATGACAAAGTTTTGATGGTGAGAAAATGTTCAAATACAAACATTAATATGAATACAATATTAATATAAATATTACTTTTACTAAAATAATGAAGAAAATATTCCATTAAGGAACTTAGCAGAAACATTTTCTACAATGGTTTCAATATAAAGCCACTGTATAAAAACGTTGCATATAAGTTATTTCTTCAAAGAGCAGATTGGGTCACACTATTATTCATAAATCAGAAAGTATTCCTTATTTTATTGCCTGGCATATGTTTGTCACTTTATTATATAACAGGAGCTAGATCAAAGAAGTACTTGGCTCTAATCTTCTGGGAATATAAAAATTAGCAAAAGAAAAAAGTATTATTATTTCTAAAAATTAAAATATTGCTATATAATACCTAATAATGCATAGCAAATTTCAGGATGTTTGCTTCAGGATATAAGTGCAGCAGAAATTTAATGAATACTTGAGCATTTAGGCAAATAATTATGGATTAAGCAGATGGAGAATTGGGCCTTGAAAAATGAACGGACTTTGGATAAGAGCAGGCAGAAGTAATATATGTATCTATTTTAAGCTAAATAAGAGTTCATCCTGATGTCTTCGACTCTACTCAATTACCAGATCATTCTAGATTTGTTTTCTTGCATCTGTAAACTTCTACTTGAACAGAGAGAAGTCTGGCTCCCAACATCCCTATCATTTACGTAACTGTTCAATTCTAGTAGGTATATACCTTTCTCAACTGGAGGACTGTGATGGTTAATACTGAGTGTCAACTTGATAGGATTGAAGGATACAAAGTATTGCTCCTGGGTGTGTCCCTGAGGGTGTTGTCAAAGGAGATTAACATTTGAGTCAGTGGGCTAGGAAAGGCAGACCTACCCCTCTGGGTGGGCACAATCGAGACAGCTGCCACTGCGGCTAGAATATAAGCAGGCAGAATAATGTGAAAAGAGAGACTGGCCTAACCTCCCAGCCTACATCTTTCCCCCGTGCTTGACGCTTCCTGCCCTCAAACATCGGACTTCAAGTTCTTCAGTTTTGGAACTCAGACTGCCTCTCCTTGCCCTTCAGCCTGCAGATGGCCTATTGTGGAACCTTGTGATCATGTGACTCTCTAGTATTGTAGTATACAGATGCCACATCTTTTATAATTGTCCCACTGTTCTTGAATATTCTTTTTCTTTTTTTCACTGCATTTCAGTTTGAGGAGTTGCTATGTATGTAACTTCAAACTCATTATTCTTTCCTTATTTAGTCCAGTCTTCTGATGAAGACAAATTATTTGCTGCTCTGTCAACAAAAATATCATAAAGGAAATGATGGTATGAAGCAGGGCACTGGGATAAAAAAGAGAAAGATCACAAGGCTTAGTGGACCTAAAGCAGAGTTTCATTTATTATCTGTTGCCACAGAAGAGGGCATTTTAAAATCTCATATTGGCCAGGAGCGGTGGCTCACGCCTGTAATCCCAGCACTTTGGGAGGCGGAGGCGGGTGGATCACGAGGTCAGGAGATGGAGACCATCCTGACTAAGAAGGTGAAACCCCGTCTCCACTAACAATAAAAATGATTAGCCGGGCGAGGTGGCGGGCGCCTGTAGTACCAGCTACTCAGGAGGCTGAGGCAGGAGAATGGCGGCAACCCAGGAGGCGGAGCTTCCAGTGAGCCGAGATCGCGCCACTGCACTCCAGCCTGGGTGATAGAGCGAGACTCCGTCTCAAAAAAAAAAAAAAAAAAAAAAAAAAAAAAAAAAAAAAACAAAAAAAACAAAAACAAAAAAACACCTTATATTGTCCATGTTCATGTCCTATAAAAGCAGATTTATCTTTCAGTGATTAGACTCTACTTAACAAGTTCACAAGGTTGATGGATAAAAGCTGTAATGCTGATTTGCAAATATGAAATTGTCAGAGAGATGGAAATTCTAAAACTCATGTATGTATAAGTATTATTACCTGCCTATATATCTGCTTACTTGGAAAACTAATTCTTATCCAGAAAATTGCTTGGTAAACACATATCATAAGAAAGGGGCATGCCCACTTTCCCAGGATTGCCATAATAACTTACCAAAAATCTGATGGCTTAAAACAAGGGAAATTTATTCTCTCACAGTTATAGAATCTAGAAGTTTGAAATGAAGATGTAGTCAAGCCATGCTTTCTCCGAAGGCTCTAGAGAGGATTCTTTCTTGTCTCTTGTTAGCTTCTGATGTCTGGCAATCCTTGACTATTCCGTGGCTTGTAGATGCATCACTCTAATTTCTGCCTGCGTCATTAAATGGAATTCTCTCCATGTGGTTCTGTGTCCCAAACTCCCTCTTACTGGGACACAAGTCACACCTTAATTCAGTATGACCTCATCTTAACTTGCTTACATTTACAAAGACCACACAAAGACCATATTTCCTCCTAAGATCACAATCACAGGTTCCAAGCAGATGTGAATTTTGTTGGAGCACTATTCAACTCAGTACAGGGAATTAAATAATGAATTAATTCGGTATTTAATGGCACCAGGATAAGATAGTTTGATAGTTTAATTCAAACATTTATAGGACCATTGTGTTAAAAGGACCATTTTAAGTTGTGTGACAATGATTCCATAGTCATGTCAACAATCTTCTTGTCTTTGCTCAGGCACCAGAATACTTGAGAATCTTGGTTACGGTTCTCCCTCCTGGACATCAGTGCTGAGCTGATCTTTATGCTTCTCCTTTTTCTAAGGTTTCAAGGCAGTCCAATGCCCTATCTGAGGGATTAATGTATTCTTTAGATATGCTGATAAATCATTTCAGGTTTTGTAGAGTCTCCCTTTGTTAAATTAACAGCTCTATTTTGTCACCTCTGCTGGGATCAATTATGGTTTGACTTCAAAACTTAAGTCTCCTGATGATAGTTGCATTTCAATAGTTGAGATGGATGGCAACAGAGATGTTGGCTACTATAGCCTCTGTTACTGGTGATCGCAATAACCATAAAAATCTCAAACTACTGAGAACTATAACTACAGGAGAGATTGCTTGTAAGAAGTACATATGTTCTACTTGAATTACAACAAATAAACACAATATAACGTAACAGGTAACCCCATTCTTTCATATCAAGAAGCTAAAAATGCTAAGTAATTTGCTGAAGATTACTTGGCTAGTAAGTAGGTGGATTGAAAACAGGTTTGTCTGTATTACTCCAAAGTTCTACCCTGACGTGACAACCCCAACTAAATTAGTAGTATGTATACTGGAATGATAACTAAGATTCTCTTTTTTCTGTCTCTCATTCTTTTTTCCCCTCACTTCTTTTTTCCCCCTTTGTTCTCTCCCCCTCCTCTTTTTCTCTCTGTTTTTCCTTTTTTTTTTTTAAACAACACATGTTTATATACATGTTTATCTCCAAAATAGAGTTTTACAAAATAGTTTATTCTACTAGATAATGATTTCCTTGGAGACCATTTCCTGAGATAATTTTTTCTTTGAATCACAGTCTGGAAAACACACCTCTGCAAGCTTCTAGTCAGTATCTACCTTGTTTTTCTCATTCTCCAGCCTTGTCATGATGTCTTCAGAGACAATCGTTTTTGTTATTGAAATATTTGCTTTCATTCATCTTCTGCAGTTTACTGATGGAGCCTATGCATGGAAGGGGAGATTATTAAGTGGTGAGAGTGGATTTCTATTAAACACTGACATGCTTCAATAGTCTGACTATTAAACACTATGAAGCAAAGCCCTTGGAAAGGTCCTATTTATGTTATCCGTGAAGGATAACATGGTATCTTAGTCTGTTTTTTTTTGTTACTATAACAGACTGGGCAATTGATAAGGAAAAAATGTATTTCTCACATGCTGGAGCATGGAACTGGTATCTGGTGAGGGCCTTTGTGTTGTATCATTCCCTAATGGAAGACAGAAAGACAAGAGACTGTGTGTAAGATATAGGCACCAAGGTCCGGACTAGGCTCATAACAACATACTCTCATGATAACTAACCCTTTTCAGCAATAATGACCTCAATCAGCCTTTATGAGCCCTCATGACTCAATAACCCTTTATTAGCTCCATATCCCAACACTGTTGCATTGGGGATCAAGCTTTTAATACATAAATTTTCCTGGACACATTCAAATCATAGCACATGCTAATGGATCAGTCCATGTATTTATACCATTAACTATTTGTTTGAATTAGTTCACTAAACAGACTTACCCCTACATGAGGAGAAAATTTGAGTAGTGCAGGTATTGGAATTATAAGGATAAGTTAGTGCAGGTGTTCACAATGGGAAGAGTTAGTGCAAGTGCTAGCATTGACTTTGGAAAGCCTGAGCCTGCTGCAAAAAGAACATGTCAATTAGAGTTAGGATACTATTTAGGCTGGGTGGCTGCTGTAACAAATCACCACAAACTAGGTGGCTTAAAACAGTAGAAATTTGTTGTCTGACCATTGAGTGACAGGGTTTCATTCTGTTTTCTGACATAGCTGTATTCTCCTCTGAAGGCTTTAGAGGAGCATCCTTCCTTGCCTTTTCTAGCTTCTTGGTGGCTCCAGGAGTTCCTTCGTTTCCATGGCTTCATAACCTCAATCTCTGCCTTCATCTTCATAGAGGCTTCTCTTTTTCTTTCTGCGTGTCTCACTGTGTCTCTTATAAAGACACATATCACTGAATTTTGGGCCCACCAAATAATTCAGGATGAACTCAAGTCAATATATTTAATGTAGTTATTACATCTGCAAAGATCTGTTTCCTAAATAAGGTCACATTTACAGATTCCAAAGGTTAGTACATGGACATATCTTTTTGGGAGGCTGCCATTCAACCCACTACAAAGAATAAAGTTAATGGACATTTAACTTAATTCCATGTTGTTCCTAAGTCTGACCTTGTCACTGTGTTCATGAAATTTTCAGGTTAAATATTTAAAAATGATGTTTTGAACTAATCACCCAAAAAAGATTTTAACAGTAGAATTATTGGAGCTCTGAATTGTGTGGGGAGAGATAGAAATCTGAACAGTCTTGGGACCTTTTAAGAAATATGAGGTGAATACTTAGAGAGTATGTGAATTACCAACAATATCTCCTAACCCAGCTTGTACATGATACTATATGCTCATTTTCTTCCCTTCTCTTACAATAATACATAGGAGAATCATATCTAAATGTTATACTATAATATCAAATTTGACATCCAATCGTCATGAATTTTTGGTACAAATCACACTATCATAAGTTTGTAGAAACATAATTTAATTTTCCTTGAAATATTAGTATATTTATCTACTATTTATGTATGTAAACCTGTTTTCTATCATTAATTTTATATCTTTAAATTATGCTGAATGTCACAGAGAAAAAAGTATTCCAAGATGTATGATTCCACATGTTTCCCTTACCATAATATTAATAAAAATTTATTGTAATTTCATATCCCTGGAAACTAGTGAGTGATGATAAACATTTTTTGTTATGAATAAATATTGAGAAATAAAGACAAAGTATAACTGAATAATTTAACTAAAAGACACATGTATATTTTATGGTAAAATGCATTCATATTCTTTCATTTTTAGTTTATTACCCTAGATGTTAATAGGCTAAGAATAACTTTGATATTATCAATGTGCTTAAAAGCAGTGATAGCTGATGAAGAATAAAATAATAAACAGAATATTTTGTGGAAATGGGGGATGATAAAAAATTTAACAATTATTTATTGATTCCTTATTTCCAGCAAGGCATCATGTTAGAATACCTGAAAGAGGTTGTGGTGAAAAGAAATAAAGCACAGTTTTTGTGGTAGCTGGTCCTTATGAGGGTTTCCCACAATCCCTCCCTTCTGTAGTGAAATGCTCTACCAGTGAGATATACTGCATTGATCCCTGCCTTCTGTGTTCACGTGGTTGTATAGTCCCTTCCCATAAGGCCTGTGTGGCCAATAGACTATGGTAAATGTGATGTTACTGTGATTTCAAAGATTAGATTATTAAAGACGCCATGGCTTCCATCCTGGCCTCTCTCTCTCTTTCTATCCCTCTCTCTCTCTCTCCTCTCTCTCGTCAGCTTTCTCTGGGTGAAGCCAACTGTCTTGTTCTGAGAAGCATCTCCGCCTTAACATGGTGAAACAATGAGGCCTGCAGCCAACAACTAGTGAGGAACTAAGACTTAACAAAGGTCACAAGAGTGTGCTTAGAAGTATATTATCCAGTCCAGGTAAAGGCTTTAAGTGACCAAGAGTTTGACTTAAACCTCATGAAACACATGAGTCAGTACAACCCAGCTAAGCCACTCCTGACCCTCAAAAACTGTATAAGATACTAAATGTTGTTTTAAGCTGCAAAATGTTGGGGTGACTTGTTATGCAGCAATAGATAACTAATACGGTTTTCATATTAATGAAAAAGGCCATTTTGAATGGTTAATTCTACAAACATAACAAGATAGCTAGGTTTTAAGTGAGTGGCATGTAAAAAAAAGTGAAGAGAAGGAAAATATGATGTTCAGTTGTATTGGTAGGGTATGCTTTGCAAAAAGGAAAGAATTGAGCCAGGTAGGATTTACACAGATCTTCTAAAATGTGTACATAAATCAATACACACCAGATAGATGCGATTTTTATGTATGCCTTGTGGACCAGTCTCATTACTTTATTGTTGAGGCACAGTAATCTATGCAATCCTTCATGAATTCCCTCAGTTAATTAGTTTCCTGGAATATTGCTGGGTGGCATATTCAGCTCTTCCTACTTTGCAGCACTTTTGGAAATATGTGACTTACAGGACATTTAGTTTTGCTAGAATGTTATGCTAAGAGGCTTAATTCACAGAAAATATATAACATGTGCAATCCAACATTAATTGCAAATAGCTACTCAGAAATCTACAGGAACCATAGTCAGCAACACCTAATCACTTCTCTTAGGGCACTTACTGCTTTGTTCCTTTTCCTGCATGGATACAGGTTACTTTAGGGTTCAGGGTTCTTGACTTTTGTGGAATGTTACTACCTATGTAGAATGTTAGAAGAAGCTGGAATTTTCCTATTAGCTTTTCTTTAATGAAAATGCCACCTTTCTTCACAAACTAAGCTAATGCTGGTTCTGCCTCCCAATTAATATCAGCCTGTGATCTTGTCTCAGTTTGGAAAACCCACTCAACTCTAACTGTAGGCTGTCTATCGTTCTTTATACCCAAGCAGGGGAAATCGCTGGGAATTTCCATACTTCGGCAGTGATTCAGAAAGAAGACAGAGGTAAGGGCAGGTAAAATGTAAAACTAATCCCTTTCATTGAAAATGCCCATTTTGTTTTTATTTATTCTAAAGTTTGTTCTCTTAGATTAGATCCTTTAGTAACAGTTCTTCATCTCCCAGTGCTGCTCTCTTAGACTTGTAGCAAAATATTAAACCTTTGTACAGGTGCTTCTCGACTTAAAATGAGGTTATATCCCAACAAACTCATCCTACATTGAAAACTGTGTAAGGTTAAAATGCACTTAACACACCTAACCTACCAAATGTCATAGCATAGCCTAACCTTAAACGTGCTCGGAACAGCACTATGCTTAGGCTACACTTAGCCTACACTTGGGCAAAATCATCTCACACGAAGTCTATTTTATGATAAAGTATTGAATATCTTATGTAATTTATTAATACTATACTGAAAGTGAACAACAAAATGGTTGTATGTGTACTAAAATATGGTTTCTACTGAATGTGTATTGCTTTCACATCACCTTGAAGTAAAAATAATTGTAAGTGAAACAATTGTAAGTCAGGGACTATCTGGATGAGGCTTGTAGGTAAAACCCACAGTGCTTTCAAAACTTATGTTAGAAGAAATTCATGGGAAGGTTTCAGGGGGTATCAATAAAACTCTATATAAAAGGATTTTTCTAAATGGTCATTTAGAATAGTTGAGGTGTACATTGTCTATGAGATGGATGACATGATTAAATAGGGTACTAATGTAAATATTTTAAGCAAATCCTGTAAAAAGTGAGAAATATAGTTTTATAAATTTTCAAAGGAATTTTTCCAATTTTTTTGAATTCTTTCATTTTGATGGTGAAAGTCTAAATGAGGCATGAGTGTGCTGACTTACAACTGATGTTCAGTTCGTTGCTGGGTCATTTATTTAGTCAGTGTGACACTTCGCTTCTCTACATGTGTTGCCTTATAAGAGAGGGAGAGGAAGAGGGAGAAGAAGAAGGAAGAAGGAGAAGGAGGAAGAAGGAAAGGGAGCACTTTAGAAGTTATGCAAGGAAAAGTACATTGATGGGAAGATTTTGTAGTATTTTAAAATAGATATCCTACTAAACAGTACAATTCTCCACAAACTTAGTTCCACTAGAAGTCATAGAGGCAATTCAGTAAATGCTTTCTTACTATCATAGTCATTATGCTATTTACTGGCACTTGTTAAGAATTAATGAGTCTCATCATTGTTGAGGAAAAACAAGAGGTTCATTTGACATGCTGGAAAATCTTTTTGACTCTTTACAGTTCTTCCAATTTCAACATTAAAAGGCAGAGGGAAAAACACAGCACCTTGTTACAATTAGGAAGGATGGCTCTTCTGCTTTCTCTTTTCAGGGTCATGCCCAGGCACTCAAAACCTTTAATCTCACTTTTCCACTGCATGATAGACAACATTTCAATACCACCACTCAGAGAATTGTCCAGGAAATAGTTTCTTAGCAGGGGGGAAAATCAGCTAATTGATTATGGTGGCATAAAAATTTCTGTTTAGCAAAAATGATTGTTTGGCCTCTGCATTTGTGTGACTGTTTTGAACTTGACTCACTGTTTTGTAGCAGAAGCTTGTCATCCTGGCTCCTGGCCAGGACATTCATTACCTCTATTAAGGATCTTGTGTACATCCTGGGAAATACTAATGCCCCAGCTTCTTTGTGTGCCTTTGTTTGTTCTTAAGGCAGCACTTGGTAAAGAATAATTTATAGGAGGTGAAGAGAGAAAAAGTTCTTTCCACATCAATCAGAAAATGAAATTAGTATACTGTGGGAAAAAAATATGATACAGCTCTAATATGTGTTCTTGACAATTGGTCTTGTCTTTTCATGAAGTGTTTTGGGTCTGCCACCCATTTTCCATTTTTCATTTGCTAGTCTTTCATTACTTTCATCTATATACTCCCTTGGCCAAAGATTCCTCCTTTCTCATCACCCATCTTCTGTCTTCTAGTGAGATAACATTTTACCAAGATCTCTTTATTTTTATTTTTTTCATTTTAATAAGACTTTGTCAAAAAATTTAAGCTCTCGACCTGGATTGGCTCAATAGTACAGTCAAGAGAGACCTCCTACGTTAAAAGCTCTATTTTTCAAACCTAGTGTAGGATTTCGCCTAGGTTGATTGTAACATGCACAGTGATAGCTGCTGTTTACATACACCTATCAAATTATGTGCAATTGTGATGATTAAATTAGGTATCCTGTGTGCAAAAACACAGGTTTCAATTTTGATGTCATGTCAACAAGAAAGGCCAAATGATATTTTAGGTCACTAAAATAGTTTGTTTAATAAATATTAGAACACATGACAAAAAATTATCCCTGTCCTAGCAACTTCATCTGTGCCAAAGACATTGAGGAATGTTTTAGAATTTATAAATTGCTTTCTAAATTCAATAGAAAATCAGGAAAAATCAAAATAAAGTTAAAATAATCTCAGATTGTTAAAGTGTTCTATTATTGGTTGAAGCCTTTTACACATGATATTTTGCATGAGCTTTAATTAACGTGCTTTATATATCCCTTTTTTGTCCTGACATGACTCAGTAATTAACATATTTTCTGTGTAATGTATTTTGGTTGACCACAATATGGAAGATGTATATTTTGAATTTTCATATTTTGGGTTTCACAATTTGTAATCTCCAAGTTTTCTGAAAAACCACGAAACCTCTGCTCAATCTCTGTAGCTTTGTATACTTGCTACTAAATATGAACAAAATAAAAATTAAAATAGCATATTTGTATATGTTTCCTTTTAATTTCATTTTCTATAGGGCTGGAGCCATTTTTCTTGTATTTTCTCTATAGCTCATTGTGGACAATGAATAAATATATGAAGTAAATTATCGATAATTGCATGCAGTTCTATTTCCATCTGTTTATTTGCTTAGAAGGGTAAGATAAATTTATTTGCCACATTGCTTATTACCTGTTCAACACAAAGAGGAGTTGTAGAAAAATTGTTCCTTTCTATTCAGCCTTCCTTCTTGAGGGTCTATATCCTCTTTATGGGTGATAAGCTGATAATTTCCAGCTTCTGTTTTTAACTCTTGTTTTTCACACTCCTCAGTAATTCATTGTGTAAACCAAACTCTGAGTAGTTGAGTTGGGAAAGGTTTGTATGTGTGTCTCTATCATAGATGTTTTCTTTGCTCTAGCATGCACATATTTCCCTATGAGAAACTGAGAGAACAGCTAGCTTTATGTGCTTCTGAAAGCCTGGCATTGTGAGCTTCTTTTGTACATAATAACTGCAGGTGCTTTCTGGCGCAGAAATGATCCTGTGATCTGATAGCCGGTTTTCACATTCTGTGATCATGGCCAGTTCACAGAATACAACAAAGGTGGAAGATTGTTGTCTTCCCCTGGGTTGCCTAAAGTTACAGTGCTGATCTTTTGACCCTTAATTTCAGTAAGTTTGATTGCTCAAGGAACCCCAGTGTGCATATTTGGAGCTAGTGTGGCATTTTGCTGTGGAATTGATGGTCAATATCCTAACGTGAACATAGTTTTTAGAAGGCACATCGAGTCTTTTATGTAATTGTCTTGCATTTTAAATAGTTAAATGCAACCAATGTCTAGGGTAAACTACCTTGAGTTATTTAGTGGAATGTCTTAGGCCCGATGATGTATTTTGACAAACGATTACTGTGATTAGAGTGTCACTGCTTTCCTCCTTGTGAAGCAGAACACTGTCCACCCTGAGACTGCAGAGTCACAAGAGAAATGCAGTCAGTCTTCATTGAAATAAAGCCAGCACAGGAATTTGGATTTTTTCAAAAATGAAATTATTATAATAAGGGATTTTAAAATAAGTAATGCAGCATGGTATTAAAAATGGCTAATCTTGCTTCATTACTAATCTTGTGCCACATTAAAATGAATTGGTTTTACTAAGTATTTTAATTGTTTCCCCTTCTGATTTTCATTTCCTTACTCATCATCAGGATCTCTCATCAGCCAGAGTTTAAAATATTCTCTGTCCTTGTTCATCCCACGGAAACTGATCAGGTATTTAAACTATGAATTAGTTTCTCCTTAATAACCACACTTGATTCTACTTGCAAATCATTTAATTTAAGACCATGTTAATTTTTGCCTCACTAAATGCTGCCTCGTTCTCAATTCCTGCTTTGTTTCTCAAAAGGTGACTTGGTTGATGCAGTTAAGTGCCTTTTAACCACTAGAGGGAAACATACCAATCTACTATGAGCACTGCAGTGTTTTCAAATGGTAAATATCCTCCTGAAGCTGAGGTTCTGCGGTTGTTTTCTGTGATCTTTTCCCTCTGAGTATTGACAGCATTATCATGAGGAATCAGCAAAGGGTATACATTGATAACAAATTTAGCGAAGATAGTTTCCTTTTTTCTTGAATAGTTTGGAATCTATTTCTTGCTGTAGTATATTCATTTTCTAAGTGAATAAATATCCCCAGGTCACTAAGGACATGCTTCTCTAATGCAAGGATTCCTTTGCACACTAATTTGGAAAGGAATGTTCTTTACATGTTGATGTACTGTATTCACACAAAACATATTGAGTGAATAAGCAAGCATTTACTCAATGTTGCTTCATTATTAGAGGGAACAAATCTTTCAGACAGATCAGATTCTGTTTGCATCCTAGAGTAGTGATGTAAGAGCATTCTGCAGATTGTTCTCAGTATTGTTCTGCCTCAACCATACTTTAATTAAGTTTATTATTGTTTGAAACAGGGCCTCCCTCTTTCACCTAGACAGGAGTGCAGCGGTGTGATCATGGCTCACTGCAGCCTCTGCCTCCTGGGCTCAAGGGATCCTCCTGCCTCAGCCTCCTGAGTAGCTGGCAATACAGACCCAAGCCTGGCTAATTTTTAATTTTTTTTTCTTGTACAGATGGTCTTGCTATGTCACACAGGCTGGTTGGGAACTCCTGGGCTCAAGCAATTCTCTCACCTTAACCTCACAAAGTGCTTAGATTTTTAGGCGCAAGCCACCACACCTGGTAAAGTATATTATTTTTAAAAAGTTATCAGCCGGCCAGGCATGGTTGCTCACATTTGTAATCCCAGCACTTTGTGAGGCCAAGGCGGACAGATTACTTGAGGTCAGGAGTTTCAGACCAGCCTGGCCAAAATAATGAAGCCCCTTCTCTACTAAAAATACAAAAATTACCCAAGTGTGGTGGCAGGCACCTGTAATCCCAGCTACTCAATTGGCTAAGGCAGGAGAATTGCTTGAAACTGGGAGGCAGAGGTTGCAGTGAGCCAACATTGTGCCATTGCACTCCAGCATGGGCAACCAGAGTGAAACACTGTCCAGCCTGGGACACAGAGTTAGATTCCATCTCAAAAAAAAAAAAAAAAAAAAAGAATTCTGTACTTAGTTTATGATTTATACTCAGAGATACTTGACATGAACCCAATTGCAGTAGTTATGCAACACTATCTTTTTTTCTAAAAGCTTTATGGAAATTTGAAGTAGGAATTTTATAGAATCAAGCAGTGTTGAAGGCTAAGACTCGTGATATCAATGCTAGATAAATAGATTTCAGAGAACTGGCTAAAAATACAAAGGTAATTCTGGAGCAATTAAAGGCTATAAAACTGAAGATACAGCTGAGCGCGGTGGCTCACGCCTGTAATCCCAGCACTTTGGGAAACCGAGGTGAGCGGATCACAAGGTCAGAAGATCGAGACCATCCTGGCTAACATGGTGAAACCCTGTCTCTACTAAAAATACAAAAAAATTAGCCAGGCGTGGTGGCATGCACCTGTAGTCCCAGCTACCTCGGAGGCTGAGGCAGGAGAATGGCGTGAACCCGGGAGGCGAAGCTTGCAGTGAGCCAAGATTGCGCCACTGCACTCCAGCCTGGGCGACAGAGCGAGACTCCGCCTCAAAAAAAAAAAAAAAAAAAAAAAAAAAAAAAAAAAAAAAAAAAAAGTGAAGATACAGAAGCAGGTCATAGCATTTAGGAAAACTCTGGACATGAGGACTATTGGAATACTGTAAGTGGTATTCATAAATACTCTAAAAATAGTGTTTTTAATGCATGTTGCAAAATGTTTTGTTTTACTTTTTTAGTGTGCAGAAAAAATACAAGTTGCTGATGTACTTTTTATTTAGGGTCAGATGGTTTCCATATCAATGCCCCTAGTAAAATAGTCAGACAACTTAATCAAGTGTAGTGTAGTAGGAACCTAGTATTTTGTCTACTCTGTGCTTTGTCTTGCCCAGTTTCCAGGAAAACCCAGCCTCCTATTTAACATAGTTGCAGGGAAATGTCTTTTTTAACAAATTATTTCTGCTCATTTGGCCACAATTAATTGGTACAGGCTTTGGCAATTCGCCCAAAATAGACATGGATGCATCGCTGAAGTTCTCCCCTTGGTAATCTCTCTTGATAGAGAGAAAATGGAGCAGAGACGCAGAAGAAAAAGCGAACTCTGATGGTATTGGAAATACTGCTAGCCAGGACCAGCCTTGTTCTAGATGCATAAGACCTGATGTCCATAACAACATTTGCATTCTCATTTAAGCTTGTTTCACTTGAATTTAATTTATTTGTGATTTAAAACAAACAAACAAACAAAAACTAATCTTGGAGAAAAGTTAATTTCCACTAGAAAACCCTGCTGTAGATCTAGGCAAAGGGAATTTTCATAGGCAACTATCTTTCTTGTTTAAAAATAGAATGCAGGTTTCTGTTGAAAAGCATCATGGTTACATTTTGTATGTAGCTGAAGTTTCTCCAGTTCAACAGAGGTTAATTCCTTGTCTCTGGGTATCTAGAGATGAGAGGGACTGAGAATTCTCCATAGAAGAGAAATGTGTGCATCACCGTGTAAAGTTGATCTCTCCAGAAGTTATTTTAACTCCTCTCACTACTCCTATAACCTCGTAAACTTTGTTACTGAAAATGGAACAAGGAATCATAGACTGTTACACAGGAAAGACTTTTATCAACTTATCTATCCCCTTTTTCATTCAACCATTATTCCTCTAGCCCCTACTCTGTGGCAGGACCTGCTCTGGAACTGGAGATGCAAACTTTTTTTAATTTATATTTTCCCCCTGAGACCTGAGAGAGGCGTTTAGGAGTTAGTCAGGTTAAGAGTTGGATGAGAAATCTTCCGGATGTGTATTCAACCCATTAAGAAGACCACAGTTTGTGACCACATGGTTTTGGTCCTTTGAACCATGGAATCGGCATTATTTTAAGCTCCATCAGGTTCATTGTATGTTTGATTTGCCTGTAGTATTTTCATATGATAGCATTAAAAAATTAGAGAGCTTGTCTAATGCGTATACTTTAGTCAAGAAAATCAAGTATGGGGCTCCTATTTCTTTGAACTTCCAGGTAGGGTTACAATCATGCTTTTTATAATAAATTTTCAATTATTGTGGATGTATAATAGCTGTAGACATTTATGGAGTATATGATATTTTGATAGCAACATAAAATATGTAGTGATCAAATCAGGATAATTGGGATATCCATCACCTCAAGCATTTATCATTTTATCATTTCTTTGTGTTAGCAACATTTCAATATTTCAATTCCACTCTTTTAGTTATTTTCAAGTATGCAATAAATTAGTGTTAACAATAGTCACTTTATTGTACTACTGAACGCTAGATATTATTCCTTCCATCTAGCTGTAGTTTTATGTCCATTAACTATCCCTTCTTATCAACCCCCACCTCCTGACTATTTTCCCCTGCCTCTAACAGTCATCATTCTTCCTTCTATCTCAAAGAGTTTAATGTGTTTTTAAACTTTAAGCTCCCACATGTCAATGAGAATGTGTGAAATTTGTCTTTCTGAGCCTGACTAGTTTCACTTAACAAAATGGCCTCTAGTTCCATCTACATTATTGCAAATGACACGGGTTCATTCTTTTTTATGGCTGAATAATATGCCTCTATGCATCACATTTTCTTCATCCCCTCATGCATTGATGAACACTTAGGTTGATTCCATATCTTGGCTGTTGTGAATAGTGCTGCAATAAACTTGTCAATCATACTTTTTCTTCTTTAAGGGGCACTAGTTAATAGGTACAACTCTTCACCATTTCTCTCTAATCTTTTGTGATTTACTTAAAATCATGTTTTTTATTGGATTTTGTGTATAATGCAATCTTCCTTTCTAGTTTACTCATTTATTTATTTATTTCCAGTATGCCAGACCCCTGAAATAACTTTAAGACCAGATACACCTTTTTTAAAGAGATTGGGTTAGAAAAAAAGGGACATTTTCTGTTTCAAAGTTGAAAATTATTTGTTTGAATTTGCAGCAATTACCTCTATGAGTGGCACTGCAGAAATGTTTTTTATAATTTTTCCTAGTGCATTATTACACGGTAGAACTGTATTCAATGATGTCAATATTCTGTACTGTCCAATATAGTAGCCACATGTGGTTACTGAGTACTTCAAATGTGACTATGACTGAAGCATTGAATTTTTAATTTTATTTAACTTTAATTAATTCAAAATTTAAATAGCTACATATGGCTAGTAGCTATTATACAGAAAAACATAGACCTAGGATCTATGTTTTTTAAAAAAATATTCCATGTATGTTTACAAGTGGTATAATTGTTGGATTCAGGTTTGCATATATATTCACTAGATCAAGTTTGCTAACAGTGTGATTCAAATATTCTATAGCCTTATAAATTTATTTTTTGCTTGGCCTATCAATTACCTGGTGGATTTGAATTTTAAAATATTCTATGTTGCGATTTTCCTATTTCCTCTTGTAATTATGCCAATTTTTTACTTACACATTTTTCAGTTATTTTATTAATACATCCACTTTATGATGTTTATATATCTATGGACTTCAAATTTTATCATTACACATTAATCTTCTTTGAAATTAATAATTGCTTTTAAATGCTTTCTAAAAGCATTAAGCATACTTTGGGGTTTCCTTTTAAGATCTACTTTCAAGATTTACTTTAAACATAATATATTCATTTTTCTTAAGTGTCTCTCTTTTAAAAACTCATATTTATTGCTTTTACTTATATGTTTGAATTCACTTCTACTATAGTATTTTATACTTTCTACTTGTCTTGATTTTTCTATGCTTTTTTTGTATTTCTCTTGTTCTTCTTCTTTATGGATTGATTTTTTAAATTCTATTTTTTATGTACCCATGTAGAAATTATACACACTATTTTCCTAAGTTAATTACCCTAAACATTAATGTACACATTTTAATTTAATCATGCGTAAGTTAAATCAATAATTGGACCTTCCTTCTGAACAATCCAAAGACATAAAAGACCTTCTCTCTGATTAAGTATTGTCTGCATTTTATATTTTTGTCTAGTATACTAGTTTTGTCTGTGTTTTAACATTGCAAAATTAAATATTTTCATTTAGATATTGTCAATGCTTGTTTTGACAGTCTAATTTATTTGCTTAACATAATTTTTCACTCTAAGACATTCCTTCCATAATTATTTTCCATCTTAAAATACATTTTTCATTGACTGGGTACAGTGGCTCATGACTATAATCCTAGCATTCTGGGGGGCGAAGGCAGGTGGATTGCTTGAGCCCAGGAGTTTAAGAGCAGCCTGGGCAACAATGGTGAAACCCTGTCTCTAAAGAAAAAAGAAAAAATGCAAAAATAAGCTGGGTGTGGGTTGCGTGACTGTAGTCTCAACTATGTGGGAGGCTGAGGTGGGAGGATGGCTTTAGCCCAAGAGACGGAGGTTAGAGTGAGCTGTGAATGCACCACTACACTCCAGCCTGGGTGACACAGTGAGAGCTTGTCTCAAGCAACAACAAGAACAACAAAAACCTTTAAAAACCAAACCAAAACACATAAACAAATAAACAAAAAACCCTGAATATGTCTCTAATGAATGGTATGTTGATAATAAAAATCTCAATGTTTTGTTTGAAATTATATGTATTTAGCCCTGAACCTTTAAGGATGATGAAAGATAGTTGTTTGATGGTTATTTTGTCTCAATACATTGAAAACCGTTTTCATTGTCTTTGAAGGAATCTTTATTTTTTTCTTTTTGGAAACTTTGAACTCTTCTTTTTGTCTTTGACTATTTTCTATAGTATGGTCTCATTATGTAACTTTAAAAAGTTTTTAATTTAGGTATTTAGAGGCATATCTTTTTTTATTGTGCTTTGCTTTATTGTGCTTCACACATATAGCATGTTATTACAGATTGAAGGTTTCTGGCAACTCTGCATCAAGCAAGTCTTTTGCCATTACTTTTCTTTTTTTTTTTTTTTTTTTTTGAGACAGAGTCTCGCTCTGTCACCCAGGCTGGAGTGCAGTGGCTCAATCTCGGCTCACTGCAAGCTCCGCCTCCCAGGTTCACACCATTCTCCTGCCTCAGCCTCCTGAGTAGCTGGGACTACAGGCGCCCGCCACTGCGCCCGGCTAATTTTTTTTTCTATTTTTTAGTAGAGACGGGGTTTCACCGTGGTCTCGATCTTCTGACCTTGTGATCCGCCTGCCTCGGCCTCCCAAAGTGCTGGGATTACAGGCGTGAGCCACCGCGCCCGGCCTTGCCATTACTTTTCTGACAGTACAGGGTCACTTCATGTCTGTATCATATTTTGGAAAATTTTGCAATATTTCAGATTTTTCCCGTATTATTGTATCTGTTATGATGAGATGTGATCAGTGACCTCTGATGTTACTATTGTAATTGGTTTGGGGGACCAAGAACTGTGCCCATGTGAGAACAAACTTAGTTGATAAAGGTTGTATGAGTGCTGACTGCTTCATGACTGACTGTTGTCCATCTTTCTCACACTTTTGGGGCCTCTTTACTTGCTGAGACACAAAAATATTGAAATTAGGCCAGATAATTACCTTACAGTGGCCTCTAAAGGTTCAAATGAAAGGACAAGTTACACACCTCTCATTTTAAATAAAAAGATGTGATGAAAATAGAAAATTAACTAAAATTAGAAGTGGAATCCAAAGATATAACTGAATTGCTGTAATCTGATGGTAAAACCTGAATAGAGGGTTAGTTGCTTCTTATGGATGAGCAAAGAAAGTGGCTTCTTGAGATGAAATCTACTCTTGGCGAAGATGCTGTGAACATTGTTGAAATAGCAAAGGATTTAGAATATTATTTAATTTGGTTTATAAATCAGAGGCAGGATTTGAGAGAATTGACTCTAAATTTTAAAGACATTTTATTGTGGGTAAAATCTATCAAACAGTATTGCAAGCTACAGAGAATTCTCTGTAAAAGGAAGAGTCAATTGGCAGGGCAAACTTCATTGTTGCCTCATTTTGAGAAATTGCATATACCCCCATAACTAAAATAAAAGTTGAAAATTAAAAGAAAAATAAGTTGCCACAGCCTGTCCAACGTTGAGCAACCACCACCTTTATCAGTCAGCAGCCATTAACATGGAGGCAAGACCTTCTACAGAACTTATACTGTGCTGAAGGCACAGATAATTGTTATTTTTTATTTTTATTTTTATTTTTTTAGCAAGAGAGTATTCTGCAATTAAGAGAAGTACATTCTTTTTTAGGCATAATGCTATTACACATTGAATAGACTTCAGTAGAGCATAAAAAAACTTTTATATGCACTGGGAAACCATAAAATTATCAAATCATGGGGGCAGTTACACCCATGCTGTTCTCATGATATTGAGTGAGTTCTCACGAGATCTGATGTTTTTATAAGGAGCTTCCCCAGCTTTGCTATGCACTTCTCCTTCCTACCACCATGTGAAGAAGGACATATTTGCTTCCCCCTCTGCCACGATTATAAGTTTCCTGAGACTTCCCCAGTCATGTGGAACTGTGAGTCAATTAATCCTCTTTCTTTATAAATTACCCAGTCTTGGCCAGTTTTTATAGCAGTGTGAGAATGGGTTAATACACTTGCTCTTTAAAGAAAAGTGTATATATATATATATATATATATATTTTTAATTGAACATATTACACATATGATTTTCCATTCAAGATCCAGTAATTGTACTATTTGCATTCATGGGGTGTGGAATTCTGCTTTTATTCAACTGTTTTCCTAGCTCTTCTTTTCTTAAATATTTTAAAATTTTGGAATGTGAACTCAGATTTGGCTGAGTTTATCTTTGGGAATACTAAAACTGGATTTGAGGAAGTATCTTTCCAAGAATTTTAGTTTCTTTCTGCCAGATACACAATAATTCCAGCAGTCTAGGGTCAATTTAATTAAACTTAATTCCTCTTAAGGTATCTAAGTTGAACATTTAGGTAGAATACATAAGAAGCTAGCACCTGTGTGAAAGCAAGTCTGGGGTAATACATTTTTGTAGGAAGCTTTCTCAGATTAAACAAAACAACAATAACAAAACAACCACCCCCCTCCAAAAAAACCAAAAAACAAAAAAACCTCCCTTTTCTCATGAGTAGTTGTCTTAGTCTATTTTGTACTGCTACAGCAGAATACATGAGACTGGGTTAGTTATAAAGAACAAATTTATTTCTCACAGTTCTGGAGGCTGGGTAGTTCAAGGTCAAGGTGCCAGCATCTAATGAGGACCTTCTTGCTGTGCCATCTTATGGTGGAAGGTAGAAGGAAAAGAGAGCATGAGAGAGAGAGAGAGAAAGTAAAACAAGGTAAACTCCCCCTTTTATAATGAACCCACAAATGAGACAATAAATTCACACTTGTGATAATGGCCTTAATCCATTCACTCTGCATTCATTGCTTAATGACTTTTTATGAGGCCCAGCCTACCAACAGTATTGCACAGACAATTAAGTTTCCAATACATGGTTTTTGGGGGACACATTCAAACCACAACATTGTGCCTCTGGCCCCCCAGATTCATGCTCTTCATCCATGTAAAATACATTTATTTCATCACAATTGCCTCAAAGTCTTCACTGATTCCAGCACCAATTAAAAAGTTCAAAGTCTAGGGTCTTATCTAAATCAGATATGGGCAAGACTTAAGGCACTATTTATCCTGAGGCCAATTCCCCTCTAGCTGTGAGCCTGTGACATCAAAATACAATATGTGCTTCCGAAGTACAATAGTGAGGCAGGCATAGTATAGATATTCTTATTCCAAAAAGGAGAAATAGGCAAGAAGAAAGGAGGAACAGGCCCCAAGTAAGTCCAAAACTTAATAGGGATGACAACATTAAAATTATTAAATCCAGAATAATCTTTCACTCTATGTGTTGCCTCCCAGACACTCTGTGGTAGGGATTGGGGCCCCAGTGCCTCCGGTAGTCCTGTGCTTATGACTTTTCTGGGCTCAGCCTGAAGTAATTGTTCAGCAGTAGCTGTCATATGTTGAAATCCACTACCTGCAGCTCTCCCAGACTGGGGCTGCACATTGGTGTTTCTATAGTTCTGGGGTCTTGGTGGCAGCCCCATTCCTGTGATAGCACTGCCACAGTGGGAACTCTGGAGTGACTCTTCCCCTGTGGCAGTTTTCTGCCTGGGTCCCTAGTTTGTCTGATACAGGCTTTAAAATCGAGATAGAGGCAGTCATGGCTGCACAGGGCATGTACTTTACATGCCTGCAGAATTAGCACTATGTGGATGCTACCAAGGCTTACCACTTGCACTCTCCAGAGTGGTGGTCTGAGCCTCACCTGGGCCTGCTTGATTCATAGCAGGGGTGGTGAGGGGCACTGCACTGGAACTTGGGGAATAGAGACTCTAGGTGGCCCTGGGCAGCAAGGATATTCCGCTCTCAAAGTCCTAATATTCTAAGTAATGGTAGGGGCAGCCTGAAAGATCTCTGAAATGCCTTCAGGGTCATTCTCTTATTGCCTTGATGAATATCACTTGGCCTCCTTCTATCCATACGAATCTTACCAAACAGTCACTTGGTTACCCTCTTGATATTCTCTCCCTAACACACCTTTTAATTATTTAATGGCCAGGCTGAGAATGTTCTAAATTTTTATGTTCTGCTACATTTTTAATTATAAATTCTATCTCTAATCCTTTTCTCTCCTTTCTCATTTTACTGTATGCAGTTAAAAGAAGCCATGCAGCTCCTTCTGTATTTTGGTTGGAAATTTCTTCAGCTAGATATAATAATCCATCCCATTTAAATTCTGCCTTCCGTAAATCCCTAGGGTATGACAGAAATTTAGCCTGTTCTTTGCCACTTTATAAAAAGGAGGGTCTTTACTCCAGTCCCCGACAAGATATTCCTCATTTCTGTCTGAGACCTCATCAAAATTGCCTTTATAATTCATATTTCTTCACAAATTCTGATCATGACTCCATTAGTAATTTCTAAGAAGTTCATATTTTTTCTACAGTTCTTCTTTTCTTCTGACCCCTCACCAGAATTGCCCTTAACGCTCTGTTCATGGCAATACAGGGTTTTTTCTATCCTGCTCCTCTGAACTCTTCTAGCTTCTGTCCATTACTTAGTTCCAAAGCTGTTTCCACATTTTCAGGTATTTGTTGTAGCAGCATTCTGTTTCTCTGACATCAATTTTCTGTCTTAGTCCAGTTTTTGTTGCTATAACAGAATATGTGACACTGGATAATTTATAAAGGACAGACATTTATTTCTTCTTGGTTTTATAGGTTGCGAAGTCCAATATCAAGGTGCCAGGCTCTGATAAGGACTTTCTTGTTTTGTCATCCCATGGTTTAAAGCAGACGGGTAAGAAAGGGTGGGAAAGAGAGAAAGAGAGAGTAAAAAGCCCATATTCCCTCTTTTATAACTAACCTACTCCCACAATAATGAATCCACTCACATGATAACAGCATTAATCTCTTCACTCTGCCATTATTCCTAATCACCTCTCATTAGGTCCCACTTCCCCACATTGTTGCATTGAGGATTAAGTTTCCAACACATGTTTCTTTAGGGAACATGTTAAAACCACAGCAGTAGTATTGTATCCAATATTCTCGTTTCCTAAAGATATATTCTTTTAGGAACCTGGCTTTATGCAGAACTCTCTGTCACAACTCTCTAAGTTACCATCACCAAGGGCTTTTCCTCCTACCCCAAGAAGTTATGACACCTACGTCCCTATAAGCACCCGTGGTCATTGTGAATTGGAATTTCCTTATCACTCTGCTGTTGTGATTTATATTTTTGGTTCCTGGGTAGTGTTCTTCCTGTTTCGTGAGCATAAATACACATTTGCAACAGTATATTGCAATGCTTTACTTAGAATTTCTAAGTGTTTTGTTGCAGGAAAGTTTCAAAGAATAATCTAGACTAAATAATTTCTTGTATGTTTTGAAATGCATTATTGAAATTATTCTTTGTAACTAGAGGATGCAATATAGCTACGTGGCTTTCTCCCTTTCTATAAATTATCCAGCTTAATATGATTATAAGCTTTTTTGAGGAAATAATAAAAAAAACTTTATCTCTGCAAATAAAACAAAATTATTCAAAAAAGAGATGTAGTTTATTTTGAACACTATCAAGAATACACATATTTTATTCAGGAAAGTGATATATATAGGTATATTTCTTCATAACTATTGATAAAAGAGGAGAAGGTCAATATATTCACTAAACATAATTACTTCTCCCTGTGGCAGGGTCTTAGGCACACACAAAAATGAGACAAGTTATATTCTTCCAAAGTTGCCTACCTTTGTCATTTTCTAAACCTATTTTATATGTTTTATTTTTGACACATACACTCTTATCTTTATATTATTTTCAATGATAGAGATAATATCGTTTTAAGTTAAACTATAATCTACATAACTTTGCTTTTGATCTCTGTTGACAGAGCTATGCCATATGAATTTCTACAATGGTTTACTAGCTAAGCTATAATGTCTGTTAGAGGCACCCAAAATTATAAACCCTGATGGTGCTACTGAAATCTGAATGGTTGATTATAATAAAGTTTATTTTCTTTTAAGTTAATATCAGGCACTATGTATGTAAAATATACTCCTGAAAAAAATATCATAGCACATTATCTACTCCTAAAAAAGATTAAAAATTATAAATTTTATAATGCTATTCTATTATGTAAACAATCATCATTTTAATAAGAATTTTTTAGGTGAAATCATATCAAATTAAACAAAACAAATTCAGAATACAAAATAATGTTAAACAAAAGGTACTATCACATTATATACATATATCTTAATTTCAGAAATGTGAAAATCTGAACATGGGTTTTAAAATCAAGGCAATATAATAAGTGATTTACATAATACACCACCGTATGAAGAAATGAGAGACATATTCAAGTCTAGTGATACAGAGTGTCCTACAGCCTTGATTTAAAGTGGGAGAGATTTAATCTTTGTTGGGTGAGGTTTTGCACATGTGATGCTGTTGGGCAAATATGTAAGGATGTTTATACACTTGATGTAATTGTGGTGACTAGTCATAGTGCCTGAAGTTATTGTTTGTATAGGGTTCTGTGCTGAATCCAGGAAAGAGGAGTATGTTGTTCATAGACGCAGAACAGAGCAATGGGAGCATGAATGCTTCAGGTTTGCTACCTGTGTCCCCAGTAATTAACTTATTCACCTTATGGTAGATCTTATGCTTCTATATCTTCTAAATACCTAGCTGAACAGTGAAGATCAGGCTGGTTTTTCATATAAAAAGATAGCAAGGTATCCTTATTCCTGTGCTGAAGCCACTCCAACCCTCCCCTAAATTTACATAAGGCACACAACTATACTTAAGGATTAACAATAAGATTGAGTACCCATGGAAATTGTTTATTAGTAGTAGAATAGAAAGTGCATTCCAATTGACAGGTAGAACATGCTGACCACCAGTTAGTGATCCTAATTTCATTCAGGGAAGAAGTATTTTTTTTTTCCTGCCTATTTTTATACCTTCCTAAACCCAAAGAGAAAATTTAAGTTTAATGCTTTTGGTTAATATTAATGAGAACTAGGCCATAATTTTATGAGGCTTGCTGTGACATGGCTTCTTTTTAAAATGGTGAAACTACTAAGGTAACTTAAGTCAATATTGATTCTAAGTGGAAACTAAATTGAAGCTTATATGCTATTGGGAAAAATAATTAAAAATCAGATTAATTTTATGCCTTTGGAAAAGACATAAATCTCTTATGCTGCTCCAGCTGCTGTGAGACAATGACATGTGGGAAGATATAAATCAAGAAGAAACAATACTAGCCAGTGCAATTTCATTTAATATAAGAGAAACAAAAATGACGATGATTATTGATTCTGGCAAATGTGTTAGCATTTTATAGACTATTACATGTGAATATCTTAAATTTTATGCTAAACTAGAGGTGAAACATTTAATTCTTTTATACGAGAATTATTTAGTGCCTATAATGTGACAGACACTGTGCCAGGCTCTGGAAACATATAAGTGATTAAAAAACAATTTTAAGTTAAAACAGTTTCTAGATTAGCAGGCAAGACAGATGGGAAAGTTATTAGTAAAGCAAAGTAATGATAGAAGCATATAGGCTCTCTTTGGAAATTAAAGAATGCCTTGGTAAACCTTGGGGAGCCAGTGAAATTTTACAGCAGAAGCTTGGATCAAAGGACACATAAAATTAAAAAGCAAAATCAACTCAATCTAACTGTGTCTAAAAGAAGGAAATACAGTTTTTTCAACATTATATAATTGAACACTAGGAAACCAAGTTGAAAGTGCCCTTAATTTATACATTTAAGGGTGGGAGGAGATGAGGAGCATGTATGAAAGGCTGAGTATGCAGAGGAGGGGAAGCACAGATAGATCTGAAACTTAGGAGAAGAGAAAGCAGAATAGAAGAAACCTTCTAAGATAATATTTTTAGTAGTGGATCTGGGCTACATGCCTGCCTTTTAGGATTCAGGATAACTTGTTAACATCATCACTTCTAGTCATAAACCTGGACAGAGTTAGTGCTCTTATCATTCTTTTTTACAAATTGTTTTTATTTTATTTACTTTATTTTAATTTTGAGATACAGTCTCACTCTGCTGCCTAAGCTGGAATGCAGTGGCATGATCTCAGCACACTGTGTCCTCTGCCTCCCAGGTTCAAGCAATTCTCATTCCTCAGCCTCCCAAGTAGTTGGAACCAGAGGCATGCATCACTATGCCCAACTAATTTTTGTATGTCTTGTAGAGATGGGATTTTGCCATGTTGCTGGGCTGGTCTGGAACTACTAGGATCTAGCCATCTGCTCACTTCAGCCTCCCAAATCGTTGAATTACAGGTGTGAGCCGCCATACCTGGCCCATCATTTTTACTGATAAACAGTCTTTGATCTTGTCATTTATTTTCCTGTATAACAAAGAGAACTCCTCATTATAGATTTAATAATATTTAGAATTTCTAGGCTTGCTCTTAAGGTTCTTCATTATTTGGCACAGAATTGTCTCCCTTATTCAATCCCAAAGCTCTGCTCCAGATGAGTGGATCTCCTCATTGTCCTCCGTGTACATAAGCCCTGCATAACAAATACATATGGCTTACATGCAGGGCTTATGTAAATGTCCTGCCCAGGAACTCTTTTTGAGAACTTTGCTATTCTTGGTACTTAATGTGTTAGACTTTAGATTGCTACAAACTGTTAATTCAAACTATTTTTTTTGGATGATGGCTCTATAAAGACTTTATGAGACAAGTAAAGAAGCCAGGAAGAAACCCCTGCAGATTCAGAACCAGAATTCACTGATAACAGATTTTCAGAATGCAACAGCAGCAACTCCCAGCCTGGGAGGAGCTCAGATAACAAAGCCCTGGCTCTGTTGGTTTCTCTCCTGAGAAGTGAGTGTCTTCATGTTAGTGCCCACCAGTGTCCTGCCTTTGCTTCTTCCCTTCTTGATTCTTTTTCTCAATGTCATTCACCTGATTCTTGGATCTTCTGACTCACTGTATCTGTTTATGTCTCCCTTTAGGCATCTTTTCTATCTTATACCAGTCTTTTATCAATGGACTCTGCATATATCACAATAAAACTTTCTGAAAGAGAAGATATACTTTGGTTCATACATCACTATCAAGAAGACAGTAATTTTAGGTATTTTCCTAGGCTTTGTAAGACTTTGGAATCAAGTACCATAGCTTTTTCAAAATCCACGACCAAGGTAATAATTATGGTAGTAAGTAAAATTCCTGAAGTATACAAAAATCTGCCATGAAAAAGCATTTTGTAAATGGTGAGGATACAATTTCTCTTTTGTCTTAAGTCCAAAATATTTATTATGTATAACAAATTTGGTGAATTAAAAATTTGCTTCATGACATCAACTTTCCTCTTGATTGTAGGTCAAATTTTATATTCTTGCTTCATTTTCCATAGATTTGGGTCTCATCTCTCAAACTAGAATATGGAATCCTTGACAGCAGGAAACTTTAAAATACTTTTTGTATTTCTTACATTGCCTTTATATGGCAACATATCATAAATGTTTAATAAATAGTTATTGATTTAAATATACAACTCAATCTGTCTATAACATTTCTGATGTGATTAATTTTTCATGTATGTTATTTCATTTGTTTCTCAGAATAATAAGCTATTTAAAGTAGACATCACTATTATCACCATATTGATAGTGATAATAAATACCAAGATAATTGAACACTTTGTATATTGTAAAATACTTCATTAAATCTTTACATACAATTTATTTTTTTTAACATAAACCCTATGAATGTCAAGAACTCTAAAGAGTCTGAGATCTTCCTCCACTTGCAAGCTAATAAGTTAGCCTTTTACAGTTTCATGGATACTGGCCGTAAACACGAGACTTTTGGCTCAGAGACAAAAGACAGTATCTTACTCAAAGCAACTGCAGTTGCTGGAGTAACATCATTTGTGCCAGCTCCTTGAGCCCCAGTTCCCACAGGGCAGTGCAACAAGGGCTAGGTGACATCTACACACTCAGTGGGGTTTTATTACAAAAGAACCTCAAGTTTAAGAAACAACAAACTTTTATAAGGAAGTTTCTGGTAAACCTGTCCAACCTTTGCCCCCGAGGGAGACATCTTTATTATCCTGAACAGCAAACAAATCTTCCTTCTGCCCCAGAGAGAGGCAGTATTTTTTAACTTCCAATTCTGTTTGCTATACAAACATTCTTAAAAAGATAATCCAGAACGAAAACTGCCAGTGCTTTTCCTCAAAAGATGTGCAGAACTATGAGACACCTGTGGAGAATTATCTCCCAAGATGAGATAGGGAATCTTAAGCCCTATTTTATGGATGAGGAAACCACGTTTTAGAAAATTTAAGAATCATGTCTCATATCAAACAGCTTGTAAGTAGCAATGCTGTAATGTGACCTCATGCTGTAACTCTCTGGGCCTTTTCACTTAGTCATGCTGCTTCTTCCATCTTTACTGCTCATTGCTAATAAATTGCTTGTTGCCTGGCCCTAGTCTCCTTCTCAATTATATAATACACATTTATGAGTCAGAAGTTGTTTCTAAATTAGATGAAGACCCAATCATCAAAAATTTACTGCTTTTGATTGTTTTGAATCGTTTTTAAGTGTCAGTGTTATTTCTTAAACAAATTAGTAAGATCATCTCATGTAACCAACCTAAACAGAGGCCTAAATAAACCATCTCATGTCTGTATAACAATAAAGAATTCTGCCTTTGGTGTTAAAAGTACATTGATTTCCTTGAAATATTTTTTTTAAAGGCAGACATTTGATTTTATTCCAATTAGAACTGAAGCTTACAAGTGTTAATCTACCGATGTCACAAGACCCAGGGTTCACACTGGGGAGGACTTTTTGACACATGTATGTGTAGTAATTTTTCATGTAAAATATCACAGAGTGTTTTTGGAGAGAAAAATGTGCCTGGATTATTTCAGCAACATAATTGACTGTTTTTATGTGTGTCATGGCATTTCTTAAAACTTTGGCTGGGATTGTGGCATTTCACATCACAGAAAAGGAAATAAAGCTGTATTGTAGTTTGCTTGCATCGGTACCTAGAAAAAAAAATTCAATTTCAAAGGAGCAAGAGTTTTCCTTTTGGAAACCAGGGGTCTGGGTAACGTTTTCATTTCCTGTCTCTTTGACTTGCAGTGCTCCCTTTCAAAAAGTTCTGAATACAGAAAGCAGAACTTGCCTCCAGCACAAACCAGAGCCACTTTTATTATTGTTGTTGTTTCAGGGCTCCTGGATCTCATGCTGAACCTTAAAATCCTATTCGCAGCTCAGCTGCCAGCAAGCTGTGAGTGGAGCAGTGAAAAGTGGAAGAAATAAGAGGCTTCACCATGTAATCAGTAGTTCCCTACTGAAACCATATGTCATGCATAGAATCCAGGAGACTTGAGAAGTCTTGAAAAACTGAAATGCCACTAGTGCACCTAATAAGAATTAGTGATGGGCAAGTGCCTGTCATAGGGGTTAGAAAAATAGAAATAAGCAAAAGAACAACTGTCATTGGCTAAGAAAAGTAGCAATTATACTCTATGGATTTAATCATTAAGTGACTGCAACTTCTATCTGTAAAATGACTCTTGACCCTACTACCTCCTTAGTGCTTGGTGCTAAATTGACAAACACCATTTCTAATAATATAGCTCCATGTCTTGGTAACAATAAAATAATTATCATAATCATGAGAGTGAAATGTTCCCTCTCTGACCAACCATGATTTTTGAAAGGTAAAAATATCATGGTGGTTAAACACAAAATGTTTGGAACAAGAGAGCCAGGATTAAATCCTCACTCTAAATCTTCCAGATGGAAATATTTTTTTTCTTTCTCTGAGCCACAATTTCTCATCTATAAAATGAGAATGATGATAATTACTTCTAGTTTTGTTGTAATTAAGAAAACAGTATGTTCAGCATTATATAAGGTCAGGCACACAGAAACATTCAATAAAAAGTGTTATTAATAATTATAGGAATCGCAAAACTATTTTTAAATGTTACATTTGAAGATTTCCTCAATAGGATGACAAACTAATATATTTAAGCTACTTATACTCAGTATATAGTGTTAGTTAAAATATCAGAACTTATTTAGTCATATTTTGTACATAATAGAGGCATAACATACTTCTTACTCTCATCTAAAGACAAATTAGTGTGAATTTGAATTGACTTACTAGAAATTTGTACCTACTTGTAGCCCTACAATTTATCTTTATTTTATTTTTTAGGAAACTTTTAAAATGTGTGTCATATACAAAATTATTTTTATAAATTCTATATTTTGAAAATAATGTTTATGATATCCTGATGCAAAGTGAAAAATTATTATTTCATTCAAAAATATATCATTATTTTCATGAATGATATAATTTTTAAAATCAAATTGGATTTCATATTATGGATAAGACTGAAAATGCAATCAAAATGTGTAATCTTAGTTAAAATATTAATCTTAGTCTTTTTGAATTGTAACTGCTTATGTTTGCCAACATTTATATACATTCATAAATGTAAAAAGTTCACTCACACCTATATTTTACAGAAATTTATATAAAACACACAAGTATTCAAAATACACACCTACATATATATTTGGATTTTTGTGAAACTGAAACTACACTTCAGGCAATTTAAACCTCTAATTGAATTGTGTATGAAAGAGTTATTTTGGAAAATCTATTATTGGGATTTTAGAACTCATTTTCTCTTTGAAATAGTACTATGAATTGTGCTGAAACTCCCTGATCAGCTCCAAAGGGTCTTTTAACTTATCATGTTTTTAAAATACTGTGTTAGCTGAACCATTCTGAATATATATTACCACTGTATACCAATTTTTGATAGGGAAATACTTCTTAATTCCCTGCTTTAGACATGAAAACATATTCTTTTTTTCCTGTCTTTTGCCTGTGGCTATGGTTCCTATGGTTGGAAATCACTGGAGGCTGAGGTGAATTATTATAATTATGTCATATATATCCTATATATTTTACACATTATATTAGAAATGTTATCTAATATTATATTACTGTTTTAAGTTTTTGTGTCATTTATATAGTCATACATTGCTTAATGACAGGGTTATGTTTTTATAACTATGTCATTAGGTGATTTATTGGTTATGTGAACATCATAGAGTATACTGCCACCAACCTAGATGGTGTAGCCTACTACACACCTAGGTTATATTGTATAGCCTATTGCTCCTAAGCTACAAACCTGTATAGCATGTTACTGTATTGAATATTGTAGGCAATTGTGACATATGGTACATATTTGTGTATCTAAACAGAAAAGATGCCATAAAAGTATGGCAAAAAAGATAAAAAATGGTACACCTGTAACTGTCCCTTACAATGAATAGAACTTGCAGGACTGGAGTTGCTCTGGATGAGTCATTCAGTGTGAGATAAGTGAAAGTAAAGGCCTATTACTTTATACTACTACAGACTTTATAAACACCGTACACTTAGGCTTCACTAAATTTATTAAAAGTTCTTTTTATCTTCAATAATAAATTGACCTTAGCTTACTGTAGCTTTTGTACTTAAAGTTTTAATTTTTTTTCACCTTTTGACTCTTTTGTAATAAATACTGAGATTAAAACAAAAGCACATTGTATAGATGTACAGACATATTTTCTTTCTTTGTACCTCATTCTATAAACTTTTTTCTATTTTTAACATTTTTCACTTTTTAAACTTTTTTGTTAAAAACTAAGACACAGACACACACATTAGCCTAGGCCTCCACAGGGTCAGGTTCATCAGTATCATCCATATCACTGTCTTCTACCTCAACATCTTGTCCTGCTGGAAGGTCTTCAGGGGCAAGCATGCATGGAGCTGTTATCTCCTATGATAACAATGCCTTCTTCTGGAATTCTTCCTGAAGAACTTGCCTGTGGTTATTTTACAGGTAACTTTCTTTTTGTTTAATAACAAGTATAGTATAATAAATACATAAACCATAACATATTAATTTATTATCATTATCAAGTATTATGTACTGTAGTGGTTCCCAACCTTTTCAGCACCAGGGACTGGTTTTGTGGAAGCCATTTCTTTTTCTGTGGACTGGGGATGGGGAGATGGCTTGGGGATGATTTAATTGCATTGCATTTATTGTGCACTTCATTTGTATTATTATTAAATTGTAACATATAACGAAATAATTATACAACTCACCATAATATAAAATCAGTGGGAGCCCTGTGCTTGTTTTCCTGCAACTAGACAGTCCTATCTGAGAGTGATGGGAGACAGTTACAGATCATCAGGCATTAGATTCTCATAAGGAGTGCACAACCTAGATCCCTCACATGCACAGTTCACAATAGAGTTCACACTTCTATGAGAATCTAATACTGCCACGGATTTGACAAGAGGTGGACCTCAGGTAGTAATGAGAGCTATAGGGAGCAGCTATAAATACAGATGAAACTTTGCTCACTTGCCTGCTGCTGACCTCCTGCTGTGTGGCCACAGACCATTCCATCTGAGTTAACCTTCAAGGCTTCATAGACAGCCATTATCTCTTCCAGTCATTCATAAGAATGCAGCAAAGATTCATGAAACACAATCACTTCAAATCACATCCAAGCCCTTTATACATGTAGATGCTTAGAGCCAAAGAGGGATGATGTAAATATTATGTTGTTTCAGGAAAAAAATTGATTCAGCATTCTATCCTAGCCTTGTGAATCAGATGGCAAAGTGTGGCCTGAATAAGAGATCTGTGATATGGATTCACAGAAGTGTGAACAGCCAGGTTTATTAAATGATGATAAGTGGTCTGGTTTCTGCCTAGATATAAGTGCTACCTGTAGTATTGTGCCATCTCTCAGTATTTGTCCAGAGTTGTATCAGTAAGTTGAGTGAAACACACAGTACCAAATTTACAGATGAAAAAAAAAAGAGGTCAAAAAGATCTCTGACAAAATTCGCATTCCAAACTACCTTGGAAGTAAATTAAAAAAAAAAAAAAAAGTTAAATTTGAGGTAGAATAATTGTAAATTTTCTCATTGAAAATTTAGTAAATAGCTTTTACAAGTTATGAATTGGGAGTAATCCCACTTCCTGGCATTACAGGCAAAAAACAATCTAATGATTTTAGTTGATCAATCAATATGTGATGAATATCATTCAGATTGGGCTGTACCTTTCTCCTCCATGCCTACAGCACCCTCGGCATGTGTCCTTAGGAGCCACTCCGTGGTCCATCGCATCATATGACACTTGAGGAAAAGATTGTGTTTTATTTATTTTTGTAACCACATTTCTTAGTCCACCTATTACACGGCAGGTTCTCAATGGATTATTGTAATGAGTGAATCAGAATTTATGAGGTGGTTAATAAAATACTAAGTATATTCTTAGGCCACTTTAATATTCAATAAAAATTTTTTTATGAACAAAACATTTTAACATAGAATTCACCAAATACGCATTTAAGGTACAAAGATCAGAATTGCAGAAGGGTTAAAATTATATTCTGTGAGAAGAAAAACATAAAGAGAAAGATGCTGATGAGAAGAAAAACGTTCTCAGATATTTTAAGGATCCTTTTGCAGAGTAGATCGACAGATTTATGTTATCTACAGAGGCCAGAGTAGTGTATTGTGAGCACATGAGTGATCTACTGCAGCCTCATGTGGGAATTCGGAATGATGCAATGGTGTAAAAACAAAACGTACGGCCTCAGAGGTAGTCAATTCTTGTTTATTAGAAGCATTTAAGTGGATGACATTTGTCAGGATGCAGCTCAGGGAATTTCTCAGAGTGTACAGATTGCAAACACTTTTTCAGCTCTATGCTACCTGTTCTTTTTGTTTGCAGTAATTCTCAGCAAGAACCATATCTTCTTCAAGATGTTAGATGTTCAATGAATGCTGGTTGAATAAAAAAACGAGGGTGTCCTTTGGAATAACTTCCTGTCAGCAAAAGGATTTCAGTTTCATGGATTTCTTTCTCCTTCTTCTTCTGCTTGTGTTTCTCTTCACCTCTTCTTCCACCTTCTTTTGCTTCTCCTTTGTTGTTTTGGTGGTGGTGGTTGTGGCAATGGTGCTGCTGCTCCTGCTCCTCCTGCTGCTGCTGTTTCCGCCCCTGCTTCTTTTTCTCCTTCCTCTTCTCCCTCCTTCCTCTTCCTCCTCCTTCTCTTCCCCTTCCTCTTCTTCTTCATGTAAAAGATCAGCTCAGATGAGATGTTTTCTTTTAGGCAGATAGTTTTAAATATTAGTTCCATTAGATCATGTTCTACATTATTTTTCTATCAGTATGCATACCTTGTAAGACAAACTATCTAGTCAAAATGTTCAATCCATCAAAGCCTCCAGGTTGCAAGTGTTGGTATTTCTAAGGGAAGAAATAAGACCATTTGGAGATAGTAATGCAAGCCTATGAAACCTCAGGTATTGCAGAAAATATTTCTAACAAAAGAACAAAGAATAGCTGATTATAAAATAGAATGTGCATTCTTGAAATACACTAAAATATTGTTAATATAATTATGATAATATGCACTCTGTGTGAATAAAATCACCAGACCTGATTTTCCTGATTCATCCTCATGGCTGTGAAATAATGAAATAAACTACTTTTTACTTCTTTTGAAACTACATGATTCAAGATCATGTGTAGCTGTGTTGCCTAGTAAGACAACCAATAGTCACATATGATTATTAAGTGTTTGAAATGTGGCTATCCTCAATTGTAATGCATTCCTAGTGTAAAATACACACAGAGTTTTAAGGACTTAGTGTTAACAAAGGAATATAAAATATCGTCTTACTACTTTAATATATTGATCATAAGTTGAAATGATAATATTTGGAATCCATTGGGTTAAAGAAAATATGTTATAAAAATTATTTTTGCTTGTTTCTTTTCACTTTCTTTATTGTAGCTACAAAAGAGGCTTAAAATTAAAGATGTGGCTTACATTGTATTTCTTTTGGGTTATCCTGCTCTATAATGAAGTGAAATAAAACCTTCACAGGATCTTTGTTTTGCAACTGGGTGGAACTTAGTTTGATCATCCGTAAAATAACGAACATTCAGGGATGTTAGAATAAAATTAGTAGCTAAAATGGGAATAGGTTCAGTTTACATATACCTTTGCAGGGCTCTTTTCAACACACATTAAGTATGTGTCCAAATCTTCTGATGCATGTAGACATGACCTTTGACTCCTCATAATTAAAAAATATATATGTCTTGCTCAAATATATCTGAATGCCTTTTTCAATTATTTTGGTTGCAATAATTTAAATTTAAACTCTATTATAAAATTCAGTAGTGAGCTCGTCAAATTCTTATTTCATGAAAATAGTATAAACAAACTATTTTTTTCTCCTCCATAAAGATTATTTCAACATCAGCATTTCTATAAGAAGTCACAAAACATGGTGTGTATTACTCCAAATCAAGAGGCTTCACTGTGTTTGCCATCCACTCTCTTTCTCTATGTTTTCCTCCAACAAAAACAACAACAGAAATGCCTACTGGCACCAGGAATCCTCCGCTCAGCCATTGGCAATCAGGTCTTGCAAAAAAAGGGGACATTAAAGAGAAACTGCCAAATGCCAGTATCTAAACTATGCAGATAATTTCCACCAAGCGAAGACTAGACTTTTTAGAATGGCAGTTACCATTCCATGTCCTCTTGTCTTCAGTCTTTATTTCCCTATTCCCCTCCCAATGTGTTCTTTCACAGCTTGAGTACAATTTATAAATATTGCATGATATTTGATTCCATCTGAAGTACTTGAGAACAAAAGTTTGAATGAGATCCTGAGGGCCTAGATTTTTTTTTTTTTAAATAGCAACAGTAAAACAATAATAGAGCCATTCTGCCACCTTAGGAAACAGCTTGAAGGAAAAAGGACTACGAAGATGATTTTACCGGTTATATAACAGGGCCATAAGGAATGATAACTTCATAAATTATTCTGTGAGTATTGCTAAAATTCTTCAGAGTTAGACATTTTAGTGAGTCTACTGTTATCTAGACAAAAGGGCATGCAAGTTGGGGCAAATACCTGAATATTTTAGGTTTTTTGGAAACTTATGCTGTAATCTCACTGTATATACATGAAACCTGTAAAGAAAAATTTCTGTATAAAAGATTAACTCTCCCTTTTGCTTGGTTTATATACAAGGTATAAGAAACTGCCTTGGGCATATTAACTTTAGCCAAAAATAGCCACTAGGCATTAAATAGTATCCCAAAATGCCCTAAAAATCATTGTTGGGCAAAATAATTTTGTGATTCATTTACATTTAAAAATAATGATCATTGATTTCTTGATGTAATTTAATATGTAACTGTATGCAAAATAGTGCCTTTTAAATTATTTTTAAAATATAGATAATACTATTTGACACAATTAAAAATCTTGATTCAAGTAGTTTTCAAAAGGATTCCCTTTAGCTTTGGGTATCTTCTATATAGTCTAGGGGAAGTGGATATGTTCCAAATCTGTTGTTCTTTTTCTCTAATTTGATTGTGCATATATATATTAAATATATATATTTATTAATTTGTTTTTCCCTCTATGAAGATTCCAGAAGCATAATTTGATTGTTTAAATTTGCAGGAAAGATAAATGGTATCTCTATGAATGGATAAAATATTTACACAGAATAGCTGTCTGCTATTGAAAAATTATTGCATTTCTATCAACAAGCTGCTCTCATACTCTAGGAGACTTCTTGTTGTCAGTGTATTTTAATTAGAGTATACTATATGAAGTCACAAAAAGCCCCTTCATAAAAACACACAGAATGTCAGCAAGATAGCCAACTTGAATCCCTTAGCACTGTCCCCCTCACAAAAACAACCAGAACAAATAAGCTACATTTCAATGACAACAACTGAGAGAGAGTGCTGGAGTGAATCAGAGGAATACCAGAAACCCTGATGAGCACAGAAACTTGGGATGATCATATAGACAATGGACGGAAATGTGAGGCTTCTATCACCCCAGCCCCCACTGGGATCAACTGGGAACCAGGAGGAACTTCTCCCTGTAGTGAGGAGGTAAGCAAGACCAACCCCTTGGACACCTACAAACCTCATCACTGGGGCCCCTTGCAGTCTTCACAGGCACTAAGTCAAGCTGAGGGAGTTACTTGGCATCCACATGGCTGTGCTCCCTCCAAGAAGGAGCCAACACTGTGTCCCACCCTGTGGCCTGTGTGCCTGTTGCACTATGACATCTTGGAAGTGACACTATGGCCAGAGTGTATAGCCATGACTTTCCTTTATCCAAGGCTAAGCTGCCACTGAACCTCCTCAGACTTATGGCCTGACATCCCCAAGCTGAGCTGTAATCAGCTATTACAGCCTTTTCCATGGGGCCAATTAGAAGTGGAGCCCCTCAACCTACCCCTTGCCCTCCCCCACTTAGGCCATGGCTGAAGTGGTACCCTGCCCCATGAGAAAATAATACTTTGGCCACTCAAAGCAGTCATACCACTCCAGTATATAAGTTGAAGCAGCACCCTGCATTCCAAAAAACAGTGCCTTGCCTATTCAGAATAATTGCACACCCAAAATAAGCTGAACTGTTGCCGGGCATCCTGGGAAATCATGCCTGCACTTCACAGAGAAGTCATGCCCCACAGGCTTGAGCGAAAGTGGGTCATTGACACCTAGGGAACTGGTGACCTGGCCAAACTGAACAGCTGGCTACTCCAGGGATGTGCTGACATAATGCAGTGGAGTTGAGATATGTCATGCTACAGGCCAAACATTTCTAATGTTCTGCTTCCTTGGAGGTGGACTAGCTTCTTAGAGTCTGAGCTGCTGAGAGACCCCACTCCCCAGGTAGTGGAGTCACCAGTAAGCTGTTCCTTGATCTCCCAGGGTGCAAACAATAGTTGTTCTCTGCCAACTTGGATTACTTGCTGCCATTGAATTTGGTTTTACAGAGGACGAAATACTGCTGAGCCCCACCATGCCAGGATCTACAGTCCCTGAAACACAGTGCTTCAACCCCTAGAACCTGAATTGCGACTGAACCCTATTGGATCAGGTTCAGGAATTGCAGCCCTATCCCGGTCCTCAGGCCCAAACTTCCAAAGCACCCCTTCCTCCTTGAAGTCAGGCCAGTGCTGTTCTTTTGCCCTCAGGGGTACATTCAGAGCTATAACCTATCTCCTGGTTGCTAGAGGATCCCTCGGAGTGACAGATCTTGGTTTTTGGGCAATCAACATTCCACCTTGCCTACAGTTAGCCTGTACCCCAAGACTCAGGTGCCATGATAGCCTCATGAGACTCTGAGCCTAGAAGCTTAGCCCTGCAGCTGTTGTCAGCACCTGCACCTGGAACTCAGCACTGCTGTAGCTGCTTGTAGATTGTGTCAGACCTGATACTAGGAAAGACCACTTGGATAAGTCTCCCAATTGTGGAGAAAATGATAATAGTAGGCCCCTGAAAGCCCTTGAAACCTAAGACATTAACAACTTACGTTGCCGCTGCAACTGCCACAAACTTCAACAGCTTAAGCCAATGAGGCACCTAAAATGATTGTGGACAATAAACACAACTGAAGAAGCTGTACAGAGACTATACCACTGCATATATCCAGAAGAATTATTGCACCTTTCCCAACCACCATATAAAACCCAACTACAGTGAAAGTTGTTTCCTGCAAAAGCTACTATAGAAAGTTTGGAAGTGGTGACTGTTTCACCAGATACACAGATGGCAGCACAGAGACACAAGCAAGATGAAAGAACAAGGAAATATGACAACATTAAGGAACACAATAGCTCTTTAGTAACAGACCCCAATGAAAAAGAAATCAATGAAGTGTCAGAAAAATAATTCAAAATAATGATCTTGAGGAAACTAAATGTGATGTAAGAAAATACAGATAGGTAATATAACAAAACAGGAGAACAATGATATGAATGAGAAATTCATGAAAGAGATAGAAATAATAAATAACTCAGAAATCCTGCTGCTGAGAAACTCAATGAATGACATAAAAACAAAATAGAGATTCCCACAGCAGACTTGATCAAGCAGAAAAAAAGAATCTTGAACTTGAAGATGGGTTGTTGGAAATTAGAGAAAAATAGGACATAAGAATGAAAAGGAGTGGAGAATGCCTACAAGACTTAAGGGATGCCATTAAGCAAACAAATATTCACATTATGGGCATTTTCAGGAGGGGAAGAGAAGAAAATACATAGAAAACCTATTTAATGAAATAAAAGCTGAAAACTCCCCAAGTCTGGGGAAGATTATAGACATCTAGGTCCACAAACTGCAAAGGTTCTGAAATAGAATCAACTCCAAAGGTCCTCCCTAAGGCATATTATAGTCAAATTGTGAAAAGACAAAGACAAAGAGAGAATCCTAAAAGCAGCAAAAGTGTGAAGTCACATATAAAGGCATCCCTATTAAACTAACACCAGATATGTATGCAGAAACCTATAAGCCAGCAGAAAATGTCTATATTTAGATTGTCGGAAGAAGAAAAAAAAAACCAGCATACTATATCTGACAGAAATACCCTTCAGAAGTAAGAGAAAAATTAAATCTTACCCAGACAATAAAACCAGAGAGAATTCACCACTAACTCAACCCTACAGAAAATATTCAAGGGAGTCTTCTGTCTGAAGGTGAAAAAGAAGTAATTATTATCTTGAACACTTGCAAAATAGAAAACTTACTAGTTAAGAGCAGATACATAAAAAAGAAAGAAAAAATAATTAAACCTTATCACTACAGAATACCACTAAGTTACTCAATGATAAACAATAATAGAGGAAAACAGGAAAAATGTTATATAAAAGAACCAGAAAACAATTAACAAAATGATAGTAGTAAGTCGTCATATATCAAAAATAATCTTGAATGTAAATAAATATATTAAATTCCCCACTTAAAAGGTATAGTCTAGTGGAATGGGTGAAAACATTAACTGTATGTATATGCTGCCTACAAAAAATTTATTTCATCTGTAAAGACATGTATAGATTGAAAGTGAAGGGATGAGAAAAGATATTCCTTGCAAACAGAAAACAAAACACGCAGGAGTGTCTATACGTATATCAGATAAAACAGACTTTAAGTCAAGAATTGTAATAAGAAACAAAGACGGGCATTATATAGTGAAAAATTAATTATGTAAGAATATATAATAATTGTAAATATGTATTCACCCAATACTGGAGCACTCAGATACATAAAGTAAATATTATTAGATTTAAAGAAAGAGATAGACTTCAATATAAAACTAGTTGGGGATGTCAACACTCTATTTTTTTCAACACTGGACAAATCATTCAACAAAGAAATATTATATTTAAACTGGGCTTTAGATCAAATAGATCAAACAGACATTTATAGTACATTGTCTCAAACTCTTTTTTGGAAGAGTTTCACTCTTCCACTGGATTTCAAAGTATACTATAAAGCTATAGTAACCAAAACAACATAATATTCCATTAAAACAGACACATAGACCAGTGGAATTGCTTTACATATGAGGTAATAATACCATTAGATTGAGAGCCCAGAAACAAATTCATGTATTTACAGCCAATTGATTTTTGTCAGAGCCACCAAGAACATTTATTGGAGAAGGAACAGTCTTCTCAATAAACAGGACTGGAAAAATTGAATGTTCATATGCGGAAAGAAGAAACTAGACTCTTGTCTCTCACTATATACAAAATTAAAGAATTAAATGTAAGACCTGAAACTATAAAACTACGAGGAAAGTACATAGGGGAAATGCTTCAGTACATTGGTCTAGACAAAAATTTAATCACTAAGACCTCAAAAGCGCAGCCGGCAAAAGCAAAAGTAGACAAATGGAATTATATCAAACTATAAATCTTCTGTACAGCAAATAAAACAATCAATAGAGTGAGAAGATAACATGCCTAACGGGAGAACATATTTGCAAATTAAATATCTGACAAGGTATTAATAGCCAGAAAATTCAAGGAACTCAAATGAATCAACATTAAAAATCCCAAATAATCTGCTTTTAAAAATGGGCAAATGAGCTGAATAGATATTTCTTTTCTATAATACTTGAAAACTTCAGCTGTTAAGTAATCACTCAATGTGGATGTTAAAAGACCATAGGGGAAACTCAGAATTTTATGTCCAGCTTTCTAAATGTGATCCCTTAGACAGCAAAATAGAAGACTGGGTCCTCTCTAGCTTGAATAGAAAGAAATATAAATAAGAAATTATCAAATATGACTTTTGCTAAAACATACATAATTGGAACATTTTATTTATGGTCGTACCTCTAATTCATAGTTGTATTAGCAAATGAAGCCAACTGACTTTCTGTAACTAAATAATTCATGACATTGCATTCTTCCCAGGAACAAATAATTTATTTCATTGTTGGATTGTCTCAGTATGATGCCTCGGCAGGTTGGAATTGTAGTCTATGACTAATGGAATTCTAGTTCAAGAGCAAACATTTCAGTTCCTCTGAATTCCTTTAAGAACCCTTTCTCTGTTATTGAAAATACTCAGAAACTATAGATAAAATATATAAAGGTATATAAATATGTACAGCTGTCAAAAATAGAGAATGAAGTGGACTAAAGAAAAGAGCACCATCATTAGTAATTTGGGGCCAAAGTCACATGACCAGTGAAATGCTACAAATAGGATACAATGACAGAGAAGATACAGCTCAGTTTGTGGAGTGGAATAAGAGTGAAAGCCTTCTGCAGAAAAGCTAATATTTGGGAAAAAATAATTCCTCTGTTGATGATGGATGAAATAGCTTATTCTCTTTGCCTGCTATTGTAGGTAGAAAAAACCTCATCTTGCCCAAATCTACCAGCTGACACTTAAGAGCCCAGCAGAAACTCAAGCACATCTACTAATAGAAAGCCTATTTCAGAGGCAAGCTGCTTGCAGGGGTGGGAGGGTGAGGGGGTAAGCAGTCTTTTAGTGGTGCAATGGTGCCAGAAGGAGTAATACACAAATAAGAAAACACCCACACATACACACACACACACAAATTCCTAAGCACAAATTATAAAACACACAAAGAAACTTTAATATCTGTTAGCAGCATTTTAAAAGCACTCAGAAGACTTAGTAAACAGGCATTGTCAGACACAAGAAAATAAAGACTCTAGAACAATACAAATAAAATTTAAAAAATAAAAGAATGCATTCTGAATTTTTCAAGAAATCAAGAAAAACTAGCATCAGGAAACAACATAAAGACAATATAAACAAGAATAGGCCAGATATAAAAATAAACCAACTCTAAATTTAGAAACTAAAAATAGTCAATGAAATAAACAATTTGATAAACAGAAAATACTACTATTGATTCAGAGTCACTTAATAAATTGTGAAATAATTATGAGAAAATCTATGGGAATGCAATGTAGAGAGATAAGAGATGAAATAGAGCAGAAATTAAAAAACATAGAGAATAGAAGGAAAAACTCTCTGGAGTTTTGAAAAAAGAAAAAGAAAAAAATAATAAAGGAGCTGGATGATCAAAAGCTAGTTGCTAAGAATGTTTCTAGAATATAAGAGATTGAACTTACATTGAAGTAGCCCTACTGTGTCCCAGGGGAGAGTAAGAATAAATTCATTTATTGGTGAAAAATATATAAAAAATGAAAACTACTAGAAAAGAAAAACAAACTCCTTGAAGCAAATGGAAATTAGATGTATAAAAGCCTTGTCATCAGCAGCATAAGGCAGTAGAAGACTAGAGAGAAGTATTCCAAATTCTGGAGTTTGTATAAGATAACCTAGAAATCTATATCCAAAGAGGATCTGATTCAGTCGTGAAATTCTAGGGGTTTTCCCATTAAAATCAAGCACAAGTAAAATGATTGCACTCATCATTATAATTCTAACTTTAATCTTTATCCTTTACATTTTGCAACATTTTTCTGTAAAAGTACAGCTAGTAAATATTTTAGACATCATAAGCCATACAGTCTTTGTTGCAACTACTCAGCATTGCTATTGTAGCACTAAAGAAGCCATAGGCTATATGTAAATAAATGAGCATGGCTGTATTCCAATAAAACCTTATTTATAAAAATAGGTGGAGAGCTGGATTTAGCCAGTTTGCTAATTTGATTCAAAGATAATAACCAAGTGCAAACGATAATGGGGAAATCCTCACTTACTCCAGCAAAAAAAGAAAAAAGAAAAAAAAAAATTTAAATATCCTAGAGTAAATGTGAAATATCTAGGATCTCTATAAAGAAAATGACAAAATCTAGCTGGGAAACTTAAGAGAATTACACATATACACAGATATACAACATTACTGTATGTGAAGACTCAGAATCCACTCATTTTTATCCCCCTATTCATCAATATATCTCCCTAGCAAATAAAAATTGCAGGCTTACTAAGATTTAGGCAGTCTAGAATATGAGAATAGACAAAGCTTCTCTTCTCATACAAATTATGTTGTGTCCAAAACATTTGATCCTATTTGTTATATGAGAATATGAAATTACGGATGTGATAAGAGTTTTACATATGAGGTACATAATACCATTAGATTGTATACTGGGGGAAGGGTTGCTTAGTAGGTGAGATTGAGGAATTCTTCTTTGATGAAATGATTATTGAGCCAAGAATAAAAAGTAAATACACATTTACTATTTGAAGAAGGAACTGATGAATTTGTTTCCTGGAGTGTAAAATTCTTACAGAAAGAAGGAAAATGGTAAATGTAAGAGTTTGAGGGCAGCAAATGTGTGGCAGGAAGTAAAAGATTGAGATTAAATCTCAGGGTCAATCTGGGAGACAGGTTGGGGGAAAACCATTACAGATCACGAAGGACATGCATGGATTTTTCTCTTAAGGACACAAAAAAGCCATCAAAGATATTCAGCAGGGAGTGGACATGTTTGGATTTGTGTTTTAAAAATATCATACTAAAGAAAAATAATTCTGGCTCATTTGTGAAGAACAAAATGAACATGATCCTAAAGGATGTAGGAAGGAGAATTAAGAAGAGATTACAGTAGAGTGAATAAGAGAGAATAGTAATGGATTGGGAGAAATAAAGAGAAGTGGTCAGATGTTATTGATTGTTGGATTAGTGCAGAATTTTATGTTTAAAAATAACATTATTTTAGATTTTCAATGATGTGTCACTATCGATCTATAATATTGAATTTTACTATTGAGAAGTTATTCACATTCCTTTAAATTTAACTTTTATAGTTTTGGATATTCTCTTAATTATAATGTGTGAAACATGATAATATGCTTTAAGGGTGTGTGTTTGCATGTGTGTATGTGTGTGTGTGTGTTTCAATCATTATACTCAGCATTTGATGGACATTTTCAATCTGGAAACTCATGTGCCTTTGAGTTCTAGAAAATGGTCTTTGCTGATTAATCACTTCACAATCACTATTTTTCAAAGATAGTTAAAATCTATTGTCTACTGGTATCCTCTCTTTTTTTCCCTTTGTTTTCAGATATTTATGCCTTTAATATTTTTAATTTTCCTTTTAGCGAGGTTTACAGGAGAAAGGCATTTACAGCATGTGGACAATTCAACATACTTAATAGTAATTCTCATGATACTGGTTTTACCACTTTTTGCTTCTTGACAATATTGCTTCCAGCAATTACGAAATGACATGACCATTTTGTTTTATAAGACATTATTCTTTTCAAGATAAGATTTTAAAAAGCGATATGCAAAATCTTTTTAGAATACTATTAAAACAGAACAATGAACTTACAAGGTTTAAAATAAGCATAAAAAGAAGAAAATTTATAATCTATCAGAGATTTACTTACCTTCTTCTACTAAATACTCCTCTCTTACCAATAATTGACTTCCTGCACGTAATAGAAAACATGATAACTGAAAGTGCCAAAATTGTGTAGCTTATGACTCTCATCTGGGAAGAAGGTGCATCTATTATTCTTTTTGGACCAAAGTTCAAAAATCCAAGGAAGAATGTTATTAACTCATAAGACCAGAAAACCCCTCCAAAGGAATCAGTGTTTTGTGGGTCAAAGCTATGTAACAGTGCTGAGGTTTGGAGTGGAAAAAAGAAGCAGTGCTTAGACAAAGGAGATGCTGTTTCTAAAAAAGGCAGGCAGATGCTAAGTAGATAAAACTAGAGAGTAGTTCTAAAGCAACTGATAAAATGATAGCTTTAATCTAAATATTTATCTCACATATGCTTCTATTGTAATTAAAGAAGACCAACAATGCCATGAATACCAAAGTATTGTTTTAATTTATCAATCAGGACATTCTTTGTGAATTTTTCACTTAAATGAAACTTATTTACAAATCCTCATTTACAAATATTCTTAGTGATGTAAGATGAGATGGAAAAGCTTACTGGTACATTCAGAGAATGTTAAGTTATTTTGTTCTTTTCTTAAAATATACTGCTTTGTGTATCTGCTTTTTAAAACATTATCTGCTTGTTTTCTGCCAAAAATCTGCGATTATTTTATGCTTTTAATGACTCTTTTATGGGATACTTTCAAGTTTTAGTTAAATACAGGCTAAGAAGTTAGAGAAAAAGTTAGAATAATGTTTTAAAATAAAGGTAGTTAATTTCTGAATAAAGGCACGTGGTTCTGTTATGAAATGTTATGACAGATTTTTGTACCTCAAATGCTTTTTCTATGAAAGGGCTGTATTACAAGTCTGTTTTCGCACTGCTATGAAGAACTACCCGAGACTGAGTAATTTATAAAGAAAAGGTTTAATTGAGTCAGAGTTCTGCATGGCTAGTAAGGCTTCAGGAAACTTAAAATCATGATGGAAGGTCAAGGAGAAGCAAGGCATGTTTTATGTGGCAGCAGGAGAGAGAGAGAGACAGAGAGAGAGAGAGAAAGAGAGAGAGAAAGAGAGAGAGAGAGAGAGAAAGCCAGAAGTGCCACGCTTTTAAACCATCAGATCTTCTAAAAACACAAGAACAGCTGGGGGGAAGGCCACCCTTATGATCCAATAGCCTCCCACCTGGCCCCTGCTCCAACACATGGGGATTATAGTTTGAAATGGGATTTGGGTGTGGACCCAGAGCCAAACTATATCAAGGGCTATTGTTTCTGTAGAATTTCTGATTCTATTGACATTGCATGCTAGAAAGGTAGTGTGTGCCAATTCTATGATGTCAGATAATTAATCTTTGTGAAGGATAACTTATTATGCAATTTTACTTTGATATTTGGATAAAATAGTAAAACCTGATTATGAATTTTATTTTTTAATTTGTAATTACTTTGTTGTTACTTTTTTCTTTGAAACGTCATATGTGATGATTTTGGACATCATTCGGTAATTACTTTTCCTTAAATTAAACCATAATTTGGTATCACTGATAAATGAATGTTTACTTCAACTTGGTTTTGGAAGTAAGGCTCAAGGAGGTAGTTGTCAGGGTATAATAGACTTGTCATGTTGATTGATGCAAAATGATATGTGATTGAATTTCAGGGGTCATAAATTGCTTAGTAGTGATTAGGATGCCAATTGGGCAGCAATAGTAAAGTAATATATGCTCATGTCCATCTAAAACTGGCCTATGCTCTTTCTTGTTGGCCTTTAAATAAATTTGCATTCTCTAGAAAATGTTTAAATGTATTCTTAAATAATAAATTATTTCTAAAAGAATAAATCTTCAGTTACATTTACATTTTTATCATCAAGCTTCTATAAATGCGGATTTTACAATTTTATTTGTATGATATTGAGCATTTCATTACACACTTTTCTGACCTGAGAATCCTCATAAATACCTCTTTTCTAATGTGAATAATGACACTAAATGAAACAGCATATATAAAGGATCTACGATAGGCCAGGTATGTAGAGTGTATTCAATAAATAATTTATTGTAATTTTATTATTACTATTTTCATTTTAAAATTAGTTTATAAATAATTACACATTTGTCTTTTATTTTTAGGAATGAGCCAAACTGGCTACTGTCACTAAAACCTGTCCTTGAAAAATCTGAAAATACTAACCAAAATTATAATATCTTTAGATCCATCAACAAGCTGACTAGAAATCAAAGAATATTGAGAAGCAGTAATGTAAATGAATTTAGAATCCTGAAGTTGTAAGCTGACTCAAAATCTGTGTTTTTGTTTGTTCATTTGTTTTTGTTTTGTTTTGTTTTGTTTTGTTTTGTTTTGTTTTGTTTTTGAAAATTTGCGGGGGGTTAGGAGTCAAACAGATGAACCTGAGCTTTTATTTTTTCGGTCATATATAGAAGATGAGGTATAGAATATGAAGTCCAGAGCTGGTCAAAGTTATGGAGTCTAATTGAAAACTTTCTTGTATAAGACAGAGTCAAAATAGCATGATCCTTAATATAAGAATGAATTCAAACCAAACTTATGCCCTGAAAGCATCTAAAAGAAAACTGTCTATTTTTTAAAACCTTAGCAAAGAGCTGAAGCAAGAATAGATTTTCATTACGAATACCATAACTCAAATTGTCTTAATATTACCTTCAAGCCTCTATTCATACAATGCCAAACTTTGAATTTGTTATTTTTCTTTATTTTTGTTTTTGAGATGCACTCTGTTTGAGATCTCACTCTGTCACCCAGGATGGAGTGCAATGGTGCCATCTCGGCCCACTGCAACCTCCCCCCACTGGGTTCAAGGGATTCTCCTGCCTCAACCTCTCAAGTAGCTGAAATTACAGGCACCCAACACCATGCCCGGTTAATTTTTGTGTTTTTAGTAGAGATGGGGTTTCAAATGTTTGCCAGGCTGATCTCGAACTCCTAACTTAAGGTGAGCCACCCTCCTCGGCCTCCCAAAGTGCTGGGATTACAAGCATGAGCCACTGTGCTCGACCCAAATCTAGTAATTTAGTGTAAACCTGGTTGTTTCTATTGCCTTGTGCTGCCAGTGGATTTGCAGAGCAAATGTAAATTTTCCATGCAGAAGTCTGCCTTCAAAAATATTCAAGTTAATTTAACGAATGGTGTTATGAGAATTATAAACTCATAGTAAAAAAAAGAAATCACAAAATACACAAAGAAGGAAGGTTCCATGAACTCCAGCCAGTAGAATAAAACAGAGAGATGACTTAGAAGTAACACTTAATATTAGAATGAGCAGATACAGAATATCTTGGATATTATAATATCTTGAATTAGTTGGTTTAAGGACATGCATTGAAAATATAAGTAAAAACACAAAATATTGTAAAATAATGAAGTACGTTTGAAGAAAAATGACCCAGAATTATTTCATTTTATTTTTAATTTTTAATTTTTATTTTTTAATCTTTTTTTTTTTTTTTTTTTTAATTATAGAGACAAGGTCTCACTAGGTTGCCCAGGCTGATCTTGAACTCCTGGACTCAAGCAATTCTCCTGTCTTAGCTTCAGAATTTGACTAATAATATATAATCATTGAAATAAAAACATTTAATTAATTCAAAACTATACAGTGCGTTATTGAACTAAAAGATCTGAAGAAATTTTTCTGAATGTGGTAGGGGGGTATGATAAATAGGAAAGAATTATTAAAAGCAAAAAAGATAGGTTGAAAAGGTCTAGCTTATGTATAGTTAGAATACTAGGATCACAGGAGACAGAAAATGGGGCAGACTTGCTATCTGAGCAAATAATGGGCTATAATTATGAAGAAATTTATTAATTTTTCCCATAAATATTTACTCAGTGTCTACTATCTTATTGGGTATGTACTAGTGAATAAAAGTGATATAAATCTTTCTGTGCTATCTTAGAATTTATATTCTAGTCATCAATAGAAAGTAGAAGTATTGGGCAAATGCTTTCCTCTTTCTTTTCCTGCCTGATGATCCTGAGGTGCATTTCACAAGGCCTGTTTTATGGCCTGTTGCTATAGCCAAATTGATAATTCATCCTTTTTTATACTGTTTCACTTGCTCAGTCAATCTTTCCTGCTCTCTTGAATCACATTTCCATATAAACTACTCATATATATAACTTGATCTGAGGCTCTGCTTTTGGGAAAATCAAGACTGAGATAGTATATACCGGAAATAATCCTAAAAACAAGATCCTCAAGATAAGATCAGAACTGTATTATTTACAAATTAAATGGCAATAAGGGCCCAAGCTAATAAGTGGGCTAATGGTTACTCTCTGCAAGCAGTGGCATCACCGTTATTAAAATTCTTACCTGTGGTAGATTGGGTCAAGGGGCAAGTGGAGAATGAACCACTGGGCTATGTGATGCCTGTGTCATTTGAACTGAACATAAATGATGATAAATATAAAGATTGTGCTATGTGATGGTTTTTATTAATTGTATTGTCAGTTTGAAAAATAAAAAAAAAAACTGTTTACTTTTTCCACAAGATGTTATATGATACCAAGTGATTGGATTGCCTGGGGGAACCCATTGGCCACCCTGCATATGCAACGTGGAAGTACAAGGAGGGCATTTAATTCCAGCTGAGCAATTCTTGACCAATGAAGATTGGAGCTGATGGATAATTGTGTTCTGTATTCTTTCAAATAGATGGTTCCGAGGCGTATTGTATAAGACTTGTCATGCAGTTGACAGGAAAGTCACCCTTATAGTGACCAATTCAGTAATGGATATTTCCTTCTTCCTTTGTTTGCTTTCTCTCAATATTTATTCTTGGTATTACAAATGAACTACTTCAGAATAAGTCTATGTTTCAGGCTCTATCTTTAGGAGAACCCAGGCACAGATACTAGATTAATTATATTGTTGATGTCATTTTAAAATTATATTTTGACTTTTTCCTGTCTATATATCTATAACTTATCCTACATAACGATTTTCTTCTGGGAATGTTGTTTGACTTTTAAAATAAATACTTTAATAATTTATAAATTTTAAAAATTATATAATAAAAATAATATAAATTTTGACAACTGTGAAAATAACATTTATTTCTAACAATAAAAATTTTAAATAAAACATTTAAAAAATATTTTGTAGATAATTTAAAACATTGTTAAAAATATAGAAAAATATATGAATCAATGGAAATTCACATCATGTTATAGTTAGCCTGGTCCGTACCCAAATCTCATCTTAAATTGTAATCCTCATAATCCCCATAATCCCCACGTGTCCAGAGAGAGACAAGGGGGAGTTAATTGAATTATGGGGGAAGTTTCCCCCATGCTAGTCACATAATAATGCGTGAGTTCTCATGAGATCTGATGGTTTTATATGGGGCTCTCCCTCCTTTGCTTGGCACTTCTCATCTTGCCACCTTGTGAAGAAAGTGCTTTGCTTCCCCTTCACCTTCTGCCATGATTGTAAGTTTCCTGAGACCTCTCAAGCTATGAGGAACTGTCAATCAATTAAACCTCTTTTATTTATAAATTACCCAGTCTTGGGCAGTTATTTACAACAGTTTAAAAATGGACTAATAAGACCATGTTCACATGTTAACAGGAAAGTGACAACTCTCCACATTGATACATAGTCTATTAAATTCTGATCAAAATCACAGTAAGCATGTTTTTAGTGGAATTTGACAACGTGGTTTTAAAAATTTACATGACATTCCAAGTGCTGTCAAGACCTTCTTGAAAAGTAAATGCAAAGGAAGAGAACTGACCATACCAGATATCATGATCTGTTATAGTGATTAAGAAAGTATGATGTTATTTCAGGTATGCACAAATAGTGCAATGCAATAGGAAAGAGTTCAAAATAAAAGTCATACTTATGTGAAAATTTGATTTACCATAATATTAATATTGCAAATTGTATTAGTCTGTTCTCAGGCTGCTTTAAAGACATATCTGAGATTGAGTAATTTATAAAGAAAAGAGGTTTAACTAATTCAGTTCCACAGAGCTAGGAGGACCTCAGGAAACTTATAATCACGATCGAAAGGGAAGCAAACACATCCTTCTTCATGTGGTGGAAGCAAGGAGAAGTTCTGAGCAAAATTGGTGAGAACTACCTTGTAAAACCATCAGATCTTACGAAAACTCACTGTCATGAAAACAGCATGGAGATAACTGCCTTCATGATTCAATTACTTCCCACTGGGTCCTTCGTGCAACATATGGGAATTATGGGAACTATAATTCAGGATAAGATTTAGGTGGTGACACAGACAAAAAATATCATTCCATCCGTGGCCCCTCTCAAATCCCATGTCCTCACATTTCAAAACACAATCATCACCCTTCCAACAGAACCCAAAGTCTTACCTCATTCCAGTATTAACTCAAAAGTCCAAGTCCAAAGTCTCATCTGAGATAAGTCAAGTCCCTTCTGCCTATGAGCCTTTAAAGTCAAAAGTAAGTTAGTGGCTTCCCAGATACAATGAGGGTACAGTTATTGGATAAATACACCCCACCCATTCCAAATAGGAGAAATTGGCCAAAATGAAGTGGCTACAGGCACTATGCACGTCTGAAATCCAGCAGGGAAGTCAAATCTTAAAGCTCCAAATGATCTCCTTTGACTCCATGTCTCACATCCAGATTATGCTGATGCAAGAGGTGGGCTCCCATGGCCTTTGTCAGCTCCTCCCCTATGGCTTTGTAGGGTACAGCCCCCATCCCAGTTGCTTTCACAGGCTGGCATTGAGTGTCTGTGGCTTTTCCAGGCACCTGGTGCAAGCTGTGTGTAAATCTACCATTCTGGGGTCTGGAGGGCAGTGACCCTCTTCTCACAGCTACACCAGGCAATGCCCCAGTGGGGACTCTGTGTGGGAACTCCCACCTCACATTTCCCTTCCACATTGCCCTAGCAGGGGTTCTCCATGAGGGCCCCGTCCTTGCAGCAAACTTCTGCCCGGACATCCAGGTATTCCCATATATCCTCTGAAATCTAGATGGAGGTTCCTGAACTGCAATTCTTGACTTCTGTGCACCTGCAGGCCCAATACCACATGGAAACCGCCAAGGCATGGGGCTTGCACCCTCTGTAGCAATGGCCTGAGCCTGAGCTGTATGTTTACCCCTTTTAGTCACAACTGGGTCTGAAGTAGCTGGGACACAAGGCACTATGTCCTGAGGGTGCATAGAGCAGGGATGACCTGGCTCTGGCCCACACAATCATATTTCCCTCCTAGGCCTCCAGGCCTGTGATGAGGCACTACTGTGAAGTTCTCTGACATGCTCTGGAGACATTTTCCCCATTGTCTTGGTGATTAACATTAGGCTTCTCATTACTTATGTACATTTCTGCAGCTGGCGTGAATTTCTTCTCAGAAAATGGAGTTTCCTTTTCTATCACATCATCAGGCTGCAAATCTTCAAAACTTTATTGCTCTGCTTTCTGTTGAATGCTTTGCTGCTTAAAAATTTCTTCCCCAGGATACCCTAAATAATCTCTCTCAAGTTCAAAGTTCCACAGATCTCTAGGGAAGAGGCAAAATACCACCAGTCTCTTTGCATAGTAATAGTGACCTTTATTCCAGTTCCCAAAATGTTCCTCATGTCCATCTGAGACCACCTCAACCTGGACTCCATTGCCCACATCACTATCAGCATTTTGGTCAAAACTGTTCAACAAGTCTCTAGGAAGTTGCAACCTTTCCCACATCTTCCTCTCGTCTTCTAAGCCCTCCAGACTGTTCCAATCTTTGCTTGTTATCCAGTTCCAAAGTTGCCTCCACATTTTCAGATATCTTTGCAGCAGTGTCCCACTACACAGTACAAATTTACTGTATTAGCCTGTTCTCACACTGCTGCTACAAGGACATACCCAAGACTTGGTAATTTATAAAATAAAGAAGTTTAATTAATTCGCAGTTCCACAAGGCTGGAGAGGCCTCAGAAAACTTAGAATCATGGTGGAAGGAGAAGCAAACACATCCTTGTTCACATGGCAGCAGCAAGAAGTACCAGCAAAAGTGGGAGAAAGCTTCTAATAAAACCATTGGATCTCATGAGAACTCACTCACTATCATGAGAACAGCATGGAGGTAACTGCCCCTATGATTCAATTACATCCCACTTGGTCCCTCCCATTACATGTGAGGATTATAGGAATTATAATTCAAGATGAGATTTGAGAGGTACATAGTCAACCATATCACAAATAAATAAAGAAAGCATGGAAAAGGAGGATGGACAAATTAAGGCTTTTCTGACCTTCTTGGTCAATATTCACCTTGAAGAATTGATTAATTACATGGGAATGCAAAAGAGATTATTACCTCATACCATACATAAAAATATATAAACAAGCAGATTAAAATTTAAATGAGAGGAAAAATTATAAAACTCTTAGAATACAATGTAAAATTTATATCTCTAAGTAAGAATATATTTGCAAGACACAAAACACCATTGAAGAAAAAATCGATAAAAGGTACTTCATTAGCCTTAAGAAATTTTTTTCATCTGAAGAAACCATACAGCTAAATATAAAAAATAAACTGACAAGATATTTGAAGTCTATATAACTGATAAAATATTAGCAAGTAAAGGCCAGGCATGGTGACTCATGGCTGTAATCCCAGCACTTTGGGAGGCCAAGGTGGGCGGATCACTTGAGATCAGAAGTTCACGGTCAGCCTGGCCAACATGCCAAAATCTTCATCTCTATAAAAAATACAAAAACTAGCCAAGCGAGGTGGTCGGTGACTGTAATCCTAGCACTTGGGAGGCTGAGGCAGGAGAATCATCTGAATCCAGGAGGCAAGGGTTGCAGTGAGCCTACATGGTGCCACTGCATTCCATCCTGGGTGTCAAAAAATATGTATATATTAGTAAGTAGAGACCTTACAAATCAATAAAAGTTAAACAACCTGAGAGAAAAAAACCCTTAGTCTTTTCACTCAAGATGAAATCCAAAATGATATATAAGCCTACACAAATATATCCAATTTAATAATTAGGAATTAGGAATATGCAAAATAAGCCTGCAATTAGATATGATTTCACTACCACTAGATCTGCAAAAATACTACACTTGAATATATCAAATGTTGGGAGAAAGTAGAGCAATAGCAAACTTACATGATGCTCATAGGATGTAAAGTAGTATGAACACTTTGGAAAAATAATAGGATATTACCTAATAAATGTGAAGATGGGAAAACCCTAAACCCAGCAATTCCATTCCTAAATATATACCTAAGAAAACTCTTTCATACAAGAATGAGAAGAGAAGAATAAAATGTTCATAGCAAAACTTTTAATAGCAAAGCAAAACTAAAAATACAAGTGGTCAACAGTACAATGGAGAAATAACTATGGCATATTCATACAATAGGTTAGTATTCAATATAAAAAATACATTAATTGGGCAGGTGCAGTGGCTCAGACCTGTAATCCCAACAGTTTGGGAGGCCGAGTTGGGTGGATCACCTGAGGTCAGGAGTTTGAGACCAGCCTGATGAATGTGGAGAAACCCTGTCTCTACTAAAATTACAAAAACTAGCTGGGTGTGATGGTGGGCACCTTTGATCCCAGCTACTCAGGAAGCTGAGGCAGAAGAATTACTTGAACCCAGGGGGCAGACGTTTCAGTGAGCCAAGATCATGCCACTTCACTCTACCCTGGGCAAAAGAGTAAGGCTCCATCTCTCTATGTCTATCTCTATCTCTATATCTCTATCTCTATCTCTATCTCTATCTCTATCACTATCTCTATCTCTATCTCTATCTCTGTCTATATAAATTTCAACTACAAGAAACAACAGGGTGAAACCTTTGCTTATAATGTTGAGCACAGAAGGGCCGTCACTGAATACTATAAGGAGTGTGATTACATTTATATGAAGTAAAAAATCTATGCACAAGTAAATAGTGTATATTAATGAATTCACATATGGATGATATAACCCTAAGGAAAAGCACAAGAATGTTTCTTACAAAATTCAGGAATATGCATACTTACAGGATTAAGATATGGGTATCAGTATGGAGAGGAGCACAGAAGCCATACAAAAGTTAATGGTAATATATTTTTTTTTCTTAAACTGGGTGATGGGTTGATGGCTTTTTGTGAAATTTCGTCATATATCTACACACACACACACACAAACACACACTTAAATACTTTGTATCAACTTAGCATTCAGCAAATAATTTTTAAAAGAAAGAAGCTTATATTTGCATATTTAAAATAATAATCTTAGAATCTCACTTTCTTTGCTCCATGATTTTTATCTCTTATGCACAAATTGCACCTGTCAATTAGAAGCCTCATGGCAACTTAAGAAAATGAAACTAGAGAATCTTGGTAGTACAGTATAGTCATTTCAACACAATCAATAGTTTGCTAGGTGTTTACATAAGCTAATTATACTCCCTAAAGTAAGTTAATATAGGGCAAATATGAAGTCTTGTCTTAAAATAATATTATACAAACTTGGAATGTTCATTTTCAGGTATCCCTTTAAAAATATATATATTGGACTTAGTGAATTAATATAGCATATGGACAAAGTTGCTGGTACTTACAAAGTAACCTTGATTTTTCTCTTATCTTTTAGGTATCTGATGAATTGTAGATGATGGAGACAATTAATTTTACAATTATAAAGTCATTTTAAAATAATTTCAAAAAATAAACTAGAAACAGAAGAAATGAAATTGTGTCAAGGTTAGAAAAAATTACTTTATTTGTTCTAATTGCTTAAACAGGCTACTCACCTGTTTAATTTTAACAGGAATCAATGACTTGACCTATTTGTGAATTCTAGAATGTAGAAAATTTATCTGACCTCAAAAGCATGGGGAAAATCAATTTTGAAATTTTTTCTTAGATCAGGTAAATGTATTACATTGAAACTGAAGATACATCTTTCTTTCTTTTTCGAACTTGACCCAACTGAAAAACAAGCAAGTAAATTGAATTAAGAGCTGGGCAGTGAAAGAGGGGCCACTGTGGTATCAAGAATTATTTGAAAGCACATTCTCTTTCTTTGGGTGTTTTGGGCAAGCAGTAGCACTTCTCTTTTAGCAACATTTCCTGGGGTCCTTCATGTTTTACATGAAAAAATTATTCATCCTTTGAAAGCATTTAATCTGGAACCATGTTTGCTCTGTATTTTCATATGCATCTAATTGACAAGACCTTTTATTACCGAGAGCAGTATTGGCATATTGAAAGGTCTGCTCTTTGAGTGCTCAACTTTTTTTTCCTTCTTTTTCTGCCTTAGCCTTGCAGATAAATCAAGATTAAATTTCACTTTTAATGCACTGAATTTATAATAAGCCCCAGAAGATATATATTTGCTTAATATTGTCATGTATCATTGGGAAAAGACAGAGAAGAATATGAAGTACATGTTTTAGGGAAAAACGCTTGATTTGGAATCAAATGTTATAAAATAAATGAAAGACGTGTCATGGGAAAGAAGCATTCTCATATTAGTTGCTAATGTTTAATCCTTTACCTCCACCCTCCAGCAATATTTGGCATAGTGATAATATAAAGCAGGAATAAGAAAGGGATTGTACCACATTGTCCTGTGCATTTCCTTAGGTTGCATTAAAGAACTTGCATCTTTATCATAGCTGAAAAGCTACTCAGTGATTAAAACTTTAAAATATTTTTTCCTGGAAAATATTTCAAATTTCTGAATACATATTCGTCCAATTTTTAAGTTCCAGTCATATTGTCATTTTAGATAATGCTAATTATATGATTTGTTCCTTTAGTGTTTTTAAAATAAAAGTTTCGAAAAGCAAAGTAATGATAAATGCATGATTTATCAAATTTGCTTTAGTTTTTAATTAAAGGAATTTTAGAAAAAATCCAGATTTAAGATGTTGAGTTTAGAGCTTTCCTGCTTTCTCTTGTGGGCATTTAGTGATATAAATTTCCCTTTACACACTACTTTAAATGTGTTCCAGAGATTGTGGCATGTTGTATCTTTATTCTCAGGGGTTTCAAAGATCATTTTTATTTCTGCCTTCATTTTGTTATTTACCCAGTAGTCATTCAGGAGCAGGTTGCTCAGTTTCCACGTAGTTGTACAGTTTTGAGTGAGTTTCTTAATCCTGAGTTCTAATTGGATTGCACTGTGGTCTGAGAGACAGTTTGTCGTGATTTCTGTTCTTTTACATTTGCTGAGGAGTGGTTTACTTCCAACTATGTGGTCAATTTTGGAATAAGTGTGATGTGGTTCTGAGAAGAATGTATAGTCTGTTGATTTGGGGTGGAGAGTTCTATAGATGTCTATTAGGTCCACTTGGTGCAGAGCTGAGTTCAAGTCCTGTATATCCTTGTTAACCTTCTGTGTTGTTGATCTGAATCATATTGACAGTGGGGTGTTAAAGTCTCCCATTATTATTGTGTGGGAGTCTAAGTCTTTCTTTAGGTCTCTAAAGATTTGCTTTATGAATCTGGGTACTCCTGTATTGGGTGCATATATATTTAGGACAGTTAGCTCTTCTTGTTGAATTGATCCCTTTAACCTTATGTAATTGACTTCTTTGTCTCTTTTGATCTTTGTTGGTTTAAAGTCTGTTTTTTCAGAGACTAGGATTGAAACACTTGCTTTTTTTTGTTTTGTTTTGTTTTGTTTTTTTCTATTTTCTTGGTAGATCTTCCTCCATCCCTTTATTTTGAGCCTATGTGTGTCTCTGCATGTGAGAAGAGTCTCCTGAATACAGCACACTGATGGATCTTGACTCTTTACCCAATTAAAAGAACTAGAGAAGGAAGAGTAAACAAATGCAAAAGCTAGCGGAGGGAAAGAAATAACTAAGATCAGAGCAAAATTGAAGGAGATAGAGACACACACACACACAAAAAAACTACTTTAAAAAAATCAATGAATCCAGGAGCTGTTTTTTTGAAAAGATCAAGAAAATTGATAGACCACTAACATGACTAATAAAGAAGAAAAGAGAGCAGAATCAATTAGGCACAATAAAATTGATAAAGGGGGTATTACCACTGATCCCACAGAAATACAAACGATCATCAGAGAATGCTATAAACACCTCTATGCAAACAAAGTAGAAAATCTCGAAGAAATTGATAAATTCCTGGACACACACACCCTCACAAGAATAAACCAGGAAGAAGTTGAATCTCTGAATAGACCAATTAACAGGCTTTGAAACTGAGGCAATAATTAATAGCTTACCAACCAAAAAAAGTCCAGGAACAGATGGATTCACAGCTGAATTTTATGAGAAGTACAAAGAGGAACTGGTACCATTCCTTCTGAAACTATTTCAATCAATAGAGAAAGAGGGAATCCTCCCTAACTCATTTTATGAGGCCAACATCATTCTGATACCAAAGCCTGGCAGAGACATAACAAAAAAAAGAGAATTTTAGACCAATATACCTGATGAACATCAATGTGAAATTCCTCAATGAAATACTGGCAAACCAAATTCAACAGTACATCAAAAAGCTTATCCACCAAGATCAAGTGAGCTTCATCCCTGGAATGCACAGCTGGTTCAACATAGGAAAATCAATAAATATAATCCATCACATAAAAAGAACTAATGACAAAAACCACATGATTATCTCAATAGATGCAGAAAAGGCCTTCGACCAAATTCAACAGCCCTTCATGCTAAAAACTCTCAACAAATTCAGTACTGATGGACGTATCTCAAAATAATAAGAGCTATTTATTACAAACCCACAGTCAATATCATACTGAATGGGCAAAAACTGGAAGCATTCCCTTTGAAATATGGCACAAGACAGGGATGCCCTCTCTCACCACTCCTGTTCAACATAGTGTTGGAAGTTCTGGCTAGGGCAATCAGGCAAGATAAAGAAATAAAGAGTATTCAATTAGGAAAAGAAGAAGTCAAATTGTCCCTGTTTGCAGATGACATGATTGTATATTTGGGAAACCCCATTGTCTCAGCCCCAAATCTCCTTAAGCTAGTAAGTAACTTCAGCAAAGTCTCAGGAGATAAAATCAATGTGCAAAAATCACCAGCATTCCTATACACCAATAACAGACAAACAGAGAGACAAATCACGAGTGAACTTCCATTCACAATTGCTAAAAAGAGAATAATATACCTGGGAATACAACTTACAAGGGATGTGAAAGACCTCTTCAAGGAGAACTACAAACTACTGCTCAACGAAATAAAAGAGGACACAAACAAATAAAACATTCCATGCTCATGGATAGGAAGACTCAATATCGTGAAAATGTCCATACTGCCCAAGGTAATTTATAGATTCAATGTCATCCACATCAAGCTGCCAATGAGTTTCTTCACAGAATTGGAAAAAACTACTTTAAAGTTCATGTGGAACAAGAAAAGAGTTCACAATGTCAAGAGAATCCCAAGCCGAAAGAACAAAGCTGGAGGCATCACGCTACCTGACTTCAAACTATACTACAAGGCTACAATAACCAAAACAGCATGGTACTGGTACCAAAACAGAGATATAGACTAATGGAACAGAACAGAGGTCTCAGAAATAACATCACACATCTACAACCATCTGCTCTTTGACAAACCTGACAGAAATAATAAATGGGGAAAGGATTCTGAAAGCTGAAACTGGATCCCTTCCTTATACCTTATACAAAAATTAATTCAAGATGAATTAAAGACTTAAATGTTAGACCTGAAACCATAAAAACCCTGGAAGAAAACCTAGGTAATACCATTCAGGACATAGGCATGGGTAGGGGCTTCAAGACTAAACCACCAAAAGCAATGGCAACAAAAGCCAAAATAGACAAATCAGATCTAATTAAATTAAAGAGCCTCTGCACAGCAAAATGAACTACCAGAGTGAACAGGCAACCTACAGAATGGGAGAAAATTTTTGCAATCTACCCATCTGCCAAAGGGCTAATGTCCAGAATCTACAAAGAATTTAAACAAATTTACAAGAAAAAAACAAAGAGCCCCATGAAAAAGTGGGCAAAGGATATGAACAGACACTTCTCAGAAGAAGGCATTTATGCAGCCAACAGACACATGAAAAAATGCTCATCATTAGAGGTCATCAGAGAAATGAAAATCAAAGCCACAGTGAGATACCATCTCATACCAGTTAGAATGGTGATCATTAAAAGTCAGGAAATAACAGGTGTTGGAGAGGATGTGGAGAAATTGGAACACTTTTACACTGTTGGTGAGACTATAAACTAGTTCAACCATTGTGGAAGACAGTGTGGCAATCCCTCAAGGATCTCAAACTAGAAATACCATTTGACCCAGCCATCACATTACTGGGTATATACACAAAGGATTAAAAATCATGCTACTCTTAAGACACATGTACATGTATGTTTATTGTGGTACTATTCACAATAGCAAAGACTTGGAACCAACCCAAATGTCCATCAGTGATAGACTGGATTAAGAAAAGGTAACACACATACATCATGGAATACTATGTGCCCATAAAAAAGGATGAGTTTTTGTCCTTTGCAGGGACATGGATGAAACTAGAAACCATCATTCTCAGCAAAGTCACACAAGAGAAAACCAAACACTGCATGTACTCACTCATAAGTGAGAATTTAACAATGAGAACACTTGGATACAGGGTGGGGAACATCACACACCAGGGCCTGTCATGAGGTTGGGGGCTGGAGGAGGGATAGCATTGGGAGCAATACCTAATATAAATGGCGAGGTAATGGGTGCAGCAAAAGAACATGGCACATGTATTCCCATGTAACAAACCTGCACATTGTGCACATATACCCTAGAACTTAGAGTATAATAAAAAATCCAAATTTAAATGAATTATGAAAAAATGGCTGTCCAATTATGTAATAAAAAAATTAAAATCATTTTTTTTCTCAAATGAGAATATACCAAGCTCCCCACAGTACTGATCTGATAACTTTTCAAGGCTTGATTAATCTTGTCCCATCTGAAGAGTTATGTTTGATTTGTTATATTTGTTAAATAATGTTCATGGTCGTTAATTAAAATATTCATTAGTCATGCATGTATTTACTACTGGAAAGAGTGATATTAAATCAGTGACCTTTCCCCTGTTCTGTTTTAGTTAGATGAACTACTGTAATTAGATTTAGATTTTGACTGAACATATTTTGTGAAGCACTCTAAGACTTGAGACCATTAGGTAAAAGTTAAATAATGATTTTTAAACATGATTAACTGCTCACTGGCTAGCAAATTAAATACCAAATGAAATACTGTAGCATATTTTACCATACTAGTTTAAGATTCTGAAACAACAAAAAATGTTTTATCACTTTACATTTATTTCAAGTTGGAGTCACAATCATTTAAAGACTTCCATTTGGGAGCAGTTATACTTAATGTTCAGCTAATAAGATATAGGGATGACTGCACATTGTGGGTTAATTTGTTTTTCTAGAATTTTGTCAGTTTAATAATCACTCTATGCAATTCTTTTGTTTTGTTTTCTTTTAATGTCAGAATTTGTTTTCTTTTAATGTCAGAACATGACTTGGGTAATCAGCTTAATTCTTCATATTTTATATGCAATATATTTATTCAGGATAAAAGAAGAGTCACACTGGCTCTTGTTTACTTACAGTGCATGCTATTTGTTAATAATTATGTACAAAAATTAATTAGGCAATTTAATAAAATAAAAGATATTGTAAAGCTCTGAGAACTGTATGTTAGGTATATGTGTGTGTGTTTGAAATCAAATTTGTTAATCATTTAAGATTCCATAAATACTATGAAACTAGCAAATCCTTTTTACATAAACATGTCCAACATTAAAATATTCCTAAATACATTAGGATATAAATAATAAAACTGTAATGGGAAGGAGGTAAATCACGATGACTCTTAGTGCTGTAATGTTGGCTGTATCTTAGCCTGTTATCCAAATTTCTGGAAAAGCTTACCTTTCTAAATCTTTCTCATAACCAAAGCAGACTCTACAAACTTTCTACATTCCACATATAAAGCTCTTCTTAACAAGAACAAGACTTTTCTCATTTGAAGCACACATCTTTCCTCTTATGTTGAATGTGTTTAACATACCAAATATATTGGGAAACTAAAAACCCCAATTCATATTCTTTTTTCTAGATTATCTTTAGACAATAGAGTCCAACGTTTTAAAACAAGGTAGAAGACTTAAAGGATAGAAAGAATGCAATGTTCTCAACAAAAAGGAAAGGTAAGTGCTTCAGGTCATGGATATTCCAGTTACCATGATTTGATCATTACACACTGCATATGTGTATCAAAATATCACATACACCCCCTAAACATGTACAGATATGATATATCAATTAACAAATACCAAAAAAGTCATTAAAATATTATTGCCCACCATTGATGGTAATATATTAATAGATAAAACATTTCTTTTTCATTTTGGTAATGGATAGTTATCTATTTCAACAGGTACACTTAAAAATTCTAATAATTTTTGTTCAATAGGTAAAAAAAAAAATGTTGGTTTAAGTGTGTTTGTTATTATTAACTGAACTGTGCCTTTAAATGGTCTTTTGTCTCTATCACATTAAGACACATATTAATATATGCATGGGTATGTAAATGAATGACATTATATGAAAGTCAGTAAGTGGTTTTGTAGATTAAATCTTTTAAAAATATTCTGCTCATGGCATAGCTCAATGACAGGTAATATCTTGGTAGTTCCCAAGAGACTAGCAGATTTTCACATAAGCTGATAGCAGATCCTCCCTTCTAATGCCCTTACCTTTTACATTTTACATCAAAATATAATTTACATTTTACATCAAACTGCAATTTATATACGGATAATACAGTATTAGTTATAAAAGTCACAAATTCTTATAAGCTTTCATCAAATTCATTGTTGAAATTTATAATTTCCTGACAGTTTGGAGACTAACATTCATAATAATTTGTAAGGCAACAAGAAGAACTGGCTACATTCAAATGTATTCTAGGTTCTATGTTTGTAATTTTGAATTAGACTAAGGAGTAGAAATTTCGCATAATACCTAATGATAATGCGTAGTTTCACATCTAGTATGTGAAACTACTAGAAACTACTAGAAACTACACATCTAGTGGCTAGTATTTCTCACCAGAATTTTACATGCAGTTTTACATGAAAAACGGTGAGGACCCTAAGTTAAAAATGAATTGATATTTAAAAATTATTGCAAGAGTCAATATTTCAGTTAGGTGAGTAAGAATGCCTTTGCAGGAAGTATGCTGCTTCATGAACTTGGAGAGTAGCCTTGTTTATATTTTTGGACTAATCTTATTCAACTTTTTATCTACTACTTTTGTGATGATATACAGGGCATTTAACCAACTGTGTGGCTAACTTGACCATAAAAAGGTAACCGAATAGTTTTGCGTTAGACAATGAGTATCCCAAAACCTCTCATTCAGCTTGGAGCACACCTAATAAAACGAAGTTAAATGAAGAATGAAGTCAAATGTAAAGTTTTGTGTTTCAGATTAAAAATAAAAGAAAATTAAGTAAATTAATAAGATAACACCTAATAGTACTGATAGAGGATAAAAAAGAACAACAGCACAAGTAAAGGAAATGATGTAAAAAGCAAAATAAAAACACTAGCAAAATTACTGAGAAATACGTCATAAAATAAAAAGTGAATGGTGATGGTTTATACCACTAACAGGATTTTTGTCAAAGTCAATGAAATTGCAGTATCTAAGAACAGGGGTGGGAAAATCTGCTTAAACTAAATTTAGAACAGTGTTTCCTTCCACAAATAAGACTTTAAGGGAAATACTGACATAAACTGAACCGTATTCAAATATATGTGACCAGGCTGAAGAAGTAATTAGACTCTAAGTTTTAATAGGGATTGGGAATGTTTATTCTATCCCAGGGCATCGATTTTGACTTTCAAAAAACATTTTTATGGTCGGGCGCGGTGGCTCACGCCTGCAATTCCAGCACTTTGAGGCCGAGGCGGGCAGATCACGAGGTCAGGAGATTGAGACCATCCTGGCTGACACGGTGGAACCCCGTCTCTACTAAAAATACCAAAAAAAAATTAGCCGGGCGTGGTGGCGGGCGCCTATAGTCCCAGCTACTCGGGAGGCTGAGGCAGGAGAACGGGTGAACCCAGGAGGCGGAGCTTGCAGTGAGCCAAGATCGCGCCACTGCACTCCAGCCTGGGCGACAGAGCAAGACTCCATCTCAAAAAAAACAAACAACAAACAAACAAACAAACTATATATATATATATATAGGGGTGTCATAAAGACAGGAATTAGAATTGTTCTATATACTCATTACAGAGTCAAACTTTACTAAGCAGAATAAAATAAATTATAAGGAAAATAATTGGCTTTGATATGAAGATACAAGAAAGATGGAACAAGTTTTTCAGAAATATCAATTTCCTCTACCTTGAGAATGTTCAAAACCAGAGTTTGATCACAAATTGATGAGATTAAGAAGTTTTTATACATGATATTTAAAATGCCTTATTCTGAAATTAGTGATTGTATAAAGAAAATATTTTATTGAGTTCTAAAAATTGTCATATATTTGCCTACCATCTCAAAAAAGTAGGAAACATTTCCATTGTTTACTGAGCAAAGTGTCTTGCAGACATTTTCAGTTAACACGCATTGAAAACTACTGACCATTTTGTACAACACTAAAGCTTTCTCCTTTTCGAAGCCAGCACTCAAAGTAAAAAAGCTTGAAAATTATAGATGGTATGAAAGCAGAACTGGTGAAAATCGTGTAAGTCTATGTGTGCATTCTTCAGAGCCACATTGTATTTGTATTTAGTAGAGAAAATATCAAAGGGGAATGAGATCTCTCTTTTTTTTTCTCATAAGTAGTCACCATTATAACAATAGCTTATAGACTACTCTCTCTCACATGTTAACAATCTAATAAGCATTTTTTAATTGAAAGGTTCAAAACGACTAAAGCCTTGACATTAACCCTTGAAATCAGATTCTGTGCTAGAATGGAGGTGACCACGGAACAGATGTACAAGGTACAACACTCCCTGTAAACAAACCACTTCACTCACCCAAAGCAATGTGTTTCTGTGTGAAAACTGAGTAAACTTTCATGAAGCCATATGGGAGTTGTGGCAGGCAGAACACAGGCCTCCCCAAAGATAACATTGTTTCAATACTTGGAATCTGAAAATACATGTGCTACATGGAAAGGGGAAATCAAGGTTGGCAATCTGATGACCTTAAAATAAAAAGATTATCCTTGCTTATTTGGATGAGCTAAAGGGTTCTTACAAATGCAGGAGGGAGGCAAGAGAGTCAGTGTCAGTTTTGCAATGTGAGAAACATCCAATTGTCTATTGCTGGGTTGGAAGATGGAGGAAGTGAACCCTGAGCCAAGAAATGTGTGAAGCCTTTAGAAGCAAGAAAGTACAAGGAAATGGATTCTTCTTCAGAAAGGAATGCAGCGCTGCAAACCCTAAGTTTAGCTCAGTGAGACCCATGTCAGCCTTCTGACTTCCAGAATATGTGTAGTTTCAAGCCACTAAATTTGAAGTAATTTGTTACAGCAGCTATAGGAAACTAATACAGTAGGTAACAGGAGTAGAATGACTTAGGTGTTTCTTTTTTCCCCACTGTAATTTTTTTCTTAAGAGATTCTCTTAAGCATTTTGCAGTAGCCTTTTTACCATTCACTTGACAGCAAGAAAATGTTTTACAGCATAGATTGTCTACTAAACAACCTAATCAAAATATTATTAAACAATTACACTGCAGTAGACTGTTTAATGAAGTGTTTTCAGTGTGGTTTGTGCACTAATAGCAACAATGTTAAGCTGTTTTGTGCTCTGTGTATCAAAGAGTTTGTAGTAATGTGAGTTGACTAAGAGCCAAATAAATCCTGAAGCACCTTTGACAGACAATATACTTGTGCCAGTCTAAATTTTGTCAGGTATTATTATTGTGCAGGAAAATGGGAAAAATATAAGACTATCAAGAGCTTTCATATACAATATATCATGTTAAAATTCCTGATAACTAGGTACTTTCCAGGTTTCCTTCCATCTGATTATATGATTATTGGCTTCATCTGAATTTGATTCTGAGTATAAATTTAAAAGTACATAATCTAAAGTTAAGCCAACTACTCTTGAATGGCTATCTGCATCAGTATCTAACGTAGAAGCAGTGGTATCCATAGTGGATTTCAAAAAGTCTTTTGAAATGGAGGAAATAAAGTATAACATGATTTATAGGTAAATATAAACAAAATGAATAAAAGTACACCTGAAGATATGGCTACATGTGCTTTGACTGGCTTTCAAGTGAGTACTTTCCATTCAGCCAATAACATTTTCTTTCTTCTGGTATTCTTCTTTTGTGAGGAGTTCCAAGTCAGAAAGCCTTACTATTTTACTGTGTTCATCAAAAAGACCAAATATTAATTTAAGAATAATCATAACGTTATACACCATCGATAGTCAAAGAGAAATGAAGGAAGGGGAATGAACCGAAAGTTCATGCAAATCATTTGAAATTATGAAGAAAAATTCTTTCAAGTCCAGTTCTTTTTGGGTTTTCCTTTATACGCAAGAAAATAAAATTAGAATTGCTACCCTGGAAACAAAACAAAACAAAACAGAATGTTTTCTGAATGAAAGATACTTTAAATATATATATACTTTAAATTCTGGGATACATGTACAGAATGTGCAGGTTTATTACATAGGTATACACGTGCCATGGTAGTTTGCTGCATCCATCAACCCATCATCTACATTATTTCTCCTAATGCTATCCCTCTCTCAGTCCCCTACCCACCAACAGGCCCCAGTATGTGGCGTTCCCCTCCCTGTGTCCATGTGTTATCATTGTTCGCTTCCCATTTATGAGTGATAACATGCAGTGTTTGGTTTTCTGTTCCTGTGTTAGTTTTCTGAGAATGATGGTTTCCAGCTTCATACATGTCCCTGAAAAGGACACAAGCTTATCCTTTTTTATGGCTACAGTATTCCATGGTGTATATGTGCCATGTTTTCTTTATCCAGTCTGTCACTGACAGGCTTTTGGGTTGGTTCCGAGTCTTTTTTATTGTGAGTAGTGCTGTAATAAACATATATGTGCATATGTCTTCATAGTAGAATGATTTATAATCCTTTGGGTATATACCCAGTAATAGGATTGCTGGGTCAAATAGTTTTTCTGGTTCTAGATTCTTGGGGAATCGCCACACTGTCTTCCACAATGGTTGAGCTAATTTATGCTCCCACCAACAGTGTAAAAGTGTTCCTACTTCTCCACATCCTCTCCAGCATCTGTTGTTTCCTGACTTTAACTGGTGTGAGATAGTATTTCATTGTTGTTTTGATTTGCATTTCTCTAATGATCAGTGATAATGAGCTTTTTTTCATATTTTTTGGCCACATAAATATCTTCTTTTGAGAAGTGTCTGTTCATATCCTTTGCCCACTTTTTGATGGGGTTGTTTGTTTTTTTCCTGTAAATTTGTTTAAGTTCCTTGTAGATTCTGGATATTTTTCTTGTAATGTTTTTAAAGGCAATGCCTTCTTAAGGAGATGAAAACTTAGGGGAATGGTTTGGAGAAGATAATTGGATAATACACTTCAAAAAATTAAAACTCATTCCATTCATGACTTTGTACACTGTATAAGTGTGAGCTTTAACAAGCTCTCCTGTTGCATGTCACGACCTCACTCGAGCCCCTCTTAAGAGAGCTGTGTAAATCTAACATTTGCTGCATTCACTGGTTCCCTAACAGGGCAGCAAGCAGCCTGCCACTCTCTTTCACTGCAATTTATCTGCTATGTTTAAAAACAAAACAAAACAAAAACCACCAACAAGGAAATTACTGCTTGGAATTCTGTCAGTTCTCTCTGTTTAGCCCTCCTTGTTCTCTGTTATGAGATATTAGCACCCTCTCAGCTGCTCTCAGTGCATTCATCATCTCCTATCATTGTCTCTGTTTCTACTTCCATCGTTTGTCATCTTAATGCCGAGGTATTTTGACAAGTGGGATAAACTCTGATTAGCTGTGATTATCAGAAGTGGACAAGAGAAGCTGAGGGCACTGGATGAAACACTATTTCATATTTTACTCTCATCTAATTCATATCTATCAAGCAGATCTTAGAGTGTTATTACTCAGCATTCTCCAAATTGGGTCATTTTCCCTAATAGTATCAGTTCTGCTGATGTTTCCCCAAGTCTAGATGATTATTGAGAAACTGGGCTTCATTTGTTAATGTGTAAGATCTTACTGTTTTCAAACTGTTGAGAAAATTTTTGTTTGTTTTTCAAATTAGATGGCAAAATATTCCTAAAATCCTCTTATCTGTCAGGCTCAACTTTACTTTTTAAAGTAAATGTGAAACTGAATCCAATAACAATTTTTGGCAACTTATTTTAATAATGGGGATGCTATTAGAAGAGTCACAGATTATTCATTTATGCCTTTGATGTTTTGTGGAGAAAAAAACACAGTTTATTACTAAATGTGGGATTCAAGATATATGTCTAAATATATGTAGTGGTTTAATCTTTCCAGGAGAAAATCAAATGAAACCAGCAAATTTCATTTTAAATGAATAATAAACAAATGTATATTATTGCATCTTACCAGATGCTGAGGTCTGAGATATTTTCTTTAGGTTTAAACACATTTACTATTGCTCTAAGGGATTCAATATTTAAAAGTTCTTAAAATATATAATTTACAACATAATTATGGAATACCAAAAACCAAATGTTTATTTTATGTCTATATTAACTAAATAAAATTAAGAATTGATATAACGTACTGTCTTTAAACCCCTCTCTTCCCAGAATTTGGGATATAATTTCCTAAAATTTGTTTACGCTTTCCTTATATGCTTATTCTCTCAAAGTTCCAATGTTCCAACTTTGTTTTCTTACTTTCTTGTTTTCAGTTTGTGCATGTACCATTTCCATGTTACATTAATAATGTTGATGCTTTGGTGATGGTGGAACTAAAAGATAGTATATATTTTGTAATTACTTTAAAAGGTTTTACTAGGCAAGTACCTAATTGTTTAGCTAAAATAAATGTTATTGCTTTCTTGTAAGTTAGTTGGGCCTGAAATCAGCTGCACAAACTCTGACTTTTTTAAAATGAATCTTTGCATGCTTAAAACATATGCAGCATAATTTATTCTTAAAAGCTATAAGCCCACAACTACTATGCTGCTGTTTGAACATCTGATATCTTCCAAAAATTGTACTCTGTGTTAAAACTGTGATTATAAGCATTCATTATTTTAAAATGCCAGTGGCAATGACTGTAAAATACACAGGAGATGAAGGTAAATTTCTTTTCAAGTTTTGAAATATGCATCTGTTACTGCACGTTGATAATTTATGCTCAGGCAAAGGTGCTATTGAAATAGCATGATCTATAATATAGTATGACTTTTCAAGCACAAACATAAATTGTAGCATTTTATTTTTAAAAAATGGGAATTTTGGTCAGGTGTGGTGGCTCACTCTTATAATCCCAGCAATTTGAGAGCCCAAGGCAAGTAGATCGCTTGAACCCTGGAGTTTAAGACCAGTCTGGTCAAAATGGTGAAACCCTGTCTCTATGATTAAAAAGTGGAAAATATAAACCAGGTGTGGTGGTGCACACCTGTAGTCCCATCTACTCAGGAGACAGACGTGGAAGGATCACATGTGCCTGCAGATGTGGAGGCTGCAGTGAACCATAATCTCGCACTTCAGCCTGGGTGACAGAATGAGATCATTTCCAAAAAAAAAAGAAAAAGAAAAAGAAAAAAATAAATATATATTTATTTTTCATAGTCTGTTTTTAAGAAACCTTGATTTTAATAAAGAGAGGAATGAATGTTTAATTAATGCCATGATGAATTTGAATGGTAATATTTATTGGTTTTCCAGTTGCCTTAGAAAGTCTGTGAACTTTGTGACATATATGACCAAACACAATTTCTATAATGTACAGGTACTTTTTTTAAAGTGGCTAAAACGTTATGATTCTATGCTAACTGCGTAGCGTTTCTGTGCAAAGAAAAAGGTGTTACCTCAGTGAAATTACTCAGGATCAGAACTGAAGTATAGCAAAATCTCCCACATAGATTGGAATTCAATGGTTTTTGTTTAATTTATGATGTTTAAGAATTTTTAGTATTAAAGTCTTCTGTGAACTTTAAAAAATCTTAAAGCTTTCATTAAATTCTGAATCTAGACTAAATGGTGAGAAATTCCTTTGCACTTTGCCATATTGATCTTACATGAGGTAAGAAGAGTTGGTCTTGTGGTATATTTATTTACTTCAAAGACAATTAGAAGCAAGACCCCAAAGAAGCTGTTTTCCTGAAAGACATGTATGAAAGTTCATAGTGTATTTAAGAAAACGTAGTTAGTTTGTATTATGTCATTTGTTACTTCTTTTAGTGCCATCAACTGTGGTAAACAAAATACACTCCTTAGAACAGTATAGTAAGACCCAGATTCAGAAAAGTAAGATCTCTTTGTTCCTAAAATTAGTTTTGAGTTTAAATCTGTGTCCATGGTTTTTTAAATGGACTATCCACGTTTTCTATTTCAAATGTGGCAATGTTTCTGTTTATCTTTATTATTCGTTCATGCTTATCTATTATTAATATTTATGAATATTATTATTATTAAAGTATATTATATTCAATGAGTTATTCTTGTGGTCTCTTTTATCATATTCAGAAGCTTGCCGATATAACTACCAACTCAGAGTTCCTGGTTTTCTCTTTCTATAAATATCCCATAGGCTATTAGATGTCGCAGAGTATCAGCTTCATCCCTTAATTTGCAGATGAGGCAGCCAAGTCTGGAGATGATAATTTGCTGGCCCCACATTACGTGGCTGGCGAGTGACAGACCTGGGACACAGCCAGGACCGGAACTCCAGTATCTTAACAAGGAGTCTTCTTCTGCACAGTGTTTCTCCTCCTGAAACCAAGTTCCTCTGTAATGGAAACCTGTCTCCAAGGTCTTCAATTTTATGTTAGTTTTTTATATGAAAAATGTGTTTTTCCAAATATAGAGTTATTGACCTCACATACTTCCTAGATATTGGTACTCCACTAGACTTAATGAGTTTTCCTGGGAGTCTACATTTGATTCTCTTTGTGACTAAATTCACACTCTTTTTAACTTATCTAGGAATGGTGGCATGGCTATTTATACTAAGGTGCAACTAATTAAATCGGTTGGTTAATATTGGCTGAGTTGAAATTAATGTAACAAAACTGGCCTCTTTGTGTGTATACGCACGGCGTGGGCCTTGCCTCTGCTTCCTCTTTTACTTGCTATGGAGACAGTCTCCTTGTCTCCTTATCTCCACCTTGAACCTGTATTTGGAAAAGAATATAAAAACAAACAAGTCTATTTTCACCCTAGGATGTACGGGAAAAAACACAAAATTAGTGACCCATTCAGGAGTTATCTGCATTTTACAAAGAATTCAGTATTACTAGGAAGTACTGTAATCTGAAATGAGAGTTCTGTGAAAGAGATTCTCCATCTACTACCGCCCAAGGCATGCGCTCCGTAAATAACTGTTTGGGACATTCTGCCAGAGGAGACAAAATCTCTGAATACTCTAGCTTAGTCTCCAACTGAGCTCTGGTAGACTGCAACATGGAAGAAAGGAAGCAAGTTGGAAATAATAACAATTTTTGAAAGAAAAAAATTTACATGCATTTTGATTAGTTTATTTTTTGAGGTATATCTAAAACCAGTACTTTCTGAAAGCTGATTTTTGAACGATTTTTGTTGGCATTATTTAGTTATGTTTTCTCAGTGGAACTACAATTTTTTCAAAATTTAGAAAAGTAAGTGTATTAACTCTACAGACAATCTGGAAAGTATTTTATATGGATTTGTAGCATTGGGCAACAATACTAGGGTTTGTTTTTAGAATTCCATGAAATTCCTCATATTTTAATTGCATAATTGTTGGAGGAAGGGTACAAATATGGCTCTTCTCCTTCATATATTTTTTCTAGATTAAAAATGACTGAGACTAGTTACACAGACATTTCTGTATTTTATATATATATATATATACACACACACATATGGAAACACACACACACATATATGGAAATTCTCTGTGTATATATATGTGAACACACACACAGAATTTCCTTTTGTAGGAAGAACCAACAACTTGAAATAATTGAAATTACAAGTCATCTTGGTCAATGCTTAGAAAGGGATGATGGTAGTTGGTAGTCTATGTATTTTGAACCAGAGCTTTTAAAGCCTCAAACGACTGAAAGAGAAGAGAAAACATGGTTTTAGATTACAAACTCAAGACAGTTACCATGGGAAGTTTCCACAGTTTACATGAGCTCTATGAAAGAATGAGAAAGACATTAATAAAATTTAAAAAAAGTAGATAAAGAAGTAGGAAAAGAAAGATAAATAGGAGAATAAAGAGAAGAATGCATCTTTTGTGTATTTTTAATTATTTTAATTGTAAACTTAACTCTCCCTTTAAGCTGGATTGTCTACATTCTGTAGCTTTCTATTCTGTTTTCTCATGGGGAAAATAAAATAAGAGTAATTCTGAAAAGAAATATAGAAATATTTGACTATGTTTCTTTAAAATAATTCATGCAAAAAGTCTTTGCCCTATTTTGGGGTAAGATGTAACAGTTCTGATGTTGGTACAGATTACCTTGAATCATGGAGTATATAAAGAGAGGGTGCAGGGAGTCTTCCTCTGAGGTAAATTTCTGAATGGCTAATTTTTTTACTTCACTAACTTGGTTGAAACCGTGGATACAAAATTCAGTGAAGAAAGAAATGAACATAAACCATCAGAAACTGTAGTTATTTTGAAGTAACATCTTTAAATAAATAAAGATAAGCTTTTCTAGAAATAATAAAAAATAGGAAAATAATGTTTTATGAAAGAAAATTAGCTAGGGATTTTTTCTTCAAAAGGCAAGGGGATTTTATTCAATTATATGTGGATTTTTTTACACCCTCCTTTTTGCGTACTCTAAAATGACTTCCCTTATTTTCACCCAACAATCAACAAGTATTGGTTGTGTGACAATTTGCCAGGAGAAATTGATGATATTAATGATGATGACCATGCCTACTAAGAAATCATCACTTAGCGTGTACCAGGCATGCTGTGCAGTGCTTTGCTGAAGTACTTTCTACAATAACCATCCGGATTATGTACTATAATCATTCTCATTTTACAGATAAAAGTTTGAGGGTAGAGAAATAAAGTGCTTCACTCATTGTTACACAGCTAGTAAGCACATGGGCTATATCTGAAGTGAAACAGATTTCTCCTTAATTTATGAAGTGACAACATTTTTAAAACTAAAGACACTGTGATGAAATTCCATGATGTGGAATCTAATCCTGAACTAGTTATGTGCTAAAAATCGGTGAGAATTTGAGTAAATTTACTTTATGTAGTTGCACCTTACTTTTTAAAAACCTGTAGTTATGGGTTTAGAATTAACAATTTTCTATGTTATTTCTGGTCAGCATAAAACTGTTGCTAAAGAAAATTAGAGATACAAAAATGATATTTCTAAATGTATTAGCAGAGAAGAAGAGATAAGCCATTTACTGAAATATAGAATTACTTTTATCTGATACTTTTTGATGTATTCGTACATTAGAATACATCCCCAAATGTATAAATCCATAAATTCTAAAAATTTCTGTATATTGACTTGTATATTTTTGGTTGAGTTCCTTAAAATGTAGTATAATAAAATACTGTAACAATGAATAATTACCACCAACACTGCCGAGTCAGTGGTAAATTCAACTTTCTAAAAATGGCTTAAATTAACTTGGATAATAAGGCTACTATGAAATTAGAATCTTATTTGGGGCTTCATAAATCTTGTTATATCCCTAACTTATACAGTGAAAATTTGTTTTAGTCTAAGAAAGTTAGAGTTAAATGTTTTAAAAATGTATTCTGCTACAAAATCAAAACATCTCAATTTCGTATCTTTCTAGCTATCTATCTGTTCTTAGCATAAAACTTTGCAACGCTTAATTTGTAAACCTCTTGGAGAAACCACAAGTTTTCTTAATGAATTTATAGATTTTCTTTCTCAACTCTCTCTGGAATCACACAGCCTATTAATCTTAGGTGATTTTAGTATCCATATTGACAACATTGAAGATGGGTTTGGCATAAATATAATTTCCCTCTTTAATTCTCTTGGCTTCACTTGGCCCATCTGTCAGATGACTCTATCATAGAGGGGACAGACCATTTCCAGCATCACCATCTCTTCTCCCTAACTGTGCTCTTTTGCAACTAAGGTTTTACCCAGTGCTCTTCATGATCCCCTTTTTTTAGGCACTTTATTTCATCACTGAAATGTCACTTATGTTTATTTCTTTAGTATCAAATATTTAATATTAATTTCATTTCAGAATAATCTATTTTTCACGTTGACACTTTAGTCCAAAATAATTGTTGAATGTCCATGCCTAGAATATTTATCTCATTTTTAACATTCACAGTAAAAATAATAAATATCCTAAGTCACATTCCTTAAAGTCATCTAAAAATTACAAATAGAAAATTCAGGATATTCAAGTTCAAAGCTTGCTTTTCCTACCAATGCAGTTTCACAGTAATACTGTGGAGATACTTGATTTTTATTTGGTATGAAGTATTAAATCATTTATATTATTTGAATAATGGGATAATGCTTTCTATTTATAGAGAATCATTTTCCCCTGGAGACTTCACAACAAATTTCTAATGTTTTCTCATTTATCTTTACAATAACTCATTGATGTTAGGAACTCATTTTTATTATCTCCTTTGATTGGGAAACATAGTACTTATTATTACTAATATTATGTACAGAAATAGAATGACTAACTTTACATAGGCAGGTCTCCAGGACTGAAACGGAGGCATTTTGGTGATTACAATTAACTGAGAATATAAAATATGTGTATTGATCAGAGTTTCCAGAGAAACATTACCAATAGTATATATGTACAGTCATGCTTTGTATTTGCAAAAGAAATCCATGATTGGTTGAATCTGAAGAGGCAGAACCTATAGATATGGAGGGCCATATTAAAAAAACAGACTTTTTTTCTCATTAATGTTCCCTAAATAATGCAGTATAACAATGATTTTAATAGCATTTACATTTGTATTAGGTATTATAAGTAATCTAGTGGTGATTTAAAATACATGGATGTTTGTACATAGGCTATGTGCAAATACTATGCCATTTATATAAGGGATTTCAGCATCTGCAACTTTTGGTGTGCTGGGAGTCGGGGTTTCTGGAGCCAATCCCTCATGGATACCTGCGCGCATGCGTGTGCGCGCGCGCGCGCGCGCGCGCACACACACACACACACACACTCTCACACACACGCTCATGCATGCGTGCATGCCTGTGCGTGCATGTGGATGGATAGACAGATACATACATACATACATGCATACATACATACATACATACATACATACATATATATAGCAATAATCCAGATAGAGACTATGGTAGCTTGGACATAGATTGTAGTGGTACAGGTAGTGGTAGAGAGATAAAGAGAGACAGAAAAAGAGAGAGAGATTTCTTTTAAGGAACCAGTTTACAAATTGTGGGAGTGGGCAAGTACAAATCTGTAGGGCAGGCTAGCAGGATGGAAATTCAAGTATGGATTGATAATTCAGTTTTGAGACTGAATTTTGCAGGGCAGCAGGCTGAAAACTCAGGTACAGTTTCTACGTTGCAGTCTTGAGAATTCCTTCTTTGAGTAACCTCGGTCCTTGTTCTAAGGCCTTCAACTGATTGGATGAGAGTCACTGATCTTAAGGAGAATAATCTGCTTTACTCAAAGTCCATTGATTTTACAAATTAATCACATTGAAAAAATATTTTCACAGCCGCATCTGGACTTTTTTTGAAAAAAGCAACAAACATTTTTAGTGTTTAATAAAACTAATGGGTACCAGAGACCACTAAGTTGACATTTAAAATTACACATCACATCTTGATATGTTGTAGATTATTCTAAACCTGGTGACATGTCTGGTATATTCAGAAGGCGTATATGATTAATTGAGCAATGTTCCTGCAATATCTGTAGTTGTATGCTTCTTTACATTTATGCTGCATTAGTTTGGATTTATGGTCAAAATGCATGTGTGTCTTGGGAAGGTGTGAGTTCTAGTTAATCCAGTCAGAATATATGATTGACATTTTCTCAGCTTCAGTCATTTAATATATACTTTTTCATAACTAGGTATTGTGCTAATCACAGGAAAAATTGTGTTTAGCAAGATAGATACAATCTTGCACTCTTGGACCTTGCTGCCTGAGGTGCCTCCATTTAGTGGTTGGTTATGTAAACATGCCTATGACTCACTTCTAGAAATCTTTTGAAGATTGGTCGCATTCTAGGCCCTAAGTCTGTGATGTATTTAGGTATGATCAATGTTTAATATCTTAATCTATTTATAAATTATTAAAAAGCTCTAAGAGCCAAATACATGTGTTTAACAAATAATTATATTTTGTGTATCATAATTATGATCCTCTTTAATCATTAGAGTTGCTTCCTATTATTTAATGTTTTAACCAAAGAAATTAGTGACAAAGTCTCTTTCCTAATGTTTTTTATTTGTGTATCTTCTCCTGTGTGTTAGGCCTAAATTATGTGGTTCCTGGAACATATTACAAGCCTTGCTCATTTACTACTGATAAAAGGGGACTTCAGAAAGTTCATGGAAACATGAAATTAAAGGATAAAATTAAAATATAATAATTTTATTTCTCCATATAAGTTTCATCAAGTTCAAGAGACTTTTGTAAGTGATGATATCAGACATTTAGTTCTTCCCTGAAGAACTGAGGATCCTGGAATTTAATCATGCAATGCAGTCTTTTTATATTATTAACATAATAATATAAAAGAAAAAACATGGTACCATTTACAGACTTTAAAAGATTAGGAAACAAAAAGAAATCAGAAGGAGCCAAATGAGGACTAAAAGGTGAATGCCTAATTATTTCCCATTGAAACTCTTCAAAAACTGTCCTTGCTTGATGCAGGGAATGAATAGCAGCATTGTTGTGGTGGAGACAGACTTTTTGGTGAAGGTTTTCCGGGTGTTATTCTGCAAAAGATTTGGCTAACTTTCTCTATACATTCTCATAATAAACAGATGTTATAATTATTTGGTCCTCCAGAAAGTCAACAAGCAAAATCCTTTGAACACAATGAAAAACTGTGGTCATGACCTTTACTCTTGACTGGTCCACTTTTGCATTGACTGGACCACTTTCAACTCTTGGTAGCCATTGCTTTGATTGTGTTTTTTCTTCAGAATCATACTGGTAAAGCCATGTTTCTTCTTCTGTTACAATTCTTCCAAGAAATGTTTCAGGACCTTGATTCCACTTGTTTACAATTTTCATTAAAAGCTCTTCTCATCTTCAGCTGATCTGGGCACACTAGTTTGGCATGCATGGAATGGAAAGTTTGCTTAACTTCAATTTTTCAGTCAGAATTGTGTAAGCTGAACCAGTTGAGATGTCTATGGTGTTGGCTATGGTTTCTGCTGTTGATTATTGGCCCTCTTCAATTAGGGCATGAAAAAGGTTTTTTGTTTTTTGTTTTTTTCTCACAAATTGATGTGAATAGTCTGCCATCATGGGTTTCATCTTCAACAACATCTTGCCTCTTCTTAAAATGAGTTATCCATTAGTAAACTGCTGATTTGATTGGGACATTGTGTCTATAAACTTTTCATAAAGCATCAATGACTTCACTATTCCTCTATCCAGGCTTCACCATAAAGTTTGTTCTTCCTTCAATTTTAGCAGAATTAATGTTGCTCTGATAGCCGCTCTTTTCAAAGTGATGTCTTACCCTTTTTAGGGCCTCAAACTAGATCCTATTCAGATGTTTTATAAATATATATGGGTTTATTTTGGTGCAAAAATATTTTGAAATTCATGAATCATTTTTTTCATAGTAAATGTCTTGCATAAATATTTTGAATACCTTTTTTATCCCTGGGCTTTTTCTGAATTCTCTGTGTCATTGTTGCACTGACCACAAAAAAGCACTAGGCTTGACTGCTATTGTTGCATTAACTGTCCTAATCCTAACTTTCCTCAGTTACTGTATGTTTCTGTGTTGCATCGTTTTAGTGATGAGTTCATTTTCTTTTGTGTGCCCTATTTGCTTTGCTTTGAGTGGTTTTTGGGTCTGCACTTGGGTAAGGTTTCAAGTGTGTGGTCCTCTTTTGAATATCAGCACCAAGTCATCATAAAATCAGTCAATGGTTGCATTTACTTTTCTGTATACTACCCATACTATGAAGTCCAGGTATTTTCCAATGAATTATAATAAAAGTCTTTCTAGGGTTACATCTTTTCAGAATAATTGGCATTTTCAGAGTATAGATCTCTGGCACTCATGACCAAGCTAGTGTGCATATTGATATGAAGTTGCTTCTGTGTTTTAGGCCCAAAGTGATAGCTTTTATGTGGAGAACATTTTTGTTGGTAAATGTATCTCAGAACACAAGCTAACAATGAATAATTCTGTGCATTGTCTTTCACTGTTACATGTTCAAACTTTATTCACAGTTAAGATAGGTACAGAATATATAATTGATAAAAGGATAGTGCTTGTTGTGGTCACATCAAATAGCAACCAAGAGGATGGATTTTCATTAAGGTTGGATCAAAACCGGGTAATCAATACATGAAAAGGTGCTCAACATCATTAGTCACTAAGAAATTAAATCCACAATCGAAAGTACAATGTTACACAACTTCCCACATCCACTAGGATGGTTATAATCAACAACCTGTTGAGAAATGGAAATCTGCATACATCACTGGTGAAAATGAAAAATGGGGCAGCCACTTTAGGAAACAGTCTGGCAGTTCTTCAAAAAGCTAAAGAGAGTTTCCATTTGATTCTGCAATTCCACTTATATGTATATACTTGAGAAAAATATGGACACATGTCTGCAAAAACTTATACACGTATGTTCTTAGCAGCATCTTTCAAAAAAGTTAAAAATAGAATAATTCAAATGTCTGTCAACTGATGGATGGATAAATAAAATATAGTATATCCATATAATGGACTCTAGTAGTGCCCCCTTATCTGTGGGGGATAGCTTCTGACACTCCCACTGGATACCCGAAACTCCAAATAGTACTGAACTCAATATATAATGTGATTTTTCCTATACATATCTACCTATAATACAGTTTATTAATTAGGCACAGTAAGCAATAACAACAATAACTAGTAATAAAGTAGAACAATTACAGTAATATATCTGCATCACTACTCTTGCACTCTAGGGTCGTTCTTGAGTAAAATAAGAGATATTTGAACACAAGCACTGCAATACTATGACAGACAGTCAATCTGGTGAGACAGCTGCTCAGTGACTAATGGGCAAGAACTACAGCATGGATGTGCTGGACAAAAGGATGATTTATGTTCATGGCAGAATGGAGTGTGATGGTGTGATATTTTCCCATGCTACTCAGAAGTGTACACAATTTAACACTTATGAATTTCTTTATTTTTGGAATTTTCATTTTAATATTTTCATATTGTGGTTGACATTAGGTAACTGAAACCACAAAAAGCAAAATCTCGGATAAGAGAGGAAAAGTGTATTGTTCAACAATAAAAGCAATGTAGTACTGATACCTGGTGCAACGTGGATGGTTCTTGAAAACATTATGCTTAGTGAAATAAATTAGTTACAAAAGATTAGTTATTATATGATTCCATTTATATGAAGTGTCTATAAAAGACAAATATATGAGACAGAAAGTACACTAGTGTTTGTCCAGGGAATACGGAGAGGGGGAATGGAGAGTGACCAGTCATGAATATGGGACTTCTTTTTGTGGTGATACACATGCTCTAAAATATTGACGGTGGTGATGTTTGCATAACTCTATAAATTTCCTCATAACAATGGAATTTTACATTTTAAGTGTGTGAATTGCATGATATGTGAATTATATCTTAATAAAACTGTTCTAAAAACAGATATTAACAATAGTATTGGGGGCACCCAAGATGGCCGAATAGGAACAGCTCCAGCCTCCAGCTCCCAGCATGAGCGACACAGAAGATGGGTGATTTCTGTATTTTCAACTGAGATACTGGGTTCATCTCACTGGGGCATGTTGGACAGTTGGTGCTGGTCAGTGGTTGCAGCCCACTCAGTGAGAGCTGAAGCAGGGTGAGGCATTGCCTCACCTGGGAAGTGAAAGGGGGAAGGGAATTCCTTTTCCTAGCCAAGGGAAACTGAGACATGCAACACCTGGAAAATCAGGTAACTCCCACCCTAATACTGCAATTTACCAAGGGTCTTAGCAAACGGCACACCAGGAGATTATATCCCATGCCTGGCCTGGAGGGTCTCACGCCAATGGAGCCTCCCTCATTGCTAGCACAGCATTCTGCGATGTAACTGTCAGGTGTCAGCGAGCCTGGGGGAGGGTCGCCCACCATTGCTGAGGCTTAAGTAGGTAAACAAAGCCACCTGGAAGTTCAAACTGGGTGGAGCCCACCGCAGTTCAAGGAGGCCTGCCTGCCTCTGTAGACTCCACCTCTGCGGACAGGGCATAGCTAAACAAAAAGCAGCAGAAACTTCTGCAGATGTAGATGTCCCTGTCTGACAGCTTTGAAGAGAGCAGTGGTTCCCCCAGCATGGAGGTTGAGATCTGAGAAGGGACAGACTGCCTGCTCAAGTGAGTCCTTGACCCCTGAGTAGCCTAACTGGGAGACATCCCCCACTAGGTGCAGACTGACACCTCACAACTCACATGGCTGGGCACACCTCTGAGACGAAGCTGCCAGAGCAAGAATCAGAGAGCAACACTTGCTGTTCAGCAATATTCTAGCTTCTGCAGCCTCTGCTGCTGATACCCAGTCAAACAGGGTCTGGAATGGACCTCAAGCAAACTCCAACAGACCTGCAGTTGAAGGTCCTGACTGTTAGAAGGAAAACTAAGAAACGGACAGGAAACCCACACCAAAACCCCATCAGTACATCACCATCATCAAAGACCAAAGGCAGATAAAACCACAAAGATGGAGAAAAAGCAGTGCAAAAAAGCTGGAAATTCAAAAAATCAGAGCACATCTCCCCCTCCAAAGGAATGCAGCTCATCACCAGCAATGGAACAAAGTTGGATAGAGAATGACTGACGAACTGAGAGAAGAAGGCTTCAGTTGATCAAGTTTCTCAGAGCTAAAGGAGGAGCTACGTACACAGTGCAAAGAAACTAAAACCTTGAAAAAAGAATGGAACAATGGATAGCTAGAATAATCAATGCAGAGAAGTCCATAAACGAACTGATAGGGATGAAAACCATGACACGAGAACTATGTGACAAATGCACAAGCTTCAGTAACCAACTCAATCAACTGGAAGAAAGAGTATCAGTGATTGAAGATGAAATGAATGAAATGAAGCAAGAAGAGAAGTTTAGAGAAAAAAAGAGTAAAAAGAAATGAAAAAAGCCTCCAAGAAATATGGGATTATGTGAAAAGACCAAATTTACATCTGATTAGGGTGCCTGAAAGTGACGAGGAGAATGGAACCAAGTTGGAAAACACTCTGCAGGATATAATCCAGGGGCACTTCCCCAACCTAGCAAGGCAGGTCAACATTCAAATTCAGGAAATACAGAGAATGCCACAAAGATACTCCTTGTGAAGAGCACCTTCAAGACACATAATTGTCAGATTCACCAAAGTTGAAATGAAGGAAAAAATGTTAAGTGCAGCCAGAGAGAAAAGTCAGGGTACCCACAAAGGGAAGCCTACCAAACTAACAGCAGATCTCTTGGCAGAAACTAGAAGCCAGAAGAGAGTGGAGGTCAATATTCAACATTCTTAAAGAAAATAATTTTTAACCCAGAATTTCATAGCCAGCCAAATTAAGTTTCATAAGTGAAGGAGAAATAAAATTCTCTACAGACAAGAAAATGCTCACAGATTTTGTCACGTCCAGGCCTGCCCTACAAGAGATCCTGAAGGAATCACTAAACATGGAAAGGAACAACTGGTACCAGCCATTGCAAAAACATGCCAAAATGTAAAGACCATCAATGCTAGGAAGAAACTGCATCAACTAACGAGCAAAATAACCAGCTAATATCATAATTACAGAATCAAGTTCACACATAACATTATTAACCTTAAATGTAAATGGACTAAATGGTCCAATTAAAAGAGACAGACTGGCAAATTGGATAAAGAGTCAAGACCCATCAATTTGCTGTATTCAGGAGACCAATCTCACATGCAGAGACACACATAGACTCAAAATAAAGGAATTGAGGAAGATCTACCAAGCAAATGGAAAACAAAAAAAGGCAGGGGTTGCAATCCTAGTCTCTGATAAAACAGACTTTAAACCAACAAAGATCAAAAGAGACAAAGAAGGTCATTACATAATAGTAAAGGGATCAACTCAACAAGAAGAGCTAACTATCCTAAATATATATGCACCCAATACAGGAGCACCCAGATTCATAAAGCAAGTCCTTAGAGACTTACAAAGAGACTTAGACTCCCATACAATAACAGTGGGAGACTTTAACACCCCACTGCCAACATTACACAGATCAACGAGACAGAAAGTTAACAAGGATATCTAGGACTAACTCAACTCTGCACCAAGTGGACTTAATAGACATCTACAGAACTCTCCACCCCAAATCAACAGAATATACATTCTTCTTAGCACCACATCACACTTATTCCAAAATTGACCACTTAGTTGGAAGTAAAGCACTCCTCAGTAAATGTAAAAGAATGGAAATTATAACAAACTGTCTCTCAGCCCACAGTGCAATCAATCGAGAACTCAGGACTAAGAAACTCAATCAAAACTGCTCAACTACATGGAAACTGAAAAACTTGCTCCTGAATGACTACTGGGTACATAACAAAATGAAGGCAGAAATAAAGATGTTCTTTGAAACCAATGAGAACAAAGATATAACATGCCAGGATCTCTGGGACACATTTAAAGCAGTTTGTAGAGGAAAATTTATAGCACTAAATGCCTACAAGAGAAAGCTGGAAAGATCTAAAATTGACACCCTAACATCACAATTAAAAGAACTAGAGAAGCAAGAGAAAACATTCAAAAGCTAGCAGAAGGCAAGAAATAACTAAGATCAGAGCAGAATTGAAGGAGATAGAGACACAAAAAGCCCTTCAAAAAATCAATGAATCCAGGAGCTGGTTTTTTGGAAAGATCAACAAAATTGATAGACCGCTAGCAAGACTAATAAAGAAGAAAAGAGAGAAGAATTAAATAGACACAATAAAAAATGATAAAGGGGATATCAACACTGACCCCACAGAAACAAAGAGTACCATCAGAGAATACTATAAACATCTCTACACAAATAAACTAGAAAACCTAGAAGAAATGGATAAATTCCTGGACACTTACACTCTCCCAAGACTAAACCAGGAAGAAGTTGAATCCTTTAATAGACCATTAGTAGGCTCTGAAATTGAGGGAATAATTAATTGCTTAGCAACCAAAAAAAGTCCAGGACAGGATGGATTCACAGCCAATTTCTACCAGAGGTACGAGGAGGAGCTGGTACCATTCCTTCTGAAACTATTCCGATCAATAGAAAAAGAGGGAATCCTCCCTAACTAATTTTATGAGGCCATCATCATCCTGATACCAAAGCCTGGCAGAGACACAACAAAAAAAGAGAATTTTAGACCAATATTCCTGATGAACATCGATGCAAAAATCCTCAATAAAATACTGGCAAACCAAATCCAGCAGCACATCAAAAAGCTTATCCACCATGATCAAGTGGGCTTCATCCCTAGGCTGCAAGGTTGGTTCAACATATGCAAATCAATAAACGTAATCCAGCATATAAACAGAACCAAAGACAAAAAACCCCTGATTATCTCAATAGATGCAGAAAAGGCCTTTGACAAAATTCAACGGCCTTTCATGCTAAAAACTCTCAAATTCGGTATTGACGGAATGTATCTCAAAATAATAAGAGCTATTTATGACAAACCCATAGCCACTATCATACTGAATGGGCAAAAACTGGAAGCATTCCATTTGAAAACTGGCACAAGACAGGGATACCTTCTTTCACCACTCCCATTCAACACAGTGTTGGAATTTCTGGCCAGGGCAATCATGCAAGTGAAAGAAATAAAGGATATTTATTTAGGAAAAGAAGAAGTCAAATTGTCCCTGTTTGCAGATGACATGATTGTATATTTAGAAAACCCCATGATTGTATATTTAGAAAACCTCAGCCCCAAATCTCTTTAAGCTGATAAGCAACTTCAGCAAAGTCTCAGGAGATAAAATCAATGTGCAAAAATCACAAGCATTCTTATACACCAATAACAGACAAACAGAGAGTCAAATCATGAATGAACTCCCTTTCACAATTGCTTCAAAGAGAATAAAATACCTAGGAATCCAACTTACAAGGGATGTGAAGGACCTCTTCAAGGAGAACTACTAACCACTGTTCAGTGACATAAAGGAGGACACAAACAAATGGAAGAACATACCATGCTCATGGATAGGAAGAATCAATATCGTGAAAATGGCCACACTGCCCAAGGTAATTTATAGATTCAATGCCATCCCCATTAAGCTACCAATGACTTCCTTCACAGAATTGGAAAAAAACTATGGAACCAAAAAAGAGCCCTCATTGCCAAGACAATCCTGAGCCAAAAGAACAAAGTTGTAGGCATCATGTTACCTGACTTCAAACTATACTACAAGGCTACAGTAACCAAAACAGTATCATACTGGTACCAAAACAGAGATATAGACCAATGGAACAGAACAGAGCCCTCAGAAATAATATCATACATCTACAGCCATCTGATCTTAGACAAACGTGACAAAAACAAGAAATGGGGAAAGGATTCCCTATTTAATAAATGGTGCTGGGAAAATTGGCTAGCCATAAGTAGAGAGCTGAAACTGGATCCTTTCCATACTCCTTATATGAAAAATAATTCAAGATGGATTAGAGACTTAAATGTTAGACCTAAAACCATAAAAACCCTAGAAGAAAACCTAGGTAATACCATTCAGGACATAGGCATGGGCAAGGACTTCACGTCTAAAACACCAAAAACAATGGCAACAAAAGCCAAAATTGACAAATGGGATAAAACTAAAGAGCTTCTGCACAGCAAAAGAAACTACCATCAGAATGAACAGACAACCTACAGAATGGGAGAAAATTTTTGCAATCTACTCATCTGACAACGGACTAATATCCAGAACCTACAAAGAACTCAATCACATTTACAAGAAAAAAACAAACAACCCCATCAAAAAGTGGGCAAAGGATATGACAGACACTTCTCAAAAGAAGACATTCATATAGCCAACAGACACATGAAAAAATGCTCATCATCTCTTGTCATGAGAGAAATACAAATCAAAACCACAATGATATACCATCTCACACCAGTTTGAATGGCAATCATTAAAAAGTCAGGAAACAACAGGTGCTGGAGAGGATGTGGAGAAACAGGAACAGTTTTACACTGTTGGTGGGACTGTAAACTAGTTCAACCATTGTGGAAGATAGTGTGGCAATTCCTCAAAGATCTAGAACTAGAAATACCATTTACCCAGCCATCCCATTACTGGGTATATACCCACAGGATTATAAATCAAGCTGCTATAAAGACACATGCACATGTATGTTTATTGAGGCAGTATTCACAATAGCAAAGACTTGGAATCAACCCAAATGTCCATCAGTGACAGATTGGATTAAGAAAATGTGTCACATATACACAATGGAATACTATGCAGCCATAAAAAAGGATGAGTTCATGTCCTTTGTAGGGACATGGATGCAACTGGAAACCATCATTCTCAGCAAACTATCGCAAGAACAGAAAACCAAACGGTGCATGTTCTCACTCTTAGGTGAGAATTGAACAATGAGATCACTTGGACACAGGAAGGGGAATATCACACATTGGGGCCTATTGTGGGGAGGGGAGATGGGGAAGGGATAGCATTAGGAGATATACCTAATGTAAATGACAAGTTATTGGGTGCAGCACACCAACATGGCACATATTTTGTTACACATATGTAACAAACCTGCATGTTATGCAGATGTACCCTAGAACTTAAAGTATAATAAAAAAAAGTAGCATATTTTCGTTTCTTTCCAGCTGATCTTGTGATATTGTCATATGTTTTACTTATGCATATATTATATACTCCATATTTTTCAGTTAAAGAAGCAAAAATAGATATTATATGTGTAAACTGATTTAATTTTATTTACCACCCATCTCTGGCCACCCATTATAAACTTTGCATAAACACATGGTCTTTTAAAAAACCTTGTAGTTGATTCATCTTTCTTTTTTCTATCATTTGAATTCAAATATTCATGAAACTATATATTTTGTGGGCATTCATCAGATGCTAAATATTGAGATAGTGCTGGGGACACAGGAATGAGGTTATTTTGTGTCTTTGTGGAGAGTAGGCTGGTGATTGTAAACCAGATTACATAACTAATAGAGCTGGACGTATATTACTGAGACAGAATTGAACAAGGCCTATGAGGGCTTCTTTTCTACTCTCAATTTCCGTGCTTGACAATATAATGGTTGGACAAATCACTCAAAGTCTATTGGCTTTTAGATATCTTTAGACCTAAAATCTTTTGTAATTTTACATTGGTATCTTTCTACTCCTGATAACTTGAATGATGTTTATTCTTGAGTCATGGATACAATTGTATTTTTATATTTCACGATTGACTTTTGGACATTACCAAATATTACCATGTAAGAAAAGTTCTATCTACATTTAATTTTAGCAATGGGTATGTACATAGACATATTTGAAGTCTATCTTCAAACCGTATTGCAAATTCATCAATCGTCCATTTTCACTGCCACCATTATTTATTGTCCACAAAGAATGGCAACAATGATGAAAACTTTATTTACCTTTGTTATCCCACTAGCCACACGTGGTCATTGAGAACTTGAAATGTGATTAGTGTGCCTGAGATTTTGAATTTCAAATTTGATTTGATTTTAATGTACTCAAATTTAAATTTGAATGACTTCATGCATATTGTACAGAGCAGGCCTAAAGCTCACTGTTTGTACTCTGGAATCTCTACCAGGCCATTGTTTCCATCACAGGTTTCAAAATATATTTTCTTTTTCTCAGTGATAGATTAAATTACATCAACCTTTTAGAAAATGCTACCATGGATTCACATTGCATGTTGATCTAGCCATTGCTTGTGTCTTTAAACTAATCCCATACTATTCTTCTCCTCTCTGTTCCAGCCACTTTAGTTTTTATCTATTCCTCAACCATGCTATGATCACTTTGCTCTCAGGGATTTTCTCCTGCTTGAAATGTTCACCTCATAATAACATGCCCATTTTTTCTTTTAATTTAGATCTCATCTCAAATATCCATTTTAAAGAGATACCTCGGGTGATTATTGAATCAATAGAACCTCCTCCCTCATCAGTTTTTACATTAGTAACCTGTTTATTTTGTTCATAGCACATATCACTATTTGAGATTACTTATGTTTAATGTTTATCTCCCTCATTAGAATACAAACAGCAGAGAACTTTTATATATTTTTCATTCCTGTGTCTCTAACATCAAGGATGACATCTTGGTATCAGTGAAGAATAATGCTAGACAATATAAATACATAGCTGGCTTTATTCTGAATTGTTAAGTCATGTTTTTGTAGTTGACATTACTCATTTTAATTTCCAGCTAACACTGGAAAGATTAAGCATAAATTCCTAAGACTTGCACAATTAAACCTCAAAGAATAGTACCATTTTAGTTAAGTTGATCATATCCTTTTTAGTCTCCATTCTTTCTAAATGTAGCTACAAACCTAAGTATGATGGCCTTTTAATCCATAAACACAACAAAGCAAAAATAAAGTTTAAAACTCTTAAATTATATCCAAAACAAATTCTACATATAGTGATGCGCTTTTGTCTTGCTTGTGACAGTGATTGGACAGTAGGATGATTTCTTCCTTACTTCTATCATTTGAGTTGTATTTTTTTTCATTCATTTATAGTGATAAGATTGACTTGAATATTTAAAGTGGTTTCCAGGGAATCAAAAATGTAACTGTAGATAATAACCTTTGTAGAATTGTTAGTTGTATTGTTTAAATTAGACAAATATCTTTTCATGGAAAGTTCTGAAGAAAATCAGGGAGACTAGTTAAGACCTTCCAATGGAAAACATAGATTTAGGGTAGTTTCTTGGCAGATGTTTCTACATTCATCAGACCATGTGACCAGCACTAGCTACTTGTCACATCATTATCATCATCAGCATTATGAGCATCACTGCCAACATTGAACACTGGTGAAATATGTATTGTGAGGAAGGCATTGTGGTAATGCTTTAAGATTTGTATGTAAATTAAGTAGTTGTTGGCCACCCAATATATAGCCTTTTGATCCCAAGCTCCATAAAAATGGTCATCCCAGGCTCCATTAAAAGTCTATAAACGAATCAAAATTCAACGCATAATAATTTTTGACATTTTTCAAATGTGAAAAAAGTAACTCAGAAAAAAGTAACTATGACTATGAGTTATCTCATTAATATAGTTTTTAAAGCTCCAGGCATTGTAATGTATCATGGTCAATAACTTGGATTCCTGAATAAAAATCCTCTTGTTCAAATCCTTCCTAATGAGGTTTCAAGGCAAGTTATTCAATTTCTCTAAGGCATGATTTTGCACCTGTAAAATGGGAATAATAATATAATCTATGTTATAGAATTCTTTAGCCAAGATGAATTGAGATGCTATAAATATAAAATTATTGTATCTGGCTCAAAATATATGCTAATAAATATTGGTGGCTTCTTCCATTGTTTTTAATTTTTTCTCCAAGATATAAATATTACAGGAAAAACTCCATCACTTTATTCTACAAAAGCCAAGTACATTACAGGAGAGAATACGCATGTGACTGTACATGACTGGTGGTTAATAGTTGGTTAACATTTGCTAAACGTTAAATTAGTTAGACAAAATATTGTGTCAGACAATGTTTGATGCACAACAGGTATTAGGTGTTGTAAATTAATATAGAAAAATAATATTTCAGGAAATAATGACTTTTGTTATAATACTAACTTCTGCTCTTCAGATTCTCAGTGATAAATGATATGATAATTATAATATTCTCACTTTGGCTTTCTTGGAAGCATGATATGCGATTAAAGAAGAAAAAATTAAAAAACAGTTAAAAACATAGCTAATGGCATAGCATTCAATTATTATTCTTAATTTTCCTCTAGTGCCACAAAATAACATAATCATTTATCCATAATTGTACTTAATGAAATTTGGCTTCATTTTGTGCATCCTATTTTGTAGTACAAGTAAAAATGTATTTCTTATAACTCTCAAAATTTGATATGGAAGTTATAGATCCTCCCATACCTGAATCAAAATCATTTAGCTTCCTAAAATTATAACTTCCTGATGGACAGAGTAAGAAATTACTCTGTAAGGAACATATCTATATTTTCAGCAAATCTGCAAAGGAACAGTCTATTGTGCTATTTAGTGAACTTTTACATTACATACCCTTTAAAAACACCTTACAAATGTCTATTTCTTCAGAGGAGTTTACAGGGTTTCCTTACAAGTCAAAAGCTCAACACATCCTCTCCTATTTTTCATAAACCTTAGGTACTGGGAGAGTGCTATGGATTGAATTGTGCCTTCCTTCCCCTAAATTTGTGGGTTGAAGCTGTAGCCCAAAATGTGACTATATTTGCAAACTGAGTTTTTAGGGAGTTAATTATATTTAAATGAGGTCATATAAGTGGTTTCTTTTTTTTTTTTTTGAGACGGAGTCTCGCTCTGTCACCCACGCTGGAGTGCGGTGGCCGGATCTCAGCTCACTGCAAGCTCCGCCTCCCGGGTTCCCGCCATTCTCCTGGCTCAGCCTCCGGAGTAGCTGGGACTACAGGCGCTCGCCACCTCGCCCGGCTAGTTTTTTGTATTCTTTTAGTAGAGACGGGGTTTCGCCGTGTTAACCAGGATGGTCTCGATCTCCTGACCTCGTGATCCGCCCGTCTCAGCCTCCCAAAGTATAAGTGGTTTCCTATCTCACATATCTGCTCTCTATGAGAAAGAGTCATGGAGCTCTGTCTCTCTCCAAGTGCACACAGAAGAAAGGCCATGTGAGGACAGCGCTAGATGGCATCTGGTTATAAGCCAGGAAGAGTGGCCTCACCAGGAGTCATGTTGGCTGACACCTTGATGTGGGGCCTCTGTCCTCCAGAACTATGAGGACTTTTCTATGATAAGCCATCCAGTCTATGGTTTTTTGTTACGGCAGGTTGAGCTAACTAAGAGGGTTAAGGAGTGTTAAATGGAATTTAGATTCCATCTCCAGTTCTTGGCACCATTGTTTCTTCTTTCTAAATGTGCTCTATCACAGTTTATTTTTACGTATGTTTAAAAAGTGTTCTTTTAAATAAATGTTTGCATGGCATAAGTCACACAGTAGGGATAGCTAGAAAATCTGGTGTGCCCCTGAGTCCTCATTTTCTTTTCTGTAGGACTAATTACAGTTCTCATATTATAGGGTGTTTGTGAGATGAGATAATCAGATAAAGCACTTAGTGTCTGGGACATAGTAAATAGTATACTATTCTGGTATTTTAGCTGTTGTTATTTGGTAAAAAGAATTTATAGTTACCTCAAAACATCATTATTACTAATTTCTGTGATTTTATTTACAATATAAAGATATGTTATTGAACAAAATATATTCTATTTTGGATTTTTTGTTTTCTTTATTTTCTTTTCTTTTTTCTTTTTTTTTTTTTTTTTTTTTTTTTTTACTGTAAAACTCCTCTTGTGAATATATTAATGTAGATGATGTCGTCCCTCTCCCAAATACACACTTGTGATGGTGGTGGGAGCCAATCTGGAGCAACCACTGAAATGACAACAGCTGTAGAGGGAAAGGTATGGCTGGGGCTGCATGTGCTGCAGAGCTGGCAGGGGCTGGGAACAGGTGATCCCCAGCAACAGCCCCATGCCCTACCGAGTTGGCAGGGTCGGAGCCCATGGTCATGGGCCAAGCTGCACTCACCCAACCGTGGCTCCAGACCCAGGCATCCCTGCACTCTTGAGGCCCCAGGAGACCCCCTGCCCCTGAAGGCTCAGCAGTGCCTGCTCCTACTCACTGGCCTCTCCCTGCTTCCAGTGCCTGCTCTAGTGTGGGGCAAAGTTGTGGCCGAGCCTGGACACTGTCACAACCCGGCCAGGTATGCACACTCTTGGGGTGGTGCTGACACACCAGATCCCCATTGATTCACCCCCCTCTGGACTTCAGGTGCCAATGAGTGCAGAAGGGATGGCAGAGGGGCTGAGGGCACCTTAACATAGGCCTGTGGGCACCCTTCAGCACAGACAGCCTCGGCACTGCAGGCCTGCCCATGGCTGCATGTGGACCAGTTAGCACACACTTTCTCCATTCTGTGCATATAAAAACCCTAGAGTTAGCCAGACTCAGACACTTGCTGGGACGGCCTACCTGTGGAAAGGAACTACTCACTTTGGGTCTCCTGAGAACTGTTCTGTCACTCAGTAAAGCTCCTCTCTGCCTTCTTCACCCTCCAGTTGTCTGCGTAACCTCATTCTTCCTGGACCTGGGACAAGAACTCAGGACCTTCTGAACAGTGGGAGCAAAAGAAGTTGTAACATGTTCCTGGCCTGCTTGCTGAACTGTGGCCAGTGACATGCTCCAAGACTTTAGGAGTGAAGAGTGGTGACCATTCTGGGGGTCCAGACCTTGGGATTTCTCCAGCCAGAGCTGCTATAACACTATAGCCCTCCTGCCCTCTGCCAGCAGTGTTGGGAGGCTGCCCCACACAATGGGAATCAGCAGCAGGGCTGGACCAGCCAAAGAGCTACCAGTCAGAGTGGAGTGGTGGGACTGAGAGAGCTGTAACTCAAATGGGCTGAAACACTCCCTGCCCCCAAACACACCCCTCTGCTTGCTGCCCTATGGGCAATGAGAAGGAGAGAAGAACTGTGACCTTTCTGGGAGCCTAGACCTCAGGGATCTCTGAACCAGGGCTGTGACACGCTGTAACACCCTCTTTGGGGATATGTGGCTCCTGATGTCTCTGAGATTTTGGGCACCAACACATTCCCCTCATCTAAAGACTGGTGTCCGAAGTAGAAGTTGCTTGCATACGTCTGGTCCAGCCACAGCCTTGCACAAAGCTGACACCTATGCCAGTGCCTGGAGCTGCCTGTCTCACCACAGTAGCCAGCACACCTGGCTGTGTGCAGTGGCTGAACTCCTGTGCTCAGTCACTTGCACACCCCTTGCTGCCCCACACCTGGCTTGCCCTTGGCAGATGTGGGATCTAGGCTGGTAATGCCAGCCAATCACAGTCTGCTGGACCAAGTGGGTGGAACAAGCCCAGCTGGCATGAACAAAATTCAAACAGAGGCACTGCCGGCCACAGAGGTTTCTGGCTAGTGTAGCAACACCCTAAGGATCCCATGACTTTTCCACACAAACACACATATACACTCAATAATGCTTGATAGGAAAGACAAAATACCTTTATCAGATATCTAGATTTGAAACCCATCTGTGCTATTTAGTAACTTTGTAACCTTGAATTCCTTAATTTCTTGGTTGTAGACTTTTTGGTTTATAAAATAGAGATAATATTACTCACTTTTGGGGAAGATTAAATAAATTAATGCATGTAACACAGTTCAAATAATGCCCAACACATAACAAATATCATAAACTTTGGTTATTTGCAGGTAAAAGTTATATATCCTTATATACCTGGCTTTGGAAAGCATTCAGTTAATATACTTCACACTAAATCTCATTAAACTTAGTGAGTAATGCACTGTTTTAAAAGGTGGCAGTTCTCTTTTGCAGGAGTTACTGATTAAATGTGTTTTATTTATGAAACAGAAGGAGAAAAAGAAAGAATAATTTTGTTCTAATGCATATCTGTGATATTGCCAACATATAATATTTGCTAATGAGTTATTCCAGAATAATGGAAAATATAGAGCAAGAGTTTTGGAATTTGCCAACCTCTTAGGGAAAGCAAGTTGAGTTCTTTATATTTTGTGTGAATATTCAGGACAAGGGCATGGGGCAGGCCTTTGCTGTGACTAACACCATTCGAGACTCTGGTAAATGAATTTTCTAAAAGCGATCTATGTTAGCTCTCCTTGATTAAGTTAAATGAATTCCAGTCATCCCTCTGGCCTTAATGTTACTTACTGAAAGAAGAATGACCTAATGGTCATAGTGAATTGTGTTTAATTGCACTTATTACAGTTTGTATGTAATTTGCAATTATTTGGGGGTTTTTATTGTTGCTATTGCTATTGTTGCTTAGAGCAATTTAAGGAACAGTCTTTGCCATGTGAAATTACATAAAATTGTCCAGATATTATTTTCTATCCTGAGGTGTGAATAGTGGGAGGTAGGAAAAAATGGAGAAAAGGGCCATTGAATTGTAAGAAGAAGCAAACTGATCGGCAGAAAACTTAGGTCTGTTGAGGTTGCCTATAGAGCACAATGAAATTGGTTGATGGAGTTATTTATTTGGGGAAAGAGTGAAAAGGTAAAGATAAGGCATTGATTGTTTAGTATTAGTCAAGTATGATGGGAAAAATACCTGTTTTGTACCTGCATATGAAATTAGAAAAATAATTACTAAGAGCAATTCCCTATTTAAAAACATTGAAGCTTTTAAAACATTTTAATTTTAGCTATTATTACAAATATAGAGCTATCACCATCCCCACATCAGATTTACATCAACCACCACTGGTAAATTTACTATCTTATGAAAAGATGAAATAAATATTAAGTTCACAGGATGATAAGGAGAAATAAATATAATGCCATTGCTTTTTATGAGAAGTTCAGCTATCAGGGAGAAACTTTCAGGTAAAGTGGGCAAATATCTTCAAAATGTAATTGAGAGACAAAGGAATGAAGTATTTGTCCAAAACTTTCTTCAAGTTTTTGAATAATTTTTGCAAGTGTATGATAGTAGGAGTTCTGTTGAATTGGAAGTAAAAAATGCTGTAAGTTTTTAGTTCCTTAAAAATATATGCATTTATCAATGTCTATCCTTTTCTAAGACAATCTCTTAAAAATTTTCTAAAAATGCTAATAGTACTATGAGGCTTGACATTATATTTGTTTTACTTGAGATTATTCTGTAAATTTTACATTTCAGTTATTTTTAAAGACAGTAAATTCACCAAGAGTGGTAGTGGCTTAGTATATAGCACATAGAGTATGCAGAAAAATACATTTAAAATTAAATTCTTAGCCAAATGTAGTAAATTAAAGACCTGAAATCTGGATACTGAGCAACCACTGTTTGACACATGTGTGTGTGTGTGTGTGTTTTTTTAAATACACTGTAATTTATTTATTTATTTATTATTTTTTATTAGACTTTAAGTTCTAGGGTACATGTACACAACGTGCAAATTTGTTATATATGTATACATGTGCCATGTTGGTGTGCTGCACCCATTAACTCATCATTCACATTAGGTATATCTCCTAATGCTATCCGTCCCCCCACCCCCTCCCCACAATAGGACCCAGTGTGTGATGTTCCCCTTCCTGTGTCCAAGTGATCTCATTGTTCAGCTCCCACCTATGAGTGAGAACATGCCGTGTTTGGTTTTCTGTTCTTGTGATAGTTTGCTGAGAACGATGGTTTCCAGCTGCATCCACGTCCCTACAAAGGACACAAACTCATCCTTTTTTATGACTGCGTAGTATTCCGTGGTATATATGTGCCACATTTTCTTAATCCGATCTGTCACTGGTGGACATTTGGGTTGATTCCAAGTCTTTGCTATTGTGAATAGTGCCGCAATAAACATACGTGTGCATGTGTCACATGTCTTTAAATATATCATAATGCACATAATCTAGAATATCATTATACTTGATGTAAACAAACTTCAGAATAACCAAAAGAAAGCCTTTGTTAATCACTAGAATGATTGGCCAAATATTTCTAATGGTTTTGTTGTTTTATTCTAAATAAATTGGTAATAGATAATCATGATATTATGTATGTAATTTCAGAATAAATTTAATATATGATATTCACAATAATTTCATCTTCTGGGAGTTATCAGTAGATATTTTTGTGTTTTTACTCTAACAAAAATAAATGTGATTTTACAAGTATATAAGATATTGATAAGATTGGAATAATGCTGCAATTTCTGTTTCCTGCTTTGATTTTTACTCAATAATACATTGTGTCTATTAACTCATAAAGTTATTTTTCCCTGAATATCACATTACAGACTGGAATAATTTAGCATTTGTACATATTTTATTCAATTCTCTCCATATGATTGAATTTGCTATATTATAAACATTGAATTACTATTATGAATCATGTTTTGATGGGCATTCTTGCAAATAGATCTTGATTATTTTCCTAGGGTAGCTTTCTTTGAGTGAATACAGCTGTTTTGAAATTAATATATTTTAAAGGAGTTTGAAATACACCTGAATGCTTCAATGTAGCTCAGGAAATGTGTTTTGAATATGGGACTTAATCTGAATAAGAGCTATGTGGGTCCTTATTGTATAGACCCCATGAAGATTATATCTTGGTATCCTATGCTGGCAACTGATCTTCCACTCTACTTGCTTTAAACCATTGTCTCCCAGTTTTCATTCATATAACTCTCAGTCAGTTTTCCCAGGCTGTGCTCAAAATGTACTATATGATATGCTTCAAAATGTCAAAATTCTCACCAATCCTAATTGCTTACTAATTTATATCTTCTTCTTTTTTATTTCTCAGAATATGTCAGAGTTGCTCTATAACTAGCTTAATTGATAAGAAGATTTACAGATTTATACATGTTCTTTGCTTCTTTGCACTACCTATTTCTACAGTTTTATCAATCAGCACGGGAGAAAAGACAGTAAATATTAGAATGAAAGGCCATAACGAAGCAGATATCACAAATTTCAGATTACATGCAACTCAGGATACTGTATTGTAGAGCGCTGTGGACAAAAGTGTTTGTGGTATTCTAATGTTCATTGAACAAAAACATATAGTTATGTTTGCCTTGCTAACTCTTATTGGGTCTGAGCAAAGGGCAGCACTAAAAGCATGAAAATAAACATACATTATGCTAAAAGGATATATCTGCATATATCTATCTATCTGTCTATCTATCTCTCTGTCTGTCCACTCATATAGTTATGTTCATCTATCTCTTTCCTTTTTAAGAAAAATACTTTAGAAACAAATGTAATCACAAATTCACATTATGAGGTTTAGCACCAGAGTATGTCTACATGCCAAAATATTTTGCAAAAAATTCTTACATTTATTTCCACCAATAATTTCCAGAATTTTCAATGATATATTTTAGAAAGGCCTTCCACAACCCTGAAAATAAGTAAGAGAATCACATTAAACTTGCTTCTATTATTTTTCTTTCTTTAAAGGTGTAAGTGTCTGGTTTCCTTCTCTCTTGCCTCATAGTCAATGAGACATTCTTTAGACCAGAATCTTGGTCAAATACTAACTTTGTGTCCAATGTGTTACTTGTCCTTTTTCCTCTTTATAACTTAAGAACTCTCAAAGATAATCAATAAATCATGTATTGCATACATAAAAAGCTTATGATTTTATCACCATCTTTCATAAAGTTTGAAAAACAGAAAGTATGGATAATTTTCTGAATTAATTAAAAAACCAAATCAATAGTTTCTTAAATTTTAATGATAACAACAGGCTTAAGCTCACAAACTTCAGACTTCTTTATTTGTCCCCAAAATTCTTCTTAAAAAATTTCAACTCTTCACCATGGCTGTCAATTTTGTGTTTTTCCCCATAGTAGAATACCTCCAATGCTAATAGATTCCTTAGTCTTTAAATTAGGGTATAGGTTAAGTCCAATACGACTTGGGCTAGAACCATGGAAAACTCCAATGAAACTACCTCATACCTAGACATTTGACTTTACAAGTTAATATTGGTTGTGTTGTATTTCCTTTGTAGCAAAGGAATGTAATTTTTCAGGTAAGATCTGATATTATATATTCATGGGAAATGTATGCTCAATGAATTAAGTAAATTTGTGTCCCTCCCACTTCCATGTGTTTCTTATTTAATAGTATTTTACTTTAGTATTTTGTTATCATTTAAAATAGAAATGGTTTTAAAATTTCAAAAATCTTTAGAAATTGGAAATTATAAAATAATTTAATGTTACTTACATTAAAAACTTAAAGTAAGTTGAGTTATTTAATGTAACTTAATATTAATGTTTTATATACACACTTAATGTTTTACATACACATATAATGTGTATATTTAACATACACATTAATGTATATAATTCACTTATATACATTATATAATGTATATATACACTTAATGTTTTATACACACACACACACGGTGCTGATCCCTTAGTTTCAAAGAAAAGAAACATGTAGAGAGAGTAACACTTTATGATCTGGGTTTATATGTGGACAGGTTGAATAGATGTGCCTACATTTTGAGTTTAGTGGCATGAAGAATTACGATACTGATGAAAGAAATGTGGAATTCTAGATGGTTATAAGAATAAGGGACTAGAAAATAACAGTCTACGTATCAGTGGTGTAGTTGTCCTCAACGTCATAAAACACATGATCTCTTTTTTTTTTTTTCAAACTTTCCTGTTGTTTTTGGATAGTGAATTGCCTTAGAAGATGGGTGTGGGCGGGTGGGCATACAGCTTAAAGTTAGAGAAGAATTGTAAATCACACAACTTTTTCTAATCCATTCCATCAATATTGGGAAAGCCTTTTAAATGTCCCTGATTTATATGATGATATTGCTACCAGCTTTCCACCTCCCTTGGGTCCATGGCCACATCTCCTTTCCCCACATATCATTTCAACTAAAGCCATGAAGATCCCAAGAAAGGCAAACCTCTTTGAGGCTGCTGCAGCACTAGCTGATTGCTCTTTGTTTTGGGGCTTGCTCTAATTTTGGGCCCTAGGAACGTTTCTTCATGAATGTTCACCTATGTATTTTTTAATGTTTGTTATATTTTACCCAGTTTTTTGAAGTTTTTATTTTTGTCTTTTTTTTTTTTTTTTTTTTTTTTTTACTTATGCATCACTAAGATTTACAGGTTATCTTTCTGAAATATTGGCAGAAATGGATTATCTTGGCCAGAAGATATTCCATTACTTATCCAGTCAATTCATTTGAATAAGAGAAGTACTGGTTTGGTCACACCATTTCCATAAGAAAATAACCTCTAATTTATTTATTTACTTTTAAAGTATGTAAATCTGCCTTTGAGCACCAGCACAGAATGTCTGCATTCAGGTTCTTGCTAGGGAATAGAACCTTGAATTGCTTTTCTCTGCCAGGAAGAAACAACATTCAAGGATGAATACGTGAAGAGTAATCTAGTGCTCTCAAAGTTTAAGATTTAATCCATAGGCAGACCACAAGAGAGTACAAACTTGCTACTCATTGTTTCAACGTTTACTTGCTTTTACTACATTTGATTTGAGATCATGCTCCTGAATTGCATTCATAGACACCATGTTAACTACTTCATGGAATTCTTTATTCTTTGTATTACAGAAAGGGTGCTGAGATTATTTTCCACAAAATCACTCTCTCTTTTATGAATATTCAAGAGAAATGTATCTAAGAACTCAATGCCAGGAAAATTTTCACTTTTGCTGAGCAATTGGTTTGTTGTTGTCTCATGGACAGCATGAATCTTATAAGCGATCAAGTTTTCCTTATTCTTTGCCTGTAATGAAGTACAGCTCGTTTAATTTTTTAGACCCCATAAAATGCATTTCTGCATTAGAAAAATTTCTCTCATATAGTATAAATGCACCTTTTTTTTAAAGATTACATTATTCTATTAATATTTTAAAATATCTATACTTATAAATAGTCTCAAATACTCCATGAAATAGAGCATATATTACTAAATTAAAACAGTGGCACTATATAATAACACAAATTTGAGTTTGTTGGGGAATCATACATAAAATCTAAATCTTCTCTCAACTCAGAAATGTTCTTTACAAAGGTAGTAGGGAGAGAGGGGGGAAAAACACTTTAATATTGAATAAGCATTAAACCAAAATGGGATATGCATCGCAGTTCACCTGCTAGGAGACAGCAAAGACATAAAGATACCTCAACCCCTTACATAGCCAAGCAGATACAACCCATTACGTACATGTTTCAGTATAAACAATAACCAGTCCTCAAGTCCTCAAGTAAGATAACTTGACAGCACCATTTGTCACACATAATTCATTCTAACTTTACCTGGTAATTTGGGTGACCATCTGTGTTAGCTAATTGGTTTTATCCAGGGGGAAAAAAGAAAAAAAAAAAAGCTTCTCATATGTTTATGACAGGAGGTAGTTTTGCGACTTGGAGTAAGGAATCCACAGAAATTAGACTCCTATCCTCCCAAACAGACTTGGAGATGGGGTACAATTTCCGTTGACGTTGAGTATTTCAAAGTGTTAAAAGGAAAACTTCAGACAAATTAAATTTAACAGAGTTTAATTAAGCAAAGAACAATTCACAAACTGGGCAGTCCCCACTTCCAACCAGAATAGACTCAGAATGATTTTTGTGCTGCCCATCATCAGAGAGGATTTATGGGGGAAAAAAAAAAAAAAGAAGTGACATACAGGGCACAGAAGTGAGGTACAGGAACAGTAAAATTGGTTACAGTTGTATGTTTGTGTTTTTTAATGTAAGTTGAACAACTAGCCACCTTTGATTGGCTGAAACTCTGTCATGCCACAAGAGTAGGTTACAGTCTATTTACAACAGTTAGGTTACAGTTCATTACGTATGGAGAAATTAGGCCAAACTTAAAAGTTGTATGGAGGCAGCTTTAGGCTAAACCGGTAACAGCAACTAAATTTAACAAAGGAAATGGCTCTCAGAGCCTTGAGAAAGATATTCTTGGGTCGTAAAGCTGACAAAGACCTATATAGTTTTCTTTTTTTTTTTTTCTTTTTTTTTTTTTTTTTATTATACTTTAAGTTCTAGGGTACATGTGCATAATGTGCAGGTTTGTTACATATGTATACTTGTGCCATGTTGGTGTGCTGCACCCATCAACTCGTCAGCACCCATCAACTCGTCATTTACATCAGGTATAACTCCCAATGCCATCCCTCCCCCCTCCCCCCTCCCCATGATAGGCCCCGGTGTGTGATGTTCCCCTTCCCAAGTCCAAGTGATCTCATTGTTCAGTTCCCACCTATGAGTGAGAACATGCGGTGTTTGGTTTTCTGTTCTTGTGATAGTTTGCTAAGAATGATGGTTTCCAGCTGCATCCATGTCCCTACAAAGGACTCAAAAGAGAGGTGAAAGTGTTAAGTTTTCCAGCGTGAGTGCTCTAAGAAAAAGGAAAACAGGAAAATTTCTTCCCTATTTTCAAAAGGGAGAATTAAGCCTCATACTTTTAATTTGCATTTTCTCTTACAAGTTCTTGATAAATACATTAAAAATAATAATAAAAATATATATTATATATATTTATATAATATATTTTATATATAATATATATTTTATATATTTTAGTTAAATTATCACAAAATATCCAATTACAGATAATTTTACAATATTATTACTTTATTTAAAAATAAGAACATAATCCCTAAGTAGTCTGGGACATTGAGCACATTTTTAACCTATAATTAAGAACATAATTAGTTGATTGGGTTCCTGGTCAACCCAACGATGATCCACAGCTTGAATGAATCAACCTGTAGCTTGAATGAATTGTATTAGTAGCCCACATTCTGGTTCCTAACAGCAGAGATAAATGCTGTGTGATCAGATAATAAGGAAAGAAAGGCTCCTCCCTTTTTCCTGGATATAGGACTGAACTTGAGAGTGTGATGAACATAACTCATTTGTTTACTGCTGTCTCTTTTTCTGTATCCTTCTTTCTCTTTGTTTGTCTCTTTTCAGCACCCCGTATGCCCTGGTCATATTCTGTGAAACTAAATTTTTGCCCTAATATACTCCTTTTATTCAATGTACATAATGTCTAAATTTATGTGCTATACTTCTCTGTATTAAATCTTTCCTATCTCTTCTTTGTACCTGTCTCAGCTTAGTGTGAGAAGGAATGCATCCTGATGAACAAACTTAAACACATGTGTAAATGGCGGAAAAAAGAATCTATAACCCTCTTAGGCAAGTTTTCATTATCAACAGAAAGGTTTCTTAAATAAACGGAATCCTCAAGCTTTTAAAATTTAACAGTTTACTAAAGGATGCATAGAATTCAAGCTAAGGCCACAAGATATTTTGGATACAGTGATGCTACCCTGAAGAGATACTAGCTCAGTTTGATGTCTTGCCTTGGTATAAGTTTGTCTGAGTCATTCTTGATTTTCGTGGCTAACGTTCATATGCCTCTTCACCTCCATGTCCCTGAAAACTATTTTTTTTTGCTCAGGGTTTTGCTTGTTTGTTAGTTTCATTTTTGTTGCTGGAAAGGGGTCCTCATCCAGTCCCCAAGAGAGGGTTCTTGGTTCTTGCTCAAAAAAGAATGAGAGGTGAGTCCATAAAGTGAAAGTAAGCTTATTAAGAAAGTAAAGGAATAAAGAATGGCTACTCCATTGGCAGAGAAGTCCCAAGGGCTGCTGGTTGCTCATTTTTAAGGTTATTTATTGATTATATGCTAAACAAAGGATGGATTATTTATGCTTCCCCGTTTTAGACCATAAGGGTAACTTCCCGACGTTGCCCTAGCAATTGTAAACTGTCATGGCACTGGGGGGAGTGTAGCAGTGAGGACGACCAGAGGTCACTCTCATTGCCCTCTTGGTTTGGGTGGGTTTTAGCCTACTTCTTTACTGCAACCTGTTTTATCAGCAAGGTCTTTATGAACTGTATCTTGTGCCGACTTTCTATCTCATCCTGTGACTCGGAATGCCTAACTGTCTGGGAATGCAGCCCAGTAGGTCTCAGGCTTATTTTAAGTAGCCTCTATACAAGATAGAGAGTAGCTCTGGTTTAAAAGCTTCTGAGATTTTTCCTCCAATGGAGTGGCAGCAAGGCCGGTGCAGGTGAAGAGCTGGGCAAGCAGGCAGAGCGGAAGTGTTTATCTTATATGAGTGGTTCTTGGTAGTGACTATAAGCAAATGACTCATCAGACACATACCCAGGAAGATGAGTTTTTATACCAAAACATGAGGAATCACTGGGAGTTTTTTTTTTTTTTTTCCCCCCCCAGAAAAATTAAATATAGTTTGTCTTCTGTCAAAATTAATTTAATTGAAGAGTGGGAAGTACTACCCTTCAATTCCACTTTAGAGTACAAAAAATGTTAACTGCTTTCCTTTGTAATTGTCTCTATCACTCATGTTGCAATTAGTTTAGCCTAATCCACCTTTCCCTTATTACCAGTGGATGTATTGCAAAGCAGAGAGAAAAGAGCGCTCATGTGTTGAAAAAATTATTATGTATGAAATTAACTAAGTCAAAATTCTCTTTTGTTTTAATGAAAAAGGCTTAGGCTTCTCTTATTTCCAAGGAAAAGGAAAGGTGCTCCTGAGCTTTTTAAATGTATATCAGGAGAGGAGACTTCATTTCCTAGACAATTAAAAGTTTTGTGGTGGTGGATGGAGAACCATGTTAATAATGTATATCCCCTTGAGGCAAGAAAGTGGAAAAATAAGTATGGGCTAATGAAGGATAAGATTTTCACTTTATCAATTCACCAACACAGTTTTTTTGTACATATTCAATGATGTATAATGAAAATTGAGTTGTAACAGGTTTTTTTCCCACTGGTTTAAATTTATAGTATTTTGTTACTTATGGGTTTAATCGATATTTATATGTTAAGGTTGTTTCATCTACATGAGAACTAGCCCATGGTGGTCTGTAAAACCTGTACTGAGGTATAAGTTTGCCGCTTCTTATCTTACTTTAAGCTGTTTATTAGGATTCTTCAAAAACATAGACTTAAACATATGAAGGAAATTTTTCATATATGTGCACTAATCTTTACAAGTAATATTTATGCAAAAGTAGATATTTTATTTTAAAAAATGCAATGATTCTTTTAACCTCTAACAGTTTATGCAATTCAAGGAAAATAGTTTGATGCCTTTCTTCATCCCCTAGAACATCTTTTATTATCCATTAATGATGATATAATAATAATAATAGGAGATTTTTATTAAGATATTCTGGGCTGAATACAGTGGCTCACGCCTGTAATCCTAGCATTTTGGGAGGCAAGGCGGGTGGACTGCCTGAGCTCAGGAGTTTGAGACCAGCCTGAACTTGGGAAAATCTCTTCTCTACTAAAATACAAAAAAATAGCTGGGCGTGGTGGCATGAACCTGTAATACCAGGTACTTGGGAGACTGAGGCAGGAGAATCACTTGAACCCTGGAGGCCCAAGTTACAGCAGTGAGCCGAGATTGCGCCATTGCACTCCAGACTGGGAGACAGAGTGAGACTCTGTCTCAAAAAAAAAAAAAAAAAAAAGAGAGAGAGAGAGAGAGAGAGAAATGATCTTCTGATGAGCCAGGTGTATCATCTAGAGATTTTTCTACATATTCTCAAAGGCAACACTGTGAGGTGGATGTCATCTCTTTTCAAAGAAGACAAAACTGTGCCTTAGGGAGATTCAGTCCCTCAAGCAAGGTGACACAGCTAAAAGGTGACAAAACCTAGATTTAAAGATCCATCAGCTAACTTCAAGATCATTATGTTGTGCTGCTGCCCAGGGACTAGAGCAACCAACGAACCTGCAATGTATTTCTTCCCAAGAAAAAGTACTATTGAAGAGGTTGAACTAGAAAGAACACAGATAATAGTAGATTAGTAGGAAAACTAGGAGGAAGGTTTGGATTTTATATATCAGACAGTCAGGACATTATGGAAATATTCACTTTATTCACTAGCTTATTTAAAGGAAAACACATAATATTTTTAGGTAAACATGTATTTATCCCTCTTTCTTTCATTCAGATGGAGTAATTGTCTGTTCAAGGCACTACAACTCAAGGGGCTAGAGAGATGGAATGGGAAGACATGGGCCCTGTTGCCAAGGTAATTTAAAAATGTGTGCCTCACCTCTATCATACTTCTGCATTTTAGGGAAAAATCAAAGACATGATTTATGTATCAGAATATTTTCTTATAAAATTATTTCTAATAAGAAATCTGGACATAAACTAAAACTCCCCCAAAACAAAGAAATTAAGTAATTATAAAGAATTTTAGAGAAAAATTTTATATATATTTCTCAAAAAATTCTCAAGATAAAATGTTAACGAAAAAGGTATACAACTGTATCCTTAGTATAGTCCCAAAAGTAAGAAATCTGCTAATATATACATATATATTATATACACATTTATTTGTGTATATATATCTATATATAAAGCCATAAGAAAATATAGAAAAAACACAATTACTTGTTGTAGAATTATTACCAAATTGTCAGGGGTTCTGCCTTGGTCCTGCTACTGGCTGCACAGAAAGCCAATCATTGAGACAATGAATATTGACAGAGAAGAAGGTTTTATTCAGATACTGCAGTCAAGGAGACTGAAGAGCAGTCTCAAATCTATCTCCATAATGGACTAAAATTAAGGTTGTATATTGCAGGGAAGAAACATAAACATGTGTGGGAAAACAAATTGGCAGAGGAAGGAAGAGGAGTTTGTCAACAGGAAGCAGGTGGTCAGTTAGGCAATCATGATGGGTGAGGTGCTGGCATCTCATTGTCCGGATGTGATGATTTGGTAAGTTTTATTTCCTTGACACCATCTAGGAGGCCAGAGGTTGGTTTCCCGAGAAAGGAACTCCTATAAGACAACTGTAAGTTTCTCAAGTCTTAAGACTGGAGGGTCAATTTCTATATTTATTCAAAATATACCATAGACATTATTCTTTGGGAAAATTGGACTGATTTCAGAATTAAAAGTTATTTTAAAAAGTATTTTTTCTCCTGTCTACTTCTTCCACTTATCATGAAGAAAATTAAATATAAATTTAAAAAATTATATTAAGATACTGATTTCAAAATACTAAATGAATAGCATTTCTTGAGTTTCTTTTAATATTTATAGTGGAAAATAAAATTTAATTTTATAACTGGCACATATAAGCAAGTCACTTTAATAATTTTCACTGGAATATTAAAATAAAAGTTTCTTTCAACTAAAATGTGCAAACCACTGTGTAGGTGATATAGAAATAAGATTTTATGAGGACCTTGCCATTGAATAATGCTCAATAAAAAATTAAAGGAAGGATGGATGAAGAGAGGATGATGGATGAAGGAAGGAAAGGAATCAAGAAGAGAGAAAGGAAGGAGGGAATCTCCAATACAAAGTTTAATATGTAACTGGAATATTTAGAAAGAAGACAATGGATGCTATAAATGACACATACACAATGTAAATGTTGATTAGAGTTTAGTGCTCGGGGATTCCTATAGACTGTAATATGAATAACGAGTTTAGTATTAGCAGGCACAGAATGTTGAGCATCGTAGGCAGGCACATTGGAGAGCACAGAGTGATTTGAAACACCGGCTGGGCGCGTTGCCTCACGCCTGTAATCCCAGCACTCTGGGAGGCCGAGGCGGGCGGATCCCAAGGTCAGGAGATCGACACCATCCTGGATAACACGGTGAAACCCTGTCTCTACTGAAAACACAAAAAATACTAGTCAAGGGTGATGGCGGGCACCTGTAGGTCCAGCTACTCGGGAGGCTGAGGGAGAAGAATGGCATGAACCTGGGAGGTGGAGCTTGCAGTGAGCCGAGATGGCGCCATGGCACTCCAGCCTGGGCGACAGAGTGAGACTCTGTCTCAAAAAAAAAAAAAAAAAAAAAAAAAAAAGATGTATCACATGGCTTAATCTATCTGCCTTGTCAAAAACTTTAGACTTGCCCATATACTCTAATATCAGACAGAATAATTGTATATATAAATGAAATTCTATTTCTTTTCCCGTAGCACTCCAAAGACCTGCTATTTACTTGCAATAAAATATCAACTCCTTTTTCTACTCAGTAAGACTGTACATGATTCAGCCCTTCACAAACTCTCCTTCCTTATCTGCACCTCTCCCCTTTCTCTGTCCTCCAACCACACTGACCCTCTTTCGTTTCCTCAAAGGTAAGAACCTTCTTTCCTTGTAATACTTTACTTCGTGCCCTTTGTTTGGCTCGCTCCCTTTTTTTTTTTTTTTTTTTTTTTTTTTTTTTTTTTTTTTTTTTTTTTGCTTACTTCTTATTATTTTTCAACTTAATGTCTACCTTTTCAGAAAGACTACCCCTGACCACTTTCATGACACATGTCACCATTTGTTATCATTGACAGTATTTATTCGTTTGCCTATTGATTAATTAGCTGAGAGAAAGATTCATTGCTTGTCTATCCTTCTCACTAGATATTGAGCTCCACAGCGACAGTAACATCTCTGTTTAATTCAATATTTGTCCAATACCATTACACAGCAAGTGTCCAGAGGATATTTGAATATTTATTGGACGTTTAGTAACCAATGATGACACAGAGTGGAAAGAGATTTTAGACACATTCTCAGTGAAAAACTGAACTCTTTATTAGAAAAGGATGCCAGAAATTAAAATGAAGGAGAAGATTTCAGAGAAGCCACCAAGATAATACCCCAAAATTTCAGCAGTGATACCCTGAAAAAGAAGAGGCAGAGACCACACTTTCTTTTATAGTCACATAAAAAGAACAGTGGCTCTGCCTGTGATAAAGACACAGATTACAGGAGGATGAGCAGGTTTATTTTCGGAAAATGATGGCTGCTTTTCCTTTTTATGTCAAAATTGAGATTCTGGCAGAAAAGCTAGTTAGAAATATCCACAGGTGGTTGGAATTATGATGCAGATGCTCAGTAAGGTGGTGAAATTAGAAAACAACTTGGCATTGAGGGCAAAACACGTGAAATGCCCCTACAGGTAGTTACTGTAGTTTAATATGACTTTATTAAAGTTTAAGAAACACTACCTATGGGGTTGTATTTAACTATAGACTTACAATATTTCTGATCCCGTAGAGTAAGTCTCTATAAATTACATGTGTTAATGTGTACACTACTCTTTTAAAATTATTTTTTGTATTTGCTTTGGCAGGACATTTTGGGAAACTGAAATGTTTATGTTAGCAATTCCTAAAAATTTGAACTTCAGTTAGAGGATTTGATTTAATGCCACACATCTCATCTTTCTTATTCTCCTTTGCCAATCTACAGATAAATGCATTACTGCTCCAAACTGTTTGAAAGCTGAAAATACCACTTGCCAGAGTAATACATAAAGCCAAAAGACTAAAGATGTTAGGTTATGCATTCATTATGAGAAAGTGACATATATTAATATTAAAATTGGTAAAATGTGGGTGCTATTAGGACATAATTGAGAACAACAAAGTCAGTCTACTTCAAAATGTGGTAAGAATCTGAGAGTTAGGTTGTCTATGATTGCTGGGTTCTGAACTTGAGTTTCAGGAAGAAAATTCTTTGTATTTTGAATGTTCTTCCAACTCAGCAAAGTCCGTGTTACTTAGTTCTGCATCCTGTTGAAAAAGACTGTTAAGGTAGAAGGTCTCAGAAAGAGTGGTTTAAGGGGGAAATTGTGGCAGGAAAAGGAAGAATAAAGAAGGACTGGGTATTTGTGGAAGACCACTTAGTTCATGGGTAGTATGGCTGCACCAGTTTTGTCAAAAATAGATACACCATATGTGTTTGGTATATACAGATTTGCAAGTGCTGTTTGTCTGGTTTTCCCAACACAAAGCTAATTTTTTTGTGAAGACAGGTGCTGTAGGGCACCTGCTCACATTTATTAATAGCATGTAATTCATTTGGATTTGGGAAAAATAACATTTTTCTCCCCTTCTTTTTAAGACTTATGAATTCAGGTCCAGAAGAATGGTCTTGTTTATATTCTGTGTTGCTGATATACATGAACAGACTATGTGCTGGCTGCGTTTATCCTCTACCTGATTTGTCTTATAACTAAAGCTTAGCTTTGTAAATGTGGTTTGTTTGCCCTTTCTTATTACTGTGAAGTCCTTTCTGCCCTGAGACTGTTAAAATATTTTTTTTTCTTAATGAGTCTTCCCTAGTATGACTAGTATATCTTTCCTCTGTACCTGAATACTTTCATATGTTTTTCCTTTTGAACTCACAATTCTAAGGGTTGGAACCCAGCTGAACTGCACCAGAGGCCATATTTTTTCACCCCTTCCATGTGTGATATCTGACATAATTCTGCGAGGCATTGTAAAAGCATCTCGAGAGCTATTTAAGTGCAAACCTAAGATAAGGTATAGATAGTATTTTTTCTTTCACTCTACCATTCTTTGCTTTTTCCCTCCTCTATTTTATTTTATTACTTTTATTGGAGATTAATACTTTGGGGAATCTATATTTTTAAAATTGGTATGATCTTAAACGGACTAAGCATTCCAATGAAGGCAAGTTTCATCCCAGCCAACCCAATAGCAGGGAAAACAGGAAATATTCTTCTCGGATTTGATGCTTAGTTTGTACTGAAAAATACATAAGTACATAGACTTCTTTTGGAGAATTTGATCTAATTGAATTAACTGAGTTTTCTATACTTGCTTATTACACAACCAGTTTTATTTCTTAATGAACACGTTTAAGTTGTCTTCACACACACACACCTCAAGGTTCTGTGAATTCTATACTTGCTGTTATGAAGAAATCCAGGCTTGTGTTTAGACCCTCTCTTGAGGATAATAGCCCAATGAGTTTCATATTGTTATATTATCGTAAATGTTCCGTTATCTTCATCGTTTTTCAATTCAATTTCTTTCCACAAGTGTTCTGCTTTCTCACCAATTTACTGTCACATTATTTTTCCACAGTGAACTTCCTGGACAAATAAATCTGTGGGATTTATGCAATGGTGCTTTAAAGCAAGAGTGGCCATTTTGGCTATGACTATATAGTGTATACTTTGGCAGAGTTTTCTGAAGCTTCTGTAATTCATCACTCTGACTCAGTATGGTCTTCATCACCCTGATGGGTTTCTGATGATATAGATTGTTGAAACAGAGGAAAGAATAGATAACTCGGAAAAAAAAAAAAAGACAAATTGCAGAACCCTGTACAAAAGCCTGATGATTATGACACTTTCCAATTATTATGACTCAATTAAGGATATTTTAGTAATAAAGACATCTTTAAAATGAAGTCGCCTTGGAAAATGCTTTCAGTAATTTGGGAAAACTTTGGCATTGTCATTTTGTAAAGAAAAATTATCCATACCATGGATTTGGGAGATACAGTACATTCCATCTACATGGTCTAAAGATAAAACATCTTGCAAGATCATTTTTTAGTTTTCTTGAATACCATTAGCTGATGCCCTGCCAAACTTTAATGTAAGTTTCCTTCAAGACAGAGGAATCTTAGCTCCTCAGAAAGAAAATGGGCTACATCACTTAAAAAATTAAGGAAGATTTTAAAATTCAAATCCTTTATCCATTATTATGGATATGTTTTGATTTTTATCTAGGAGAGAAAGGACAATCTACTCACGAAGCTAGACAGCTTTCAAAACATTACAAAGTTATTCTTCATCCTTAATGCAGACTTGGGAGCATGTGTGTCACTGGAGCTGTGATGGTGACAATTTGCACCGTAGGAAAAGATTAACGACACTAGAACCCGCCAGCATGGTGCTTACCATGCCTTTTCTGTATTAAGGGACAACTATTTGTTTTCCCTTTTGCATTACTCTCTGCTTCTTGATTTAGTTGGCAGTATAATGGAAACAAGGCTTAAAATGACTGATCTGACTACCATCCTTTCTTCATGACTGATGTCCAGTAAAACACAGTATTTTCCCTTGAAAGGAGCAAAATCATTTTTATTATTTTTTATGTGCATCATATTTATTATTTTATTCCCTAGGATTTTTAAGAACTGTTTTTTTTTTAAAAAAATCATCACTTTTAAACTACAGCTTGGAAATCTCTGACATACCCTTTAAAATCAGAAGAAATAAATGACATTATACCTATACTAAAAGGCTAGGCCCATTCTAGCCTTTGATAGGTGGAACTGAACGGGTTTGTATCCGTAAGAGAGTTCCTATGGGAACTAGTTGTTTTAATGCTACACTCAAAACAATGTAAACTAGAATGGGGCTAGGAGGAACAGGTGAGCACCAGAAAGAAATGAGGAATGGTTGAGTTGTGTTCAATAAAGTTACTCTTTAAAACATGCTGGTTACTGGCTGCATTCCCATCTAAAACAAACACCGGTCCATTTAGTCACATATTTACACTTGTAATGGATTTGGTGAGCAAAACAGCATTCCATCTGTATAAACTGAATAGCTTGACAAAACACTGCTCACTTGTCACTAACTGCCCTTCAGAATTGTAATCTGGAGGGAAGGCTGTAAAACCGACATGACTTTAGATGTCTTAGCAGCCGGAGAGGATGACTGTGACATACTTTATAATAAAGTGTCATCTTCCAAGATACATAAAAATCAGTTGTATTTACTGTGCACCAGATCTTTTTTTTTTAGCGCCAACTAAATGACAGTGTCATGCCTGTACTGCTGCATGCATAATTCAGATCATTTTTTCACAATGTATTACTCTAGTCAGCCCGAGGTGGGTGGTCCCTCAGGGATCACTGCTCTCTCTTTGACCTTGGTCATAAATTACCTATCAAAGATAAGACTTGATATTTTGGCAGAGATTATGCAAGGTTTTCCATAAATAAATCTGGAGAAATCGAAACCATACCTTTGCATTGTTAAAGATCTCTGTAAATTGAATTTGGAATTAATCAAAAGGATCATCAGGGCTCCTAGAGATAAACAAGGGAATGCTGTGCTCTGGGGATTTTTAAACACATATATGAATCATGCTGAATATCAGTGGCCTGTACAACTGTGGAAAAGAAAATTGGAAAGGAGGATAGCTTACTTTAAAATTATTCTGCTCATTTCCTTGGCCTTCTCATTAGTCACACAAGAGAGTGTAAAATGAAAGTAAACAATGTTAAATGAACAACCTGATACAAATAGTGTATTTCTAATATAAAAGTCTACTGCATAAAAACAAAAGGTATTCATTGGTATTTTTATGGCACATTTTTACTCTTTGAATTATATGTGTATTTTCAAGAATTTATGGTACAAATTCTTTACTGAGTATTAGATTGATGATGAAATGTAAACAGTTGGTATCAGAACTTCTACATCAAGAAGTCCCAAGGTAACTGGTTTTGACAGGTATCTACCCACTATGTACTACTAGCTTGAGATATTCTTCTTAAAATATAAGAAAACTAGTTTTAAATATTCATTTAAAATCAAAAGAAAAGTACTTTAATGTTTTTTTCTGAAAATATTATAACATCGTATTAGAATTTTTCAACAGTATAAGTTGATATAATTTCCAGGTATTCTTAAGTGCTATGATGAGGTGACTTTAAATTAACGGATTAGAAGTCATTGCATATATACATACTTATCTTATGATTAATATATAATTTAGTGCTAATGTTCATGCTAATGCGTATTCCATTGTTAATCATTTTATTAGCTTGGAAAATAACCATACAGATTAATAAGTACAAGATTTCCATTTCCATTGTTAACAAATTAGGTTACAGTGAAGTGGTGTTTAAAAGTTCAGGTTAGTGCAAAAGGAGACACCATGCAAAAAGTTGGTCAGCCTTACAGGTTATAGGTTAACTAATATAAACTAAATAAAAGCAATGTTTTTGTTCGTTCATCTCGTATAATGTAAAAAAAAGTATGACCACACTAACTTTTCGTGGTTATTTGGGAAGAGAATCTTTCACAATCTTGGTGGACGTATGAATTGGAACAGTACCTTTAGAGAATAATTTGCAAGATTCATAAAGTTAAATCTGCATTTACTGCTCACCTGATGGCAATTCCACGTATTGGTATACAACCTAGAGAAACGCTCATGTGTTTACATAAGGCGGTTTGTGAAAGTATATTCAATGAGATGATGTTTGTAATACCAAATTATGGGGAACAGCCTAAACCACTATCATCACTGTTTAAATAAAATACAGTCTAGTCATAAAATGGAACTTGCATGACTGTTTAGAAAAGGAACAGAATACATTACAAATATAGATCTTAAAAACAAAGCAAGTGGTAGAACATGTATAATTGGTTACCACTTACGAATATACAAAACAACAATAGCATTCTACATTATTTATAGATATATGTATATTTATTTAAAAGCCATCACATTCCTGGGGGAGGTAGATAACTACAATAATAAGTTCATTGTATATTTTCCTTGATGTTTTTCTATGCCCTTACACATGTGTGTATTAATATGTATGTGTTTGTGTGCAGTAATTATTGTATTTTCTTTTTTATTAACAAACAATAACGTATTTTGGATCTATATCCATGTTAGTATTAAAAAACCTACTCTGTTTCCTTTAATAGTTACATAATATTCCGTGAAATTACAATAAAAATTAGTTTGTTATTCAACTAATGTACAATTACTTGATATTATATAATGTCATTGTTGACATTACATTTTCGTAGACATTAATAAGTTTTAATAGTTACTGAAAATTATGTAAAAGACTTGTATGCTTTCCCTTGTATTCATGAGTAATTCCACTCTTCCCTCAAGGAAGTTACAAGTAAAACGTAATTATTGAGTCAAAAGATACACATACTTTTAGTTTGCCTCTTTCAAACTAAAGGCTCATATTTATCACTTGTCTCTCTTACATTATTTAGTTACATCCGTCAGGTCCAGAGCATCATGGGACTGCTTACCCCTCAGCATCACTTAGCATATTTTTATGTCATCTATATTTTCTGTAAATTGGTAATTAGACCTAAAGGACTGATCAGACTCAGGTTTGATTTACACATCCATACCTACATTAGGAGACATACAGGCTTTCTATTATTATTATTATTGTTTATAATTGACATTGATATTATATTTGATTGATAATTATAAATCATTATTATATTTTTTTCCCATAACTTGTTATAAACATCAATTCATATAAGGAATAATTAAAACTATTTTGTTTTTCTATTACAATTTTTCTTTTTCTTTTTTTTGAGACGGAGTCTCGCTTTGTCACCATGCTGGAATGCAGTGGCACGATCTTCGCTCACTGCAACCTCTGTCTCCTGGGTTTAAGCGATTCTCCTGCCTTAGCCTCATGAGTAGCTGCGACTACAAGCGCGTGCCACCACGCCCCGCTAATTTTTGTATTATTAGTAGAGATGGGGTTTCAGAATCTTGGCCAGACTGGTCTTGAACTCCTGACCTAATGATCCACCTATCTTGGTCTCCCAAAGTGCTGCAATTACAGATGTGAGCCACCTCGCCTGGCCTCTACTACAGTTTTCCTCAATTATATTTAGTCTGCTAATTTACTCTTTTATTGAAAGTTGTATTAAAGTATAATCGACACACAATAATCTGCATATATTCGAAGTGTACAGTTAAACAGGTTTTGATGTTTATATATGCTTGTGAAAACATCACACCAATAAAAATCATGAACTTGTCCATCACCTTCGAAAGTTTCCTTCTGCTTCTTTGCAATCCACTAATTTCCATTCTGTCACTATACAATAATTGGTAACTTTTAGAATTTTACATAGACAGCAGCACATAGCATTTTCTCTTTTTATTTATTCGCATGGTTTATTTCAATCAGCATAATTATTTTGTGATTTATCTATATTGTAGTGTGCAGCAATAATTGATTCCTTTTTACTTCTGAGATGTATTTCATTGGATGAATGCACTACTCTTTGTTTAATCATTCAACAATGCAACAGTTGCTGAGCACGTGGGTTGTTTCCAGTTTTAAGCTTTCACAATACCAACATTCATGAACGAGGCTTGGTATGGAAATATGTCTTCATTTCTCTTGGATAAATACCTAGGAGTGAAATGGCTGGATCAGGTGGTAGGTAAATGCTTAACTTTTGAAGAAACTACAAAACTTTGTTCCAAAGTGGTTGTACATTTTATCAGCAGTGTATGAGTTTTAGTTTTTCCAAATCCCACTAACACTTGTTATGATCAGTCTTAATCTGTAAACATGCTAATAGATGTGTGTTACATAGTGGTTTTAATTTACATCTTTTTGATGTTGAGCAGCTTTTTATTTGTTTACTTGCCATCCATCTGTCCTCTTGGGTAAGTGTTTATTCAAATATTTTGCCCATTTTACTTACTGGTTGTGTGCTTTCTTATCATTGAATTTTAAAATTATTTCTATATTCTGAATAGAAGTATCTTATTGGACATATGATTAGCATTTTTCCCCAGTCAGCAGGTTGTCCTTTCATGCTCTCATAGTGTATTTTGAAGAAGTCAAATTTACCACTTTTTATTGGTTTTATATTTTATGTTATAGTTGAGAAGTATTTGCCAATACTTGATCACAAAGATTTTCTCCTTCATGTTGTTTTAGTAACTTTATAGTCTAGGTTTTACACTTACATCTATGACCCATTTTGAGTTAATTTATGACTGTGATGTGAATGGAAATTAACCGTTTTTACATGGAGATTGAATTGTTTTAATACTATTTCATGGAAAAACTATAATTTCTCCATTTAATTGCCTTTACATCTTTGAAAATATGTTATCCATAAACGTGAAGCCTATGTTTGGACTTTGTATTCTGTCCCATTAATCTATTTGTCAAGCTTGTCTCCTATACTGTATATTCTTCATTACTGCAGCTTTGTAATACATTGATATCAGGTAGTGTTAATCCGTCAGCTTCGTAATTTTTCACTTATTAGGCTATTTTAGGTTTTTTGCATTTCCATATGACTTTTAGAACTGGTTTTCTAATTTCTATAGAAAATCAAATTTCTATAAAAAATCATTTTTCAATTTTTATTGGCATCGTGTTAAATTTATAAATCAACTTAGAATGCATTGATATTTTAACAGTATTGAGTCCCCTGACTCATGGTCAGGATATATATCCCCATTTATATAGGTTATCTGTAATTTTTTTCAGGACTGTTTTGTAGGTTTCAGTGAGCAAAATTTGTACAAATTCTACATATTTTATGTTTTTCAATGCTAAGAAAATAGCATGTTCTAGTTGTCCTTTCTAGTAAACAGAAACACATTTTGCTTATTGTATATAGATCTTGTATCCTGAGACCTTAAAATATCATTGAATATGTCTAGTATTTTTTTGTAGATTTTATGACATTTGTATATGATGGTTCATTGAACTTCTTGAATCTATGGGATTAGAGTTTTCGCTAAATTTGAATGTGTTTCGGTAATTATTCTTCAATTTTTTTTCTGTCCCCACTCTTTTCCTTCAGAAGCTCTGAGTATACATTAAACCACTTTAAATTTTTCCACAAGTCATCAATACTGTATCACTCTATGCATCTATTTATATATTTTTAGGTTATTTACTTATTTACATTTTTAGTTTTCTATTTGTCATACATATAAAGTCACAGGAAGTTTTAAATATACTACAGAGAGGTCTTGAATTCCCTTCACCCACTTTCTCCAATAGTTACATCTTTCATAATTGTAGTTCAATAATATACTCAGGTAAATGTCAGTAGTAAAATATGTTTGTGTTTATGTGTGTAATACGATATTGTTTTATCACATGAGTAGATCTGCATAACCACTGTCACACTATCACAACTGAGATACAGAGTGATTCCATCATCACAAAGATCTCTCTTGTTCCATTTCATTTTAGTTAACACTCTTAGCACCTCCCATCCATGATTGCTACCCTCTGACAACCACAGTCTATTTTCTATCTCCATAATTTTGTCATTCCAAGAATGTAATGTAAATTAAATTAGACATTGTATGATCCTTTGAGACTGCTTTTTTTTTTTTTTTTTTGTTCTCAGCACACTGCCATTGAGAGCCATCTAAGTTCTGTATGTTGATGGTTGGTCCCTTTTAATTGTGGAGTAGTATTATTCTGTGGTATAAATGTACCATGTTTTGTTTAGCCATTCACCCTTTGAAAGTCATTTAAATTTATTCCAGTTTCTGGCTACTACAAACAAAGCTGCTATGAACTACCATTAATTGCCATTTCTTTGCAGTGAATGCCCAAGAGTACAGTTGCTGGGTCCCATGGTAAGTGTATGTTTTATTTGTTGAAGAAGTTTCCAAACTATTTTCCAGAGTCACTGTGCCATTTCGCATCTCTACAAACAACGTGTAAGAAAAGACATCCAGTTTCTCCACATCCTCACCAGCATTTGCTATTACCGGTGTTTTTTATTTTAACTCTTTCTGGTTTTGGTATCAGGGCAACACTGACATCATAAAAAGTATTACCTCTTTTTCTCTTTTCTGGAAAAGATTGTAAAATTGATGCTATTTTTAAATTTTTATTTTAAGTTTAGGGATACATGTGTAGGTTTATTATACAGGTAAAGTCATGTCATTGGGGTTTATTGTACAGATCATTTCATCACCCAGGTATTAAGCCCAGTACTCATTAGGTATTTTTCCCTATCCTCTCCCTCCTCCTACCTCCACCTTCCAATAGGATCCAGTGTGTTGTTCCCCTCTATGTGTCCATGTGTTCTCATCATTAACCTCCCACTTATAAGTGAGAACATGTCATATTTGCTTTTCTGTACCTGCATAAGTTTGCTAAGGATAATGACTTCCAGCTCCATCCTTGTTCCTGCAAAGAACATGATCTCATTCTTTTTTTTATGACTGCATAGTATGCCATGGTATAAATGTACCACTTTTTTTTTTTTTTTTTAATCCAGTCTCCCATTGATAGGCATTTAGGATATTTCATGGCTTTGCTATTGTGAATAGTGCTGCAATGAATATACAGTACATACATCTTTATGATAGAACAATTGATATGCCTTTGGGTATATATCCAGTAATGGGATTGCCGGGTTGAATGGTAGTTCTGTTTTTATCTCTGAGGAATGGCACAGTACTTTCCACAACAGATGAATTAATTTACACTCCCACAGTGTATAAGCATTCCTGTTTTTCCACAACTTCTCCAGCATTTGCTATTTTTTGACTTTTTAATTATAGCCATTCTGACTAGCCTGAAATGGTATCTCATTGTGGTTTTGATTTGCATTTCTCTAATGATCAGTGATATCGAGCTATTTTTTTCATATGCTTATTGGCCACATGTATGTCTTCTTTTGAGAAATGTCTATTCGTCTTCTTTGTTCATTCTTTAATGGGGTTGTTTTTCTCTTTTAAATTTGTTTAAATTTCTTATAGATGCTGGATATTAGACCTTTGTGAGATGCATAGTTTGCAAACATTTTTCCCATTCTGTAGGTTGTATGTTCGCTCTGATGATAATTTCTTTTGTTTTGGAAGAAGTTCTTTAATGTAATCAAATCCCATTTATTAATTTTTGGTTTCAATGCAATTTCTTTCGGCATATTCATCATTCAATTTTTCCCAGGTCCTATGTCTAGAATGGCATTAACTAGGTTGTGTTCCAGGGATTTTATAGTTTTGGGTTTTACATTTAATTATTTAATCTATCTTGAATTTAGTTTTGTATGGTGTAAGAAAGGAGTCCAGTTTCAATCTTCTGCATATAGCTAGCCAGTTATTCCAGCACCATTTATTGAATACAGTATCCTTTCCCTATTGCTTGTTTTTGTCAACTTTATCAAAGATTAGATGGTTGTAGGTGTGGGGCCTTATTTCTGAGCTCTTTATTCTGTTCCGTTGGTCTACGTGTTTGTTTTTTGAACAGTATCATGCTGTTTGGGTTAAAGCTTTGGGGAAAGCTTTGTTTCTTTTTGCTTAGAATTGTCTTGGCTATTCGGGCTCTTTTGTGGTTGCATATAAATTTTAAAATAGTTTTTTTTCCAGTTCTGTGAAGAATATAATTGGTAGGTTGGTAGGTTGGTAAGCATTGAATAAGTAAATTGCTTTGGGCAGTATGGCCATTTTAACTATTGATTCTTTCTTTCCACAAGCACGGAATATTTTTCCATACGTTTGTGTCATGTCTGATTTTTTTGAGTGGTGTTTTGTAGTTCTCATTGTAGAGATCTTTTACCTCCCGGGTTAGCTGTATTCCTAGATATTTTATTATTTTTCTGGAAATTGTGTATGGGATTGGGTTCCTGATTTGGCTCTTAGCTTGACTGTTGTTGGTGTATAGAAGTGCTAGTGATTTTTGTTTGTTAATTTTGTATCCTCAGGCCTTGCTGAAGTTGTTTATCAGCTTAAGAATCTTTTGGACCAAGACTGTAGGGCTTTCTAGACATAGAATTAAGTCATCTGCAAACAGAGATAGTTTGACGTCATCTCTTTCTATGTAGATGCCCTTTATTTCTTTCTCTTGTCCAATTGCTCTGGTCAGGACTTCCAATACTATGTCAAATAGAAGTGGTGACAGCAGGCATGTTTGTCTTGTGACAATTTTCCAGGGGAATGCTTCCAGTCTTTGTCTATTCAATATGTTGGCAATTGATTCATTATAGATGACAATTATTATTTTGAGGTATGTTCCTTCAATACCTTATTCTAGTTTATTGAAAAATTTTAACATGAAGTGGTAATGAATTTTATTGAAAGCCTTTTCTGCATCTATTGGGATAGTCATGTGGCTTTTGTCTTTAGTTCTGTTTATGTGATGAATCACATTTATTGATTTGCATATGTTGAACCAATCTTGCATCCCATAGACAAAGTCTACTTGAATGGTGATGGATAACCTTTTTGATGCACTGTGGGATTTGGTTTGCCTGTATTTTGTTGAGGATTTTTGCATCAATGTTCAGCAAGGACACTGGCCTAAAGTTTTCTTTTTTTGTTGTTGTTGTATCTGCCAGGTTTTGGTATCAGGATAATGCTGGCCTAACAGAATAAGTTCAGCAGGAGTCCTTCCTCCTTAATTTTTTGAAATAATTTCAATAAGAATGGTACCAGCTTTCTTTATACATCTGGTAGAATTTGGCTGTGAATCTGTCGGGTCTTGGATGTTTTTTGGTTGGGAGGCTATTTATTACTGATTTAATTTTGGAGCTCATTATTGGTCTGTTTAGGGATTCAATTTTCCTGGTTCAGTAGTGGGAGGGCATATGTGTCCAGAAATGTATCCATCTCTTTTAGGTTTTCTAGTTTGTGTGCATAGAGTTGTTCATAATATTATCTTGTGGTTACTTGTATTTCTACAAGGTCAGTGGTAATATCCCCTTTGTCATTTCTAATTGTGTTTATTTGACTCTTCTCTCTTCTTTATTAGTCTAGCTAGTGGTCCATCTATTTTATTAATCCTTTCAAACAGCCAACTCCTGGATTCATTGATCTAAGTGTTTTTTTCATGTCTTAATGTTAATTTGAGATCTTTCTAACTTTGTGATACTGGCATTTAGTGCTATGAATTTCTCTCTTAACAATGCTTTAGCAGAGAGTCTAGTATGTTGTATCTTTGTTCTCCTTAGTTTCAAATAACTTCTTGATTTCTGCCTTAATTTTGTTATTTATCCAAAAGTCATTAAGGAGCAAGTTATTTAATTTTCATGTAATTATATGAATTTGAGTGATTTTCTTAGCTTTGATTTCTAAATTTATTGTGATGTGGTCCAAGACAGTCATTGTTATAATTTCAGGGTTTTTGTTTTGTTTTGTTTTTTTATTTTTCTTTTTCATTTGCTGAAGATTGTTTTATGTCTGGTTGTGAGGTCAATTTTAATGTAATTGCCATGTGGCAATCAGAAGAATGCATATTTTGTTGTTTTTTGGGTGGAGAGTTTTGTAGATGTTGATCAGATCCATTTGATCCAGTGCTGAGTTTAGGTCCTGAATATCTTTGTTAATTTTCCACCTCAGCGACCTGTCTAATATTGACAGTGGGATGTTGAAGTTCCCCACTATTATTGTGTGGATCCTTACATCTCTTTGAAGGTCTCTAAGAACTTGCTCTCTGAACCTGGGTGCTCCTTTGTTGGGTACATATGTATTTAGGATAGTTAGATCTTCTTGTTTAATTGAACCCTTTCCCATTGTGTAATGTCCTTGTTGTGTTTTTATTTTAATCTTTGTTGGTTTAAAGTCTGTTTGTCTGAAATTAGGACTGCAACTCCTGCCATTTTCTGTTTTCCATTTGCTTGGTAGATTTTTATTCATTCTTTTGATTTGAGCCTATGGGTGTCATTGCATGTGAGATAGGTTTTTGAAGACAGCACACCATTGTGTCTTAATTCTTTATCCAGCTCACGCAAATTAGGGTAGTTAGCCCAGGTGCATCAAATGTTTGTACTGATATGTGTAGATTGGTCCTGTCATCATGATGCTAGCTCATTATTATGCAATCTGTTTGTGTGGTTGCTTTATAGTGTCACTAGTCTGTGTACTTCATGCATGTTTGTAGTGGCTGGTGGTAACTGACTTTTCTTTCCATATTTAGTGCTTCCTTCAGGAGCTCTTGTAAGGAAGGTCTGTTGGTAATGAATTCCCTCAGCATTTGATTGTCTTAAAGAAATATTGTTTCTCCTTCACATATGAATCTAAGCTTGGCTATATATAAAATTATTATTTTTTTTTTAGGATATTGAGTATTGGCTCCCGATCTCTTCTGTCTTGTAGGGTTTCTACTGAGAGTTCCACTATTAGTCTGATGGACTTCCCTTTGAGGGTGACCTGACCTTTCTCTCTAGCTCCCTTTAACATGTTTTCTTCACTATGGCCTTGGAGAATCTGATGATTATGTGTTCTAGGGATGTTCTTCTTGTGAAGTATCTTACTGGAGTTCTCTGTGTTTCCTGAATTTGACTGTTTGCCTCTCTTGCTAGTTTGGAGAAGTTCTCATGGATGATATCCTGAAATACATTTTCCAAGTTGGTTCCATTCTCCTCATCTCTTTCAGGGACACCAATAAGTCATAGATTTGGTCTCTTTAAATGAATATATATGTGTGTATATATATATACACACACACACATACACATTCATTCCTTTTCATTCTTTTCTCTCTATTCTTGCCAATCTTATTTCAGAAAACCAGTCTTCAAGCTCTGATATTATTTCCTCTGCTTGGTCTATTCTGTTATTAGTACTGGGATTGCATTATGAAATTCTCTTAGTGTGTTTTTCAACTCTATCAGATTGACTATGCTTTTTTCTATACTGACTATTTTGTTTGTCAGCTCCTGCATTGTTTTATTGTGATTCTTAGCTTCCTTAGATTGGGTTTCAACACACTCCTGCATCTCAGTGATCTTTGTTCCTGTCTGTATTATGAGTTCTATTTCTGTCATTTCAGCCATCTAAGCCCAGTTCAGAGCCCTTGCTGGAGAGGTAGTGCAATTGTTTTGAGGAAAGAAAGCACTCTGTTTTTTTTTTTTGAGTTGTCAGAGTTCTTGCACTGGTGCCTTCTCATTGTCGTGGGCTGATCTTTCTCTCCGATCTTCAAGGCCAACCAACCAAGGAGTGCTCAGGCTGGACTGGCCCCATCTAATGGGCAAGATTGCTCTGCAGAATTCAGATCCAACAGCTCTCCTAGGGCTAAAGTCTCCTATGGGAGCAAGTAGAGCCTAGGGGGATGTTCATCCTTCGCCATGCTCTGCTACAGACACTCCCACACCAAACTCTCTAGGCTCTACATTGGCTGGCTTGCTGCCCCTACCACTTCTGTAAGCAGCTCTCTATGCCAATTCCATTGTCCATGGTGGTCAGACAGAGGATCTTTCCTGGCCAGGATTTACCTTTTGTCCTGAGGTCCTTAGCCAGGTTGCCTTTTTCTTTCTAGTTTCCAATTTTTTTAAATGTTCGTTTCCTATATAATACCTAGGGTTTTTAGCTTAATTTAGAGGTAAAAATAGGGAAATACATGTATACTCCATCATTCCAGAGGTACAATTTCTTTTTATTTTGTAATTCTATTATCTATCAGTGTTTATTTTGAGTAATTTCTATAGTTATGCTTCAAGTTCACTTTTTTTTTTTCCCTTTGGCAATGTCAGGTCTGTTGTTATTCCCATCCAGTTTAATTTTAAGCTTGTACATTGTAGTTTTCATTTCTGAAAGTTTGATTTAGGCCTTCATAAAGTATTTCATGTCTCTACTCATCATTTTGACTATGACATACAGTGATAATAACTGATTGTTTTTATCTGCTATTTTAACATGTTCCAGTTCTATTTTTATTTCAATTGATTTGTTCTTTGTACTCATTATGGATCACATATTCCTGTTCCTTTGAATGCCTAATGATTCTGATTAGATGCCATACATTGTGAACTATACTTTGTTAGATGCTGAATATTTTTGTATTTCCATGGATATCTTTAAGCTTCTTTCTGGAATTTATTCAAGTTACTTGTAAACATTGATCATTTTAGGGTCTTGTTTTTAATTTTTAAGTCAAGACTAGAGCCATGTTGTCTTAGTCCATTTTGTGCTGCTGTAACAGAATACCAGAGACTTATACTTTATAATGAAAATAAACTTATTTCTTACAGCTTGGGAGGCTGGGAAGTCCAATATCTGGGTGCCGGCATCTTGTGAGGCACTTATTCCTGTGTCATCTGATAGCAGAAGCTGAAAGGGTAAAAGAGAACAAGAGGTTTAACTTACAGCAGCACGTTCTTTTAAAACTGGCGTAAATTCATTCAAGAAAATAGAGCTCTCTTGGCACAAACAACTTCCATTAAGCCCCATCTCCCAGTGCTGTTCCATTGAGTTTTTAACACATGCTTTTTTGGGACATATTTAAATCATGGCACATGTATAATTTTGACTACATATTCCACGTGACTGAGGCAAGACCCTTCAGAGCACTCTACCCAATTATGTCTGCTGGAAGTAAGCACTATTCTCTGCCCTTTTGATCTGTATACATTTGAGAGCAGGTATGGTGATATTTAGATTTATATGGTGTTCATTGTTCCACAGGAATATGGATATTATTATTTGGTGGAGAACATTAATTTGTAAAGTCAATGTAAAGGCATATTTTTTTTATTTGCAGTACAGTTTATATAAGCAGGAAAAAATATATTTACAGAGACATGTGCATAGGGCTTAGCGGGATGGACTATGCCCTAATTTGTGGTTTTTAGAAGGTGCAATTATAATAGTTTAGGATTAAAAAAACTGTTAAAATGTATGTATGTTGTGTGTGTGTGTGTGTGTGTATGTATTACTTCCAGGTTCTGGTATGAATATGAAGGGGCACCTCCGTACTGTAAATAGAAAATATGTGGTTTCCTGAGCCTAAGCAATGTCTTTTTCAAGTCTTTGACAATGTTTTAAAGAGTGTTTAATTTTAAAAAATGATTATTACATGAAGTTCTTAGATAGTAAAGATCCCACAATTTATTTGGAAGATTACTGCATTTTATCAAGGCAGTTTCTGGTATTTAGCCTAATTTTGTCTTAATTTCTTTACTAGAACATTATGCTACCTCCACTATCATAAATCATGTTGCTCCCTGTTGAGCACTTACATGCTTCCAATATAGGTAGAAACTAATAGCTCTTCTTAGTTGTAGCAAAACAATTATATAAGTATATATCTCTTTTTTACTTAAACGCAAGCCTAGTGCTGTAATCTCTATCATGTTGCATTCCAGGTTATGATGTCATGCCGTCTGCATCTATTTTTTAATCTCTATTTAAGAAAATATTAAATTATCAATAATATTTGATTTATTTGTATCCAAAAGTGTATACTGATTAAATAACTCACATATGTGAAGATTTATATTTTTTTTAAACATAAAATTAAATTCACTGACTAGATTATGAACTGGCACATATATTAATTCTGATTCATGAGTAGTTGCTCTAAATTCTTTACCATAATTATATTACACTGAGATTTTAATGTCAGCAAACGAAATTCAAATATCTATAATAAAATAGTTGTATTAATTTTCTAAGGTTGCTATAAATAACTACTTCAAATTTAGTGACTTCAAACAACATAAATGTGTTATTTCATAGTTCAGTAAGTTAAAAATCTACCAGTTACTACTGAGTTGAAATCAAGGTGCCAGTAGAGGTGTTTTCCTTTCTGGAGACTAAATCTGTTTCCTTACCCTTTAAAGGTCATCCACATTTTTGACATATAGTCTCCTTTCTCCATCTTCAAAGTCAGTCACATTGAGGTTCTCTGGTTCTGCTTCTGTCTTAACATCTGTGTCTGATCCTCTCCTTCTGCCTGAATTTTCCACTACTTGGGACTCATAATTATATTCATCCTCCCAGGTAATCCAGGATAATCTCTCTAGTTAAAAAGAGCTGATTAGCAACTTTAATTCTATCTGCAACCTTAACCTTAGCTTAGCTATGTAAGCTAACATGTTCACAGGTTACAAGGATTAGGACATGGCCATCTTTGATGGGACCATATTTCTTCCTACTGCAACAGTCAAATAGAAAAATCCTCATTTGTGGAATATTAGTAAATATAGAGGCAACAGACATTTAATACTCAATGAGAGAATAGCACTGTGGGAATAATTTTATTTTAATTTTAGAGGTATTTAGTTACTCTGGATTGCCGCAAAGTCTCATTTATTGGTGTAGGATTTAACTGTACCGGGTCAATCCTAGGTACTGAAAATATCTCAATCAAGTTAAAATGGAATTTCTCAAGGTGGGGCATACCTTGCAAGTGATTCAAATGTGTAGCCAGGGCTAAGAATTGAAGAACTGTATAGTAAGTACTATGGTAGTCCTTCTTTATATGTTTTAGCATTACCTAGTACATCAAAGGGAAAGTAACAGAATAAGCACACATATAAAATATATAATAGTACCCAAATGTATGAAATATAGTTGAAATTCCACTAAAGTCTACCCTCCATGCCAGGTTTATAAAACTGAAGAATTTTCTTACGGGGAAAAAAAAAAAAAATGAAATGTCATTTAAAAATATTTTTGGAAGATTAGAAAATATCACAAAATGTGAAGACTTGGAATGAAGAGAGTTATTTTATTAAAATAGTTGAATGTCAGTTGAAATTTTCACTTAGTAAACTTTCCTCACTCAAGAGTCTTTGCTTTCTGTTTTAGAATAATTTTTATCAGTCAGTATATTTATCCTCTTCCTTGTTTGACAAACCAGTAGGAATTACACATGCAAATGTGAGTCTGTTGCAAATAGAGATCTCTGGAAGTTTTCAGCAATCAAGCGTGCAGGATAGGGTATATCTGGTTCAAGACAAAAACAGGCACCCTACACATTGGTAGCCAAGATAATAAGCAGTTCAAATGCTTGACTGAATGGAACGTAGTGAGCAGCAATCTTGTCTGTGATAGACTACTGAATGGTTGGCAGATAAAGCCAGAATAGCGCAATGTGACATGATGGGGAAAGTATGTTGGCTATGAGGACAAAGATTCTTTCTTCCACTTTAAAATTTCTTAGCATGTTAGGCGTTTTTATTCTTGTAAATCTAGGGGACTGGAAATAAAGATTATTTCTAAAATATCCACCTTTCAACAGTCACCCAAATCTGAATATTTGTATACATCTTAATATTTTGTTCAGTATTTAGGTTTGCTTTAAAGCTCAAGGCATATATTCAGTCATTTATGAAAAATGTTTTTTTCTTTTTAAACTTTTATATATTTATGTGAAAACTTGTACCTTTCCTGTGATTTTCTTCATTTTAAAATAGTTACTGAGCCTCATGGGAGTAAGTTAGTTATTAATATGTTTACTTTTCCTACAGTCTTATTTGTTACTATAGCCAGCATGACGGTCATTTTCACAAAGTAAGGGAAAGTTTCTCCCATAAGGTTTATGACAGCTGTGCTAACCAGTAGAAGGGTAGTCGTTCTTGCAATTTTTCACAGAAGATATATGTGACACATAGTAGTGCTTTGCACATATCTTTTCTTTGTATTGAGAACCCTAGAGGGATAAGGAAAAATGTGAGAGCCAATATGTGGTAAAACCAGAGACACAGGTACAGTAAATCAGAACAATAGCTCAATAAACAAATCAGCAAAGATTCATAGAAATTCCCCCCCCCCCCCCCTTGCTACGTTTATAGATAGATTGACGAGCAATGATTTCCTCGCTGAATATTTTTGTTCCTTGTGGGTAGCCATATTCATTTTCAAGTGACTTAATAAAAATTAAAAAGTAATGTGCAGTACTTATTATATGTGACCACTTGCTTAACTTAGATTTGATCTCGTGGTGTCTTAGCTTAACCTGCTGTGAACTACCTTAGTTCTTTCCTTTCCTTTTATATCCACATTTTCTCACCTTGGCTCTCAGGACCTATGTTTATCCCACACTCCTCACCCTTTTTCTTGCTTCAGTGAGGGGAGCTCAGATATGGCAGATCTCCCTTTCACTGCAACTGCTGCTAATTTCACATATCTAAAATTTGTAGCATTGTGCCCAGAAGATGCAGATTCGGTTAGAATGCCTGGGGCTCTAGGTCAGGTACGGTTATTATATGAATATTAATAAGGATTGGAGAAATAGAAAGCTTGCAGCAGAATGTTAAAGAAAATCTATCTGAGCATAATTCTATGAACACTTTTAACTCACTGCTTCTAAAACATGTTTGCTTTTTTTTTTTTTTTTTTTTGGAATACAGGGTGAGTCAGTGATGGAATTCTGAATGTTACATAGATCTCCATAATGCTGTTTTTTTAAATAATCTCCAACTGATAGATGAAAAGATGGACAGAAGATAGGTGGATAGATACATGGATAGATAGGTAGACAAGTTATTGTTAGATAAACTGAAAGTCAGAGCTTTCATAAGTATATTTTTACACAATCTTTAGTCTTGAAAATTTATTTGGGTTACAATTTTTTGTCTACATTGTTCAATATATGATGGTAGTTTTACACTGTCATTGATCAGAAGAAAACATATTAGTCTCATTTCTCTCTTAGTCAAATAATATCAAACTTTGAAGAAATTCAGACTTACCTGTGGTTCAATTTTCCAAATAGTTAAAAGTGACGGTATTGACCGAGTTTACAAAGGATGACTATAGCAGCTTTGCTTGTTGGTAGTGGACACGTTGGAGAATGATACTGTACTCTGCCTAAAGTCACAGCATCTCCTATTTCTTTTATCTGGCCTGGTGCCCTTTTGAAATGCCACAGGTACTGTGGGAGAGAGGGAGAACGTCTGTTTTCTTAGGCATCCTACCTCAACTGATATGCCAATGTCACAAGAAAATCGACCCACTTCTCTATAACATGTAAACTACTGTTGAGTCACATTGTGTTATAGCACTATGAAACAAACAAACAAAAATGCCTGTAAAATCTCAATGCAATACAATGTTTACAGTTTTCTAAGCAAAAAACAAAAAACAAAAAAAACCTTCAAATTAACCTCATTCTATTTCTTTCTCTTTCATAATCTGATCCAATCTTCAGAATCTAAACATGTCTAAAATTATACGATTCTAACCTATGAACTCAGTTAAGAATTGATTCCCAAATAAAATAGATATGGACAAGAAAATGAGAAATGGTCTCTTAAATAACTATGATGTATACAGGCTACATATATTTGATGAAGTTTTCTGAAGGTTTGGGTTCTGAGTTTATGACTGTACATAGCCTATATGTGAAAAATCAACATTAATGTGAATGCAGTAGATGTCTTGTACCAGCATGCTTCCATTAGAACTATATTCTGATATAAATTTTTAAGCCATATTTTGGTTGCTTTCTGAACTGTAGTAGAACATAAGATGTTTTCACTTTTGAAAGTATTTATGTATTATCAGTGTATGAGTGGCCTGAGAGACATAAAAACAAGGTCAGCTTGGTCGATAGAAAAAAATCACTTCTCTATCTTCAATAAACTCGTTTGTGAGAAAATGTTCACTGTAGCCCTACATGCCAGCAACATTACAGCAATGTCTAAGAATTTGAAAATACCACATTTTAGATTTAATTAGGAACCAGTGCCATTTCCTTTCTCTATTATTTATGTAAAGTTTTCTTCTCAATTGTTTGCTATTTTGGGGTTCACATATCCCACACATAATCTTCCAGTGTGTCTTATAATGTTCTAAAATGCTTTTGACCTTAATATGTTTTATTTCATCAAAATGTATTTCTTAATAGTCCTTTTAGATATTCCTGGAATGGTCATCCTGTAGGAGACTCGTTTCATCGGTACACAGTAAGTATGTTCTGGTAGCATGGGAATTCCATGTCATAAGAATATACCAACTAGCAGTTTTCATGAAGGCTTAGGAGGAATTGTGATTGAGAAAAGACAGCACCATAGAGAGGACAGCAGTAATCAAGCACAAGGCAAGTCACTTAGGGAATATTTGTATGTAAATATTTTTGTTTTATTTCATCTTTGGTAAAGAGAAAATATATTTAAACATCAGTAAGTACTTCTTAGTGCTCAGATGTCTCTACCAGAAACATTTGTTTGACTAATGTTTCATCTGAAGTCAAACAATGATTTCATTAGTCAATATCATTATTCGCAAGTAAAATATGTATGTGTAAATAACACCCACCATATATTTTATATGATAACAGATGAAGAACCTAATCTTTATATATGAAGGCTATTCTATTTCCATATAATTTTATGGGCCATAATAGCATTCTTCGCAGTGTTAGAATTCAAGGCAAAAGGTTTAAGCTCATATGATTATTCCAGAGAGCATGCCGCATTGTGCTTCAGAATATTTATCTGACTTAATACTGAAAGGATGCAATTGTGTTACCTTGCAGAGCAATGAAAAGTTTACATAATTATGTAATTGTTGGGTGTTAATTTTTTTTTATGAATAGTTGACTGATGCTTGTTTTTTTTTTTTTTTTTTTTTTTCTTTTTTTCATTTCTCTGAGGGAGCATCTTTGGACAGAAGTGCCTTTATGTTATCATGCATATTGATTGAGATTTATAAATGTTAATACATTTCAACATTATTGCTATTTTTTCAACAAAATATATTTTAAAGTTAAATCTATACTGTGAAATGTCAATGGTCTCATCATATACGTTTTGATAACATTTAAAATGAAAGGAAGCCCTATTTGATTTGTCTAAGGAAAACTACATTAATTCATTTAATACTTATTTATAGGACATTCAGTGTGACAGGTGTTATGCTGGGTGTTTTGATGATGATTTATTTCATCCCCAAATGTGAAATCAGATAGGAGTCTTATGATGTACACACAAATAATTATAAAGCAGAGTAATATGTAAAAATGATGTATTAGTTGTACTGAAATGAGTTCTAAAGCAGTTCACAAAGAAAACATTCTATGAAAGCTTCAGATGGAGAGGAACTTTGGACTTTAAAAGATAGTTGGCATTTACACTCAGAGTATTATGTGGGGAATGCAGTTTTGATGGTAATAATTTTAAAAAGGAAAGTGTGAGGAAAATTATGGAGGCAAAAAAGCACAAGCTGTGTTTTTGGTTAGCAAATAGCTTTCTTGGAGTAGTAAACTGTCAGAAGAAAGGCTAAGAAATGAACCTGCACTATTTATCCTTGAATGTCAAGTACAAGAGTTCTACTCTTTCCAAAAGCCATAGTGAGCCACAAAGTAAGGTTGCTTCGCCTTGTCTTCTAACCTTGTTTTTCAGCTATTATTTCTAATGTTTAAGAGCACTTTTGACCGGGTGCGGTGGTTCATGCTTGTAATCCCGGCACTTTGGGAGGCCAAAGCGGGTGGATCCCGAGGTGAGGAGATCGAGACCATCCTGGCTAACACGGTGAAAACCCGTGTCTACTAAAAATGCAAAAACATTAGTAGGGCGTGATGGCAGGTGCCTGTAGTCCCAGCTACTCGGGAGGCTGAGGCAGGAGAAAAACTTGAACCCGGGAAGCTGAGTTTGCAGTGAGCAGAGATCACGCCACTACCCTTCAGTCTGGGCGACAGAATGAGACTCCGTCTCAAAAACAAATAAACAAGCACTTTTGTGTTCTCCATTTATTTTTTAAATATAATATCTCTTTTTTTTTATGGGTTTTGTTCCCCAAATTATCTCTTTTATCTCTATGGTAAAACTTCTATTTATTTTATCTTTCTCTTTTATGCTTACCCTGACCACAACACTTAAATTACACACACACACGCACACACACACACACCCGACATCACCTTAAGTCGTTTAATTTTTCTTTACAGTATTTATCATCAGTTGAAAGTAGTTTGTGTATATATATATGTAAACATTTTATTTTATTTTATTTTAGTAATTACCACCAGAACGTGAGTTTCTTGAGGAAAGGAACTTTGTGTTCAATATTGTATTTCTGGCTACTAGATAAGTGACTGGCAGAAAGTATGTCTATTGCACGTATTTATTGAATTAATGAAAAACTGCTGAAAGTTTTATTTCTTTCTTGATGATTTGATCAACAGTTTAGATATTGTTTATTAGATTAATCCATTCTTTACGATTTTTCCAAGTAGATAAAAGCTTAGAGCCTGATCTCCCAGCAAGTCTGTGTAGGGAAGCACAACGGGGCCTGGCTGTGTGGTACAGCCACAGTCCTCCACAGATCTTCTTTGCCACCATCCCGTCTTATTTGTATCTGAGTCCGAGTCTTCCCAGGATTTAATTTAATTTAATTTAGCTTATTTATTTATTTTAACAGAGTCTCTCTCTGTCGCCCAGGCTGGAGTGCAGTGGCGTGATCTCGACTCACTGCAAGCACCGCCTCCCAGGTTCACGCCGTTCTCCTGCCTCAGCCTCCCGAGTAGCTGGAGCTACAGGTGCCCACCACCACGCCACGACACCTGGCTAATTTTTTTTCTGTTTTTTAGTAGAGACGGGTTTTCACCGTGTTAGCCAGGATGGTCTCGATCTCCTGGACCTCGTGATCCGCCTGCCTCAGCCTCCCAAAGTGCTGGGATTACGGGCCTGAGCCACCGCGCCTGGCCCTTTCCAGGATTCTTTTAAGAAAAATGGCGTGCCTCCATTTCAGGTGCTGGGTCACATATCCTCAATTTTCATTTCCTCCCTTCTCCATCATCTGTCATTATTCTTCCATCTATATTCCATCATCAGAAGATCTGTGAAATATCTCATTGCCATGCCTGTTACCTTTAATGCTGAGAGTTACCCTCTTTATTATATTTTGATGATGTCTTGGAAGGAGGAGCGAGCATATGTGCTCAGCTCAGTCTGACATCTGCCTTGATAGTTCCTTAAACACTTTCTACGTATATAGCAATGCATCTCACATTTTAGAGTATAGGGTGCCTAATATAAAAACCAAGAATGTAAACTTGGAGAATGCCTCCGATGATACAGAGGCGGTGGCCTAGCAAAACAGATAGGGAAGGTATGAAAAGAAAAGTATGAGAAGGGGCTGGAGATTGCTGAATCACAAAATCAAAGGAAAGAGAGCTTAAGCAGTGAAAGAAAGGGAATAATTGTATGACAAATAGTGACCAAAAAAGAAGATATTTCTGAGATTCAGTGTCTTAGAACTTTGACAAAATACAAGTGGCAGCATGCATATGCAGCAGAATTTGAAATTTGAAATAAAGCCTATGATTTATGAAGTTAAGCTAAAGATCTCTCTCTCTTTTTTTTTTTGGAATTATCTTAAACAGCAGTATGTTTACTAGGGTTTTCTTAATACCATAATTGTTTTAGCAAAGTGTTTCCAACATATTATGAGGCCAAAAAAAATGGTTTCAAATAACATTTGCCTCAATGTTTCTTCTAGAAGTCAACTTTTGCTTTTCCTTTTAGGTTTAACATAATGCCTAAGTAAGAGAAAGAAAATTATGGAAATTCACCGGGTTTCATGTTAGGAAATAGCTGATCTATCTATAATGATTTTAATTCAATCTCCTATTGCCAACCTTCCATGAAGCAGAAAATTTAAAGCATATACCAGAAAATAAGCACTGCAATGTATTTTATAGACCTTACAAGTAAAATATTAAGTCACATATAGTTATATTTGATTGAATTTTTATCACCTTTATTGTTCATAAAGCTAGCAGATGAAATTTTCTATTATTCCAAAATCCAGCTCAAAGCTTTATGTAGTGATTTTATATACAATGGAGGTCTTATGGAATTGAATAGCTAATATATAATTTTGTTTTCCAGAATGTGTATTGTTTATTAATTGTCTCTTTCAATATATGTCATTGGCACTGTCGTAAATAGTTTCTAGAAAGGGGACAATAAATCCATTTTTAAATGTTGAATATAGAAATGACTTTCTGTAATAGCCAAATAACGAATTTTTATTTTATTAATTGAGTTGAATAATTTATTCTGGGCCCCAAAGCAGTTAATTTAACTTGTTTATATTCCAGAGTGTGCTAAAATTGAGAGTCCTAAATTTAAAAAAAATTAGAAAACAATTTTTACCTTACAGTCTAGCAAAATTTTAATTTCAAATTATTAGACAAATGTTTAGTTCAGTTTTGCCATCTAAAAATTATAAATGGTATTAAGAAAATTATTTCAATGCATTATTTATAATAGCATTTTCTTTGTGATAGATTCAAAAGGAGCTACAGAGCACAACCACACAAACAGTAATCCTGTAATACTGTACTGAAGTTAGAACAGAACTGACATATTTGGTCTTAATTAGGTGAAAAGAAAGGCCTGGAGAAACATACAGAATAAAAATGTCATTGTACTGTAGAAAGCAAATTATTAGGTTGTTAAAATATACTTTTAAATTATACAGTGATATATAAATACATTTTATTTACAAATTTTCTGTTAATCAAGGGGCATACTAATTAAAAAAGTAAAAGTCTCATTTTATCTTTTTCTCTTACATACACAACACAATTTTCTCTCCCCACCAATGTACATTTATTACAATAATGCATTTATTACAATAATATTAGTATTATTAGATTGGTATATATTTTTATATGCTGTTACATGCATTTATGTGATGGAAAGGGAGGAATCATAGGTGACTTCTACATTGTTTTGACATGAACAGGATGCAGGATGGAAGTGTGTGGTAGAAAATTTATAGATGCAATTTGAATATATTAATATATTTAAAAACCTGCGTTAAAATTGCAATAAAGTCTTTGTATGTGCACTTTGGCTTTCAAGGGGGAGATGAGAGCTGGTAATATAAATATTTATGCCATCTACATTTGGATTATTCAGAAAAGGGATGTAGATAGGAACAAAAACAGGGCATGACAGGGCTCCAGTGAGTTCTAATATTAACAGATCAAACTGTAAAGTAAACTTCGCCAAAAGAAACTGAGAGGGACTGGCTGGTGAGAAAATAAGGCAACCAGAAGTTGGTGGGTTAACAGAAACTGAGGGAGGAAAGTAGCTATTTGGTCATTGTTGAAAGTTCGTAAAATGCTGAATGTATTGGAGATCAAGAGTTGAAGATTTGATTTGGCAACACAACTGTCATTAGCAGCCTTGGTCAAGTAATTTAACCTCCTGTGTCTTGTTCTAATTATAGTATGGAGGTAATAACATTCTATGCTGTTGACACACTAGATTGCTGACATCCTATGTACCTTATATGGGTTAAGTTTTTAAAAGCACTTAGAAGAGTCCTGGTTCATAGCATTCACTAAATGTTAACAAAGTACGTGAAAGTGTTAGGATTGTGACAATGGACAGCCCTATACATGGAAGGAATCATTAAGAGAGAGGAATAGTGTTTAAGAATATTCTAGCTTTGTATTCTGCCATCAACTTGGGCTTCATCATTAAGTCTGAGGACAATGACAGGTGTATCTCCTCCCCTTGGAAAGGAGAAAATCAACAAAGTGTGAGGAGAATCCTCTCCCACCTTCATGAGGTGTCTCCCTAGTATCAACAACTGCTTCTTGTTCAACAATATTGAAGAAACATAGATTTTGGTCCTAGAAGTCTATGATGTAGGCCAAAATATGGTATTAATTGAATTACCCAAAGCTGAAAATCCATTTGCCATTATGTTATTATAAAATACAAATTGTATCCAGCTATGTTATCAAATAAAGTCCATTGGAGACACTAAAATGAAATGACAACATTAGGATATCCCAAGTGTATAAAAACTCCAATAATAAAATGCCAACGATGCACATTGCTTCAAATTCACATATAATATTTTCAAATGAATTTGAGGAAAAAAGTAAAGTTCAAGAATTAAATTTTCTTTAGAGTTAAAATTTTAAAACATTAAAGTTGAAGAAATTAAAGTCTGAAACCATATACTCTTATTCATAGGAGTTAAAGTTTAAATAAATTAAAGTTCAATTTTTTTATCCTATTATTTTTATCATTTTGTTGTTAGTCAAAGTGGTTTGGGATGCCTGGGCCAAATGATCCTTGACAGATATTCAATAACAAGGTATCCATGAATGAGGTACATGCATGGTTGGTTACACCAAGAAAGAAAAGCAAGTGGTATAGTTTGCGGTCACAGTCTTTGAAAATTTGGAGATTTTAAGAGAAGCTACTAGAAAAAAATGGTTTCAAAGATGTGAAGGGCACCTAACTCCAATTGCAGATCTTGAGATTCTCTGCATGAGAGGTACAGGGTAAAATAATCATTACTACAAGAGGCTATGAGGGAAGCGTTCTTACTGGGCTACATCCAGGTTTACATCATGACAAAAAAAAGGTGAAATAACAGAGAAGAATTTGAAGATTGATTGCATATTTCAAAGAGCACAGGGTAATAGTTTGGGAGAATGACATGGCATGGAATATTAAATCACTTTCAGGGACATACACCCAAATAAAATATAAGATAGAGAGTTTAGGGACCAGTGATAATGAGCAACTAGGAAATCAGGATGGGAGGCAAAATACAATTGGATGTCTTTTAATAACATGCTTTAGAGGAAGATAAGTAACTTAAGTAGCTAGAAGCTTCGTGAGTGTTGGATAGAGTGAACATATGTTGCACTTTCCCAACACAGTCTTATTATTTTTCATTGTCTGAACTTATCTTCCTTCGTATCATTTGTCTAGATTATTTTATTTAAAAAGTTTATTGGTTTTATAGAGTATGTCAAAATTGCTGTCGTCTTTTACATTTTCAGTTTCTGCCATGGTCTCTTCTATTAGTATGTGCAACACATGTGCCCAGAGCAGAGTGCTTACTTCAACACATGATTAAATCTGAAAGACAACCAGCATTAACCTGTCTTTCTTCAATACTTTACAGATACAATGTATCTAACTTGTCCCTTGAAGAATAGCATCCTAAGGTGTTTACCAATAAAATGAATTGTCCTTGAGCACAGGCAGCTAAAGGGAGTCAACTCTGATCTCAGGTGATGGTAGGAGAAATATTAGACACTGCTGTCTCTGCCACCCACTTGGTATACCAAAAAATAATGCCACGGCCCATGTGATGCTGGAGAGATGCAAAAAGTGCACAAGCAGGGTCAGTGGGAAATCACTGGAGGTATGTATGAGCAAACTTTCAGTAAAAGTGTATTGATATCACTGAGCACATAAAATTCAGAAAACAAAAATGTGATAAATTAGCAGCAAATTTATCCTCAAAGTTACTCTATTTTAAAGCCATGCCCCAAAATGATAATAAAGTACGTGCAGCTGCAGAAAATGTGGTATATTTCATTCTGTAAAACATGACTTTTCGTTTAGATCAAGTGATTCCATATAAATTAATTTTATCTATTTTAAATTCTAATTATTCTCATGCATGTATGAAAAGTGAGTCAATAACTAGGAATATATTGTCTCTCTTAGCAAAATAATTTCACAATTAAATTACTCCAGCTATTTATTGTAGTATCATATACTCTAAATGGAAAAACAATTTACATTGATTGTAATAAGGATTTGATTTTTTACTTCAAATTAGAGCAAAACGTCAAAGTCCATTCCGTTGGAAGTGAGTGTTGAAATATTTCTTCCTAATATTCTGTCCTGTAGAGCCACACTCTAAGTGGCATCCTATCATAATTATAGGTTTATTCTTTCCGTTTCAGTAAGTCCACCTTTTTATATGGTAATATAGCTATCATGTAACAAAATCTATAGTCCTGAAATAAAGACCACAAACATATTTTGATTTAGCAATTTTATTTTACCTCTAATCTGTAAGAAGGAAAAACTAAAAGACAACCTAGCAATTGCTCAGTTTTCCAATCTTCTTTGTAACTTGAAGTTACAAATGATCTCTTATATACCTTATGCAGATACAGATCAGTAGCTTCAGCTACTGGGTCTCTTTGTAGTCAAGAATTTCTTTTTCTAAAATAGTCTTTTCCTTTTCTCTTGTCATAGGTTTCTTTGACTAGGGGAAATGTAAGGTGGCAGTGGGTATGTGTTTCCTGGAAACAGAAGGCATGAAGGGTTCTGGAAGAAAAGGAGTGAGGGGGGTGCTCATCAATGTTCATTATCATTATTACAATGTTCCATTTTATCTTCACCATTAAGATATTTGATGGGGCTCAAATCAAGAATATATCTCTAAGGAATAGATACTTTATTAATACTGGATATAATTTTATAAGAAATATCTCATTTGTACTTATTATTGATAGACTTCAATACAATAATACCTGGAGACTTCAACACACCACTTTCAGCATTGGACAGATCTTCCAGATAGAAAATCAACAAAGAAATATAAGACTTAATCTGTACTTATCATAGGTCAATATGGAATGTGATGTGATTGTTTTAGAAATTAATGATGCTATTAGCTACTTCAGTGTCAAAAATCAACTGCGTCATCCCTGTGCAATATAAATAAATTGGTCCAACATCATAAGTCCATCAAATTGATTGAATTGAAATTGTCTCCTTGTCAGAGCTACATGACTGGACCCTGAAAACACTGATTTATTTTTCAGTAACATAAAAAGTTTTAATATCATTGTTCTTCCTCTGATTCCTTATAACCATGTTTGTCAAAAGTCAGTTTGCAAGACAATTCTAAAACAAATCCTTGTTTTATATCCTTTTCTTTCTTTCTTTCTTTCTTTCTTTCTTTCTTTCTTTCTTTCTTTCTTTCTTTCTTTCTTTCTTTCTTTCTTTCTTTCTTTCTTTCTTTCTTTCTCTTTCTTCTCTTTCTTTCTTTCTTTCTTTCTTTCTTTCTTTCTCTCTCTCTCTCTCTCTCTCTCTCTCTCTTCTTTCTTTCTTTCTTTCTTTCTTTCTTTCTTTCTTTCTTTCTTTCTTTCTTTCTTTCTTTCTTTCTTTCTTTCTTTCTTTCTTTCTTTCTTTTTTTTGACAGAATTTCACTCCTGTTGCCCAGGCTGGAGTGCAATGTTATGATCTTGGCTACTGCAATCTCTGCCTCCTGGGTTCAAGCAATTCTCCTTCCTCAGCCTCCCAAGTAGCTGGGATTACAGGTGCATGCCATCATACCTGGCAAATTTTTGTGTTTTTACTAGATACAGGGTTTCATCATGTTGGCCAGGCTGATCTTGAACTCCTTACCTCAGATGATTCGCCTACTTTGGCCTCCCAAAGTACTGGGGTTGCAGGTGTGAGCCACCATGCCCAGCAACAATTCTAACATAATTCTAACCTAAGAGAATTATAGGTAAAGTGAATAGAATAAATTTATGATACGCTTTTGTCAATGAAAATAAATGCATAAGCAGTACAATTTACTGAATGTGCATAGCAACAAAATAGGTTTCACTATCACCCAGAGGACGCCTTCTTAGTGCCCTAAATCTATAGACCATATTGAATATTTTGTACAAGAAATCAATGCATTCAATACTTCACCTTAATTATTTTAATGTTCAAGTATTTAGAGTTCAGGGAACTATTCCAAAACAAAGTACAGCAGCAAATTTCAAACAATTATATTATACTTATTGAGTGATCCGCTAGTGTGAGATATAAAAGAACATAACCAAATTAGACACATCCTGGAAAACAAGGTAATACACCTGGGGAAAACAAATGTAAAGGAAAAAGCTCAACTGGGGGCTAAAGCTGAGAGATATAGGTGAGGCAGTGAAATTGGCAGATGGCAAATTTGATACAAACTTGATACCTGATGGCAATAAAGGCAGTGCAGTTTGGAGCTACAAAGGTAGGCATGTATCTCCCAAATTTAAAGATAACAGCTTTCTAGGTTCTGGATATTAGCCTTTTGTCTGATGAATACATTGCAAAAATTTTCTCCCATTCTGTAGGTTGCCTGCTCACTCTGATGGTAGTTTCTTTTGTTGTGCAGAAGCTTTTTAGTTTAATTAGATCCCATTTGTCAATTTAGCTTTTGTTGCCGTTGCTTTTGGTGTTGTAGACATGAAGTCCTTGCCCATGCCTATGTCCTGAATGGTATTACCTAGGATTTCTTCTAGGGTTTTTATGCTTTTAGGTCTAACATTTAAGTCTCTAATCCATCTTGAGTTAATTTTCATATAAGGAGTAAGGAAAGGATCCAGTTTCAGCTTTCTACTTATGGCTAGCCAATTATCCCAGCACCATTTATTAAATAGGGAATCCTTTCCCCATTTCTTGTTTCTCTCAGCTTTGTGAAAGATCAGATGGCTGTAGATGTGTGGTATTATTTCTGAGGACTCTGTTCTGTTCCATTGGTCTATATCTCTGTTTTGGTACCAGTACCATGCTGTTTTGGTTACTGTAGCCTTGTAGTATAGTTTGAAGTCAGGTAGCGTGATGCCTCCAGCTTTGTTCTTTTGACTTAAGATTGTCTTGGCAATGAGGGCTCTTTTTTGGTTCCATATGAACTTTAAAGCCGTTTTTTCCAATTCTGTGAAGAAACTCATTGGTAGCTTGATGAGGATGGCATTGAATCTATAAATTACCTTGGGCAGTATGGCCATTTTCACTATATTGATTCTTCCTATCCATGAGCATGGTATGTTCTTCCATTTGTTTATGTCCTCTTTTATTTCACTGAGCAGTGGTTTGTAGACCTCAGAACTCAAACAAATTTACAAGAAAAAAACAAACAACCCCATCAAAAAGTGGGCAAAGGATATGAATAGACATTTCTCAAAAGAGGACATTCATACAGCCAACAGACACATGAAAAAATGCTCATCATCACTGGTCATCAGAGAAATGCAAATCAAAACCACAATGAGATACCATCTCACACCAGTTAGAATGGCAATCATTAAAAAGTCAGGAAACAACAGGTGCTGGAGAGGATGTGGAGAAATAGGAACACTTTTACACTGTTGGTGGGATTGTAAACTGGTTCAGCCATTATGGAAAACAGTATGGTTATTCTTCAAGGATCTAGAACTAGAAGTACCATATGACTCAGCCATCCCATTACTGGGTATATACCCAAAGGATTATAAATCATGCTGCTATAAAGACACATGCACACGTATGTTTATTGCAGCACTATTCACAATAGCAAAGACTTGGAATCAACCCAAATGTCCATCAGTGACAGACTGGATTAAGAAAATGTGGCACATATGCACAATGGAATACTGTGCAGCCATAAAAAAGGATGAGTTTGTGTCCTTTGTAGGGACATGGATGCAGCTGGAAACCATCATTCTCAGCAAACTATTGCAAGAACAGAAAACCAAACACCGCATGTTCTCATTCATAGGTAGGAACTGAACAATGAGATCACTTGGACTCGGGAAGGGGAACATCACACACCGGGGCCTATCATGGGGATGGGGGATGGGGGAGGGATTGCAGTCGGAGTTATACCTGATGTAAATGATGAGTTGATGGGTGCTGACAAGTTGATGGGTGCAGCACACCAACATGGCACAAGTATACATATGTAACAAACCTGCACGTTATGCACATGTACCCTAGAACTTAAAGTATAATAACAAAACAAAACAAAACAAACAAAAAAAGATAACAGCTTTCTTTACACAAGATTTGGGACATTGAATTGAATAAAATCTGGTAACAGTTAAAGACAAATATCTAATACACGTGTAGAGGTAGAATAATACGTGCAAACGTAGAATAATAGTTTATTTAGGGCTTGATTTAGCAATGAGCAAAGTGACTGTGCTGAGGCATTTAATCAGATGGCATACATTAAATGTTTGTTTTTTGCTTTCTTTTGAACACCATGGGATTGTCCTCCACCAACTACTTTTGACCTACTCATGGACAGATTTGATCTCATCACTCACTGTTTCCCTCTGAACTATTATAATACTCAGATTTTCATACTTTCTGAATACCTGGGAAATACTTGAACACCTTCTAAGTATTAATTATACATTTATACTTTTTTGAGCTAGGATTTCTAATTCTGGGAATTTTTAGTAAGGAACAAATTTAATAGCAGCAAAAACTATATCTGGAATACATTCACTGCAATATGTACAAAATTTCAAAATAGATTAGAAATAATTTGTATTGGATATAATATTTTTAAAAAGCTTAGTAAGGTATGGCACATCAGTATGAAAGAAGGTCTGAAGGCCAACATTAATGTAAAAGAAGTAATGCTAAAAATAATGTTATATGTAAGCAGTATACTTATGAATGTTTCAGTTTTAAAAATGATATTAGATTCTTTCTTTTGAAAAATGCCTGATGCATTCTCATATAAAGGTAACACATATTTATTTTAGAACTGGAAACTATAAGAAAATAGAAAAAAAATTATAAATATCACCAATAAATTTCTCACTCAGAGAAAATAGTGCTATAATAAATATATTTTTATACAAAGTATAATTTGAGTCACTTTATATGCTGCTTTGTAACTAGCTCACCATTTAATATTTTAATTTTAGGATTAGAGTTCAGAAAATGCTGTCTGAATGAATGAATTTAAATTGCTTCTGAACACTTTATCAAAAACTATGCCATGATACATTTATTTAATCCCTAAATAATTAGGTTGTTTCTCATGCCTAAATATAGGAATTATATTGTAGAAAATATTCTTTCACATAATGCTAAGTTCATATCTTTGATTATTTCTACAGGAAAAAGTCTTGGAAATTAAGTTATTTGATAAAAGAATAGCTATTTCTTAAGCTTTTGTAGATATCATCCAATAATTTCCAGAAAATAGACATCAATTTCCATTCCATTGACTTACAAATGTTCCTTGTTTCATTGCTAACTACACGTATAGTCATGAAAAAGAGGATCAGTCTGATAAGTGGAAAACTGTACTCCATAAATGTTTTTCCTTTTTTAAAAATTGAAATATGCCAAAATTTCCTTGTGCCACCGCTCAGTCTCTTCTCCCAAGATTAATGGGTATTCTGACTGCAAATTCTGGTAGTTTCAATTATTTTTTTAATCTAAAGTCATATAAAATTGAATAAAATATTGTGTTATCTTTTGTGTCTGTCTTCCTTTATCCAACATTATGCATATGAAATTCACTCACCTTCATACGTGTAATAATAGGGTGTTCATTCTGGGTACTCTAAAGAATTACACTGCATACCAATAATACAATTTATCTGTCTACTTTACTATTAATGAACATTTATGTTGCTTCCAAATGTTGCCTATAATGAATGGTGATACTATGAATATTCCCATATATGCCATTTGGTAAATATGTGTATATAATTCTGCTAATATACATCTCACAGCAAAATTGATGGGTGATAGGGCACATGTATGTTCCTGTAAACTAGACAATGCCTACCAGTTTCTCCAAGCTCTGCATATAGTGTATGAGTATTCCACTTGTTCCACATCCTTGTCAGCAGTTAGTATTGTCTCTTGCTTTCATTGTAGACATTCTAGTGAATATCATAGTGGGAAGAAAATATTTCTTTTCTTCAGTCATCACAAGGTTCTTCGCTGATGTACTTATAATAAAAGATATATTAACAAGAGAAAAGCATATAAATATCCTTAGCATAAGTTACATGACAGGGGAGCCTTCGGAAATGAAGACCCAAAGAAACAACAAAGTCTAAGTACTTCTTCTGTGTGGAGTCGGAGGAAGTGGATAGTTGTGGGGAAGTGTGAATGGACAAAGGGTGTATGATCTAATAATAGTGATAAACCCGGGGTTGGGGCACACTTAGCAAGTGTTGTTTCTTCAGATTGTTTTTGATATCTTTGTGCCTTTGAGGATTAAGATGTTTTTCTCTTCCAGGTATAGGGAGATTACCTCTGGAATGAAGGCTTTGCAATCTGTTGCAGGGAAGAAAGGCAGTGGAAGGTGAGAATGACTTTTCTGTTTCTGCTGGTTTCTCAAATTCTATTATGTCAGGTTTGGGGGTACTATGTCCCAAACCCAGTCAGTATGTAGTGGTATCTCATTGTGGTTTTAATGTGGATGTCCTTATGCTAATAAAGCTCAACTTCTTTTTAATGTGTATATTGCTTATTTGGATATTCTATCGTATGAAGCCTCTATCCAAGTCTTTTTTCCTCATTTCTATACTGAATTGCCTGCTATTTAAAAATTGATTTATATGAAATTTGTGTATGTCCTGGATAAGAATCTTATGTTAGATAAATATATTGAAAATATTCTGCTCTATTTTATTGCTTGCTCTTTATTCTCTTACTCATGTCATTTAAGAAATAGAAAAAAGTCCTTAACTTTAGACAACTATTCTTATTTTACTCTTTGTTGTTAGTACTATTATGTCCTTCTTAAGAAATCTTTACTTACTTCTAGTGAAGGCATTTTTATGTTTTTCTTTACTGTTATACTGTTCACATTAGATATAATCCATATGGGATTCATTTTTATGTATTGTGTGGGGTAGGTTAGAAAAGTTTTTTGATGTATAAAAGTATTGTTATAGGAAAAATTATTCATAACACTCATTAAAGGCAGTAAGGAGGACTCTATTCAAGGGTTTGGGGTGGTATGGTGATAACTATAGGGGTCATAGCAGTGAGACAATTAGGTCTGTCGGTGAAGAGTTTGGACTCAACTCTGACTCCAACAGGAACAAGTGGGGATGTATAGCAAAGGAATAGGGTGGGGTAAGTGACGGAAATTTTACTAACAAGAAACATCAGGTTTAAGGTGAATTCTTGCTAGAATGGCTCAACAGAATTCTTGCTGAAGACAGGCCAGGGTGATAATATATACAGTGGTCAAATACTAAGGGTGGATTTTCACTAAACTGACTTAGCTGGATTCTTCCTCAAACTGAATTATAAAAGGATGGAGAGGCAAGACTGAGTATGGTTCTAGTCAAGTAGAGAAGTTGGAGTCTGAGTCCTTCTTCTTTTTAGTCAAAGGAGAGAGTCTTAGTCAACGTATTATAGTGAATAAAATTGATCTAGCACAATTTATGGAGTATTCCATCCTTTACTCACTGCATTAACCCTGACGTTTTAAATATAAAATAAGAAACATAAGTTATTGTATACATGGCTCTGTTTTTGTTTTATCTCTTTCATTAGATTCTTTTAAAAATAAAATTTTAACAAATTGAGTTTAAAGATTAGATTAGCTTTTATTGTGATTCATGAATCAGGTATCATGCCATTAAAGATCCGGCAGAAGAGTTAGCTTTTATAAGGTAGCTTGAGCTGGAACAAGAAAAATGTATAAACAAACAAACAAACAAACAGGTTAATTAACATCAAGTTACTTCCGATTACTTTGTTTGTAAAGGTTAAAACAGAAGGGACTTCCTCGTCACTCTGGATAAAACTGTCCTGTTATAGCATTTGGATATCATTTCACTTTTGATTTCTCAGAAGATCAGATAAACAACTTTGTTTCAATTTGATGACATGGAACCTTAGAATAGGTAACTCCATTTTGAATAGATCTATTTTGTTGGGGCCTAGTGCAGGAGCTTAGTCCAAAACAATGGCATTCCATAAATTTTATTTAATAGTCTATTTTCTCTCCTTCCACCAGTATCACACTGTCTTAACTACTGGATCTTTAAAATTGGTCTTAATACCTGGGAGCATAAATCTTCCAGTTTTTTTTTCTCCATGTTCAAGATTGTCTTTATAATTATTGCTTCTTTGCATTTCCATGAGTTTTAGAATCAGCATGTTAATTTATGGCTTTCATTGTTTATGTTGAAAAGTCAGCTCTCACTCCTACTGTTGCTACTAATTTGCAGTTAATGTGCACTGTCTTCAACCCAAGATCTTTATTTTGACTTTGGATTTCAACAGTTTTACAATGACAAAACCAATTTTACAAATTTGTATTTATTTGATTATAGAAAAGCAACATTTTATATTTATTATGATTATTCATATATCCTTCATGTGAATTGTCCACTGGGACATTCAACTTTTTGAATACAGAAGTATTTTATAGTGATTAAAATTTCTTATAGATACTACAATATGTTTGCAATTTTTTCTTTGTATTTTAATCGTGCTCAAGTTTTATGTCAGAAAAAGGTAATTATATGTGAAAGCAATTTATGCTTTGTGAAAAATACTAACTGTACAGTAAATACAAAGGAAAGAACAAAAAGAAATCTACAATTCCACTATCCAGGAATAACTATTATTAATTTGAGGTGAACATTATTCCAAGTATTTATTTGTATATTAAAACTGAGGGAACAAAATCTTTAAAGATGCCCTGGGATTGAATAATATTATCTATTAGTTCCTACTACATAAGAAAACAAAGGACTCTACAAACATGACTGAGTATCTGTGGAGTGCCTTAAATTTTTAAATTGCTTTCAGAACAGTGAAATTTATCACTATATATAGAAATACCCAAGGAATTTATTATTACAAAAACAGAGATGATGTAACTGAGATATGCAGGAATTGGCAGTGGACCCACGGACTTGCAGCATGGCAGAGGTTGATTAAAGATCAAAGTCAAGTGCTTGGTTCATGTGTCACACTTCTGCATGCAGCATGTTCTTAGAAAGACATTATCTGCACTATGATACTAACTTGGTTAGTCAGTAACTTGGTTATCAGGATTCGATCCTCTGGCCACTACTTTTACAAAGTTTAAAACAAAAATTAGACATATGCATATTTGCTATAACTATATTTATGTTGCATGTTTCATTTGTTAGGTTTGAAGTGGAGAGAGTGCAGAAGAGACGGTGGTATTGAAAAGACCTTTGTAAACATTTTGCTTACATGGTTTTCTGACCCTGGAAAATAATCCCTGCATATGAAATGAAAAAGACATTTTAAAAATAAGTCATCATTCTTCTGTGCTGCTGAAGTAATCTTGTTGTGTTCATTGGTATAATTAATCTTAATATCTGTATATTATATATATAGCCTTTGACTTTTTTTTTGCATTATAAAGAATTCTTCATCTTATGTAATGTTCTTAATGCTGAATTCATCCTGATAGATATCAAGATCACAAGCCCTGGTTACATTTTGTCTCATTTTCATACATGCATTTTAGAGCAGTGGTGCGATCCAGGCTCACTGCAACCTCTGCTTCCCGGGTTCAAGCAATTCTCCTGCCTCAGCCTTCGGAGTAGCTGGGACTACAGGCTCCCGCCACCATGCCTATCTAAATTTTTTTGTATTTTTAGTAGAGACAGGGTTTCACCATTTTGGCCAAGATGATCTGAATCTCTTGACCTCGTTATCTGCCCACCTCGGACTCCCAAAGTACAAAGACTATATTTTTAAAATAATAACTACAATTTTAGGAAAAAATAATATTGAAGGAAAATTTAATTTGACTTATAAAACTACTTTTCAAAAATAATGTAAAAGAATTTATTCTAAAATCATTATTTCCAGCAATACTTCTAGGTCTCATTTTATGTGCTATTATGTGCATTTATACATAGACAACTTTGTACTTACTACATAATGCATGCTTTTATTCAATTTACCTTTTCTGATTCCAAAGAAATCTGAGGCAAATTCATGTCTACCACTGGGTCGTAGATTGTTTTCTCCCCACTTCATGCTTCCAAAGAGGAAACACATTCCCTACACGTGTCTGTATCCTTAATATCCATGTTGGAGAATGAAGTGTGAATTATAAGACACAAGAAGTGGTTTCAGTTGCCTACTTGAACAAAAATGAGTTTCAGTTTTTTTTTTTTTTTTTTTTTTTTTTTTTTTAGTTTCAAAGGAATCACAAAGCATTCCATTACATGTCACTGATTACAAAAACATTATTGCTATTTACTTTTAAATCTAGAGATTTCCTAGTAAATACGATTATTTTTAAGTACGCAAAAATAATAATGAATGTATTAGTTTGTTTTCACACTCCTATAAAGAAACACCCAAGACTGGGTAATTTATTAAAGGGAAGAGGTTTAATTGACCCAAGACCTCAAGAAACTTAAAATCATGGCGGAAGGTGAAGGGGAAGCAAGCTTGGACCTTCTCACATGGCGGCAGGAGGAAAAAGTGAGGAAAGGAGGAACTTGTCAAATACTTAGAAAACTATCATGTCTTTCAAGAACTCACTGACTGTCAGGAGAACAGCATGGGAGAAACCGCCCCCATGATCCAGTCACTCCCATCGAGTCTCTCCCTAAATATCTGGGGATTACAATTCAAGAAGATTTGGATGGAGACACAAAGACTAACCACCTCAATGAATATCAAGGAAAACCGAGCAAAACCTTGAAAACTTAAGGAGCTGAAATTATTCTGATTCATATTTATATTAAGATGTGTTGAGGTTATTTTTATTGAGTTTTGGCTTTTTCCGTTCACATTTATTTAATAGACACTTGGTCATAAAGCATTTGTAAATACAAATTGGGATATTAAAGCATTGTCTTTGTGACACACATTTTATTTTATTTTATTTTATTTTATTTTTATTTTATTTTATTTAGAGACAGAGGCTCACTACATTGCCCAGGCTGTTCTCAAACTCCTGGTTTAAGTGATTCTCCCACCTCAGCCTCCCAAGTAGCTAGGATTATAGACTGTTACCACCAAACCTGGCTCCTGTGACACACTTTAAATCAGGGTACTATCCACTTAAACACAAAGAAAATGTGGATTTTTCTTCCCTGAGGTAAACAGATGGTGCCAGAAACACTGAGAGTACTTTGGAAATGAATTATTAAAAGTATCAAATTTTATATTGTAAAATAACCATATTTACACAACTTTGAATTTAAATGATTGCAGTTTTAATGCTTTCTATTTTCTTCTTGTATTAATTAAAATCATTGTAAAATTCTTTATGGTAAAAGGAAGTCTTTGTAACAGATACTTTCACATTAAGTGTTAGAGGTTAAGGAAGACTAAATTTTACGGAATAAAAAGACAGTCTTTAAAATAACATTCCTCCTTAGGGACTGCCCAGAATAGGACTGCAGCAGAATATGAGTAATAATATAACATAAATAATATTAATTTGGATTTACCCCCAAGGAAAGATTCAATCCTAGATGGCAATACGAGAAACAAATTTGAGACCCAGTGGTAAAGTAGTGACTACCATAAAATAAAATACATAAAAATAAATAAAATAAAACAAATAATATGCTATTCATCTAACAAATATCCAAAACAAAATGTCAAAATATGCAGCGCTAGTAGCACAATAAGGAATGATCCTCCTTCAACCAAGATATGATTAAGGGAACTTCAGCAAAAGAGTTGGTGGTAAGTATTAAATAATGTTGAATTGAGAACCTAAGACTAAAACAAATGTGGATATAGATGTGGGCAAATATGTTATTTGTTATATAGGCTAACAAAATAGAAATATTGCAACTAAAAACATAGGAAGAGAAAGAAGAGACAAAAACGAAAAAAGCATTAGCTATTTTATTGTCTTTGGGATAAAAGATGGAAATTAAAGTATGTACTTTAAAGTTGGGATAACATACAGAGGTGTAAGTAAAGAAAAGAGGAAAAGAAAAAAGCATTCTATAAGGACACTAGAATAAAAAAGCCACTAAAACAAAAATATTAACGTTCATAATTACCAGAACAAATTAAAACAAAAGTAAATGCATTTACAGCAAAATTAAAACAAACATTAAGCAAAAACAAACTAAAAAAAAAAAAAAAAAACCACAGTGAAAGAGCCACAATAAATATCACATGATAAAACAAAACACAGGAAAACATGAGGACAAGCAGATGCATTATATAACACATATAATTGGCTTAACAAACCTACTAAAGAAAAGGCTTCAAACTGGGTCAAAAGCAAAATTTTGTTGTATGCCTTATACAATTATATGTTTAAAAAGTGATTTCCAAGCCTGAAAATGAAGAAATGAGCCAAGGTCACCTGAAAATGAGACAAAATGTAACCAGGTTTTGTGATCTTGATATCTATCAGGATGAATTCAACATAAAAAACATTACATAAGATGAATAATTCCTTATAATGCAAAAAGGGCTATATTTCACAATGAAAAATTAAGATTTATAAATATATTCACACAGTGGCCATCTTGATAACATTGAAGCCAATGGAGATGCTAGGAAAAACAGAAACACACAAATAAGATAGGACTTTGAAATAACTGTCAATCTTAGAAGATACAACAGGTATATAAAAGTAATTGAGCACTCAAAAGACCTAAGTAGCATAATCAGTAAGGAAGATTTTTTATGAAGACACATACATACATTGTTCCCCAACAGAAGGATAATAGGTATACCGTGTTCAAGTTCTCATTAAATATTGTAAAAATCTGTTCTATTTAATTTCCTATGTGCCTCCCATGACATAGAGAACTTCAATAAGGTCCATAACATGAAAATTATACCAAAACAGTCTAATTGTAATGCAATAAAACTAGAAATTAATAACAAGATAAAATAAAAAAAGATACTTTCATCTGTCAGTTAAAAAACAATTTCCCATTAAACATTTTTTGGATCAAAGGAGAAGTACAAACTTAGCTTACAAAATTTCTAGAACATAATTGTCATGCACTTCTTACTTATATATCAAAATCTATGCAGCATCTAGAGCAATGATCATAGAAAAATCAGTTTATGTAATTACATTAATAAAGATGAAAAAGACCCAAAAGAAACATATTAAACATATAATTTAAATAGTTAGAATAGGACAAAGCCAACAAAGTAGGCATACATAAGAATTAAAAATCCGAGTCAATAATTTGAAAACATAAAAACAGAAAAAATGCATAAATACAAAGCCTGGCTCTTTGAAAAAAATCAGTGATACACCTACTATTTGCACTAGTCAAACACACAAACAAACAGAGGAACAAAAGCAAGCAATGAGAAAAGGAGATAATAACATTTGAAATACAGAAACTAAAAAAAAAAAAAAATACCAAGTCAATTTTATGCCATTTTATGCAAATTAATCTGAAAATCTGAAGGAAGTGGATAATACCAGTCAAGACGGTGATGAAAGGGGATGATAGACTGGAACTCGGAGAAGAATACAGTGGTGCAAGTGAGAGTTCTCTGGGTAAGTTTCATATATTTTTTACTCTTAAATCATAGGAATGTTTGAATATAAGAAAACGTGAAAACCTTAGCATCTGTAATAATAAACAATTATAACTTACTATAAAACACCGAACAAAGAAAACTCTGTAAGTCCTGGAAGACACTTCATAAAGAAAACATGAGAAAGAAATATCCAATGAGCACCTTCAGTGAACTGAGCTTGAAGCCAGATACGTACCCCTGGACTTTTGAATTATGTGAGCTGTTATTTTCCATTTTCCTTTTGAGAAGGTTTGAATTTGCTCTCTTTAAATGCAACTTAGAGTTTAGACTGATACGAAATTTTATTTTGATAAATACAGAATTGTATCTACATACATCTCATCATGCTCACATGTAGAAAAATGATTAAATCTTTTTTTTTCTCGTAATGAACTGAGTATTTGAATGAGGAATTTCTAAGTCTTATGCCTATATGTACAGAGATATATATCAAACTGTTCTGGAAGATTATATTCTACACCTACCATTTCACAAGATAGAGATTTTCACCTGTATCATGTAATGTCCTACAATTTCAACCGCTGAATAGCTCTTAAAGTGTTTAAAGGTATTTCACAGTTGACATAGGAAAACAGCTGATAGTGAAAGAGATATCAACAGACGTGTGGTCAATACCAGTAGATTTTTAGAAGATAGATTTCTCCAAGGTGTACTTTTTATTTTCATGTCATTTCAAAAATTAACTCTAGATTCAATTTGCTATTTCTACAGAAGTGCTACAGATATCACTAAGAAGTTAGTCCAGGGAGCCTGCTAAGGAATAGAGTTTGAAATTTCAACCACAAACATTGTAAACATACATGATTGCCTGAGCAGGGAGAAACCAGTTGCATATGCCCGAGCAGTTAACACTAATCACTCTGGGTAGAGGTAAGAACGAGAACACCTATGATGGAAACTCTCAAACACTTGCTGCCTCAAACCAGCTCTTAAGATAGAGTTAAATAGTCGATGTTAACAGAATTTTCCCTTTCTTTACCTTCTCATGTCCTAAATCAATTAATTTACTTAGGCAATGGAGCTGTTTTGCTCCATTTCCCTCCCCCTTGCTTTGCCTGCAACACTCCTAGCAATTCCAGCCCTGAATTCCTCCTGAGAATATTGTTCACGCTGAGAAATCCTCCATTGTTGGCATTCTCTGTAATAGAGAAAAATAGAGCTAATGGTTATACAAAATTATTGGATCAATATATAATAAACATTTAAATTACGGAAAATCCCAAACTTTAATGTGAAGCTACCATTTGTAAATACAGAATAGAACACGGCATGTAAAACTCAAAGGTATCGATGACAGACTTTTCCCCTTTATTTCAAATGTAATGAGGGCATTATCTAATGAACGTTGTACCTATGATAAAAAGCAATAATCAAAGATGAAAGAAAAAAAAGAGGGAAATATGAAAGGAAAGAAAGAAGGAAGGAAGGAAAAAATAATTTAAAATCCTTGAATGACCTTTATTTTTCCTTAGCTTAAGACCAAAGGAATTATCGAGCAATCTCAACTCTAGAAAAACATCCAGAAAAATATTATTTCAATTTTAAAGTCAAATAAAACATTTAGAAGATAAAAGTTTAAAAATTAGAAAATGCCATTTTGCGGCAATAAAACTTGACTGAGTTATGTAGCTTCTTAAATATATGGTCTAATATCATCTTCTGAGAGTTTCACTTAACTTTTTAAAAAGTTTTATTTTGTTTTTAATTGACACATAGTTGTACATATTTATGAGTTACAGTATGATGTTTTGATACATATATACATTGCATAATGATCGATTCAGGATAATTAGAGTATTTATCATCTTAAACATTTGTCATTTCTTTGTGGTGAAAACATTCAAAATCCTCCCTTCTAGCTTTTTAAAAATATACTATACATTATAATTAACTATGGTCACCCTACAGTGCAAGAGAATACCAGAAGTTTTCTGTTCTATCTGACTGTAACTTCGTACCAATCTCTCCACATTCTTCTCTTCTCCCTACTCTTCCTAGCCTCTGGTAACAACTATTCTACTCTTTACTTCTATGAGATCAACTTTTTTACATATGAGGAAGACTATGTTGTTTTTTGTCCTTCTGTGTTTAGCTTATTTCACTTAACGTAATGTCCTCTAGATCAGGGGTCCCCCAACTGGGACGCAGCCTGGTACTGGTTGCGGTCTACTAGGAAAGGGGCCGCACAGTAGGATGTGAACAGAGGGCAAGGGAGCATTACCTCCTGAGATCTGCCTCCTTGTCAGATCAGCAGAGGCATTAGGTTCTCACAGGAGTAGGAACCCTATTGTGAACTGCACATGCAAGGGATCTAGGTTGTGTACTCCTTACGAGAATCTAACTAGTGCCTGATGATCTGAGGTAGAACAACTTCCTCAAGAAACTGTCCACCCCTCTCCCCCCCGACCATGGAAAAATTGTCTTCCACAAAACTGGTCCTTGATGCCAAAAAGGTTGGGGACCACTGCTCTAGGTTCATTTATGTTGTTGCAAATGGAAATTTTTTTTTATGACTGAATAGAATTCTATGTATATCACATTTTTAATCTATTTGTCCATTGATGGACACAAAGGTTGATTCCACATCTTGGCTATTGTGAATAAAGAGTACTGCAATAAATGTGGGTGTGCAGACATCCCTTTGACTTACTGATTTCATTTCTTTTGGATATGTATCCAGTAATGGAATTGTTGGATCATATGGTAGTTATATTTCTAATATATTGACAAATCTCCATTTTGTTGTCCATAATGGCTGTACTAATTTACATTCCAGTCAACAGCGTATAAGAGTTTTCCTTTCTTCACATCCTCATCAGTATTTGTTATTTTTTGTCTTTTCAGTAATAGCCACTTTATCTGGAGTGAGGTGGTTTTGTTTTGCATTTCTCTGATGATTAATGATGTCAGATATTTTTCCATATACCTACTGGCCATTTGTGTATCTTCTTTTGAGAACTATCTATTCAGATATTTTGCACCTAGATAATTCATTTTAATTAGATTATTATTAGTGTTACTATTTTTTGCTATTGAGTTGAGTTGCTTATATATTCTGAACATTAACCTCTTGTCAAATGTGTAGTTTGAGATTATTTGCTCCTTTTGTGTAGGTTGTCTCTTCACTCTGTTGATTCCTTTTTTTTTTTTTTTTTTTTTTTCTGCACACAGCTTTTTCGTTTGATGTCATCCCATTTGTCTATTTCTGCTTTTGTTTCCAGGTCTTATTTGTAAAATTCTTGCCCAGAACAATGTCATTAAAACTGTAATGAAAATTCCCAATTGAATGATTTTTTTTCTTTCAGATATTATTGAAATATCTATCTGCTTACTGAAAATTGTAATTCCATAAAGTTCTGAATAGCCATGTAACATTCAAACATAGATATTCTATGCTTTTTAGAAATAGTTTTTAAAAATTGTGATTCTGTGTACCCTGAGGTGAGTTTTGATGCAGCAAGACTTCCTTTCTTTCTAAAAGAACAAGATTCCCTTGTTTATTCTTGAAGCCTAAATGGTGTAAACAGAAACATATAGCTGGTAAAATCATCCAATTTTTTCTTCATGTTACTATAACCTGTTTGTTTGTTCTTTTGTTTTGGATAAGACACACATTAGCAATATACAGTTCCTTCTCAACTGAGTGGTTGGAAAATGATAGTTGTATATTTGATATAATCTATAAAGAATATGGTAGATTGCATTTTACAAGTCATAAAGCATGATTTACTATTCAGATAACACGCTCAGTAATGCATTTTTGCAAAGTTTCCCTGTAAATTGCTAAATTGTTCATGTCAGATTTACAATGATGTTAATGTCAAATATTTGAGTATTTGATGTAGAATTCTCTAGCATCTTTTCACTGTCTAAGAGAATTCTATTCTAAACTAGCATGCTTTAAACAAGTGACGTTCTTTGGCATGGTAAAGAGCACCAGAATATTAACCTGATTAAATATTTATAAGCACATGACTGTTTTCCTGCTCTATAGAGTCATCTTCCCTGAGCAACCAAGCTGTAACAACTACATTGTGCAGAAAAATTCTATGATGTTCCTAATAGAGTATATTCTTACACTTGAAAATGTCATTATTACCCATCCATCAACTCTAGTGAAGTTATGAAACTTCAATTCACTAGAGGCCTTGACATTACATTGCTCACTGTTTGTTCTGCTTGTCAGCACTTTATGTCACTAATGGACAGGCAGTAGAATCAAAAATCTCAATTTTTTTCTTAATGGAGACTTTTTTTTCCTATTCAATCATCTGCTCATGTGGCTTATAATATGCCTCAAGGTACAGAGACAAATCTAGGTAATAAGGTCTGTTGAGCTTGACTGAAGAATGGTATTGGCTGGTAGGGCCAATTTCTGTGCCCCCGAAAATGCATTATTCCAATATATTTGTGCTGTGTGGTTAAGAAAAATGAAGAATATGGCAATATACTAATATTTTTGAATTTCTGTTAATTTACACTAACCAATTACAAAAGCAAAATATATTAATTTTTAAATACATAATTTGGATAAAATTGAGGGAGAGTCATTTGATTACTGCAAGTAAATGGATATTTAGAAAAAAGAGGAAAATCTCCATAACTTCTGCTACAAAAACAAGTAACAGAATAATTTTAAGCATTTTTTTACATATGAAATATTTTATGGAAAAGTAACATTAGTGTAATAATTTAAGGAAAGAAGAGCATAATATACATACACACAGACACAGACACACAGATACAGACACACACACACAAACAAGATGTCCATCTGAGTATCTGAATATTATTTAGATCTAACACAATGAAAATTCTGGGTTTTTTCATGTTTTATTTTAAGATTGATTCCCAACTTTTTTGTATCTCAGTTAAGTGAAATAATGTATTATGTGAATGCAAAAATCATAGGAGGAAATAATTAAAATGATTTATTAATAAGAAATGACTTTGATTGTATTTTCAGAAACCTTTACATTTTAAAGGAAAAAAAATAAGTCTCTAAGACATCGTCAGAGAAAAGGGGTATGAATAACATGCCTTATGATAGGTAATTAAATATAACAATTTCAGACTGTATTTCAGTGTGTACACGTGAACATAGGTCTATGTGAAAATTCATCTGTTTCAAACAAATTGCAGCTCACATCACCATGCTGTCCTGTCTGACACCTCCTGCTCCAGCCACTGTATAAAAATTGGCAGCATCACCTGTGACAAATTTTAAGGAGCCTAAACATAGATTATCTGTTTCTTTTTTTTAGACATCTTTTCTTTTACCATGTACTTTTTTGGAAAGCCGAAAAATTATGGTGATGGTTAGGATGGTGCAGATGGTTGTGGGTGGTGCTGATAACATTATTGAACACTTTACTATGTGATCTAAATATATTAATTCACTTATTTCTCACCGAAACCTTATGAATGTGGTGGCTATTATTGCTCACCATATTTTACAGATAAGAATGTTAAGGTGCACAGAAATTAAGTAATTCATCTTCTCTTCTCAAGAATCTTTATGTCGCACCAAAGACAATCTTTCCTAAGCATACCTTAATGGTGTATTATTCACTTTAACAAACTTTGCTGCCTTCAGTTGTCTATCTTATCAATCTGAAATTTTCTCTTCTCTTCTCGTGGTTCTCTATAATTTGTCTTCCTTCAATCTATTAAAATTTTTCTTGAACAAGTTTTCCGCACTTCCCGTCTGCAGGCAAGTTTTCTCTCCTTTTGTTTGCTTATTGATTATAACACAAAAACATGGATTGTACAATTATTTAGCTTCATGGCACACAAACACATACATACAAAATGAAACCCAGTCATGTCACACAACAAGGTAGACTCGGGTCCGTTGCCATATACACAATGCATACACAGTCATTTACCCTAATAGTTATACAGAATAACTTAGTTGTAATAAGTTCCAAAGTGATCTAGAACCCTTGTAAGACGCTGTCATCTATAGAAGACCATAACCTAGAACTGCGTCCAGAGGACTAGACGGATTTATTTATTTCTTGTAATAAGTTTCTTTGCGGAAGTGGAAAGAACTTTTGTCCTGTTTCGCTATCTTCCCTTAGATGTGTTCTAAAGCACTGGACCTCAAAGGGAACAAGCCTCAACCATATCATTTGAAAGTAATCCTAGATAAAGGTGCATATACACAAAGATGGAAAGGAAAAGGGATTTTCTCTTTCTTTCACTACCATAGGTAATCCTATGCCTTTTCTCTTTTCTTTTTCTTTTCTTTTCTTTTCTTTTCTTTTTTCTTCTTTCTTTCTTTCTTCCTTCCTTCCTTCCTTCCTTTCCTTCCTTCCTTCCTTCCCTCCCTCCCTTTCTTCCTTCCTTCCTTCCTTCCTTTTTCTTTCTTTCTTTCTTTCTTTCTTTCTTTCTTTCTTTCTTTCTTTCTTTCTTTCTTTCTTTCCTTTCTTTCGTTCTTTCTTTCTCTCCTTCCTTCCTCTCTCCCTCCCTTCCTTCCTTCCTCCCTCTCTCCCTCCCTCCTTCTCTCTCTCTTTCTTTTCTTTTCTTTCTTTCTTTCTTTCTTTCTTTCTTTCTTTCTTTCTTTCCTTCTTTCTCTCTCTCTCTCTCTCTCTCTCTCTCTCTCTCTCTCTCTCTCTCTCTCTTTCATACAGCTGAGATCTCACTATGCTGCCCAGGCTATTCTTGGACTCCTGAGATGAAACAGTTCTCCTGCCTTGACCTCCCAAAGTGCTGAGATTACAGGTATGAGCCACTATGCCTGGTCTTTCCATACTTTTTCAAAGGCAAGGAATGTCTTGATATGCTTTCTTTTTCAGAATGTCTCCTTGACATTGTTTTATATCTACAAAAACAAAGAGACACATTAAAGATATTTCCAGAATAAATAAGTTCATCTTCCATGTTATTTCAATGTGATGTTTCTACTGCTACAATGAAGAAAATTCAAATTTTAAATGGCCAGGTAGATTGAGAAATATAAAAATAGCAAATTGATAGAGATAAAATATTATTAAAGGATTAGATTGGAAAAACGTGGCATTTCCCTCTGGAACATTCATTTTTACTTACTTGGATTAAGATACCCATTTCCCAGTGACTAATACTCAGGGATCGTCTAAGAAGAGGCAACATTGCTTGTAAATATCACATTACTTATCACCTCAGAGTGGTGGGTTTATAGAAACTTTAAATGTGAAATTAAGACATTTAATGCCAAAAATATGGAGAAAGAGAAATGTATCGTCTTGCACAATCTGGTGAATATGTGAATATGAAAAAATGTGGGAAGGGGTCTCCTTGGAAAGTTTCTTAGGGTGGGAAACAGAGGGTGGGGTTAGTGCTATAACACAAATCTTTGACTTTCTTATTTCTTAAAATGTTTCTTTTGTGTTACCAAATCCTGTGCTACCAGAGTTTGGGTTGAATTCTTAGGTCCCGGCTGAAGGGGATGTTTCAGCAAAAGACGCTATTGATGTAACTTTAAATCTTCTAACACATTTGTGTGCAAGCTAGAGGACCCTACAGTGGTTAAGCTGAGGGTCTGCAGCAAAGGCGGTTGCCCTATTACCTTATGTCTTACAAAAACAAATCTTGCCATGGGAGAGTATGGTTTAAACCAGGGATAAGTGAAGAAAGGGAGAAGTGGTTGTCAAAAGGAAAGAAATCAGGAAGTAGGTTACTGTGCAAAAAAAAAAAAAAAAAAAGATATAATTATTTAATTATTTTTTTCTAGGGCATTTTAGGAGAAGAAAATAATACTTAGCTAATCCTCTCTGATTTCTGCAGGAGTGATGAGCAATTCTGTAATAAATGACTGGATTTTTTTTCTGAAAATGAAAGTTGGACTTAAACTAATTTCCGAGTTTTCCTTGAGAATTTCACGTGGGTAATCCGGTGAAAAGCTATAACGCAGTGTTTTCTAATGGCTACACTAAATGGCAACTTTCATTTTGTTCATGGCTCATCGGCTAAAGTTACTACTTTTTTGTGGGAAATGAGAGGCAGACAATATTTCTGAATCACTTGGGTCACAGATTGTACAATAATTGAGGCCTATGCATTAAGTGACTATGAACAAGACTGACAATCTGTTAAGGTAGTTGGCTAGATGTGAGAGGTGACATATTATTGAAGCTTACCTTTGTATGCTGGAGCTTATTCTGCTCATTTGAATTCACCAAATGAATGTGGATGGGGTTTTAAAAAGACAGAATAAAAGGAAGGGCTGGTAATAAGAATATAGTGATTTCAGCGTTGGAACCCAAAAAGATATGCCCATGTCCTAATTCTTAGGACCTATGAATGTGGTATTTTTTTGAAAAAGGATCTTTGCAAATAAAATTAAGGATCTCAAGGTAAATCATACTGCATTATCTGGATAAGTCCTAAATACAATATCAAGTTGCCTTTTAAGAGGCACAGAGAGGAGAAATGCAGTGAGAAGAGGAAAAGACTTTCTGTGAAAGCAGAAGCGGAGGCTGGAGTTGTCCTACCACAAGCCATGGAATGCCTAGAGCTACCAGAAGCAAACGCAGCAAGAAAGTTCTCCCCTCCTCCCCCCCCACCCCCGTCAGAAGGAACATGGCATTGCAGAAAGCTTGATTTTAAACTTCTAGGCTCTAGAATAGTAAGAGAATAAATTTCTGTTTTGTGAAGTTACCTAGTTTGTGGTAGTTTGTTATAGAAACCCTGGGAAATGAATACAGAAAGTATGATTTGGTTTGAATTTCAGCTCAATTTTGTGTTGATTTCCATTGTTTTCCATTATGTTGAATGAATTTGACCTGTTTTCTTTGTTGTTGTCATTTGGCATTTGTTAACATGTCCATTATGGCAAAAAGTGATAAGCATTTTGTATATATAATATATGCTTTCTCTTATTTAGATGTAACATATACTTTCCCCTTTTTGGAAGCATAATTCTATGCTGCTATTGTTTTGTTGTTCAGTTCTCCTAGATCCTTATTGTAGGGGTAGTTCCATTGGTTTAGCTGGTTTCTGAGAGAAGTGTATGAAATCTTCCACTATGAGTGTGGATTTGCCAATTTCTTCTTGTTTTATTTTCAATTTTTTTCCTTATTAGTTATAAAGAAGATAAATGAAGTATTGGAATAAAAAGAATTAGAGCAGAAATCAATGAACTAGCAAATAAAATTAATAGAGAAAAATCAGTGAAACCAAACGTTTGTTCTTGAAAAAACTGTAAAATCAACTAGCCTCTAGCTAGACTAAGAAAAACAGAAGGAGGATACAAATCATTAATATCAGAAATGAAGGAGGGAACATTATTACAGGTACTATAAATGTTAAAAATTAATCAAGGAACATTATGAACAATACTATGCTGGTAAATTTAATAACCTAGGTGAAATGGCCAGATTCCTGAAAGACACAATTTGGCAAAGCTCGTACAAGAATAGACAATCTAAATAGTTCTATATCTATAAAATAAATCAAATCAACAATAAATAACCTTTCAGAACAGAAAGCACCAGATTAAATGAGTTTACTGGTGAAGTCTACCAACATTTAAGCAAGAAATTACACCAATACTCTACCATTTCTTTCAGAAGATAGAAGCAGAGGGAATACTTCCTAACTCATTCTATGAGGCTAGTGTCACCCTCCTACCAAAACTAGACAGAGATATTATAAGAAAGCTACATAACAATTTATTTTATTAATATAAAATATCCTCAAGAATATATTATCAATTCAAATCCAACTATGTATTGAAAGAATAACATATTAAGTAGGATTTATCTGTCACAGGTATGAAAGTCTCACTTAACATTGCAAAAATCAATTAATATATTTAATTTCTATCACATCAATAGGCTAAAGAAGAAAAATCACATGATCATATTAATACGTGTAGAAAAAATATTTGACAAAATGCAATACCTTTTTTTTCATAAATTTTCTATTTTATTTTTTATTTATTTATTTTTTTATTATTATTATACTTTAAGTTCTAGGGTACATGTGCATAACGTGCAGGTTTGTTACATATGTATACTTGTGCCATGTTGCTGTGCTGAACCCATCAACTCATCATTTACATCAGGTATAACTCCCAATGCAATCCCTCCCCTCTTCCCCCTCCCCATGATAGGCCCCGGTGTGTGATGTTCCCCTTCCCGAGTCCAAGTGATCTCATTGTTCAGTTCTCACCTATGAGTGAGAATATGCAGTGTTTGGTTTTCTGTTCTTGTGATAGTTTGCTAAGAATGATGGTTTCCAGCTGCATCCATGTCCTGACAAAGGACACAAACTCATCCTTTTTTATGGCTGCATAGTATTCCATGGTGTATATGTGCCACATTTTCTTAATCCAGTCTGTCACTGATGGACATTTGAGTTGATTCCAAGTCTTTGCTATTGTGAATAGTGCTGCAATAAACATACGTGTGCATGTGTCTTTATAGCAGCTTGATTTATAATCCTTTGGGTATATACCCAGTAATGGGATGGCTGAGTCATATGGTACATCTAGTTCTAGATCCTTGAGGAATCGCCATACTGTTTTCCATAATGGTTGAACTAGTTTACAATCCCACCAACAGTGTAAAAGTGTTCCTATTTCTCCACATCCTCTCAAGCACCTGTTGTTTCCTGACTTTTTAATGATAGCCATTCTAACAGGTGTGAGATGGTATCTCATTGTGGTTTTGATTTGCATTTCTCTGATGGCCAGTGATGATGAGCATTTTTTCATGTGTCTGTTGGCTGTATGAATGTCTTCTTTTGAGAAAGGTCTATTCATATCCTTTGCCCACTTTTTGATGGGGTTGTTTGTTTTTTTCTTGTAAATTTGTTTGAGTTCTTTGTAGGTTCTGGATATTAGCCCTTTGTCAGATGAGTAGATTGCAAAAATTTTCTCCCATTCTGTAGGTTGCCTGTTCACTCTGATGGTAGTTTCTTTTGCTGTGCAGAAGCTCTTTAGTTTAACGAGATCCCATTTGTCAATTTTGGCTTTTGCTGCCATTGCTTTTGGTGTTGTAGACATGAAGTCTTTGCCCATGCCTATGTCCTGAATGGTACTACCTAGGTTTTCCTCTAGGGTTTTTATGGTATTAGGTCTAACATTTAAGTCTCTAATCCATCTTGAATTAATTTTTATATAAGGAGTAAGGAAAGGATCCAGTTTCAGCTTTCTACTTACGGCTAGCCAATTTTCCCAGCACCATTTATTAAATAGGGAATCCTTTCCCCATTTCTTGTTTCTCTCAGCTTTGTGAAAGATCAGATGGCTGTAGATGTGTGGTATTATTTCTGAGGACTCTGTTCTGTTCCATTGGTCTATATCTCTGTTTTGGTACCAGTACCATGCTGTTTTGGTTACTGTAGCCTTGTAGTATAGTTTGAAGTCAGGTAGCGTGATGCCTCCAGCTTTGTTCTTTTGACTTAGGATTGTCTTGGTGATGCGGACTCTTTTTTGGTTCCATATGAACTTTAAAGCAGTTTTTTCCAATTCTGTGAAGAAACTCGTTGGTAGCTTGATGAGGATGGTATTGAATCTATAAATTACCTTGGGCAGTATGGCCATTTTCACGATATTGATTCTTCCTATCCATGAGCATGGTATGTTCTTCCATTTGTTTGTGTCCTCTTTTAGTTCACTGAGCAGTGGTTTGTAGTCATCCTAATGCCAAAGCCTGGCAGAGACACAACAAAAAAAGAGAATTTTAGACCAATATCCCTGATGAACATCGATGCAAAAATCCTCAATAAAATACTGGCAAACCGGATTCAGCAGCACATCAAAAAGCTTATCCACCATGATCAAGTGGGCTTCATCCCTGGGATGCAAGGCTGGTTCAACATTCACAAATCAATAAACATAATCCAGCATATAAAGAGAACCAAAGACAAGAACCACATGATTATCTCAATAGATGCAGAAAAGGCTTTTGACAAAATTCAACAGCCCTTCATGCTAAAAATGCTCAATAAATTCGGTGTTGATGGAACGTACCTGAAAATAATAAGAGCTATTTATGACAAACCCACAGCCAATATCATACTGAATGGGCAAAAACTAGAAAAATTCCCTTTGAAAACTGGCACAAGACAGGGATGCCCTCTGTCACCACTCCTATTCAACATAGTGTTGGAAGTTCTGGCTAGGGCAATCAGGAAAGAGAAAGAAATCAAGGGTATTCAGTTAGGAAAAGAAGAAGTCAAATTGTCCCTCTTTGCAGATGACATGATTGTATATTTAGAAAATCCCATTGTCTCAGCCCAAAATCTCCTTAGGCTGATAAGCAACTTCAGCAAAGTCTCAGGATACAAAATTAATGTGCAAAAATCACAAGCATTCTTATACACCAGTAACAGACAAACAGAGAGCCAAATCATGAATGAACTTCCATTCACAATTGCTTCAAAGAGAATAAAATACCTAGGAATCCAACTTACAAGGGATGTAAAGGACCTCTTCAAGGAAAATGCAATACCTTTTATGATTAAAACTGTCCGGAAGTTAGGAATTGAAGGCAACTTTTTTAACTTAATAAGGAATATCTAGAAAAATATCTAACAGCTAACATCATGCTTAATGGTGAGAATCTACAAGATTTCTCACTAAGATCAGGAATGAGGAAAGAATGTTCCCTCTCATCCTTTCTAACATTTTACTGAAAGTCCTAACTTATGCAATAAGATAAGAAAAGGAAATAAAAAGGTATACTGATTGAGAAGCAAGAAATAAGACTTTGCTAGCAGATGATATGATTGTCTCTGTAGAAAATTTGAACTAATTGACCCAAACCAAAAAACCTGTTACTAAAAAACAATTATGACAAGGTTGCAAGATACAAGGTTGATGTATAAAAGTCAAACAACTTCTTATATAGCAACAAAGAACAAGTGGAATTTTAAATTACAAACACATTATCATTTACATTTGGTGTAAATCTAACAAAATATATGTATAAGAGCTTAATGAAGAAAACTATAAATTTATGGTGAAAGTGATAAAAAAGTTAGATAAATGGAGAGGTATGCCATGGTCATCAGAAGTTGAATATTGTCAAGATGTCAGTTCTTCTCAACTTGATCTATAGATTCAGTGTAACTCCAATCAAAATCTTAGCATTTTATTTTGTGAATAGCAATACATATATTTGACAGTAAACAAAAGGCCCAGAACAGCAAACTCAATAATGACAAAGTCAGAGAGTGAAATTACCTGACCTTGTGCCTTACTATATTTACACAGTGTAGTATTGGCAAAAGACCAGACAAATAAAGCAATGGAACAAAAGAGAGAGACCAGGAATAAACCCACATAAATACAATCAACTAATTTTTGGCAAAAAAGCAAAGGCAATGCAATGAAGCAAAGGTATTCTTTTTAACAAATGGCATTGGAACAACATGCTAAAAAAAAAAAGCATCTAGGAACAGACCTTGCATTCTTTACTAAAACTAACTCAAAATGGATCATAGTCCTAAATGTAAAATATAAAATTATGCTGGATATGGTGGCTTATGACTGTAACCTCAGGACTTTGGGAGGCTGAGGTGGGTGACTCACCTGAGGTCAGGAGCTCAAGACCAGCCTGGCCAACATGGCAAAACCCCATCTCTACCAAAAATACAATAATTAGCTGGACGTGGTTGCACACACCTGTAATCCTAGCTACTTGGGAGGCTGAGGCAGGAGAATCACTTGAACTGGGGAGGCAGAGGATGTAGTGAGTTGAGATCACACCATTGCATTCAAGCCTGAGTGACAGAGCAAAACTCAGTCTCAAAAATGTAAAAATAAATAAAATAAAATATGAAATCATAAAACTTCTAGAAGATAATATAGAAGAAAATCTAGATGATCTCGGGTTTAGTGCTGATATTTTACATGCAACATCAAAGGCACAATCTATAAGAAAAAAATCACTAAAGTGTACTTCATTAAAATTAAGAATTTCTTCTGTAGGAAATACATTGTGAATAGAATTAAAAGTTCAGATAAAAATTGGCAGAAAGTATTTGCCAAAGATATATCTGATAAAAGACTGTATTAAAAATATACAAAGAACTCTTAAAATAACAAGAAAATAACTCATTAAAATGGGCAAAAGATCTAAACAGACAGCTCACCAAAGAAGATATATAGATGGCAAATAAGCATATGAAAGTATGTTCAACATCGTATATCATTAGGGAATTGCAGCTTAAAACAACAATAGGATCTTATTAGAATATTCAGAATTCAAAATGCTGACAACATAGAATGCTGTCAAGGATGTGGGCAACAGGAATTTTCATTTATTGCTAGAAAGAATGCAAAATGGTACAGTCATTTTGGAAAATGGTTTGGTAGGTTCCTGCAAAACTCAACATACTCTTACCATATGATCCAGCAATTGTGTTTCTTGGTATTTATCCAAAGTAATTGAAAACTTATGTTCAAAAAAAACACCCTGTACACCGGCCAGGTGCAGTGACTCACACCTGTAACCTCAGTGCTTTAGGAAGCTGAGGTGGGAAGATCACTGGAGTCCAGGAATTCAAGACCTGCCTAGGCAACAGTGATACCCTGTCTCTACAAAACAAGTAGAAAAATTTTCCAGGCATGGTGCTGTATTTCTGTAGTCCTAGTTACTCAAGAGGCTGAGGCAAGGCTGCTTGAGCCCAGTGAACCATGATAGTGCCACTGCATTTCAGCCTGGGAAACAGAGTGGCAACAGACTGAGACATTGTCTCCAAACAAACAAACAAACAAACAAACAAACACCTGCACACAGATGTTCATAGTAGCTTTATTCATAACTGCTATAACTTGTAAGCAACCAAAATGCCTGGAGTAGGTGCCTGAATAAATAAACTTACTACTTACACCATGAAATATTATTCAGCGCTATAAAGAAATGAGCCATGAAGCCATTAAAAACATAGAGGAAACTAAAATGCATATTTACTAAGTGAAAAAAGTCAATCATAAAAGGCTATGTACTTTGTGATTTCAGTATATGGCATTCTGGAAAAGGTAAAAAAGACAAAACCACTAAAAAGATCAGTGGTAGCAAGAGGTTTTGAAGGGAAGGAGGGATGAATGGGCCAAACACAGAGGATTTTAATGGCTGTTAAACTACTCTGTATGATACCATAATAGTGGATACACGTCATTTGGAATTTATCCAAACTCATAGCATGTACAACACCAAGAGTGAACCCTAACATAAAGCAAGGACTGCAGAGCTCAAAGTATGTGCTTCTGTTTTATTTTTTAAAAGTATAACTTCTTCAGATCCTCCTGTATAGGATGTTCTTTAGTGTTATATATCTCCTTGCAAAAGTGTTATTCTGCTAAAAGCTACCCTGTAAAAAATGGTACCAAAAATAAGTGCGACTAGTTAACACAGTAATAATTAATTATTTTCAACACATGTTATATATTTTCCTCCTACACTTATTTTGATCTTGTGTACATAAATATTTTGCTCTTGTTGAGCTGAATTAGTGAAACCTGTTTCTGCATTTGTCTTAAAGACTCTAGTATTTACAGTAGTTTATGCTTCATTTTAATTTTTAAATGTAATATGAGTGTGTTTACATTTGTTTTATTTATTTAAGGCTTAAAACTGATACAATGTTGAGAAGATCAAGGATGATCAGTTGTACTTCCAGTGCCACGTAACTACTTATCCTTTTGAATTGGAACAAAAATAGGACACAATTCTACTTACCAATTTTTAAAAATAATCTAATAATGCTTGTCCTAGTAAAAGTCTCTAGCCAGGCTGTGAAACACACCTGCTGAGGAGTGAATTCAGTTTTCTGATGGATTGCTCTGCCCTCATTACTTTTAAATTAGGTTATACATAGAATATATCTTTCAAAATTACCTGCACAGGGTTCGCTTACTGAAGAGCTATTAAGTATATAGAAAATGCCCACACTCGGGATTATAAATGGTGCACTTGTTAATCCACAATGAATTTTGTCTGTTATTGGAATTGATTAATATAGATAACATTGCTGATCATTGAAATACTGACTGACTTTTAATAAAAATATTTTGTTTTGTATGCTAGACAGTCTTTCTTTGTACAACTATTCATTTTGAAACTTCTCCCTTCTAATTATTCTGTCTCATACTTTTTATCTAAATGACAAACGATATAGTGAAGTGGAAAAATGACTTAAATTATAATCAAATGGCATGCTTAGTATATGTAATGACATGTAAAATATTTCTACATATGTATCTATGTATCTATCACATATATATACACACACACGTATATCTATATCTCTACACACACAGACAGATATATTTACAAATACCTATACTTTTGACATTATCTATCTTTAATATTCCTGCTACATCTCTCTTTTTATATTAATTAATACTTGCAAAACTTCTCAAATCTCCTTTTGTGACAGATTTATTTTCTTCTTCATGAAGTCAATACTCCAGGAAAAAAAAATACCAACTCTTCAGCATGTTATTTATAATAATCAGTTTTCCAGTTCTTGTCACTGCCCTTCACTATTTCAGCCAGAACTAAGGTGAGACATCTCAACCCAGATAATGCTCTGAGTACTACCAGTAACTGGTTGCTTCAGACAAGAGCTACTGGGGTTGGCGTGAGTTCCTTAACTACCAATTGTATTTTAACATTCATGATCGTTATTCTTAGAGCACAGAATACAGATAGGGGAAACTATATGCAGACAAATAATAGTTTAATAAAAATAAAGAAGCAAAACAGTTATACATATATAACTTATGCTTTGTATAAAAATGACTATACATACATACACTCACACACATATAAAAATATACACATGCATACTGGCTTTTTTCTCATCTTTAAAGAATTGTTTTTAAAAGTTGCAACCCATCATCTTAGTGAGTACACTTGTTCCTAGGGTCATTTAAGTCTCTCATAGTTAGTATGGTTTTTCCAATCAGTCTTAGGGTTGAATGGAAAGTTATAAGCCAGGAAATCTTTTATTAATACACTAAACTTACCTTAATAAAATAAGATTTTGATATTTTAGACAAATCATTTTTTTATTTAGGTAATCATGTTTATTTCTAAAACTGAGTCATCCACAATTGCATTGATTAGAGGTCAAATTCCAGAGTGGTGGAGAAAGAAAAGGAATAAATGCATTTCTAAAATAATGGTTCAAGTAAATACTGAAAATTTAGATCTGATTAGTTCAACTCAAAAAAAACATTATGGCCCCTCACAATTTCAAATTGTTTACCTGTTGTTTTTTTTTTTAAATGATGAACAACTCTATTAAAGTATATAATTAGTTTATGATTACATTAACATGTTTTTATTTGTTATATCACCAGTATTGTAGGTATCTGGAAAACCTAAGGAATAATTCTAATGGATATTTCTGTCAGCAAGTAATAAGCATTATGTATTAATATTAGGAATTTTTCTTGTTAATGGAATCATAGTACCAATGGAATGTTTGAAAATAGGAACCATCTGTTGATAATACAAAATATCAAATACATTTAGTTCCTTAATTGACACTATTTATAAATGAATAATTCATTCACTATCAAATTATTTAAATATGTGAAGTATATGGCAGGTGCTTTTAAATTATGTTTTATCATTTATGAATGTCTTCTATTATATTAGTTCTAGTATACTTAACAGAAATTGCATAAACTAATGAATGATCTCATACTTGTCCATTTGTCCTTAAAATAACATTGTTTTTTAGTATCGATAATTTGATTACTCTTTTATGTCTAATAGTTTTCTTCTCACCAAATTTTAGATTCCTCCTTTTTCTTAAAGAAATGATTTCTTTCTTTTCAAATTTCTTGTTAACATAGCATTTTAATATTGAGGACACTTAATTGCAGCAATTGACATTTATGTAGTGTTTTCTTTCTTTCCCAGAGTATGTAAATATTAATATAAATTATATTTAAAACTAATCCCCACAAATCCCTTGTGAAATATGTAAAGTAGTAAGTAACTATATATAAGGATATGAGATTATCACTATTAATGTGTGCATTGCACGCTATTATTAACTACTTTATTTTTATGAATACAGGAACATTTTTAAAACGTTTTTTCTGTGTGTGAAGATATCTTAAAATAGAATGAAGGAAAGTAAAGCTTACTTTTCTATGTGTTTTATTTCTCTTTTTAATTGTAGGAATACAATTATTTTGTGAGTCTATTAGCATTGTAACTAAGCTACAGAACCAAAACTAAAAAAGATTTTTAATAAGGGTGACATTAGATGATTTAAATCAACCTCTATTCTATTGTCCACAATGTGGACCTTATCTACATACCATTTTCAAAGACAGATCTTAAAAGATTATCTTCAATTTTTAAAGGAAATATTAACTTCTGTTTTCTGGTCCAGCATTTGAGGAGCTTAGAAATAGTCATTCCATCTTAACAACTAAAAAGCTGAAAAAACTAAGGAATCAACAACTCTTACTATATCTGTTAGAGAAGTGAGGTTGCCAGGAAAACCACTGATCCCCAAAATAAAAATATATACATACAAATAGAGAGATTCACAACTTAACCGGGCAAAAAGGCATTAGCAGAAACCTCCATAGCAACCAGTGTGCCAGATTAATTTTACCAACTACATCATATCAGGGTATCAAGTAAAATTACAAGACACACTTACAAGCAAAAAGCACAATTTGAAAAGATAGAGAAAGCATCAGAACCGCACTCACATATTGCAGAGGTGTTGGAATTATCAGGTTGAAATTTATGTTAATATGAACACTAATATTAATATAAAGAATTTGCTAAGAGCTCAAATAGATAAAGTCAACAGCATGCAAAAACAGATGAGCATTCTAAGAAAGAATGAAAAAAAATCCGCATTTTCCCTCTCTACTTCCTGATAACCACCATTCTATTCTCAACTTCTATGAGTTTGATGATTTTAGACATCTTATATGAGTGAATCATGCAGTGTTTGTCTGTGACTGGCTTATTTCACTTAGCATAATACAATGAGATATCACCTCACACTTGTTAAGATGGCTGTCATAAAAAAAAAAGTGTTGGCAAAGATGTGCAGAAATTGGAACCCTTACGCACTGTTGGTGGGAATGTAGAATGATGCAGTGATTATGAAAAACAGTATGGAGATTCCTAGAAATAATTAAAAAGAGATGGCAGATAGGAGGCAGGACTAGCTTGTAGCTCCTTCGCGGATAGACAGAGCAGCATGTGGAGACTTACATCATGAGCTTTTACTCTAAGAACCACCACAGGAACATACAAAGCAAGCTGAGAAAATCCACACACAGACCCTTTGAAGGAAGTGGATCACTGCAGCAGGCTCCTTGAGAAGCTAAAAAACTGTGAGTCTGCTTGTTTTCTTATGGGGGAAGCTGGTGGTCTGGGGCAAGTTCTAAGGCCTGGTCACTGGCTGCCTGGAAATAGATTTGGTGCTGTTGGTGGGTCAGCGGGAGTGAGACCGGCCTTTAGGACTGAAGGTTGCATGGGAATGGGGTGAGGCCTGTGACTGCTGGCTTTCCCCAACTTCCCTGGAAACCTATGTAATTCAGCAGAGGAAGCCATAATTCCCCTGGGAACATAACTCCATTGGCCTGAAAACCACAACCCCCATCCCCCACAGCCGCCAGAGCAAGCCCTGCCCTGGGAGAATCTCAGCTCAGAAAGGCCTATCTGTGCCCCCACCTGGTGGTCTTTCTCTACCTGCCCTGGTTGCCAAAGACAAAAGTCATAATATCTTGCAATCACTTCTACAAACCTGCCTACTGCCTGAGAAACCTGAATACTTAACCAGGCTTGTCTAGGGTAACTTTGCTTTTTCCCTACAGTACTGCAGCTGATGTGTTCTTGAAAATGCCACCTCCTGGCTGGAGGCCAACCAACACAAAACCAGAGCACTAAACAAGAATACAACCAAGGACCTGCACAAAGTCCACTTCACTCCCCTACTACCTCCAACACAGCAGGTGCTGGTATCCACGGCTGAACGATTTGAAGATGAACCACATCACAGGACTCTTTGCATCCACTCCCCAGCACCAGCCAGAGCCTGGTAGCTCTGCTGGGTGGTTAGACTCAGGAGAACGAAAACAATCACTGCAGTTTGGCTCTCAGGAAGCCCCATCCCTAAGGGAAGGGGGAGATCACCGTATCAAGGGAGCAACCAGTGGGACAAAAGAATCTGAACAGCAACCCTTGAGTCTCATATCTTCCCTCTGACATAGTCTACCCAAATGAGATGGAACCAGAATAACAATCCTGGTAATATGACAAAATCGTTTTTTTTTTTTTTAACACCCCCAAAAGATCACCCAGCTCAACAGCAATGGATCCACCCCAAGATGAAATCTCTGAATTGAAAAAAAAAAAAAAAAAAAAATTCAGAAGGTCAATTATTAAACTAATCAAGGAAGCACCAGAGAAAGGTGAAGTCCAACTTAAAGAAATAAAAAACATGATACAGAAGATGAAAGGAAAAATCTTCAGTGAAATAGCATCAATAGAAAACAATCACAATTTCTGGAAATCAAGAACACATTTAGAGAAATGCAAAATGCACTTGAAAGTCTTGACAATAGAATTGAACAATCAGAAGACAGAACTTCAGAGCTCGAAGACAAGGCTTTTGAATTAACCCAATCCCTCAAAGACAAAGAAAAACGAATTATAAAAAAATGAACAAAGTCTCCAAGAAGTTTTGGACTATGTTAAGTATACAAATCTAAGAATAATTGGAGTTTTTGAGGAAGAAGAGAAATCTAAAAGTATGGAAAAACTCTGAGGTAATAATCGAGAAAAGCTTCCCTGGTCTTGCTAGAGATCTAGAAATCCAAATAGAAGAAGCTCAAAGAACACCTGGGAAATTCATCACAAAAAAGATTATCGCCTAGGCACATACTCATCAGGTTATCTCAAGTCAAGATGAAGGGAAGAATCTTAAGAGCTGTGAGGCAAAAGCATCAGGTAACCTATAAAGGAAAACCTATCAGAGTAACAGAATATTTCTCAGCAGAAACCTTACAGGCTAGAAGGGTTTGGGGTCCTATTTTTAGCATCTTTTATTAAACAAAACTATTATCAGCCAAGAATATTCTATCCAGAGAAACCAAGGTTCATAAATGAAGAAAAAATAGTCGTTTCCAGAAAAACAAATACTGAGAGAACTCACCACTACCAAGTTAGCACTACAACAAACGCTAAAAAGACCTCTAAATCTTGAAACAAACCCTTGAAATACACCAAAATAAAACATCCTTAAAGCATAAATCTCACAGGACCTATATAACGATAACACAAAGAAATCAAACAAGGTATTTAGGCAACAAATAGCATGATGAATAGATTAGTATCTCACATCTCATGCTGATGTTGAATGTAAATGGCCTAAATGCTCCACTTAAAAGATACAGACTGGCAGAATGAATAAGAATTCACCAAACTTTCTGCTGTGTTCAGAAGACTCACCTAAGGATTCCCATAACCTTAAGATAAAAGAGTGGAAAAAGATATTCCATGCAAAAGGACACCAACAGTGATCAGAAGTAGCCATTCTTACATCAGACGAAACAAACTTTAAAGCAATAGCAGTTAAAAAGACAAAGAGGGACAATATATAACGACAAAAAGACTAGTCCAAGAAGAACATATTACAATCCTATATATATATAAGCACCTAAATACTGGAGTTCCCAAATTTATAAAACAATTACTACTGGACATAAGAAATGAGTTAGATGGCAACACAATAATAGTGGGGGACTTTAATACTCCATGGACACCACTAGAGAGGTCATCAAGACACAAAGTCAATCAAGAAATAATGGATTTAAACTATAGTCTACAACAAATGAACTTAACAGATATTTACAGAATAGTTTACTCAAAACCTGCAGAATATACATTCTATTTATTAGCACATGGAACATTCTTCAAAATATGGTAGGCCACAAAACAAGTTACAGCAAATTTAAGAAAGTTGAAATTATATCAAGTACTCTCTCAGATCACAGTGGAATAAAATTGGAACTCAATTCCAAAAGGAACCTTGAAAATCATGCAAATACCTTGAAATTTAATAACCTGTTCCTGAATGATCACTGGGTCAACAATATAATCAAGAAAGAAATTTAAAATTCCTTTGAACGGAACAATAATAGTGCCACAACCTATCAAAACTCCTGGGATACAGCAAAAGTGGTGCTGAGATGAAAGTTCATAGCATTAAATGGCTGAAAGAGCACAAATAGACAATCTAAGGTCACACCTCATGGAACTGGAGAAACAAGAACATTCCAAACGCAAACCCAGCAGAAGAAAATAAATAATGAAGATTAGAGCAGAAGTGAATGAAACTGAAACAAACAAAAAATACAAAAAGATAAATGAAACAAAAAGCTGATTCTTGGAAAAGATAAATAAAATTGATAGACCATTAACAAGAATAACCAAGAAAAAAAGAGAGAAAATGCAAATAAGTTTAATTAGAAATGAAATAGGAAATAATACTAATGATACCACAGAAATACAAAAGATTATTAAAGTCTACTATGAATACCTTTATGTGCATAAACTAGAAAACCTAGAAGAGATGGATAAACTCCTAGAAATATACAACCATCCTAGATTAAACCAGAAAGACATAGAAACTCTGAACAGACTAATAACAAGCAGCAAGATTGAAACTGTGATAAAAATATTGCCAACCGAAGAAAATCCAGGACCAGACGAATTCGCAGCTGAACTCTCTCACACATTCAATGCAGAATTGATACTAACCCTATTGGAACTATTCCACAGGATAGGGAAAGAGGAAATCCTCCCTAAATCATTCTATGATGCCAGTATAACCCTTATACCAAAATCAGGGTAGAACATAACCAAAAAAAGTAAGACTACAGACCAATATCCCTGTTGAACATAGATACAAACATCCTTAACAAAATACTAGCTAACAAAATCCAACAGCATATCAAAATAATAATCCACCATGATCAAGTGGGTTTCATAACAGAAATCCAGGAATGACTTAACATATCCAAGTCAATAAATGTGATACACTGCATAAACAGAATTAAAAACAGAAATCACATGATCATCTCAATAGATGCAGAAAAAGCATTTGACAAAATTCAGCATCCATTTATGATTAAAACCCTTAGCAAAATTGGCATAGAAGGGGCATAACTTAAGATAATAAAAGGCACCTATGACAAATCCACAGCCAACATTAAACTGAATGGAGAAAGGTTGAAAGCCTTCTCCCTAAGAACTGCAACAATCAAGGATGACCACTCTCACCACTCCTCTTCAAAATAGTACTGGAAGTCCTAGCCAGAGCAATCGGATAAGAGAAAGAAATCAAGAGCACCCAAATTAGTAAAGAGGAAGTAAAACTGTGGCCGTTTGCTGATGATATACTTCTATACCTAGAAAATCCTAAAGACTCATTCAAAAAGCTCCGAGAACTGGTAAATGAAATTAAGCAAAGTTCAGGATACAAAAGTAATATATACAAATCAGTAGTCCTGCTATACACTAACATAAGCAAGCTGAGAATCAAATCAAGAATGCAACTTCTTTCACAGAGCTGGGAAAAACAAACAAACAAACAAACAAACAAACAAACAAAAACTCAGGAATATACTTAACCAAGGAGGTGAAAGACCGCTACAAGGAAAACTACAAAACACTACTGAAGTAAGTCATAGATGACACAAACAAATGGAAACACATCCCATGTTCATGGATAGGTAGAATCAATAATGTGAAAATGATCATACTGCTAAAACCCATCTACAAATTCAATGCAATGATCATCAAAATACCACCATCATTCTTCACAGACATAGAAACAAAATCCTAAAATTCATATGGAACCAAAAAAGAGCCACATAGCCAAAAGAAGACTAAGCTAAAATAACAAATGCGGAGGCATCACATCACCTGACTTCAAACTATACTATAAAGCCATAGTCACCAAAACAGCATGGTACTGATATAAAAATAGTCATATAGACCAACGGAAGAGAATAGAGAACCCAGAAATAAACCCAAACACTTACAGTCAAGAGATCTTCAACAAAGCCAACAAAAACATAGAGTGGGGAAAGGACACCAAATTCAACAAATGGTGCTGGGATAATTGACAAGCCACACGTAAAAGAACGAAACTGCATCCTCATCTCTCACCTTTTACAAAAATCAACTCAAGATAGATCAAAGACTTAAATCTAAGACCTGAAACCATAAAAATTCTAGAAGATAACATTGGAAAAACCATTCTAGGCATTGGCTTAGCAAAGACTTCATGACCAAAAACCCAAAAACAAACCCAACAGCAAGAAAAATAAATAGATGAGACTTAATTAAACTAAAAAGCTTCTGCAGAGCAAAAGAAATAATCAGCAGAGTTAACAGACAACCCACAGAGTGGAAGAAAATTTTCACAGTCTATATACTCGACAAAAGACTAATATATGGAATCTACAACGAACTAAAACAATTCCATCAAAAAGTGAGCTAAGTACCTGAATAGACAATTCTCAAAAGAAGATGCTCTAATGGCCTACAAGGATATGGAAAAATGGTCACACCACTAATTATTTGTAAAATGCAAATTGAAACCACAATACCACCTCACCTCTGCAAGAATGGCGATAATATATATATATACACATATATACACATATATATACATATACATATATATGTATACATATATACACACACACCATGAAATATTACTCAGCCATAAAAAGAAATGAAATAACGGCATTCACAGCAACCTGGAGGAAATTAGAGAGCATTATTCTAAGTGAAGTAACACAGAAATGGAAAACCAAACATTGTATGCTCTCACTCATAAATGGGAACTAATGAGGGTGCAAAGACATAAGAAGGATACAATGGACTTTGGGGACTTGGGGAAAAGGGTGGGAAGTGGTGAGGAATAAAATACTACAAATTGGGTAAAGTGTATACTGCTTGGATGATGGGTGCACCAAAATCTCAGAAATCACAACTACATAACTTATTCATATAACCAAACATCCCGTTTCCCAAAAACCTATAAAAATAACAATAATAAAAAGCTATCATCAGAGTGAACAGAAAACCTACAGAATGAGAGAAAAATGTTGCAATCTCTCCATCTGACAGAAGTCTAATATCCAGAGTGTACGAGAAACTTAAATAAATTTACAAGGAAAAAAGCAGACAATCCACTAAAAAGTGGGCAAAGGACATGAACAGACACTTCTTAAAAGAAAACACTCACAAGGCCAACAAACATATTAAAAAAGCTCAACATCACAAATCATTAGAGAAATGCAAATCAAAACCACAATGAGGAACCATCTAATGCCAGTCAGAATGGCAATTACTAAAAAGTCCAGAAACAACTGATGCTGGAGAGGTAGCAGAGAAAAAGAAATGCTTTTACACTGTGGGTGGGAGTGTAAATTAGTTCATCCATTGTGGAAGACACTGTGGTAATTCCTCAAAGATCTAGAGGCAGAAATACCATGTGACCTAGCAAACCCATTACTGGGTATATACCCAAATGAATATAAATTATTCTATTATAGAGATACATTCACTTGTGTGTTCCTTGCAGCACTATTCACAATAGCAAAGACATGGAATCAATCCAAATGTCCATCAGTGACAGACTGTATAAAGAAAATGTGGTACATATACACCATGGAATACTATGCAGTCATAAAAAGGAATGAGATCATGTCCTTTGCGGGGACATCGATGGAGCTGGAAGCTGTTACCCTCAGCAAATTCATGCAGGAACAGAAAACCAAACACCACGTGATCTCACTTATAAGTGGGAGCTGAATGATGAGAACATAAGGGCACACAGGGGTGTGGGAAAAACACACACTGCAGTTGGTCGAAGGGAGGGGTGAGGGGAGGTAGAGCATCAGGAAAAATAACTAATGGATGCTGGGCTTAATACCAAGGTGATGGGTTGATCTGTGTAGCAAGCCACCATAGCACACATTTGCCTATGTACCCTGCACTGCACATCCTGCACATGTACCCTGGAACTTAAAATAAAAGTTGAAGGAAAAATAAAAATAAAAATAGAACTATCATATCATCCAGCAATCCCACTTCTGTGTAGATATCCTATAAATTGAAACCAAGATCTCAAAGAGATATCTGCATCTCCCTAGTCACTGAAGCATTATTCACAACAATCAAGCTATGAAAACAACCCAAATGTTCATTAAATGTTAAATAGATTTTTTTACAATGTAGTGAATCCATACATGGAATATGATTCAGCCAAAAAAAAAAAAAAAAAAAAAAAAAAGAAATCTTTTCACTTGTGACAGCATGAATTAATAGCATTCAATGCATATATTAAAGAAGAAAAATATAAAATTCATAATCTAAAGTCCAACCTTAAGAAACTAGAATAGGAAAAGCAAATTAAATCCAAAATGAGCAGAAAAAAGAAATAATAAAAATTAGAACAGAAATCAATAAAATTTTAAAAAGAAAATCAGTTTAGAAAATCAATGAAACCAAATACTTTTTTTGACAAGATAAGCCTCTAGCAAGGCAAACAAATAAAAGAAAGAAAGCATATAATTTACTAAGATCATAAATGTAAGTGGGAACACCATAAATATCCCATGAATATTAAAATAATAAAAATGCTATGAGTAACTTTTTGCTCACAAATTTGATAACCTAGATGATATGGAATGATCCCCTGAAAGATGCATTTTGATAGCACTCCCACAAGAGTAAATAGACAATCTACATAGGTCTATATCTATTAAAGAAATCTAACCAATAATTAGTAACCCTTCAAAACAGAAAGCAATGGGATCAAGTAAGGTTCACTGATAAATTTTATCGAACAGGTTAGGAAGAAATCACACCAAGCCATTAAATTTTCTTTTAGCAGGTAGAAGCAGAGTGTGTTGTCCTAACTTTTTCCAAGAATCCATATAATTATATGCTGGATTATACCCAAAAACAGTACAAGAAAACTACAGACCTGTATCTCTTTTGTACATTGATGAAAAAATCCTAAGCAAAATATGATCAAATTTAACCTAACAATGTATAAAAAAGTATATACCACAACTAGGTTGGATTTATTCCAGGTATGCCAAACTATTTGAACCTCTGAAAATCAGTTAATGTAATCCATCACATCCACACGCTAAAGAAGTAAAATATTTGAAAATATCATAGATGGAGTAACAGCATATGATAAAATTCATAAACTACATTAATACCTTGGGACACTATTATATAAGAGTAGAAATATAGTACTACTAAAATTCCCTACAGAAACGTAAGCGAGCCAAATAAATTGACGAAGAAGGAAGAGGAAAAGGTGAAGAAGAAGTAGGAGGAGGAGGAGGAGGAGAAGGACGAAGAGGAGGATGAGAAAGACAAGGATGAGAAAGACGGAAAGAAGGAGGGGAAGGAGAGAGGATCATAAGGAGGAGAAGGCGAAACATTAACATCTACTGAATGCTTACTTATTATGTGCCAAGTACTGTTTTAAGGACTTAACATATGTTCATCATAAAATACTTTTAATAACCCTATGAGGAAGGTACTATTATTATACCCCAATATACTTCGAAAAGCTGATACGTAGTAAATAAATTATATCATAGATTTTCATAAGAGATACATGATGTATTAATATTATCTTTATATAGCTGCCTTACAGAGAAACTGAACATAGGAAAATTACCTGTCTTTTTCTTTTAAATGCCTATAATTTTGTGGTAAATTAAACTGAGGCTTTTTAAGTCAAATAGTGATAAAATAATATCAAACATTTGCTTTTAAACTTGGTAAAAATTTAAGAAAATAGTTGTAACTGACCTTTTAAAGTTGAGTTTGAAGTTGTTATCCAAAATAAAATTTAGTAATTTTAATCCATCCATATTAAAGTTATAGTGAAAAACTGGTATAAATTTATTATTTTATAATGTCAATATTAAAGCTCAACATCTTGAATCACAAGATTTGATTACAAGTATAACTGAGAAATGCTTATTGAATTTGTCAGGGATTATAAGAGTCTCACAATGGTATTTATAATTTGAAATATGTAAAGTTCAGTTTGATACTAAAGTATGGTGTCTAATAATCTTAACGCATTTAATGTATTCAATTAAAATTTAATAAATATTTATTCAAGGTTTGCTCATTTAAAATTTACCTCAAAATCAATACTCATAAATATTTAGTAATTATTTTTGAGGCGTTTGTATATATTTTTTGATATGGTGCTTGTTAGTTTTCATTAATAAAGCAAAATTATGGGCAGGTTATATCTAAATTTTTAAAAATGAATGCTGCTTTTCTGATGACAGTAATGAAAACCAGAAAGATGTAATGATATAACTGGTAGCTGGTTATAAAAGACTCTACCAGAAACAAAAAGAAAAATTCTGATGCTTAATTTGTTGTGAACATAATTACCTTTGTTCAAACAAATGATGAACAAAAGTAGAGGAATTGATGCATTGCCAAATACTGCTTTTCCCCAAGATAAAACAATTTTTTACAAAAAGAAATTACATATTCTAGGCTGCTCAACTCTAGCTGTGATAATATCAGTTACCCATATGGGGTAGACCAGAAAGAAATGTGTTTTGTCTTTGTTGCTGTTGTTTCTAATTTGAATGACAAACGTTCGCTCATAACATACATTGGCATATGTTACTTTGGAAAAGCCACGGCTGTGACTTTTCAATGCCAAAACAAACGTATGACAATGAATGATATAGTCAATGAGCTAGTCGTTTCATATTCATGACCCCCAGCTCCCTGACTAATTGGTTGACTCAATTCATTGGTTTTATTTCCTCTGTATAAACAAAGTTTGTGGAAAAAAAAAATCACTGGCTGCCACAATGAAAGTATTTTTACAACTCCTGCCATAAGTAAATTAAAAAAGAAGGCATATTGGTTTGTTCCTATATCTGGTCAAGCTCTCCCGAAGTAATGGATTTTGATAAACCATGAATAAGTTTCCTCAAGACAAAGACAGTTAACATTCCCAATTTTTCTATTGTGCATTAACCATAGACACAGAAGCTAAAATAAAACACACACACACACACAAACATACACAACACTGAAGGTAAAAATGTTTTTTTTTTAATTTGTTTTTTATTTCTATGATCTTTCCACTAATATATTTATTTCTAAGCATGGCTGAAGAGACATTAAAAAATATTTTTTTCATTTTTTTATGGGTATGTAGTAGGTATATATATTTATGGGGTATATGAGATGTTTTCATACAGGCATGCAATGTGAAATAAGCACATTATGAAGAATGTATTTATATATCAAGTATTTTTCTTTTGAGTTACAAACAACTCAATTACATTCTTTAAGTTATTTTCAAATATACAATTATTATTGACTATAGTCACCCTATTGTGATATCAAATGGTAGATTTTTTCATTGTATTTTTTTTTGTACCCATAGCCATCTCTGCCTTTCCCCGCAACTCCCTACTACCTTTCCCCACCTCTGGTAACCATCCATCTACTCTCCATGACCTTGAGTTCAATTGTTTATATTTTTAGATTCCACAAATAAGTGAAAACATGTGACATTTGTCTTTCTGTTCCTGGCTTATTTCATTTAGCATAGTTATCATCAGACCCATCCATGACATTGTAAATGACTGGATCTCATTCTTTTTTATGGCTGAATAGTACTCTATTATGTATTTGTATCTCACTTTATTTACCCATTCAACTGTTGATGAACACTTAAGTTGCTTCCAAATCTTAGCTATTGTAAACATTTTTGCAATAAACATAGGAGTGCAGATACCTCTTTGATATACTTATTTCCTTTCTTTTGGATATAGACCCAGCAGTGAGATTGCTGGATCATATGGGAGCTCAATTTTTATTTTTGTGAGGAACCTCCAAACTGTTCTCCATAGTGGTTGTACTAATTTACATTCCCACCAAGAGTGTACTAGGGTTCCCCTTTCTCCACATCCTCACCAGTATTGACTATCTTTTGGATATAAGCCATTCTAACTGGAGTGAGATGATACCTCATCATAGTTTTGATTGCATTTCATCATCAGTGATGTTGAGCACCTTTTAATATGTCTGTCATTTGTATGTCTTCCTTTGAGAAATGTCTACTCAAATCTTTTGCCCATTTGTTATTGGATTATTAGATATTTTCCTATAGAGTTGTTTGAGCTCCTTATATATTCTGGTTATCAATTCCTTGTCAGATGAACAGATTCCATATATTTTCTCCCATTCTGTGGGTTATCTCTTTGTCCATTGTATTCTTTGATGTGCAGAAGATTTAAAACTTGATGTGATCCCATTTGTCTGTTTGCGTTGATTGCCTGTGCTTGTGGAATATTGCTCAAGAAGTCTTTGCCCAGATCAATCTCCTGGAGATCTTCCCTAAAGTTTTATTGTAGTACTTTCATAGTTTGAGGTCTTACATTTAAGTCTTTTGTCATTTTGATTTGATTTTTGTATACTGCAAGACATAGATGTCTAGTTTCTTTCTTTTGCATACGGCTATTCAGTTTTTCCAGCCTCATTTGTTGAAGAGACCATCTTTTCCCCAGTGTATGTTCTTGGCACTTTCGCCAAACACGAGTTCAGTGTAGGTGTGTGGATTTGTTTCTGAGTTCTCTATTCTATTCCATTAGTCTGTGTGTCTGTTTTTATGACATTACCATGCTGTTTTGGTAGCTATAGTTCTGTTGTATAATGTGAAGTCAGGTAATGGGATTCCTCCAGTTTTGTTTTTTTTTGCTTAGGATAGCTTTGGCTACTCTGGTACTTTTATGGTTCCCTACATATTTTAGAATTGTTTCTTTTCTATTTCTGTGTAGACTGTCATTGGTATTTTGAGAGGGATTGAATTGAATCTCTAGATTGCTTTGGGGAGTATGGATATTTTAACAATGTTGATACTTCCAATACAAGAACATGGAATATTTTTTATTTGTGTGTTTGTGTCCTCTTCAATTTCCTTCATCAGTGTTTTATAGTTTTCAATATAGAGACCTTTCACTTATTTGGTTAAGTTAATTTCTAGGTATTTAATTTTATGTGTGACTATTGTAAATGGATTACTTTTTATTTCTTTTTCACACTGTTCACTTTTGATATATAGAAATGCTATTGATTTTTATATGTTGATTTTGTATCCTGTAACTTCTCCGAGTTGATCCATTCTAACAGTTTTCTTGTGGAGTCTTTGGATTATTCCAAAGATAAGATCATATCATTTTCAAGGATAATTTAACTCCTTCTTTTCTGATTTGGATGCCATTTATAGCTTTCCTTTGTTTGATTGCTGTAGATAAAAAAATCCATATTATTAATATGTTGAACAACAGTGGTGATTGGGAATGGTTGCCATGTTCCAGATCTTAGAGAAAAGGCTTTCAGTTTTTCCCCATTCAGTATGATAATAGCTGTGGGTCTGTCATATATGGCTTTAAAATAAAAACCATAGATATATTCCTTCTATCCCAAGTTTTTGGAGGGTCTTAATTATGAAAAGACGTTGAATTTTATCAGATGTCTTTTCAGCACTAATTGAAATGATCTTATGGTTTTCATTCTTCAAACTGTGAATATGATGTATCACATTGATTGATAATCTTTCTAATGTATTATTTAAATTTGTTTGCTAGTATTTTGTTGAGGATTTTTGCATCAATATTTATCAGAGATATTGGCCTGTACTTTTCTTTTTTTGGTGTGTCTTTGTCTGGCTTTGGTATCAAAGTAATACTGGCCTAGTAGAATGAATTTGGAAGTATTCCCTCCTACTCTATTTTTTTTTGAAATATTTTAAATAGAATTGGTATTAGTTCTTCTTTCCATGTTAGAATTCAGGAGTGAAGCTATCAGGTCCCAGGATTTTCTTTACTGAAATATTTTTTTTTATTACAGCTTTGATCTTGCTAGTTGTTATTGGTCTCATCAAGTTTTAGATCTCTTCCTTGTTAAATCTGGGTAGGTTGTATGGGTCTAGGAATTTGTCCATTTCTTCTAGATTTTTCAATTTATTCACAGATAGTTGCTCAAAGTAGACCCCAATAATCCTTTGAATGTCTGCAGTGTCTCCTTTTTCATTTCTAATTTTGTACATTTGGATATTCTCTTTTTTTTTTACACTGACTAAAAGTTTGTTAATTCTGTTTCAGTTTTCAAAAGACCAACTTTTTGTTTCATTGACCTTTTTTATATTTTTTTCATTTCAATTTCATTTATTTTTGCTCTGATATTATCTTTTCTTCTAATAATTTGAGATTTGGTTTGTTCTTGCTTTTCTAGTTCTTTAAGATGCATCTCTAGATAGTTTATTTGATGTAATTTATCTTTTTTGAGGTGGGCACTTATAGCTGTAAACTTCTCTCTTTGTGTTGTTTTTGCTGTATCCAATAGGTTTTGATAAATTGTGCTTTCATTATCAGTGGTTTCAAAATTTTTTCGATTTTCTTCTTAATATCTTCACTGATACACTGGTTATTTAGCAAAATATTGTTTAATTCCATGTGTTTCTATAGATTTCTAAATTTTACTTGTTATTTTTCAGTTTTATTATATTTTGGTTGAAGAAGATGCTTGATATTATTTCCATTTTTTGACCGTTTTAAAACTTGTTTTATGACTTAACATATGATCTATCCTTAAGAATGATCCATGTTCTGAGGAAAAGAATGTGCATTCTGCAGATATTGGATGAAATGTTCTGTAAATATCTACTAGAGACATTTGTTCTATAGTGCAGATTACATTTGATTTTTTGTTGTTGTTGTTAATTTTCTGTCTGGAAGATCTGTCCATTGCTGAAAGTGAGCTGTTGAAAGTCTTCATCTGTTACTGCACTGGGACTTATCCCCCTCTTTAGCTCTAATGTCTTTTATATATATGGGTTCCCCTGTGTTTGGTTCATGTATACTTAAAATTGTTATATCTTCTTGATGAATTGAGCCCATTAGCATTATATAGTGACCTTATTTGTCTCTTCTTATAGTTTTTGTCTTGATATCATTTTGTCTGATATAAGTATAGTGACACCTGCTCTTTTTTCGATTTCCATTGGCACAGAATATCTTTTTCCATCTCTTTCTTTTGTGCATGTGTGTCCTTATAGGTGAAATGTATTTCTTGTAGGCAACAGATCAATGAGTCTTATTTTTTCATCCATTCAGTCAATTGATGTTTTTTGATTGGAGAATTTAGTCTATTTACATTCAATGTTATTATGGATATTAAGGACTTACTCCTGCCCTTTTGTTATTTGTTGTCTGGTTGTTTTGTATTATTTTCTTTATTCTTTCTTTCATTCCTGTCTTTCTTTAGTGAAGATGACTCTTGATTTAGTTTCTTCATTTTAATTTTTGTGTATCTATTGTATGTTTTTCAGTTTCAGGTTACCATGAGTCTTGTAAATACTCTTATAAACAATTATTTTGACCTAACCACTTACCAGTATTTCCATAAACAAACAAGCAGAAAGAAAATGAATAGAAATTTGCCTTAACTTTGTTCAAAGCTTTTTAACTTTTTGTTGTTTTCACGTACATCTTATTGTACTATGTCTTGAAAAGTTATTGTAATTATTATTTCTGATTGGTTGTTTAGACTTTCCCCTAGAATAAGGGTAGTTAACACACCAGAGTTACAGTTCTATAGTATTCTGTGTTTTTCTTTATCATTTCTATTACCAGTAAGTTTTGTACCTTCATGTGATTATTACTGCTCATTAATGTCCTTTTCTTTCTGGTTGATGGACTCCCATTAGTACTTCTTGTAGGATGGGCCTGGTATTGATGAAATCCATCAGGTTTTTTTTTTTTTTTTGGTCTAGGAAAGACTAGAAGAGGTCTTTAAAGTGAAGTTACAAGTAGAATGTGAGAGATAAGGATCAATGAATGAATGTGGAGGTGATATACACATGTCTGGCAGCAAGATAACCATTATTTTAAAATTTGAAAATACCTTTGAAGTATAAAATTAGGAAAAAATATTTAATTAATGAGATAATTCACTTGTAGGAAGCTACCAGAGAAGAGATTTTTATCAAGTGTTAAATAATATCAAGATTAAGTGATTTGGAGACCTTCCCTGAGAAGAACATGAGTAAATTTAGGGCAGTGTTTCAGTGACTCTCTGGAATCAGACTGCCTGATTTAGAATTATTGCTGTATTACTCACTAAATATCAAACACTTGAAAACAGTTATTATCTCTCTGAGCTTCCTCAGTGTGCTAATTTATTAGAAGGAGAATTGTAATAGAAATAACAAATATATGGAATAGTTGAGAAGCTTTGATGTGTCATGGTGCGTAAAGATTCGAACACAATGCCTGGGAAATGGAAAGCACATGATAAATATCACTGTGTATTGTTGTTTCAAGTTGTCTGAAGATATAGCTTAGTGTATGTCAGTGTAGTCCCTTGACTGTTGGCAACAAAATCACATTTTGTTTTATGATATTCTGTGGTAAGAAATTTTTGCATTTTATATATGTAACTCTGGTTATTTTTAAACACAGTTTCAAAGCCTTTTCTTCATTAATTTATGCCTTTATTTATCAAAATATGTATTTATTTATTTGACTTTTATTTTTGGTTTAAGCATGCATATGCATGCTTTTTATATGTGTAAGTTGCTTGC